>NC_090931.1:190351008-190976008 GCF_040938575.1 Ambystoma mexicanum | reverse complement strand
AAGCTGTAAAGAGATATGTTGCTTCTTGAAGGCTAAAAAAGAAAAATATTTTGCCCACATTGGAATGAAAACGAATTTGACGAAACATTTTCTGTTTAATTTCGCAGTGAAGTTAATGACTTTTGGTTGCTGTCTTATGCCCTGTCTCTCTGAACTCATTTTCTAGGTTGAATTTAGGGAAGAACTTGTTGTCACGACAGTCATTGCAAAAAAAGTATGTTTGGTGAACTTTCATATTTTATGTTATTTCAGCACCTAGTTGCCTTAACACCAGTATAAAATCTGAAGCACAGCACCACCATCCCCGGCACATATTCCAGATGCACCCAAAATCCCCAGTGCAAGTGTGTACACACAGTGCATCCAGCCCAGCCCAGATTCTCTGATGCACACCCCTGCAAGTGTATTCACACATTCAAATCCTAGTGTATTGAAGATATGCCACATGACACGTATGATCAGACAGCCTTCATTACTCCCAGATAGTTTGGCCAACTGGTGCCCAGTCACAGTCTTTCCTTTTTGGGGTAAATTAACCTTACCTGACCCCGCCACTCCCTCCATTGCCACGTAATGATGAGTGTTCATATGTGTGCAGTAGTTCTCTAGTTTTAAGTACTTGCCCCCATGTTAATGGTACTTTTGCGGGTTACCTTTTTAAAATATTTATTTTTGTCCCTGGTCTTTGTTCCACTTTGTTCTCAAACTGGCTCACCACTAGTTCTCCTCTCTATGTTCTTATATTGGCACCCTTCATGGGAATGTCTCCACCATCTATAGATGTGTTATTGGAAGTAATTTCTGATCGAATTGGACATCCATGTTCTTCAAATAAATACAAAAACTAGAGCGAGCAGACTCCTTAAAGATGAACCAATGTACAGTTTGTATTAACAAAACCTCTTGGGTCTCTTGTCAATCCGGATTCTGCCCCTGATGTGTATCCTGCTTTTCCTGGATGTTGTGAGCTGCACGACAGGATGCTTGCCTACTAGCACTGCTGCATCCCTCAGTGGAATTTGGCAGGATGGACCATGGGGTGGGTGGATGGATCATGGGGTCCTCTTCCACATTCCTCTACAAGCAGATGGGTACATGAGAGGTCGGGTGCTGGCGTTGACTAGGTGCTTCCTCAGTAGGTCGTTTCAGCTGGCTTGTGTCAGAACAGTGTACTTGGATCACCCTCCAGCCCTCCATTGTCACGATTGGTCCTCCCCCACCACACCTGGTTACATGTTTATTCAATCTATGCGTTGGAACTGCTGGGGGATCTGAATGCCAAGTGGGGAGTCCCTCTGCATCTATTATGCATTTTGAGTATAGTCACTTTATTGAATTTAGGTGCATCTTTGAGTATAGACGCTGTGGTTAATCTTAACTGCATTTTTTTAGTGTAGCCACTAGATTGAATAATGTACTACTGCCCTTGAATCTTGCCACTGTGTTGAAAGCCACCTTCCCTGTGAAGTCTGCCACCTACTGACCACCGCTGCTCTTTGCTCCTCTCCTGCATACCTCCCAAGCACCACAAACGCGCATACGGCCTAGTCACACTACACACAAAAACACAAACCAAACATTCGCCACAAGAAAAAACAACTGCAAAACAGCAAAACAACCCACACACTGGACCGTACCCTTCTGGACACAACAAGGCCAGTGCAAAAACAATCAAAGCACACTCAGAAAGTCGACACGCACAGATGTCATTTTCTCCTTGTTCTGCAAGCACCAACAGCAGAGCACACCCTCTATCCTATCCCTCTTCCCTCACTAAACTACCACAGCCACTTTCTTACAGAGCCGGGTGAGCGCCTGGAGACCATGCAAATGGTAGCAGTGTGTGGTGTAAGTCAACATAACATAACACTATACGGAGCACACCTAGCTGTAAATGCACTTTTCTTCAAGGCATGACCTCTCCCATCTTTGAGACTACCGCTGAGTTATGGCGGTTCTTTTTCCGAAGTTCGATGAGCGAGTTTGTTTGATTCTCATGCTCTAATCCTCAGTGTTCAGTTCTGTCCTGGTTTCAGAACCATCAGTCCCGGACAGCTCCCCCTGTCCTGCCGCCCCCACTGTGAAATCTTTGTTTTTCATGCTCGAGTCTTCCTTTTCCTGCACATTAATTCCCTGGCGAAGACTGCTCATTATCATTTATGTGCACTGAAGGCGTATTACACCATCCCTGTGTCTCCTGTATTGATATGAGGGACTCTAGCTTGGCCACTCTTCCACAATCCATGCCCATTCCCTTAAAGAAGGTTGCCCTCTGTGGCCAGGTTGGTTACCAGGGCCAGGGGTTTGACTACATTACACACATTCTCAGGCAACTCCGCTGGCTCCACTACGGGGCTTTTATACTGTTCAAAGTGGCCTGTTTGGCCTACAAGACTGGGCATGGAAGGAGCCCAAGATATTTGGCCAATAAACTGGCCATTCCTGGTGATATTAGAAGGCCTAGGAGCCAGGGTGCTCTCCAGTAACAGGTCCCAGTTGTGTTGGTCAACCTCCGGTGGCGGATATCTGCAGGGCAGTTGTGGGATCGACTGAAGTTCCTCGAGGTTCTAAAGACCTGGTTGGAGGCCAAGGATTTTCTAGGCAGTATAGAGATTGGATTGTTTAGTTTGTAATTTCTATATAGTTCTTTCACGAACTAAGGTGCATAGTTCACGCTCAACAAAAAAGAAATATAAAAATAAATCCAGATCAGATGCACACCTACGCCTTGTCCCTGTACACATTGTGCCAACAACCGGCTCAGATCCTCTCATGGGCACCTCAGTTCTTGTGCGTGTACACATTGTGCCAACAACCGGCTCAGATCCTCTCATGGGCACCTCAGTTCTTGGGACTGTACACATGCTGTGCCAACAACCGGCTCAGATCCTCTCATGGGCACCTCAGTTCTTGGGAGTGTACACATGCTGCGCCAACAACCGGCTCAGATCCTCTCATGGGCACCTCCGTTCTTGTGGGAGTGTACACATTGTGCCAACAACCGGCTCAGATCCTCTCATGGGCACCTCCGTTCTTGTGGGAGTGTACACATTGTGCCAACAACCGGCTCAGATCCTCTCATGGGCACCTCCGTTCTTGTGGGAGTGTACACTTTGTGCCAACAACCGGCTCAGATCCTCTCATGGGCACCTCAGTTCTTGGGAGTGTACACATGCTGTGCCAACAAACTGCTCAGATCCTCTCATGGGCACCTCAGCGTGTGTGCGTGTGTACACATGCTGTGCCAACAACCAGGCGCAGATTCCCTGATGCCCACCTCAACCTTTATGTGAGGGTACACATACAGAGCCAACAACTGGGTCAAGATGGTCTCATTCACACCTTAGTCTTTGTGCGAGTGTACACATAAGGTACCAACAAGCAGGCGCACAGATGATCTGATGAACACGTCAGTCCTCGTGTGAGCATACGCATGCTGTGCCAACAACAGGGCCAAAATGCTCTCATGCACACCCCAGTCCTTGTGCATGCACTCACTTGGTGCCCACACCCAGGAACATATCTGATGCGCACCTCAGTACTTGTGTTCGTGTTACACAGATTCTCTGATGAACACCTCAGTCCTCGTGTGAGTGTACACATGCTGTGCCATCAACTGGCCACAGATGATTTGATGCAAATCTCAGTCTTTGTGCACGTGTTGACGCACAGTTCCAACACCCAGGCGCACACCCTCCGATGCGCACTGCGGCCAAAGGTCCTTGTACCGTGAAGTGTGCGCTCCAGAAAGCAGCAGGGGGTGAGATTGGCCGACGCCTGGGGGTCCTGGGGATGGCGCAAGCGATGACCCATGAAGGAGTGAGAACACAGCTACCATTCTTCACGCTAGGGTGGCGCAGGCAGCAGTGCCCAGCCCGTGCCCTACATTTCCGATAACGGGCGCTCCGGTGTCCTGGAGACCTGCTACAACAGATGCCCACTTGATGCCCTCTCCCCGGAGGCCGAGGCGATCAGGATGCGCGTTTTCGAGCGCGATGCGGACCCGGGGGAGAGATAAGGCTGCACTCGATATTACACATCGCAAAATCAGAGCACAATAAAGAGCCGGGGACAGAGGGGGCGCGAGATAAGCGTCAAATGCAGCCCATTGAAGGGCACAGAAAAGCGTTGCAAAGGCGAGGAGGCGGGGGATGGGGGAGAAGGGAGAGGAGGGGCCGCAATGGAAGCAAGGGTAAAGGGAAGAGTGGAACGAGGCATAGCGGGGGGGGGGGGGAGCCAAAATAGGCCCGGGAAATGGTCAAAGTGGCCCCATATTACGCATGTTGAAAACGCCCAACCCATTTCATATGGGAACATGTGGAAATGCCACATAAGAGGCCACGGGTGCAGAGGCCTACCGGGCAATCTCCAGAGCTCCCTATAGGCCAGTCCACCCCTGGGCATAGCTCTCAACTCACCCGCTTTTGGTGGGTCTCGCGCCCCCTTGCAAGCAGCTGACTCAAACGCCAAGGCCTGCCTCTATGCGCCCATTCACTTCTATGGGCTCTTAACCTCCCAAAGGAAAATCGGGTGTGTTCACCCGCCTTGGCGACTCACAAGGTTGAGAACTATGAGGGTAGGGCGGGATAAGAAGTGAGAGGAGCAGGAGGAGTGTGGAGCGAGGGATGAGGAGCAGAAGGAGGGTAGGGAGATAGTAGGGGCGAAGGGAGAGGAGTAGGAGGAGAATGGAGCGAGGTGAAAGGGTAGCAGAGGGGCAGGAGAAGGGTGAGCGAGAAGAAGGGAGAGGATCAGAAGGAGGGTGTGGTGAGAAGGGAGAGGAGTAGGAGATGAGGGAGGTGAAAGGGTAGCTGAGGGGCAAAGGGAGGGTGGAGAGAGAAGGGTAGAGGCGCAGGGGGTTAGGAGGGGTGAGGTGAAAGGGCAGCAGAGGGGCAAGAGGAGGGTGGAGTGAAAGGAGAAGGGAGAGGAGTGAGGTGAAAGGTTAGCAGAGGGGCAAGAGGAGGGTGGAGAGAGAAGGATAGAGGCGCAGGAGGTTAGGAGGGGAGAGGGGGAGAGGAGTGAGGTGAAAGGGGAGCAGAGGGGCAAGAGGAGGGTGGAGTGAAAGGAGAAGGGAGAGGAGCAGAAGGCGGGTGGGCGGTACAACAGAAGGGGTGGAAGAGGAATATGTGGAGTGAAAGAAGAGGGTAGAGGAGATGAGCAGCAGGGGTGCAGTGGGAGAAGGGATGAGACAAGAGAAGGGAGAGAAGCAGGAGGAGGGCAGGGCGGGAGAAGGGGAGAGGAGAAGATTGGTGGAGTGCAAAAAGGGAAAGAAGTAGAAAGAGCATTGAAAAAGAAGGGGGAGGGGAGGAGCAGAAGGAAGATGGGGAGAGAAGAGGAGAGGAGAAAGAAGAGGCGGTTGGGTTAACACAAGAGAATGGAGACTCGAGGAACAGAAGGCGGGTGGGATAAGAAGGGAGATTGAATGAGTAGAAGGGGGTGTAATGAGAGAGAGAGGGGGAGAGGAGTAGAAGGAGGGGGGATGAGAAGAAAAGAAAGAGTAGAAGGGGAGAAGGGAAATTAGCAGCTAGGGATGGAAGAGGAGAAGGGAGAGGGGCAGAAAGGCGCATGGGGATGGGAGAAAGCTTGGGTAAAAGGAAACGGGATGGGAGAGAAGCAGCAGAGATGGGAAATAAAGACATAGGACAGAAGGGGTGGCAGAGATTTGAAAAAGGGAAAGAGAGGATCGGGAAAAAGGCTGTTAAATCGGATGGATGGTTCAAGAGTTTGGGGTGCATCATGAGGGGTGAAGCAGGAATGGAAATAAGGAGGGAAGAGGGAATAGTGGGTGAAGGCTTATAAAATGAATGGCAAAGGGGGTTAAAAGGACGAGAAACAAAGGATGAAGGGGAAAAGATAACCAGCAATAGGAAGAGGGGGTGGGGGGAGGACGATCAGACGACATTTTGAGAGCTGGGGCGCAGGTACCTTTGGGCTTCTCTAGAACCAAGGAAATGAAGGGGTTCAGAATACACGATATAAGCATTGGTACACCCTAGCCCTCTTCATCCTCACTGGAATCAAATTACTAAAGTGGCGGCATTTCAAGGGCAACATTAGCAGCCCCCCACTAATGTGCTTGCGGTCTAGTACACCCCACCGTAGCATAGACGGAGGATACAGATTTAAAGCTGCCAGGCAGCTGCAAACATCTGTACATTGACAGATCCGCAAAAAAGAAGGGAAGACGCGCAGGGGGGAAAGCGGGGCCATGAGAGTACAGCTTTATTTGGGAAATATGGCCTGCGACTGAGGGTTATGGAGGGCAGAGGAAGAGGACCAATGAGGATACGAGAGAGGCCCATGAGTGAAGAAAGAGGGGCGGGAAAGATGAAGGGGTCAGGGGAGGGGCTGGGGCCAATACTCCCACTGATGGCAAGGAACTGGGATTAGCAGCAGAGCTTTGCGGGGCCGGGGGCATAGACTGTTCATAGGGGTGGGTGTAGTGCCCGTCAGCAGGTAGGCACCAGACGCACACAGTTAAACCCACATAATCTGCTTTCCCATACTCCATCCACATGAAGCCGGTCCCGCACCAGGGCAGATTAAAGGCCCGGCAATAAGAGCGCTGTAATATTTTAAAACCAAAAAGAAAAAAATATATTATAATGTCAAATACCGCGAGCAGCATCTGGACTGTCACGTGACCGCACAAAGCCCTTCGGTCACCAATGGAGCCAGAAGACATGTCCACAAAGCTAGGGCGGAGTCTGTAGGAAGCTTGGAACACGCATGTTATGTTCATTTATTTTAGAACGCGCACGCTCGCCGAAGCATCTTGGCGCTGACAAAGACGGGAGAAAAGAGACATCAACAAGGAGAGAGCAAATACGTTTTAAAACAGAAACGTTTTCAGCAGTGGCCGAAAAGCCAGATGATTATCCATAGATTTTAATGGAGTGGGTAATGAGTTCCACAACTTCTGAGAAGGACTCCGTCCCTGCCCTGCCGATTTTATAGAAGCATCGACATTAGTGACCCTGTCCACATAACTGCCAAGTTTCCCAGTTATACGGGACGCTTCGAGCCAGCCCTGTTCTTTTTTCAAACTGCATGCTGGGACTTCTAGGCCCATCCTTACAATGGGAAAAGGAAACTACAGGTTCCAGCATGCAATTGGAAGCAAAAACCAGGAGTAGCTCGAGGTTGAAGAATGGAACTGGGAAACTTGGCAGGTAGGTGCCCAGGCGGCCTTACAGAAAGCAACCGTGCGTTCCCAGACATATGATGAACTCTGGCCCTTACTCACCCCTTTTTCAGCGGCACTGCCCAAAGTCATGACAGATGGATCCAGCATTACTACCTTCTAGCAGCACTGCCCAGAGTCATGACAGACAGATCCAGCACTGCGGTTATCTAGAGGCACCACCCAAAGTGGTGACCGACAGATCCAGCACTACTGAGGCACTGCTCAAAGTGGTGACAGACTGATCCAGCACGACTGCCTTATAGAGCAATTATGTTTGATTGAGAGTTGGAGGCACCTGAAAAAACTGCACCTAACAGAATAACCTTCTTTTATCCTTTGTATTTTCCATATTCCAATCTCTTTCCATTTCCCTTGTTACCTTCCCCTTTTCCCTGTGGGCGCTTTGAAACACAAAGTTCTTGATGTATAAGCGCCTTACAAATGCCCAATAAATAAATAAATAAAACCTTCAGTTTCTTCAGTCCTCCTAATTATGAGTTGCAAACCTAACAGAAGAGTACACCTCCAGCAGATGAATGGAGGTGTTCCACCAAAACTCGCAATGGCGCGCCACCACGTACGTCTGCGCTTCTCACCATTTAGCGAATGGCTTCTCTGCCCAAAGTTGATCCTCAGGGAAGTCAGTTCTGGGCACCGTACCCTCCCTCCATCGGACTCCGCCAGCAGTCGACAACAGAGGGAATCTTCAAATAGCAAACGTGCCTGGTTGATTATGCCACTTATAAGGCCGCCAAAACCCTTGCAGCATCCCTCAGTCTTACCACTCCTTTCAAGTCACAAACCTTACCAGTGGTCTGGAGTTTGAGGTTCCCCATTAATGAGGGTTTGCCTTCAGAGCATCGCACACAGCACATCATCCCACTATCGAAATCTACCCTTTCAATCATCTCCCAGTGAGAATTCGAGGCCGCGAGTTGGAATAGTAATTTATTCAGTCTTAATATATTATGCAGAAAGGCAATTGAAGTCCAATGAATAGTTTATCTGACCTTCCATGTGCCCTGCAATGGATAGCTATCGGTCTGTCCTTGTGTGTTCCTGCAAGGTAGAGTTCTAGGACATTCAGTGCATCGCCTCACTGCATAGTTATAGGACCTATATAGGTCCGTGTGTTTTCGCTATGCATAGTTGCCTGAATCCGCTTGCTCAAGCTACTTTCAACATCTCTTCTTCTGAAGAGACAAGCATGAAAGGGAATACAGAAATGGAGCCACAAGAAATTCATCACGCACCCCTGTAGACGATTCCATCAGTTGACATGTAAAAGGGGCAAGCTACGTTTCTTTTCTTAGTGCAGAGTGATGGAGGTATCTTGAACCGCGAGAGTAAGCAAGGTTCATCCTATACCAACTGGTTACTACCATCTTAAACCATAAGCGCAGCTCTGCTAAAATATTGATGCCCCTAAGGGGACACGCACAGCAGTGCTTGCCTTTTTGACCCTTGGCACCATGGCATCTTCTTCACTATACAGTACAGGGCCAAAATGGCAACTATAACAAGAGGACCAATCAAGGGGCAGTAATTGAAGACTGGGAATGTAATATTAATTGTGATCTTGCGCAATCGTCCTTATGTTACACTGCCTCATCTTGCCTGTGGACATTTTACCAATGGTCCTAGGATATAGTTAGCCTCTCGTTTCCACATTGCCTGTTGATAGTCTTCCTCTCGTTTCCACATTCAGTGTGGATGGTCTTCCTCTCGTTTCCACATTCAGTGTGGATGGTCTTCCTCTCGTTTCCACATTCAGTGTGGGTGGTCTTCCTCTCGTTTCCACATTCAGTGTGGGTGGTCTTCCTCTCGTTTCTACATTAACTGTGGGTGGTCTTCCTCTCCTTTCCACATTAACTGTGGGTGGTCTTCCTCTCCTTTCCACATTAACTGTGGGTGGTCTTCCTCTCCTTTCCACATTAACTGTGGGTGGTCTTCCTCTCGTTTCCACATTGCCCGTAGATAGTCTTCCTCTCGTTTCCACATTCAGTGTGGATGGTCTTCCTCTCGTTTCCACATTCAGTGTGGATGGTCTTGTGAGGAATTTGAACATCCACACGGGGGGTGTGCACTCGCCTGGGGCGTTTTGTTCTTTTAAATAAGAAATTGAATGACGGGAGATCGACCTTGGAAAATGTGTGGGGCTAATCTGCACACATTTTTCTATGTTTTCCGCACAACAAACACATAGTCACATGTACTCTGGATGGACAAAGCCTACAGGCGCAATCCTCCTGTCATGTTCAGTTAGAATGTATCAACCAGTAGTACATGAAAGGAGCAAGAGGAGGGCAACACCTTCCTCCTGCCATGGCCAGCCTAATTAAATATGAACGAGTCCATGGATCCACCCTATCCTTTGTGCGCCTGCTGGTGGCAGCACATATGGATGAGTTAATTGAAGCAGGCCTGTGGGAGGCCACGTCACAGGACTGACAAAGGACATGATACCCAACACCCTTTTGATATGCATCTGTGTCAATTTAAAGTCAGCTCCCACCCCTTAGTTTGAAGAGCAGTAAATGTCATGTCTGGAACAACTGTTTACAGTAGGCAACCCCTGCAGGGGGACCCCCTTTCAGAGGAAGAAGTATGCAGTTTGATGGAGACAGAAAGTCTGTTCTCATCATACCTTCAAGGGAGACCAGCGCTTTGATCAGGGACCAGAGGGAGCTCAAGTAACCAGAGACCCCCTTTGAACCACAACAGACAGGAAGAGGGATGAGATGTATTAGTACATGATTTCACCCCTGTACCATTCCTGTTGCAAAGAACTCTGGTTATGACCTCCCAGATAACAGAAGATTGTTGGTGAGGACCCAGGATTGGTTCATTAAAGGTAGGTTTAGCCTGCAACAATCACTGGGTGCCCATTTGGCTTTAAAAAAGGGTTGAGCCCCTCTTTTGGCAGATCAATCAACAACTTTGAACGGAGTAAGAAGGACTCATTTGGACCCTGGCTGAAGGTACAGTTTGCCTTACAGCTTCTGCCAGTGAAGGAAGGCCAGGATTGCCAAGAGGAAAGCATGATCCTTCCCGTAAACATATCCCAGGGAACAGAGAGAGAGATACCAGATCCCGAGGACCCATTCAGCAGCTCCAGAACCGGCACCCAGCCAGCACACAGCATGCCCTGCTAGGTTCTGCCAGCAAACATCATAGGTGGGAAGTGCCAGGAAGTCTCTGAACCAAACCAAGGACAAGGCTGTTGCTTGCATACACTCTCCTCAGCTTTGGGCCATCTGCTTTAAAAGACGACAAGCCCTGCGAAGAAGCTAGGAGGTGTGCCACGAGAAGCATCAACCAGCGCCATCTTTTAAGGACATTTTTCTAGGCAGCCAAGCCCTTGAAAAGTGACAGGCTGCACCACTGACTGTTGTCACACTGCAGTCACTAAAGCCGCCCGAGGCGCCTCAACCCACATTCCAGATCCACCAACCAGCACAGAGACAATGATTCTTGACCCAGTGTCGCTGTGTAGGCCAGCCTGCAGCCGTTTATCCAGCCTTGCTGGCCTAACTGCCTGCCACCTGATAGCCGCTGCTGTCTCCCATCTTGAACTCTGTCACAGGAGCTGCAAAGCACCCTGGAACCGACCCGATGCTGTGGAGCATCAAGACCATCTCAAGCACCAGGTACATTGGGGTTCTGTCCCCCCCCTAGAGACAGTTATGACCATTTGCCCCCTTGGGGCTGGAAAAAAATAACCTTGAACTGCAAGACTGATTACTTTACCAACTACCTTCCTGTCTGTATCCAGAGTGCATCCCTTTCCTTCGTGAAACGGTCTGTCCTCTGTGTTCCTTTACAGGATGGTTGTATTTTTAGTGCGCTCGAACTGTCTGTTGTAGTAATAATAAAGTAGATATTTGTATACAACCTTAACTGGCCAGTCCCTTTTATCATTGGTAAATAATAGTATTTTTGCTGTGTTTCAATTGACCAACGATCCACAACCTTGCAGATATAATCCTGCAGTTCCATCCACGTTACCAAAATTGGACAAGGAGGTTTATAATTTAATTGTGTTTCCAATCTGTTCGGATCCCTTCTGGTGTGCTAGAGGTGTGGGGCTGATTGATGATGTAGAAACAGATATTCATCCCTGGACCACTGGTGCCCCGGAATAGGATTCGTCCCAGACACCACGACGCTTCACCCAGAATCAAGAATAAGATCAAATTGTAGAAATAAGGAAAAGATAAAACTATTTTCTATACACTATAGTTAAAACCTGGATACATATCAAAGAGGGGTTGTAGTGGATCCTCTGCTCAGGAGCCCCAGCCCATGCCTCAGTAACCCCTGATGAAGCACCCTTAAGGCGAAACACACATGGACTCTTCCGCATCATTGGAGAACACAAGTTTATGGAATTAGCCCAAAAATAAAAATCCACCCTTAAAGTAATTTTTTTATGGTTAATTGTTGGACACCAAACATTAGCAGCAAAAGATAAAACAGTGCTCAACATATGATTAATTCACAGTTTCTTCACAAACACACGATTTCACAAAAATCGTTCTGTGGATAGAGTAATAATTTAGCAATGCAGTCAATTCAGTTAAAGCACATGTCTTATCCCCGAGGAAGCGCTAGGAGAGTGAAACACATGTTGGCGAGGGTACAGTTATATTTTTAGGACTGTGTATATTAGGTAGGATCTTCATTGTTCAGCTATTGTGAATGTTCAATCAAACTTGATTCAAATAAACTTTTCATAATGCAATTGTGCTTTTGCTGTCAATTGACACTTAGAATCACACACATTTGCAAAGACTAAATGGAAGTTAGTAAAAACAAAGCTTTTGTAACATAAAACACAAGCAGTGTGGCTCTCCCACTAGATCAGGTACATTTTCACTTCACACAACCTATGCAAACCCTCAAACACCTCACCGGTATCCTATATTCTAAGGGCCTGATTCACAGAAGCGTTTCATAATGGCGCAATCCCATTGGACAATGCGCGGGTGCTTCATGCACAGGGTTTTGTGTGCACGCACACAGACAGACACCTCAGTCCATGTATGTGTGTGTGTGTGTGTGTGTGTGTGTATATATATATATCATCATATACCTATATAGAGCTTAGTCTATATGCAGACATAGGATGAGGCGTGTGTGCACATATAGAATAAGCTCATAGCTGCATAGGGCTTTGTCCCAAGAGCCCATTGGAATGGATTCAAAAGGGGACCCCATATTCCCTAAAACAATACTCCCAGTGCCGGACTTTAAATTAAGAGTAAAAGCATTCTGGGGGTTTTAGTTGTGGTTACCAAACTGAATGCATGCAGCCAATAGCAATGATTTCTGGAAGAAAAGGCCAGGACTGCAAGGGTGGGGTCTCTGATACATATACACACAAATTGATGACCCGTGGCTGCTGACCTACACTTCCAGAATCAGTCACGTCTCATCCTACTGCTAATCGTGGATACTTGTCTACTGTGGGGGGTGTGGGGGTGCTATGAAGGGACGGGGACACATCAATGAGATCTCAGTAGCATGGAAAGTGGTATATGGCTAGACACTCACTCTGCTTGACCCATCTATTTCATAATGACACAGACACGGTAGTGGTGTGGTGGCCAGTGACATTCATTAGATAGTTTCAGCAATGGGAACACATCCCCAACCCCTTCCCCAATAGCAGGGAATACAGGTCTCCATCTAAGCTCTCTATAAATTGATACAGCTCTCCTCCTCAGAGGAGAGCACATCTGCCCTCTCTGGTCAAACAGAGGGCAACACATCGCTCAGTTCCACTTCAATAGAGGTGAAATCATAACTCAGTCATGGTTCACTAAAACGGCAAAACATTTCTCAGTTCTGTTTCAATAGAGGGGATCACATCTCTCAACTCCTGTTCAAAAGAAAACAACATCTCTCAGTTCTAGTTCAATAGGGGTGAAATCATCACTCAGTTATGGTGCACTGAAAGGGAAAAACATTTATCAGTTCTAATTCAATAGAGGGTAAGCACATTGCTCATCCCCAGTTCAATAAAGAGCAACACATCGCTCCTCCAAGTTCAATGAAGAATAACATATCACACCTCCCCAGTTGCACAAAGAACACCACATTGCTCCCCCCCCAGTTCAATGAAGAGCAACACATCACTCATCCCCAGTTCAATAGAGGGGGAACATGCCTCTCAAACCCGGCTCCAAAGAAATGAGCACATCACTCAACCCCAGCTCCATAGAAGTTAACACATCTTTCAGTTCTGGTTCAATAGAGGGGAACAAATCCATCACCCATGTTCAACACAGGGCAACATCTCTCAGTTCTGGGTCTATGGAGGGCAACATATCTGAATCCCGGTTCAGTACAGGGAAACGGGTCTCTGAATCCCGGTTCAGTACAGGGAAACGGGTCTCTGAATCCCGGTTCAGTACAGGGAAACGGGTCTCTGAATCCCGGTTCAGTACAGGGAAACGGGTCTCTGAATCCGGGAAACGGATCTCTGAATCCCGGTTCAGTACAGGGAAACGGATCTCTGAATTCCGGTTCAGTACAGGGAAACGGGTCTCTGAATCCCGGTTCAGTACAGGGAAACGGGTCTCTGAATCCCGGTTCAGTAGAGAGGAACACCTCTCTCATTTCTGGGTCAATAGAGGGAATCACATCTTTCACCACTGGTTTAGTAGGGAACATCAGGTCTCTCAACCCTGATTCCATGAAGAGGAGGTTCTTTATTTTAGCCTTTCATTACAAATATTGCCTGCACATTTTGGATATGTGCTGCTTTTTTCACTCATGCCTGCCAACATTTATGAAAGATTTCCCCGTCTTCCGGACACCAAGGTTAGATTGACCATTTGCTTACCACCTCCATTACATGAAAACAAAACCAGATATTAACAACCTGAGCAAGTCGCAGCATTTTCAAAGCACTACATTCCTATGAACTCCAAAAGCAGTGTCTGGCAAATGATCAAGAGTTGACGTTGCTACTTTAAAAAAGACAATGAACTCTACCAAAAGAAGAAAGGACTCACCTCCACGAGCTGTCACCCTTCAAATCTAGAGATACATGAAACACCCAGTATCAACCTTCTACACCATGAAACTAATTGCAATATACCAGGCATCTCAACGCGAGAAACCAAGAAACGAATGGGAGTCTCATCTTAACTGGAAATGAAGTTTTAATATAAAGTAAAAGTAATGAGTGAGGCCAGCTGTTGCTTCATCAGTAAGGGCCCATATGCCAATGCATTTCAGAGACGATATCTCCTTCATCAGGGCAGAGCCCTCTTTTATACAATCCACATACATTCAATATTCAATGTATACATTATTGTCCACATATTTTTGACATTTACCCAAGAGGATACATGTGGAGAGAATACAAGGTGGCCAATGATGCATGGTGTCAAAATGCAATGATGTGCAACAGAAGTTAATGAAAGTACCTTAATTAATAGAATTCTCTGTGCGAGATCTGAAATGTTATTAAGACTAAGAAGTCTCTAGATTTGAAGGGTGATGGCTCATGGATCCTTTCTTCTTCCGTATGGGTATGTATCAATTTAACTTGTATGGTTTTACTCAACTATTCATCATTTTTTAAAATGCAAAATGTCGAAAATATGTTGAAAAACATATGCGGACAATAACTTATACATTGAATATTGAATTCATGTGGATTGTATAGTCTGGCCTGATGAAGGAGAAATTGCCTCCGAAGTGCAGTGGCACATGAACCATTACTGATGAGGCAACAGCTGGCCTCACTCATTACTTTCACTTTATATTAAAACTTAATTTCCTGTCTACAAAGAAACGTTTCTGGAATCAATGCATCCAAAGTTATGGATCATTTACAATGAACCTTGAACCTGAGCAATTATATAAAAAGAGACCTAATGATATTTGAACTATTCTAACACATTGGTAACCCCCATCAGGAGAACAAAGTGAGAGCGACTGGATAATTTTGTGGTTTCCAGACAGTTTCTTTTGCACTTTTGATTTTTGGATCCATGTGTTGTGGGATCTCATAAACCAGTCTGCTCCTTACAATTAAATCAAAACAATCAGCAGTAATCACTTGAAATATTCAAGAAAGAATATTAAAGACGTTCGTAGAGCAGTGCCCACCTTTTGCCAACCGCATCTTCAGTTTACGGATGAACATTGGAACTTCTCAGTCTGCACGACACCCCAACTAAATGTGCACAATTTAAAATGGTTCAAGGGTGGCACTGGTCACCAGAAAAACTACACCGATCCGGGCACGTACCTAGTGACAAAGGCTGGAGATGCTGGGGAAGAGGAGCAACCATAGTACACATGTCATGGTCATGCCCAAACTAGAACTATTCTGGTCTCAAATCTTAAAACAATTGAGTGACATATTAGTGGAAACATCAAGAAGCCCGGATAGTACTTGCTTACGACATCTGAGATGAACCTCCAATGATCAACGGATGGCACAAATGGAATCTCCTTATCAGTCACCAAATTATGTATTTTTAAGACTTTGGAAACTACCAAAAAAACGAATAATTACAAAATTAGCTTGACAGTATAGCAAGCAAAGCCGCCTTTGAACAAATTAACTACATCTTGCAGAATGATATTCTTAACTTCAACAAAATCTGGGGAGACTTCTTGAAGATGGCGCAATAAACTACAAAGCAGTAAAACTGGCTGAATGCTAATCAGGCAAAACTCCAACAAACACACACCCAGATTAACATGACCAAGACAGCTGATGCAAAGACACAAACCCTTTAAATTACTTGTTCTCCTTCTAGTCACAAACTGTCACACCAAATGAGAATTCCTTATAAAAAGATATAGTTCCTTCTTTGATCATAAATGCAGCATATCGTTTTGATTGTATGATGTTATTGTACACAGTTATCACACTTCGTCATGATATGAGGAGTGAAAAGAGTGGTATGACAAACTGAAGCGCCCCATGGAGGAATAGCGATAGGATGTGCATGATTTGGTTGAAGCCGAAATGTCTGAGGGGAATCGAGGAAAATAACTTGCAGTTTTGTCTCCGCAGATATTTCTGACAACCCGCTCCCCCCACCCCCTTACTCACCACCTTCTGGCGGGACACATGGAAGTGTGCCGCCACCTCTGCCATCCCTCTGTGACGCCGGGTTCCCCTTGGATTGGAACTGGCACAGCAGGATCCTTTTTTTTTTTTTTTTTTTTTTTTTTTTATTTGCTTGTCCTCCCGTTTTCCTTTTTAGGAAAGCGGGGTACACCCCCCCATTTTCTGCCTTTCATTTTTTTGCATTAGGTATTTTATTTTTAATAGCAGAGGTATGCTAGGTTCATAATGTTTGTGTTACATGTATTCAAATAGATAAATAATACTTCAATAGCAGCCACTCTACAGACTAAGAGTTTGTTTTAATTTGCAACATTTTTTCTGGATTGTTTGCAATTGTAAAACAAAAAAAATACTTTAAAAAAGGGGTTTTGCAAAATCTACAGCATCAAGAAATTGGATTCTAGATCCATACAAGAAATGGAGCAGCTGTGATGCCAACTCTGGCACACTTGAAACAACCGCCATTCAATGCTCAGTGAGATCTTCTCCACAAGTTTTCATTAAAACACCCGAATGATGGCTTGCTATGTCTAATATACCTCGACATAGTGTTCATACACGGGTTGAGCGAGTAGAATGGCCCATCACCCTCATCAATACCTCGCTCCCAGGTAACTACTAAAATGGTAACTACTAAAATGGAGTGACTTGGTGGAAGACAAATATTGATCTTGCATTTTCCTTCCTAAACACAAGGATTTGTCACTGGGCCTCATTGCTGCGACAGAGGGTACAAACAAGTCTATTTGCAACCACCAAAACACATTTCTAACACAGCGATAATTTAAAACTGATCTATCACAGAGCTAACCTTGCAAATTGAAAATGTGAAAAGATTGTGCCCATAATGTTTTAAAGGTGTCCAGTCAAATGGTAAATGGTCGACAGACAAATGGGTGACACAATTTGGTCGACAGGTCAAATTTTTTTTTATATATATATATATATATATAATTTTTAGGTTTTGGTTCAGGGAAAAAAAAAGGTTTTTTTTAGCAAAAAAAGGGAGTTTGGGGGGGACCCCCCCCCAAAAAAGAAAATGTGAAAAAACAAAAGCAAAAAAAATATCGACCATTTGACCTGTCGACCTTTTGGTGTCGACCATTTGTCCTGTCGACCATTTATTTTCGACCAAATGACCTAGGACCCGTTTTAAAGACTTACATGTAGTCCTTAAACAATAATCTTCTAGTTTTCCAATAGTATTAATTCTGAGTAGATTGTGTGGAGGCGAGGGGGCATCTTGGCTTTCACAGCTGTTTATTTGCTCATTTCTGTGTTTGCATATTCTTTACTTTATATCCACTGTAGGTCATATCATAGCCAAAAAGGTGAATGTTTCCTTTAACACAACTTTTCTGAATGGATTCCAAATGCAAAGTGCTATGAAATCTCAATCCCTGCCATTTCGACGGACACAGGCATAAGTGATCCTTGTTATAATGGGATTGGTTTGAATAATCCAATTAAAAGAAAAACATTTTCATATTCAAAAATAGAAGTGTAACATAGCTGTTATTAAGAAAGAATGCATGACTTCCTGATAGAATCACTCAAAAAAATAAAATAACACTGGGTTGCCAACTGACAATTACCGAGAATGCATTCAGGGTCTACCCTATTCCCAAAATTCAGAAATACTGAATTCACTCAATATTCATCAGACACACATGCAAGAGATTATGAGACGGCATTTTAGATCTATGATGCGGCTTCAACATTTTGTAATATGTGTGCCATTAGTAGCGATGACCACCTCTTTGAAACACAAAACAAGCAGCATCCAGAGGAAGTCCTAAAAATTAAAGAGGGGGGGGGGGGTCATCAACAAACGCAATGGGATGTGACGTCACCAGAAATTAGCATATCAGGGTGAAACATGCACATTTCATTAAATTGGCTTTGCATAACCACCCAACAGGACGAATGGGTCCTTTCATAAAATCAACACAGACAAAACAAAGAGGACATTTTGTTTTAATAGTGGTTTTGAAAACGTTGAACGATGTGCATGTTTTAACCTCAAAGAACCCATACAAAAGCTTTCCCTGGAGATTGCAGTACTGAAATGAGACATGTCACCTTATTTGTTATTTTTCGTCAGGTTATATAGTGCAGTGGTGCAGTGTCCGGCCTGCAAACCTGAGACTGTGGTTCAATCCCCGAGGTCGGCTTTAAGTCATAGATTAAAAGGAGGACTTTCAATGTTTCTCATTTTAGCTGGGGGGGGGGGGGCGGAGTACACCGACTTTTTTCAGATGGTGGACTCTGTCCAGCCGCGTGTACCCTCGACTTCAGCGCTTGCAGCATCCCGTCGCTCAATCCTAGATCTCGAACTGCAGGAGGCAATATCAATCAACCAATCGATTGAATTCTATAAGAGCGGCTCTGAATCCTGTTTTGGGGCATGTATAGCTCATGGAACCCCAATTAAACTACTACATGAACACAACCAGTAGGCTAGTAGTGACTTTTCAACCCACGATACGTGGAATACTCTTATCCTGTTCACAGGCCTCGTCCCCCACAATCGAAGATACATACATCTGGAGATCTAGGCCAGTATGCCCTATTCAGGATACACACAGAGACACACACCCCTACCTTTCACAAAATGGCAATGCTCAAAAACATGGCGAATAGTTGCAGAGTGTTTTTGTGTTAAATCCCACCCTGATTAAAAGTACCTAAAGAATACAATTATTATTCCAGGAATATACAAAACCACTATAGTGAAGTGATAGTTAGGATCTGAAGTGTACAGTTGTTTCATTGTTATCTCTACTATGTCAACCAAAAACAAGACCATATAACAGAAATGAACAGATAAAGGTTCTTCTGAAGAAGCCCTGTTGAGATAAATCTATGCAGGCGGACAACGATCTGCAAATACCTATTGGTGTAACATAGGACTGCAAAAACGAACAACTCTGAAGGGCAGGATGCCACGTACAGAAGTGAGGGGAAGACATCAATCAACAGTAAAACCCTAACAGAAAAGAAGTGATAAAGACCATATAACTGCAATAAAATGGGAATGGCATTGCATGAGATAACCCCTGAAATAAAGAACTCGGTTCCCTTTACAAACAAACAAAACAAAAAAAACACAAGCATCACTTTAAACGATGATCAAGTGCATTTCAAATGAGCATGAAGGTGGTCCAATTAAGGATGAAGGTGTTATTTTATAATGATGGCAATCTTTTATAAATGATTATCAGACCAAGATGCCTATTCAAGTTGTTCGCTGCAAACTTAGTATGTTCCACTCATCAACACATGCTATACACAATTCCACATTTTAAACAAGTAGGTTACACAAAAGAGGGACACCGAATTTAAATGGAAGTTGCATTTGGCAAAACACCCAGTTGTCCCAGGTTTCAATAACATCCAGAATAACGGCAATTTAATCCGTTGGGTGCCTTTAGGATGGTTTTGCATCCTTTGGCTGTCCGGATGGTTTGGACTACGCCGCCCACGATCCCTGGCCATTGAGTATGCAGGCTGGGGCTGTTGGGGTTTGTAGCCCAAAACATCTGCAAAGCTCAAGGTGGCAGACCCTTGATTAGAACATAGATATGTACACACTTCACAAAGTGAAACATGCGTTTTAGTACTCAAATGGTTAAACACCAATCTAATCAGGAATGTGGATAAAATCCAGACATGGCTCCCCATTATCTTTTGTGGTGTGGCTATAAGGATGCTATAATTATTATAATAATTATAATTGGTTATTTAGAACGTGCTCAATACCCAGAGGTTTCTCAGCGCGGACCCGCAGATCAAACCTGTGTTGCTTTGTGTCGTTGTGCTTCCAAGGCAAGTGCGTTGCCCCTGAACTATCCTCCCGAGACAATGAAATGCTATGAAAATGAGCTGCAGCCCCATCCCATTTTAAACTCAGCCTGCAGCCTGTCCACATACCAAAATCCTTCACAAACACTTAGGGGTGGACAGGGAACTAAAAGAGGCACTGGAAATAATTACTGGGAACTAAAAGAGGCCCTGGAAATAATTACTGGGGACCAAAAGAGGCCCTGGAAATAAAGTTCAAAGTGGCCCCATATGACACATTTTCAGCAAGCCCAATGCTTTTCCTATGAGAACATTTGGAAATCCCACACAAAAGAGGCCCAGGATGCAGAGGCCCACCAGGAAATCTCCAGAGTTCCCTATAGGCCAGTCCACCCTGCCCAGGGTGCAGAGGCCCACCGGGAAATCACCAGAGTTCCCTATAGGCCTGTCCACCCCTGCCCAGGGTGCAGAGGCCCACCGGGAAATCTCCAGAGTTCCCTATAGGCCAGTTCACCCCTGTCCAGGGTGCAGAGGCCTACCGGGAAATCTCCAGAGTTCCCTATAGGCCAGTCCACCCCTGCCCAGGCTGCAGAGGCCTACCGGGAAATATCCAAAGTTCCCTATAGGCCAGTCTACCCCTGCAAACACTTTTTGTGAAACAATGCCAGCAGGAAACAGTGAAGTAAAATAAGGTCCAACACACCAATCAGTGCAGCCACCCTGGTGTACTTCTCAGGAAATACCCCACGCAGACGGATGTAGCAGTGGCTCGGACCATTGCTCTGTGACTGAAGTCGTGCAATGCAGTGCGGCTACAAATGTGCATTCAGTGAAGATGTCCCCAGCACTTCTAAAACGCTGTGCATCATAGCACAGAGTGACCTGCACAGGGATTCTCTTGGGACCTTCCACACACAAACAAAGCACATTTTCCTCCCTACAAAATAGGTCTGTGTCCTCACAAAAGGACACTATTCCTGATCTGCTCAATTGAGACCATTTAGGTTTCCCTTGGAAGAAAGAGAGAACACATTTGGCATAGCAGAATATCCACATCCACCAAACCCTCAATAAAACATTAGCAAAATCAAGCACCGAACATCCATCAGCGATCCTCATTCCTATACACAAAACATCCACCAACATACTCCATAAAGCACAACTAAGATTTGCAAAAGGGCACCAAGCAGTCACTGCCACGCGTGTAAGAAACCATGAGGATATGGGAAGGTCATCATCCTCATACGCTCCATCTGCAAACTTGCTCACGAGCGATGGCTCGAAATAAGGTCACAGATGAAGGGAGCCTGCATGTCCTCACTTCCAAACCTGGATCCACTTCTAGCGTGATCTCCCACTGGCCTGTGATGCACAGCCTTGCCCTACAGCCATCCAATCAGAGTCGCAAAATGGACTTTGAACTGGAAATCAGCAGACATGGTACCAATGGATGCGGTTGGAACGGGTGTATAAAATGTGAACGCATGAGGAATGAGTCAAGCAGCACCATCATCATCCCTCATCAAGAGTGATGTCAGGAATCAACTTGCTGTTTAGATGAAGAGCTCAAAACCATTGAACCAGTTTAGTTTTAGCTTGTTACTTTATCCGAGGACACTTCCATGCTATCATTGACACTACTTTATTTCAGCGTACTGCCTTCAATATCAATAATACAAAACACAAAATATACATATAAATACTTAATCTCTTAAACAGTTCATAATATTTCACAATACATATACGTATTTGAGTCAGTATCTCCCATATAGGCAGGTAGATTCTGGTTTGTGATGCCAACTACACAGGCATTGCCCCACAACTATTAAATACTATATAATCTAACCATTAAGCTCTGTCTAATTAAAGTGTGAAGGCTTTCTAAACCTTCTAAAATCCATATTCCCGTTACTCAACAATTTCACAAAAAGTCCAACCGCAGGCAGGTCACCCTCTATTGTACAATCATGACAGTCGAACTTTCGGCCCTAGTGTCTTTTCCCCAATTGCTCTAACCTTATTTCTTATATAGGACATATCCGCAATTCCTCCTCTATCCCTTATCAGTCGAATGCAACATGGTCTCAGTCTCTATAGTGAACAGTAAAGCATCATCCCTTTAATAGACACGCTTTGGAAGTTAGTTGTTTCGATTATTCCACCCCTTTTATTATACGTCATCCCATCATCTAGTTATTTCATCTTATCTTAAGATATCTTGTGTTTAGTTTTTCATTATCCACACAAGGTTTGTATGTATAGGATTCGCTTCCAAGCTGTAATCCCAATAAAAAAACGTTACCCCCCCCCGCCCCCCACACTGGTGTACTGGCCTTGTGCATCTTCCACTCCCTTCTTGATCTAGACACATTCAGCAGAATCTAGACACATTCAGCAGAATCTAGACACATTCAGCAGAATTTGAGGAGGGTATCAATCAGCCATTTTCTTGATGTGTTTTTGGAAAGGCTTTCCTTTGTGCTCTTTATTTGTTTTTTTTCATAATAAAAACGATTTAAGAGTTTTTTTTAGTTAACCATCTTTTAAAACCAATACATTATAAGGTAATACATCTGTCAATTAAGGGTTTATAGAAGGGGACATTGCCTTCGATCTCGGTCCAGCAGAGAATTTACCTATCCATATCGGGCCATGACAAGGACGTATTTCTCAAATCCCGACCAATCAGAGTGGAACACAGGACCATGTCACAATTCATTAAGAGGTAGGTCATTCAAAATTCAACAGAGCCGACACTTCGTCAATATCGGTTTACTGGAAGGCAGGGTTAGGCAAACTGTCTCTCCTGCGACGAAGAGCCGCAGTTGCTTACTCCTGCTCTCGGATGATAAGACTTCCCAACACAGATCAATAGAGGTGAACACATCTTTCTTACATTAATGGTGAGGGACAGATCCGACACCAACAGATTTTAAAAAATCTCCGTAAGGGGTGGGTGAGTTTCACCCGCAATCTCACTGCAATGTAGAGCGACGCCTCTCTACCACTCCTCTCAAAGGTGCACAGACACTGGGTGCTGCCAATGAAGGCTGCGTGCATTGCCACGAGGTGGCGTAGTGCCTGGTTCCTGGAACCCAGTCTCTGTGTTCATTCAGGCTTACCCTATACATTTTACTCAAGGCGCCACCCTGTGGAAGTCCGGTTCTTCCCCTTCACAGCAAGTGCAAGCATGTTTAGGCTTTGCTATGTCCGCCTCCTGCTGGGACTGCATGGGTATGTGTGCAATGTGTTTCTTAGAACCATTGCCTTGGCGACTGAAGTCGCGGGTGAGATTGTGGCAGCACACTGCCCTCTGGCTCGCATTCCATTGTGTATTGTGCGTCCCTGGATACTGTATGGATTGGAAGCTGCAGGTTCGCCACAGTGTCACCCCTTGGCTTTAAACGCAGCACATGTTCCCTGGCAGGGCAGGAGAAGGGAAGCAAAGGGAGCAAGAGTTAATGGACACAGGCAGGAAGTGCAGCAGAAAATGGTGAACAGGGGAGCAGGGTCGGACTGGGGCATAAAATGGTCTCAGAAACCAATGAAAAAGCGCCCACCGTTGCAAATGGCAATTCACTCCTTTTGTGACCGACTGAGTATTACCAAAGGGGGAGGTTTTTGATCAAATGTGATGCACATTGTGCATTTTAAAGAATATTTATTGAGTAACTGGCCAAAACTACTAGCCCCATGGTGAAGTAATTTATCAAATGGGCCCACATGGGCCAAACAAGTGTCCCACACGGAAAATAAATAATAAAAAACAGGATTTTCCTTTTGGGCTCAGGAATTGCCCCATTGGCCAGTCTGAGCCTGCAGAGGAGTAGGGCTTTCAGTAAATACGCGTTCCCCGAAAGGTTGATGTAAAAAGAGAAGTGGGTGGAAGGTCACAGAATAAGAGGAGGGTTTTCCTCCGATGTTCTACCTCCTCCACGCTGGAAATGCATCACAGAGGCACAGCAGTGGTGTCGAAGCATCAGATGGTGGTGTCAAAACTATTTTCATTTTACACACGAACCTCATTACTGTGCTTTGGCAAGGTAACACCACATAGGACCTGGCTTGGATTTGCCCCTTATAGTTCCATAGCGTATGTTCTAGGACTCAACCTCATTCCAATGGTCTTATATTGTCTGATCCAAAAGAACCGCCGGTTTGGAACCCAACAAGCAATGAAAACGTGCTGTTTTGGAATGCCCTGTGCATGCTCTGCGATGCGCAAATTTGAAGGGATCATTGTGCAAAGCTGGTTAATGTCAGAGAGGGTCTCATGGCAGACACGCCCGCCTGGATGTCCATTTCTGAAACACAATCACAACCAGCGACAATTAGCTACCCAGACACTAGGTGTTGACTGACCCAAATCATGAGTCTTTACTAGATTAATGCTAAAAAAAAAAAAAAAAGGACTTCGAAAAAGTCAGCGTACAGTGGGAGGGGGGACTTGGTAGGCTGGATTTAGGCAAAGAAGTAGCACCAACTCAAGGACGAAGCTTATGGGTACATTTTATTTATTGATATACAATGAGGAACAATGATCTTTTCATCACAAAAGAAGGAACAATAGAAACGAAATCAGATTTAATGGGAAGCAGTGAGCTTCTTACAATGGGGTGAGTTTGGGGGACATTCTGACCAGGTTGTGAAGGGGAGTAAATGAAACAGTCACCAGAGACAATACATAGTGAAATACATAGATTAAGGACAAACAATATTGGACATTTTCAAGTGCAGGTAGGCGGTACAGCCAGCTGTGCTCGGGATGTGACCATAGTGGGTAAAGTGCTACAGTGGAGGCAGAGAAAGTGAGGGACAGAGGCAGGTTAGAGGCTTTGGAAAGATGTTAGGTAGAAGGCAGATGAGAGGTAGGTTAAGAGGGTACTTCAGAGGCAAGGAAGTAGGCTTTTAGTTTGGTTTTGAAAAAGTCTGTGTGGATTGTTTCTCAGATGTCTGGGGGCAGAGAATTCCATGCAAGTAGAGCAAGAAGAGAGAACGAGCGTAAGCGAGAGGAAGCACAGAGAGCGAGGAGCCAGAAGGGTAGTCGAGGGGGCAGAGCAGAGACTACGAGAAGACTTTTAGAGTTGGATAGAGGCGGCTAGATACAAAGGTGCCCTACTGTGAATAGATTTGTGAACCAGGTGAAGACATTTACATCTGGCCCCGGTTTGTATCATCAGCCATCCAGCCTGGTGACGGTAAGAGGAAGTAGGCGTGAAGTGAGGGAGTTCAATATACTATATTATATAACACATATGTACAGTCCTGTCTCTCTTTGCATTACTCCACTCTATGTTATGATTTGATTTTATCCACGGGTTTCCTCATTTTGTGCCCTTTTCCGCCTTTATGCACCAGTGTACAGAAACTGTGGCCAATTTGCTCCAAAAAGGAGCAAGAAGCCACCATTGCTGCAAACCTAGCTGGCGTGGTCCCAATGCAAATTTCAAAAGAGTGCGGGGATCGGTCCATATGCCAACTTCTGGAAACGAGGCCCCAGGAATTAAACTGGCCATGGTTGGTCTGCTCAAACTCCAGCAACGATACAGGACTAAACGTTAACAATACCATTCATCAAAGGCAAATGAAATTGGGTACAGGGCGGAAGCATGGAGAAGTTAGACTACAGTAAGTTCAGCAGGTGGCGGGGAGGGCGGGCAGTAAAGAAGGGCATGGGGATCCCCCCTATGAGAAAATAAACCAATGACATTTGGACAAAAGGACTATAGAACCAGGGATAACCTGAATTAGGAGGATAAGCAGAAAGTCAATTGACCAAATGTTTGAGAGAAGGCATTCCCCAAAAAGACAAATCCACTATGGAGCCCTTGTGCTCACCTTACAAGTGACTGGTTGTTGGTCACCGGACTCTTAAAGGACATTCCCTATGAACCAGGGGGAGCCATCACAGCTACACCTCGTAGACGTGAACCAGGGACTGCAAGCTATGAAGAACAAGGGTTTGGGACAGTAATCCAGGCTGAAATGAGAGTAATGAACAATGGAAGAGTGGCATGAGGGGGTGAAAGAGAGAAGAATGTGGCAATGAGTCAGTGAAGAGGGGCTAGACTAGAGTGTAATCAAGTCTCACTGAAACATGGTTCACGGCCAGCTCCGTCATGAGCTTTGACACTCTTCTCCCTGATGGCTACAAGATCCTCTCCGCACCCAGATCCAACCGTTTTGGTGGAGGTGTAGCCCTGATCTTCCGGTAGTGAATTCCTGCCTCGATCATTCCTATGCGTTTCTAATCCTCATTTGATTGCCTGGTCTGTAGGCTTTCTCCCCTGGCCACTCTCTCAAAGTGGCAACTATGTACCGGCCACCTGGTCAGATATCCCGCTACCTCTCTGAGTGGGCAGACCTCTCGTTCTCCCTCCTGGCCTCACCCACTCAACTCCTCCTTGGAGACTTCAACATCCACCTGGATGCTTCCGGTCCCGCCACAGATATATATCCTCTCCCCCCCTTGGCACTACTCACTCTGCAGGGCACACTCTATGTTCTGATCTGCTCAGACCCTCTCTAACCCTCCCATCACTCCTATCTCCTGGAGTGACCACTTTCTCATGTTATCTCTCCCTCTCCACTCCTCAGGCCAAGCCTACCCCTACACTGCCACCCGTCTTCTCAGTCATTCGACCCATGAAGCGTGCACCAGTTGAGGTTTTCGCTGCCTCTTTCTCTCCCCCTCCTGCACCTCTGGCTGACTCGCACCCTGACAAAGCCCTTTCCATGCTTCACTCGGCTATCTCCGATACTCTCAATGCACTTGCCCCTATCACAAGGATCCGCATGAAGCCAAGTGCAACTCCTGGTACGACTCGGATCTTGTCACCCTTAAACGCAAGTGTAGGGTGGCTGAGAGGAAATGGTTGGCATCTTGTACATCCTACAAACTGGCCTGCCTGCTCCAAAGGCAATACCAACTGTGTCCTCACTAAGGAGAGAGCTCACATACAAGCCTGCATTTCTGCGGCATCTAACAACTCAGCCAAACTCTTTAAAATCAGCAAGGAGCAAGCCAATCCTGCCACAGTCTCTACCTCTCCTGCTCTTTCCCGGGCCCTGGCTTCCCACTTCCCTTGGCCCTCTTCCTGCTCCCACCTGTGAGGCTAAAAACCTCAGGGTTATCTTCAACTCCACACATCTCTGACGTTTCTAAGAAGTCAAACTACCAACTGCACTTTCTCACAGGTATTCTTTCTTTCCTCTCCTTCCCCCAGAAGCTCTCCATTTCTAGAGCTCCAATTTGCTCTAGGCTTCACTACTGTAACAGCCTCTTTTTAAATCTTCTCGCCTCTACTCTCTGTCCTCTGCAACTCATCCAGAACTGGACTGCGAGACTTAGGATACCTGGGCTTGAGGCCAAACACATCTCTCCAGCACTGAAATCTCTCCATTGGCTCCTAGTGGCTGCAAGACCCTTTGCATTGTCCAGAAGGCCTTCTGGGGCCTGGGACCAAAAGATCGCCAGCTTTCCCTTCTGAAGTATCTTCTTACTCGAGCTCTTCGCTCCTCCAACTCCTTGAGGGTCAGTCGCTTCTTTAAGCAACAAGTTGGGGGCAGAACTCTCACTTCGACTGGCGCCTCCCTCTAGAACAGCCTCCCTGCCTCTCTGAAACTTGAGCAGAACCATCTCCGGTTCCGGAGGCAACTGAAGACTTCCCTCTTTGCCTCTGCCTTCGCTCTTCCTCTTCCCTGCTGATCTCCTGCCTGATACTGTACTGGTTACCTGGCTACCTTCTGAACCAAGGGGCCAAGTCCCTGCCCTCCCAGTTGCACACCTGCACTGCCTCCTGGCAACAGCACACTGGGCTGTATCTGCAACCCTACAGTCCCCCTTCTTGCACTAACACTGTCTGCACTTCACCCCCTGAGCTGCCACCTGTTGGCCGCACTTCTTGTTTTTCAATGTTTAGATCCTACGTCCTGCACCTGCTCCTCCTCCCCCTGCACGTTTTCCCTTTCCTCTCCCCTGCACATGCACAATCTCTAGGTCATTGGGCCTTGTAAAATCGTTGTCTTGTCCCCCTTTGTTCCCCTCCCCTGTCTCGTTGCGCCATGAAACACTTGTGTACAGGCACGCTATAAATAAAATAACATATAACCCAAGACATCAGGTGGCTGGGAAGAGTTCCGGGAATTGGAAAAAGGACGGAAACACGATAGGAGAAGATAGGAAAGCAGTGGAATAATGTGGGAGCCATGTGCCTTGCCTCTACTCACACCACGCCTTACACGGCAGCATAGCTAAACACTAGGCATTTCAGGCAATTGAGAAAACCGTGAAGGAGTGCAATGGAAGAAATCCCTCCATCGCCATCTTGCGAGACCAGAGACACCGCTGAACATATGGCGGTGCACGTGCGAGCAGGGGCTGCCCCGATCGAGGGCACGTGGGATGGCCGACCAGAGGAGCCTGGCGATACTCACCCCCGATTCCCCGCCAAAATTTCTGAATGTTGAGCCGACGTGGAATGTTAGCAGCCTTGAAAGGTTATGCTCCGAACGCGCCTCCGCCTGCCGCCCCGTCACCCAGCCCAGAAAACAGGCTGCCACAGGATCCGCAGATGTGATAAATAATTGACTTTGTAATTGCATTTTAATTATCTGGCCAGCACTCCGGCTTAAAAGGATGGTATAAATAACGCCAGGGATTCGGGGGATAAATAAGTAACAGAGCCCAGGGAGCACAATGAGATCAAACTTCCCCCCACACGCGGAGTGTGCCGCTGCCACTACCATGAATTCAGCACCCGCGGAAGAGCACTGCACTCCGGCCGTCAGGGGTGGAGGGGGGGGGGGTGGGGTAATGGATGCGCCCCTCGTGGAAATCGGGCGGTCGGGAAGTGGAGGCTGGATTGTCATTACACCAAAATGCCAGGGGGTAGCGGAAGTGACATCACTTAGGTGTTGACATCACAGGATAGTACATGCCCTTTGACCTGCATGGTCACATTACCTTTACCGTTGATGACATCACAGCAAGTGGCACCAATGATGCAAATCATGTCCAATAATCATAACTAAACAAAATAATTAATTGTTTGTAAAAGCTTTTGGGGTTTGCTCAAATATGCATGTCTAGGTGCACCCTCAAGTCAGGCAATACTGTCTGGATATGCTGTGACTGCATTACTGAAAGGTCAGCAGCATTCCAAATAGACCCATCATTGTAGCGGGCACTGCCTGCGCATGCCAGTGCATACTCCCATGGAAATACAGGGGCATCGAATGCCAGTCACAGCCTCACCTGCAAGTTGAACCATTATCCTATCCAAGGTACAGCCTCGTGCCCAGGCGCTGCCATCATCTGCCAGGTGCACTTTCATTGAATCATGACCTGAACCTTGAGCCCCCGCCTTCTCACTTCAAGAGCCTCTTCCTTATTGGCAGAATGTTGGAGGCACGTGTGTAGCCAATAGCTTCGCCACAAAGTCAGAGGCCTCATGTCACAAAATACAATGTTGTCATGTATCTATTGCTGCATGCCAGAGTACTGCAACTTCTAAGAGCTGGAATGACAGGGAGCAGTAGTACCTAATTAAATGCTCTCCATCATGTGACTCTATCTAGGGTGAGCACATGTCTCTGGGAGGGGCGCTGAACTTTCCTACTACTTCACCTTCTGGTCAGGGGAGCCGAGCCGTTTTCTTAAAGCAATATTTTTTTTTCCAACTCCATTTTATTAGGCATTTAAAGATTTGACAAAGACATCAGACAGCATAGTATATGCATACAACACACAACACTAGCACAATCCTAGCAGAGTCTCTCTCGGGAATGTCGGGCCTGGGGTGGTATAATACTCTCCGGGAAATTGGGCACTCAGTGTGGCATCACCCCTCCTCCCCCCAATCGCTCAACTCAATTGTAGCCAGTGGGGGCCTTCGGGTGAGTCCAGGGAACTTTTCTGCGCAGTGCATGAATGGGGCCCAAATGTTTCAAAAAGAGTTCAGCTTCCCTGAGCGGTAAAGCAAGATTTTATTTTACATTGTTCATTAAGTTTAAGAATTTGTTATTGAGACCTTAAAAAAAAAAAAAAGAGCTCTCATTTTTGACATACACCCGTACCAACTCAATAATCATGAGAATAAATCCCAGACATCCCAAGCTGTCGCATGTCAGGTGCGAATAGTTGAATACATGCTTGTTTTTTCTTTGCATTCTGACACACATCATTTTACTTTCTATACAATAAATGTACAATTGCAAGTACTAGAATGCAAATAAAAGGAGGTCCGAGGCAGCAGACGATTCCTTTGTCCCAAATGTTGAAAGTATTTGCCTAATAGAATACTACATAAACAGTGATGTCCTTTATTGCATAAACTTAATCTATGAAAATAATGACCGACCCAAAATCATCTTAAAAACATAAACTACGCTCTGGAGAAAATTCAATCCCAGAGTGCCAGGTGGCTCCACACCCAAGAGGTCTAAGGACATCAACTTCATTGAAATGTGCACACATAAAATGACCACGTTACAGTAGTTAGCATTTCACATATGCATGCATTTTCTTTAAAAACAACTTTTAGTGCATGTTGTTTCATGTCTGCATGCCTTGGAGAGTCACACCTTGGACCAGGGGCAGAAAACACACGGTCAGGACTAGCAAAGGGGTTTCCAGGGATAGCAACTGCCAAAGCTTGGAACCCCTCGAACAACGTACAAGGGTGAAGGGGGGGGCCTATAAACAGTTGCAAGGGGCCCATCGGACATATCAGTGCAAGAACCTTTGCTGTGCCCATGGACTGGCTCCGCCCAGGATTCTTGCTGAAAACCAGCGCCGTGAGAGAGGATCCATTGCTGTAGTAAGACACTAGATTCTTTGAGATTATCGTGTCCCAACCCAAAGTCCCCTTGCAGTGGTGTGGAACTTCAGCCATCCCTGAGCCCTTCAATCACAGTGCCCAACCCGTCGTGGGGCAAGACCTAGGCAAATCAGAAAAGCCGAGGCTTTCAAGCCCTCGCAATCCATCCCAGTGGCATTTACTTTACTATAGCCATTCCCCTGATCCTCCCCAGAGGGGGCGCCATGAAGATTCGGTGGGTGCTCGAGTACACCACTAGGTTCCTTCTCAGCGGTGGGTTGGACACAACGATCTGTGAGGTCCTTATATATTGGTGTAAGGATGGCTCAAGCTGCAGGCCCGTTACTCGGGCCCTTCGCTCTAGTGTTCTGGAAAAGCTTTCTCAACCGCGTTCTAAATGACAGACCTTTGGCAGCAATAGCTTTGATGGTGGTTCCCCGCTCATCTAGAACTCTATTCCACTTGATCTTAGAAACATTCCTGATCTGTGTCACTTCAATAAAGCCATTAAAACCTCTCTCTTCAACTCCAAGGATTAAGGCGTTGCAGTTCTCCGCTTTGATTCTCTGGTTTGACTTTTTTTCCTAGGATCACTTCTTGCCTTTGGGCATGTTGCGCCTTATAAAAATGTATTTTTTTCATTCATTCATTCAGTTGAATATCCGACTATAGCCTCAATAGAAGTTAAGAATTATGGTGCCGCCTTCGGCACCTCGGTGCAGAATTTATACCCAAGCACGACAACGCAGTGCATCAGGGGGTTTAAATCCCGGTCCCACGCTTGGAGGTTGGACTCCAACAAGACACGTGATACAAAAGCTCATTTTTTTTTTTTTTTTTTACCTGGTGCAAAAAAAAAAAAAAACAGTTCCGGGGCTTTAGGGCATCTGTCGCATGTTGCCAGGCAGAAGCTAGGCTGGCAGAGCGGTATAAAAAAAAAATCGAGTAATAAACTGGACAACAATGGTGTAGGGTAGAATAAAAGTAGGATTTATTTTGTATAAGGCACACTGTAAACCTAATCGCCATCAGGAGCTTTGCTGCTTCAAGAGTTAACCATCCCAGGGCAAATGGAGCTTTCATTAAAATCAGTGCAGAGAAATGTGGGCCACAATCTGCCTGTTTTCCAGATTAAAAATACATCATATCTGCTTTGGAAAGCGTGGGGGAAGGGTGGGGAATAGAGGAAAGAGTGGAGGAGGCGGAAGGTGGAGAGGGGAGGGGGCGGGCAGTAGAATGGAAATGTATGCAGGATATAAATATGCAGATTTCCATTTGTTGTGACCGCTGATTGAGCGAGAAGGGGTCACAGCGTTCAAGTGAGGCAAGGAAAAAACCACCCACCAGTTCGACTGCGACGACGCGTGGTGTCACCATCACCCCTAAGGATTAGGCTGGAACGTTAGCGTCAGCGGCAAAAAGGCAGAGCCGACACACAGTGAAGACATACAGGTACACACACTAGGATACACAGGCTCATGCAGAGGATTACTAGGGGCGTGAATTGGTGAACAGTTAACCAGTAGACCTTTGCAGTTAACAGACTGCAGATAGCCATTACATTATATTTACATCATAGATAGAAGCCTAAATAAATAGCTGCATTACACATAAGTATGCAACTTTGATCCGCTTTGTTACAATGTGTATTATTCCTTGTGTTTTTAGATTTTAACTAATATTTTTTTTTAAATTATCCTTTAACGGTTTGTAGTGTTGCATGGCGATGTCAGCAACAGAGTCTATTGTTTGCAGCTCAAGCACACAAACAGTTCATAGAGATTCCTGTGGTGCCAATTTGTCACCATGGAGTCGGCTAACGCTGCGATGAATCCTGGATTAATTATTCAATAGTCACAAGAGATATAGTTAATTATTTTATTTTTTCCCCAGTGTATATCCATCTATACACCTTCCATTTTTTTTAATTACTTTAAATATAAGATTATTCAATATACCCTGTTTTTTATGTCACTTTTGTCATTAGGAATTAACCAGACAAATCACTCCACCAACTAAGAACGGCCATGCACCATCACCCACAGAATCGAGAAAGAGCTACTTTATATAATCGTATATTTAAAGAAAGAAAACAATGGAAGGTGTATAGATGGATATTGTGACGAATCAACTTCCGGGGTACCAGTGGTCCAGCGATGAATATTGGTTTCTGAACCATCAATCAGCCCCACACCTCTAGTACACCAGAAGAGATATGAACAGATCAGAACACAAGTAAATTATAAACCTTGTCCAATTTTTGGTATTGTGGATGGAACGGCAGGCTTATCTCTGCAAGGTCGTGGATCGTTGGTTAGTTGCAACACAGCGAAAATACAATTATTACCCAAGGATAAAGGGGACTGTCCAGTAAAGGTTGCATAAAAATAGCTACTTTATGATTATTATTAGAACAGGCAGTTCCAGCACACTACAAAATACAACCCACCCTATAAAGGAACACAGAGGACAGACAGTTTCACGAAGGAAAGGGAAGCACTCCGGATACAGACAGGAGGTTAGTCGGTAAAGCAATCAGTCTTAACTGTTCAAGGTTATTTGGTTTAAGCAGCAAGGGGTCGTAAATGTCACTAGGGGCCTACAGACAGGCACCAGTAGGACAGAACCACAATGTACCTGGTGCTTGAGATGTTCTTGATGCTCAACAGCATCGTCAGTTGCAGGATGCTTTGCAGCTCTTGCGACAGACTTCAAGACGGGAGACAGCTGCGGGTATCAGGCGGCAGGCAGTTTGGCTCGGGGTCAAAAAGGGTGATCTCTGTGCTGGTTGGTGGATCTGGAACGCTGGTCGAGGCATCTCAGATGGCGTTAGTGACTGCAGCGTGACAATAGTCAGCGGTGCAGACGGTCACAGTTTGAGCACTCGACTGCCTCGAAAATATCCTTAAAAGATGGACGCCCGTCAATGCTTGTGTAACACTCCAAGCTTCTTTGCATGGCTTGTGGCGTCCTTTCAAGGTGGACGGCCCAAAGCTGAGTGGAGTGTTTGCAGGCAACGGCCGTCCTTTGTTCAGAGACTCCCTTGCACTTCTCACCTAGGAAGCTTGCTGGCAGAAGCTAGCAGGGCATGCTGTGTGCTGGCTGGCTACCGGTTCTGGAGGTGCTGGACGGCTTCTCCTAGTCCGGTATCTCCCTCTGTTCCCTATGAGATGTTTAGGGGAGGGATCTTGCTTCCCTCTTGGAAATCCTGGCCTTGTTTCACTGGTGGAAGATGTAAGGTAGACTCTACCTTCAGCCAGGGTCCAAAGGAGTCCTTCTTACTCCTTTCAAAGTCATCGGATGATCTGCTAAGTGAGGGGTTCCGCCCTATTTTGAAGCCAAATGGGCCCCAGTGATTGTTACAGGCTAAGCCTACCTTAATGAACCAATCCTGGGTCCCAGCCAACAATCTTCAGTTATGCGTGAGGTCAGAACCAGAGTGCTCTGCAACAGGAAAGGTAGGGGGTGACACCATGTACTCCTAAGTCCCAACCCTCTTCCTGTGTGCTGTAGATCAAAATCTCTCTCTGGTTAACTGAGTGCTCTGTGGCTCTTAATCAAAGCACAGGTCTCCCTTGAAGTTTGTGATGAGAGCAGACTTCCTGTCTCCCTTAAATCACATACTTCTCCCTCTGAAATGGGTCAGCTCTGCAGGGATTGCCTATGGTACTACTGGACCCAGACATGCCATTCACTGTCCTTCCTATAGAGGGGTAGGAACTAGCTTCAAGTTGACACATTGCATTTGAAAGAGGTGTTAGCCCCGCCTTCCTGTTGCCTGTCCTGCGACCAAGCCCCTTCGCAGGCTTGTCTTTATTATTTCTCATTAGTAGGCACTGCCGCCAGCCGAACTAGATAATAGGGAGGCAGATCCATGGGGCATTTGATATTTTAATTAGGATGTCCATGGCTGGAGGAAAGGGTCACCTTCCCCCTTCTTGAAATGCTTTGATGTACCCGTGGCTGCACACATTCCAGCTTAAAATGACAGGGGAAAACGGCACCTGTAGGCTGTGTCCTTCCGGAGTACACGTGACTATGTGTTTCATGCAGTGAGCCTCACACATCTTCAGAGGTTGATCTCCCATCATTCATTTTCATTTTTTTTTAAAAATCAAAAAGCCTAGGCGAGCGCACATTCCCCGCGGTCTAATTCTTCACAGATATACACGAGGGACATTTTGTTTTTTACTAGATCTCTTGTGAGTACTGAATAATAAATCTAGGACTTAGCGCAGCGTTAGCCAACTCTTCGATGCTGTACATACATTTATTGGACTGCCTATGAAAAGCAGTCTATATTGGATTATTGCAGCTAAAAAGTAATTAGAAAATAGAACATAACCTTAAGAGTATTCAAGGGAGGGCGCATTGAACAATATTCACCTCACTTTTTTTTAACTTGTCACCATGCACCCACTTTCCTTTTGCTGTGCCTGCAATGCGGTTTACTCGCACACCAACTGAAAGTGAATGTTCTGGGCCATTTGTTACTGCTTCTCAGAAATTCAGCCGGCACTGTGCCGGATGCAGTCCTCTCTTCCCATTTTGCTGTGCTGCTCTCCCCTCAAAGCATATTACCTGAAAATTCTGACCACTTTTGACCGTGCCCGTTTGCTTTTCTTGGCCATCGCCCTGCCAGCGCCTAGGCTAACGAGGCCGCACTCGCAATAGTAATCTAGGCTTCTGGGTGTGCTTTAGCAACTGGAGAAGGGCAGAAACATGCCCAACTGATTATCAATCAAATTAGGGCCCATTGTGCTGTTAGGAAGAGCCGCTGGTAAGCCAAGTGATTAGCACAGACCGATGGAAGGATGGACAGACTGATGGACAGACTGATGGACAGACTGAGGCGGCTGATAATAATAACACATGTGTGTTCTTACATGGAACTTCATGCTCGAGTCCGCCAGCTGCCAAGTGCTGTAATGAGAGGTGTTATTCTGACCCCATTGTTTAATTAAACTCTATTCACCTAGAAAGGATGAAAGGTAGACCCTTCTGCAGGATGAAAGGTAGACCCTTCTGCAGGATTCGAACTTTCGAAGTACAGATTGCCCTGGTCAGGGGGCCAATCAACATAGACAATACAGATGGAGTGCGTTTAGGATAAGAAGTAATGTCAACATCACACAACAAAAACGTAGTGGCGGCTTGGTGCCTAGGCAATAGGTGTTAATATCACCCAACTCAATGAACTGCAGATTACACACAGGCGCACACACCACAGCTGGTACATAATTCACCCGCTTGTAATAAGAACCTGCAGCTGCACGTAGTATTGTACTTGCACGGTTCCCCCTGGGGAGCTATTTACCCAGGTGACAAGTCCGCGGTTACTGCACTTTTTAAAACTCGACTGTAGTCTAAAGCTGGTGGCCCTATTGTGTTCATTCACAATAATTATTTTGTCCTGCATAATTTGACCTGGTAAGCAAAGTGCATTATCAAAGCAACTGCCTTCTCTTGCTTTACCCAACACTACCAGCTACAAACTGGTGAAATATCTTGGTGGGTCTATGCACATGTGAAATCTGCAGGCGACCGGTCATTTTATCAGGATGCCAATGACAGGGTGCAGAACTCAATAACATATTTGCTAGACATGATCAACTATTGACCACCCAAGAGAGTCCAGTGCATTTCCTGGAGATACATAGAAGACTGTGCCATATATCACATGCCTTCAACAAATGGGCCATAAAGTGGATGGCCAGGAGTCACCCGCTTCACCCTGTGCATAGAAAAGGTTTTATGAAACACTAAAAGGATGACCGGACTCATGTTATGGGACGCTTCTCTTTCCAGGGATGAATGAGGTGTGCACACGCAACTGGATGATCTGTGAGATTGAAAAGAATCAAGGCTGGATGCAGCCATGGTGTCTACTGTCAATCTCTTAGAAAACTAAAGCAATGAAAAGAAGATCTACTGGGGGTCCCGGAGGGTGCAAAAGGTCCTGTCTAAAGAATAAAATACTATTCTGGGCCTTCATATAAATTGTGGAGGAAAGGGTCAATGGGCTTTTGATATGGATGTGTTGTAGGGCCTCCAACAGGAGACTGCAAAAATGAGAGCCATTGTCTGGAACGAGGAAGCTGTATAAAGACGTACTCAATGTCGCCATGGTTGCGGATCAACAATAGTTTCTACTGTTGCATAGTCTTTGGAAGTATTCGTCACATGAAGGTGGCATAGAATAATCAAAATACTTGATTGGAACCTCTGAAAAGGGACTCCAGGGCTGCTCAGGCGTGTATGGATCTGGAGGAGGGTGACGAGCATCAAGAGCCATGAAAGACCAGGGCACAAGTCCAAAGGAGCAAGTCCTGGGTTGCAGTACTATTTTCAGGTCCCGTCAAGAAAGAGAAAATTCCCATATTGCTGCTTATAGCAAAATGTTCTCAAGCTAATATCCTTTGATTTAATAATAGCTCACTGCTTTTCTTTAATTCTTGAAATGCAATAATCACAGCGACAACGCCTACGCCAATCGGACTCCACGTGTGGATTGACATTTTGCAGTTCCATCGAATGAGTAGCTAATGCTTCTGTCCCCTTTTGAAGAATATAGACCCAGTCATTCTTCATAGGATGACCTAGAGCTGTGTTCCTCAAACTTTGGGCCTGGTACCCCCAGGTGGGCCTAAAGGATGTCCCAAGAGGAGCGGGGGGCGTGAGGATCTTCAAAAAGTAAAAATGGTGACTGCTTTTAATAGAAAATATAAGCAGGTCTGACATCTGGGAGTCCCGGCAACAATATTTATACTCAATGGTGGATATGGGGGTGCTCGGCAACAACATGTATTACTCAAGGGGGGGCTCAGCATAAAAAAACCTTTGAATACACCGACCTAGACAAACAGTACAGAAAAACGTTCAAAATTCCAGGCGGGGTCTGCCTTATGTTTTGTACCAGGATGAACCCACTGATCTCCACCCCGTATTGATTATCGTGGGATTAATGGATTGATGATAGAGACAGGTACCGATCGCCCTGAGGTTGGATATTTCTGAATGTCTCCAAGACATCACTATCTTCACCTAGTTGGCCCATCACAGTGGCTCTGGTATGACACAAATAATACAGATTAGTGATTGGTGAAAGATTATGGGTTGTGTAGTCAAAAACATCTAGGGGAGTCACACAAGGAGTAAACATGCTCTAATCTTATCATCCTTTATCTCGGGCAGGAACCCCTCCCAATAACCATAAGCATTGCCATTTCATGACTCCGGTGTAAAAGGAATTCTGTGCAGGCCACAGAGACATTTGTAGAATAGGCCTAGGCCATTAAATGGCACTGAATACCTGGGGATCGTTTTGTCAGCAGAACGAGTCAAGGTGTCCTTCAAAATAGTGTCAGCGGTATACGATTGGCCTTCACCAATTTCCAACAAAACACAATATTTCTTGGGATTTGATCATTCTTATAGGTCATTCACACATTGTCTAAAAAGGAGAAATGTTTCAGAAGGGGAATGAGGTGAACAATAGAGCGAATGATTTGAGTTACCGAAAACAGCTCAAACCGTTTACCATCTTTTTGTAATGGCTATTATAGTGCCTTGAAACATATTAACCAACAAAAGGCCAAAACATTACTTTTATTTCCAGAAGATAATAATATTGCGAAATAAGAAATCAGTTCTGAAAAATAAATTGCTAGCTATAATTACCTCTTACTTTAAGTGTACAGTCAGCGGTTTTCCTGTTGAAATAAGTTAGTCCCAAAAATCACCAGGTGCCAAACAAGCACAGAGATACAGAAACAGAAAAACAATGTGGGAGGTTTGGTTTAAAAAAAAATGTGTTCATTATATGAATTCCCGATATTATTCCCAGATCCCAAATTGAGAGGTTATCCACATCTCCTTTATGTCCATGCAACAATCATTCATCGTGCTAGCCACACTGTTCTCGCTAGAGCTTCAAGAACCCCCATCAAGAAGCACAACACAGAAGGAACTTTCACAGATGAAAGTATGAGACTATCTTGTGCTTCACCAAAACCATCCATTTCCCTTCGCCAACTTGACAGCAACAGAGTTCCATACCAATGCAACAATATATCCACTGCTGGACACACATGTACATTTTCTAGTTAACATGTTACATTTGAATATTAGTGGTGACCGAAAGAGGGGAGAAGTTATGTTTGACCTTGCCAAAGTACAGGTCTAGAAGAAGGCAAGCAGGCGAAAGAAGGGAACTAGGATAGCTGGACATCCGTGGCAGCCTATTCTGACTGACATGATTGTAAATCTGCCCAGAACTGAAGAGCATTCCAGAGACATTATTATGCTAGACACATGTTTCCACAGTTACTCCTCTCTCACCCCTACCGAGGCTACCAAGAGAAGTCAGGAGGCTCAAGGTGTTCTCAAAATGTTGGTTGCAAGAAAGCAACCTTAATGGAAGAACGTGCAGATGACCCCCACCAATCATTCAGTTCCGGAAAATGCATTGAACTACTAATTGTCAGTGTTAAAAGATCTAATTTGGTGGTGTTCACCCAAAAGCCCATGGTTATAATGAATGACTGACATTGGAACAGTATAAGCAACACTATCCCTCAACTACTCAAATTGTTGGGAAGGCTCATTCCCTATTCTCAAATGTCAATATATCAATTCAGTGACACAGACTGGGGTTTTTATATATGTGTAAGGCGCCGGAAGCCCACAGGCATCGGGGTGTCACATAAAGACAAGAGACAAGACAGTGCCATACATCAGATAAGACACTTGGCAGAGACCAACAAAGAGAGAGGGATCAAGGCTACCTGTCTAACCTTCAAGTGGCTTTATTTGAACAGGTAAGTTTTCAGACTTTTTCTGAATGAGAGATGGTTAGTCTCTAGTCTCAGATTCAGAGGTAAGCTATTCCAATTTGTAGCTGCACGAATTGGGAAGGCTCTGCCTAATCCATTTGTTTTCTTATGTGGTTTGAACACAATAAGTCCCAGTGTTTCTGATCTTAGCGTACGTGCTGGTATGTATAGGGGTGTCACTTTGTGGTGCATGAAATTCAGTCATTCAAGCCATTTAGGCGATGCTTCAGCGCCACCTACAATGTCAAAAGTATTGGCATGGCACTACAGATAAGAGGGATATCGGATGAGTGGAGGAGCAAGTCAGCCTATGAGTGTTTCTGGATTTATATCCCCCCATGACATTTCCTACCCGACTACCTGCCTCTCCCTACCCGAACACACCATCGTGGAACCACTAAACTAGCTCCATCATTCATAAACTTCGAACTGTGTTATTTCAAAACAGTCTTCTGAAAGGTTACTGCTTAATTACAGTTGCAAATCGACTCTTGTGCAGTACAAATGTCTTAACCAAGCGTGCCTCCAGCCAGTCGATTCATAAGCTTGTGTGTCCTTGCATTGAATTCCTGGTAAAAACAAGAATTTACAAAGCCAACAGTTTGGGCTCTTTTATAGACATTTGCCAGACACTGCCATCACATCCACAATTACATCCTTTTCTAGCCGTTGCCTTCTTAAAAGCAAAATAGCGCCTGAAACTTGTCCATCCTATGCCTACACAAATGTCAGAATTGTTGCCTTTGGCAATGCTTGTTTTTCAATGTTAGTCATTCTGAAATGTCTGCCCTTCTATTGAAGATTTCCGTATTCATCTACTGCTACCACACAAAGAGGGGCTCCTAATAAAAGGTAAGTAGGTCTAGCTCAATGATGGAAATATGTTGATTATCCAGCACTTTCACAAACTTAGTGGTTTAGTCTGGTCAGCTGCAGGCAATTTAGCTTTTTTTCTGAGCACAAACTAAACATTCAACATATGTATATTTTGTGAACTTAGGTTCAAATTACACACGCCATTGCCCGAAAGCCTTGACACTTTAAATGCCTGCGTCACTGTAAGCCCATGCAGTTTTTCAGATTAGTCCATTTGCCAAAAGAATGGCCAGACCCTCACCTTTATTTGGGTGCATGGTTTCCCCAAAAATGAAGTTTCAGACAACTAACTCCTGCATTAGACACAGCCACCTATCCTTGTGGTGGAACAGAAGGGCTACAGCCTTAAATTGCGACTAACCTGCATTCAAGGTCCATGCCCAGGCCATAATTACTGAGGCTTCTGCCACCATCTTACAAACCTGGGTCTTGCTGGTGGCATATTGTCATGGCCTCAGAGCAATAAATGGGGCATGTTTGCTGTGTTGTTTTTCTGGCTCTGGAGGCAGCTTGTTAGAAGATTCTTTACTGGATTGTGACTTGTGAATGCTATGTGTATGTGGATATTTAAGGGTTCAGTGTCAGGGGCTTCTTAGGGCTGGCCATATTATCCCAAGTAATGCAGTGAGAATGACGCATAAGCAGAGTTTAGCGGGAAGAGGATGCACGCTTGAGATGCCCATCCAAGATATGGATTGCAGACTTTACTAAACAGGTTGATCCCATTTCAAAATGGCTAAAAGTCATTTCAGTTTTGCACATATTTTATAAGGGACATGAACTGGATGCTGTGAATTTGGGTTGAAGAACAGGTATGACCTGGTCGCTGGTTCATTGAAGTAATGACTCTTTGTATGATTGTATACAGATTTTACAAAGATTTGGAGCAGTCTTGTCTCTTTATATTTGTGGGTGATTTATTAACACACTCAGCCGACACATGTTTCGAGCAAACATGGATCTTTTTCAAGGCTGTGGTGACAGAACAAGGAGTGATGTATATCCAGTTTAGGAAAATAATCATCTAAGTGGTGGTGACCAGTGCAGTGCTTTGTACAGTGAATTTATATAGTTTAAGTGAGCCATTGTTGCGTCGTTCGTGAGATTTCAATAGGCAATTTACAATCAAGGTGTACCAAGTAATGCGGTGATGATGACGCATAAGGGGAGTTTAGCGGGAAGAGGATGCACGCTTGAGATGCCGATCCAAGATATGGATTGCAAACTTTACTAAACAGGTTGATCCCATTTCAAAATGGCTAAAAGTCATTTTGAGTTGTGCATATATATTTTATAAGGGACATGAAGTGGATGCTGTGCGTCGAAGCTCCCCTTCAACTCTGCAAGTCCTGGTGCTTTTGATTCCTATTCTTGCCTTTTTCGTTTTTGACCCCTTTCTCTTTTAAACTTTTGTTTCGTTTGTCCCTCGCACCGCCCCAACTGGATTTTCATGCCTTTGCCAGTTTGTTTGTGCCGATTCCCGACTCTTCCATCAGATCAGTTGCTCCTCACGAATACCACCCAGAAAATGAAGACCAATGCCCAACGTCTACAGGGTCCAATGAAATATGGTTGACTATATACTTGCAGTTCCTGATGTAGTGAGAACAATAGCCGCAGCACCATAATATTTCCCTGGGCAGATTTTGCCATTCAAGGTTTCTTTGCTATTTGACATTCCTTATGGTTTTTTTCTGGACACAGGATGCTTCCACAATTTGATCGCCAGGTCAAATTTTCAACAAATAGACTGGAAGATACCAATGAAGCTCTTGGTGCAGGGCCCCCCTCTCCTTAAGTCCAGAAACAACCATGCTCCCGATACGAAGCACGGCAGTGGGTGGAGCCGGCCGTGCAATATTTTTCTTGCATGCAATTTGTCGCGAGCAGACTTTCCCGGGTGACAATGCACTCTGCAAATTATGCAGGTATTTGTTTAAGTGGGTGATTTATGTAGCTGTCACAAATTCAAATACACAGGCCTGGGAATCGAGGCGCAGCGCTTCCATCAAAATGTGGGCCACACGCGAGTATATATTTACATTTACTAAGACACATATTTGCACTGCTCATGAAAAGTGATGAGGTATCGTTTTGCATATTCCTCAATTTCCACGCATCTCAGCTCAAGACTGCACCTACTGCCACGGGAAGGACTCCCGCGGCGTGCTCACACTGCAGGTGCACACATGCCAACTATCGGGAGACATACAGTTCCCCATAGCAATGAATTGGTGCTATGATTACTTTAAACGGGAGAACGTGAAAAATAGTCATACTTGTCACTGAAAAATCAAGAGTCTCTCGCATGTATGGCTGGCATGTATGCAGGCGCCCCGCAGAGATTTCAACCTGTGACTTGCAAATCAGACAAAAGATCTCTGCATAGGGTCCCTTGGCCACTAGACTGCTCTTACTGAGATTCAAAATTAGGGACATGGAGTCATTTTAAGCATTAGGAAAAGACAGATCAATGACTGAAGAGGCCAATAAAAATAACTAAAAACGTGCACTTACTGACCAAGAAAATAACCCTGGTCTTAGCCAGTCTAGAGTTTGACGGAAAGTTTCCTATCCATTAATGGCCCTAGTTCCTACAGTATTATTTTGGATGGACTCGATAACTTTGTTGGTTTAGACATTTAGTCACCTGCTATGGAGAACATACATTATTAACCGTTTCCAAGCTGAGGCAGGTAAGTCCCTTTCCCATTTCCATGGGCTGTGCCCGGAGCAGATGGTACGATGAGGGAAGAGGCCAGCGCCAGAGGGGAGAGAGGGTGGCAGGTTTCTTGGAGGGCCGAGACAGGGAAGATGGCACCCAGGGCAATGGCAGAGTATAATAAATTGTCTATCCTGCGGAAAAGGATCAGATGGCCAGGGTGCAACGGGGGCAGTTACTGGTGGACTCAGCCTGGTTCCTGATCACCTGATTAGACGTGGGCAACCTCGCCAGCCAATCACACGGATGAGCCAGCAGGACAGCACCTCTTTGCAGCCTTCACACACGTTTATCACCAGGGATCTTGCGCGTAGTGTCCAGGAACTTCATAAGGGGCCCTTTGCAAATACATCTGTTCAAAACCACTTAAAAAAAAACTATTGAAAATGAACCAGAACATGAGATTGGTCGGAAGGGGAGGGGAGGGAGTAGATGTGTAGGTTGGGTGGGAATTTGAGGGTGAACCACAGCGTTTTTGGGGAAAAAGAGAAAGGCAAAATAGGAATAAAAAGATGCAGCATAAGGAATACATTGGAACGGTGGTACATGAAAAATTAATTCATGTTTTAAAAAGTTACAAATGGAAAAAGTACTTCTTACAAAATTAGTATGAATGCAAAAGTTATATATTTTCCCCTTTAACCGGGCGACTTGGACATGTTCAGACGTCACAGAATGAGGCAATACGGTGCGGGTAAAGAAAGAGGGGACAGAAGCAGAAGTGGGGCTAAAAAGAGAACCAGGGACGGGAACAGACCAGCTCTGAAGGGGAGCAGGACCACTCCAGGGATGAAACAGAAACAAGGACACAAGGTAATATAACAAGACCAAAAAATAACCAGAACCGAGTCGTGAAAAACCAGAACAACGTCAAGAACAGATCCATGGTTCGGACAGAGGTATGCCAGAAATAGGCCAGTGAAATCAAAAAGACCAGGCTCGGGCAGATGTAGTCCAGAACATAAGCCGGTCTAGCACAGTATTAGCAGGGGCAAGAACAGAATCTGAATTGGGATGAAACAATCACGAGAAAACAGACAAAGCTGATAGAGAAACAGAGGAGGGTGGGGACAGAGCAAGAATCAGGCCCAGACAGAACCAGAGGGGGCAAGCGCATAACCAGAACCAGACCAGAGACAAGGCTTGTCCAATAACATAAATAAGAACTGGCCGAGAAGTAGAAAGGAGCAAGAAATGTCTGAAAACTGGAGAAAATCGGTCATAAGCATAATTTTAGGGGTGGGGCAATGTTTTGCCAACTTTTGTAGCTCACCATTTTCTCCCACTCATTTGGCAGGGGCCCCTTTCATTTAGATGTCATGTCCTCCCCACCCCCCAAACCCAAACATGTTCAGCAGCATTACTCCACTGGAACCAGTCAATGGAAAGTAAAGTAACGGCCCAAGTTGGTAGAGCCAGACACAACATCACACTACAAAATGAATGGGATCAATAAAGAAATAAACAGATATGGGAAAGAGTTAGCACTTTCTATAGAAATAATTAGAAAAGGGCTGAGTCAACATCCTGAACTGGGCCCAGAACAAGTGCAGGGCCCAGGAAACCGGCCAGTAAAGGAACGGTAATCGCCAACACAGAAATGAAGAAAGATATCCGGGGAGGGACAGAACCAGGCCTGGGCCTGGGCTCAAACAAGAGCAATCTGGGAGCGGAACAGCCCTGGGCTGAGAAAATGAATGGGTGTGGGCAGACCAAGAAATATAGTCGAAAAGATGGTCCAGAGGAGGAAGAGGGCCAAGGAATAGAAGGAGGTTTTGAAACCTGGCCCAAGGCTCTCAAGCTATTGGGACTCTGAACAGAAACATAGCCAGATGGAGACCAAGCCAAGCCAGGGACAAAACTAGGACGGGAAGCGTGGCGAGAGCAGAATCAGAAATGATATAAAGAACATCCAGACCGACAAAAGAAATACAGCTGAGCCAGGGAGAGATTCAGCACCAGGCCCAACACAAAAAAAAGAGCCAGAACTGGGGCCGGACAGAGATAAAAGGGGATAAGAATAGAAAAGGGCCGGAGATGTGGGCCATGGACCAAGTATTCAGACTTCCACAAAGCCTTTCTTGACCAGGCCACTCTTGGCCCAGCCAGGCCTGGTAGTTTTCTTGGAATTACCATTCGAGATATCTGTTGCATATAGACAACAGACTGGGTCAAAGACCACTGGCCATCCAGCTAGACTGTAAAATCAATATTATCCCTTAAAACTCCTTCACATAGATAATGGAGTTGGACCTAAATCCAAGAGCATATATCATACCTTCTTTAGAACTTTGACAAGGTTCACACACACAAAGGATCCACGTGTATCCATACAATTATAATCACTCATAGCCCCACCTATCGTCTGTTTTTCTTCCCACTTCTTTACCATCCTCCTATTTTGCCCAGTTATTTCTCATTCCACAGACTATGGTCTGGTCAACCTGGGCGAGGACACAATACACATTCTTCTGGACACGCCAGGCACTACGATTGCCAACCTGGTAATTTGGAGCATAACAATTGAATCAGAATGGAACCAAACTATGCTTTTAACAAATTAAAACCAGAACAGAAACAACCAGACAGACAACAATAAAGCCAGAAAATTACCAGAAACTGACTGGGAACAGAATCTAAACTGTGTATAGACAGAACGAGAGCAGCGTCAGAACAGAATGAAGTCTGAACAAAAGCACTGCAAACCTAGGACAGATACATAACTACTCTGAAACACAAGAAAACTATAACTGAACTGGGACACGACAGAACTCGTACTGGGCTGGAAATGTGTTCCAGACAGAAACAGGAACTGCTCCTCCCCAGCCCCGGACATAACCACGCCAGAGACAAACAAATGGGAATGAAACAGAAACCAGCAAACACATTTTAGTCACAGAAATAGAAACCGTGCTTATGAATGACAAAAGAAACAGGACTAAGAAATGAGAAACGCGTGAATACATGTGAAACTTTAGAAAGTGCGCACAAACTATGTGCACAAACTCAACGCACTGGTTGGAGCAATATTTACCCATTACTGGTGCTGAAATGCTCAAACTCTGAGGCAACCCCCCCCCAATCAAGGAAGAGTACTTTAAACTGTTTAGTACCGCAGCCACCTTGCACCATAGTCCCAACCTCACAAGGGTTAGCATTGCTTCCATCAGGAAGTTCTAAAGACCCTGCACGGCATCGACATGCTATGGTGTGCAGTCACTGCACAACACACCTTTCCAGCTGCTACAACATGACCCCTTCCATCCCTTACTTTCAGCTCGGATCTTCTGCAGAAGGGAGTGTGAGGAATTCTACCATCCACACGGTGGGTGTGCTCTCACCTGGGCGTTTTATATGTTTTTTTATATGAAATTGAATGAGGGTAGGTCAACCTCTGGAAAATGTGTGGGGCTAATCTGCACACATTTTCCTATGCTCACTGCACCACATACACATAGACCTGTGTACTCTGGGTGGACACAGCCTACAGGCACAGTCCACCCTGTAACATTTAGTTGGAATGCGACACCCAGGGGTACGTCAAGGCATCGCAAAAAGGGTGAGGGCAAAACCTTCCTCCTGCCATGGACAGACTAATTAAATAACAAAGTCTCCATGGATCCGGCATATCCTTTGTTGGCCCTACTGGTGGCAGTGACACATACTGGAGAGTTAATTTAAGCAGGCCCACAATAGTCCTGGTCGTAGGGCTAACAGACAGGAAACCCCAACCTTTGAAATGCACCGTCAATCTGAAGCCCGCTCCCGCCCCTCAGTATCAAGGGCAGTAGCGGCATGTCTGGTACATGGGTTTACAGTAGGAAACCCCCGCAGAGGGAACCCATTCAGAGGGTAGGAGTTTGTGATTTGATGGAGACAGAAAGTCTGTTCTCGCCACAACTTCAAGGGAGATCTGCCTTTAATCAGGCACCAGTGAGACCCTTTGATCCACAACAGACAGAAAGATGGGTGGGGCTTAGTAGTACATGTTTTCATCTCTTTACCTTTCCTGTTGCAAAGCACTCTGGTTATGACCTCACGTATAGCAGAAGATTGTTGGTGGGGACCCAGGATTGGTTTATTAAGGTAGGCTTAGACTACACCAATCACTGGGTCGCATTTGGCTTAAAAAGATGGTTGAGCCCCTCTTTTGGCAGATCTGAAGACTTCACATGGAGCAACAAGAAGAGCTCCCTTGGGCCCTGGCTGAAGGTACAGTCTGCCTTACAGCTGCCGCCAGTGAAGGACGACCAGAATTACCAAAAGGGAAGCAAGATCCCTCCCCTAAATTTCTCCCAGGTAACAGAGGGAGATACTGAATCCAGAGGACCCTTGAGCAGCTCCAGAACCGGTACCCAACCAACACAAAGCATGCCCTTCTATGCTCTGCAGCAAGCTTTCTAGGTGGGAAGTGCCAGAGAGGTTCTGAACCAAACCAAGGACAAAGTTGTTGCATGCAACAGTCTCCTCAGCTTTGGGCTGTCCACCTTAAAGGACAACACAAGCCCAGTGAAGAAGCTAGGAGGAGTGCATCGACAAGCAACTACCAGCATCTGCCTTAAGGACAAATTTGAGCCATTTGAGCTGCAATCGACAGCACCCCTGATTTATCATGCCGCAGTTGCTCACGCCATCCGTGATGCCTCAACCAGTGCTTCAGATCCGCACAACCAGCAGCGAGACATTTCCTGACCCGAGCCACCATGTAGGCCAGCCTGCAGCCATCCATCCAGACTCGCTGAACTGCCTTCTGCCTGATACCCACAGTGGTCTCCCGTCTTGAACTCGCTCACAGAAGCAGCAAAGCACCCTGAAACCCACATGCTCTGTTGAACACCAAGAACTTCTACAAGCATAAGTTACATTGTGGTTCTGTCCCCATGGTCCTTCTCGAAAGGCTCCTAGTGACATTTTACGACCCATTGCTACCTTTGTGCTGAAACCATGTATCCTTGAACTATTGTGATTACTTACTTTACCGACTACCCTCCTGTCAGTATCCAGAGTGCATCAATTTTCCTTCCTTGAAACTGTCTGTCCTCTTCCTTCCTTTACAGGGTGGGTTGTATTTTGTATTGTGCTAGAATGGTCCGTTGTAATAATAATAAAGTCTATTATTTTTATATAACCTTGACTGGACAGTCCCTTTTATCATTGGGTATTAATTGTATTTTCGCTGTGTTGCAACTAACCAACTATCTACGACCTTTCAGAGATGAGCCTGTCGTTCATTCTACGTTACCAAAATTGGACAAGAAGGTTTATAATTGACTTGTGTTTCCAATCTGTTCAGATCCCTTCTGGTGTACTAGAGGTATGGGGCCGATAGATAGTTTGGAAACAGATATTCATCCCTGGACAACTGGTGCCCCGGAAGTTGATGAAGATTGGTTTCTAAACCATCAATCAACCCCACACCTCTAGTGCACCAGAAGGGATCTGAACAGATTGGAATACAAGTAAATGATAAGACCTCCTTGTCCAATTTTGGTAACGTGGACGGAACAGCAGGCTTATCTCTGCATGGTCGTGGATCGTTGTTTAGTTGCAACACAGCACAAATACAATCACCCAATGTTAAAAGGGACTGTCCAGTTAAGGCTGTATAACAATATCTATGTTATTGTTATCACAACAGACAGTTTGAGCACACTACTTTACAGAATCCAGAGTGCATCCCTTTTCCTTCTTGAAGCTGTCTCTCCTATGCATTCCTTTAGAGCAGCGGTATTCAAACTGTGGTGTGCGGCCCCGTGGGGGGCCGCAGCCGCATCTCTGGGGGTGCCGCAAGAGCCCAGCATGAAATGTAAATAAATAAAAAAGGCTTTTTTTTTTAATTATATGAAATGGGGCGTGCGACTCACATTGTTGGGCTGAAGCATGACACTGTCTCAGGCACCAATGAAAAAGTGTCCCGCAGTTGTAAATGGATATTCATTAACAGACTGTTTGAATAGTACCCAAGGGAGTGCGTTATGTTAAAATGTAAGTACATTGTGATATTCAGCAACAATGGTCAAAATTACTAACTGCGTAGGGAAGTAACTCATCAAACTGGCCCACATTGGCCAAAAAGGTGGCCCATTTTGACTGGCCCACACTAGCATTTAGTATTTTTGGTACAGGCATTACCCTATGATAAGATATGATATTTTATTTGTATTGTGCTCATATGTAGGTGTTTTAGAGCGTGACCAGGCAAAGGGAAGGGGAACAGGCCAGTAGGCCAGTCCGAGCCTGGCAGCTCATCCATAATGGCGAGGGGGTGCCCACCCAGTGGCCCCCTCAGCCATTATGGGAGAGCTAAGGAGCCAGCCCAGTGAAACAATGAGCACTCCCTCAGCTGCTTTTTCCAGCTGAGGGAGTGCTCCTGGGCTGGCTAAACTGTCGAAGGGAAACCCCATTTCCCTTTGACAGTTCAGTTCATTTCCCAGCCGCACATGCTCACTGAGCCATGCAAGGCTGGGGCGTTTTGCTTCGCCAGCATTGCATAGCTCATTGGAAATGCTGGCTGAGACACTGCATATCTGTGAGCTCCTGCGCCTCCTCGCACATACGGACAGAGCAGCCTGGAACAGGGCGTTTCAGCGCCCACATGCAAGCCAATGCAGAAGGTATGTTTATTTTATTGAATCATGTGTATGGTTGCGTGAATGCTTGCATTATGTGCGAGTGTATGGTGATGGATGCTCGTGTGAATGGTAGAGTGATTGCTGTATGAATGTGTGTGTTTGTTTGTTTTGGTCCGTTGAGCTGATTTTGGCAAGTGGTGGATATAGGGGGGAAGGAGGGTTGTACAACAAAGGCATTTTAAAAATGCTTAAATGCCTTTGTTGATCAATCCCCCTACCCACCTGCCAAAACCAGCTCTCCTGAGGCGCTGTGGAGTCCAGGGGACAGGGATGGCATTTTTTTACTGGATTTCTATCATAGAAAATACCATGCTTTCTCATTTGGCACCCCAATGCTTTGTGTACACACATAACCATGTTGATTGTGTTAGGCCTAGTGGGGCCCAGGGGACAGGGATGGTATATTTTTGCTGGACATCTATCATAGATGTCCAGTAAAACATGTCATGCCTGCCCCTTGCCCCCCCCAGCAGCAATTGGAAACTGTTTGGATATTTACCCATTTAAAAAAAAGAATTCTCTACAATGCAACATTTTAACCCATTATTTTTTTTTTTTTTAAATTCACGGGGGAAATTCCCCAGAACCCATCTTGATTGGTTCGGTCTCCCTCACTGCGCTCGGTTGCTATGGCATTTTTGGGGGAACAAGTTATGCCCCTCCACTTAAAAAAATTCACCAACCGCCACTGGTACTCGGACTATGTTGGGAACGGATGGGGGATCCCAGGGACTGTGGTGTGAGCAGGATGGGTGGGAACCATGGGATAGTGGTGGGAGCAGGGTGGGGAGAGCCAAGGGTGTTTGATGGTGTGGGGAGAGCCCAGGGACTGGGTAGGAGTGGGGTCCAAGGGAGTTGCTAGGTCTGGAAAAGACCCGGGGCTACGCTGATGTCGGAACTGTTGGCTAGCTAGTCTTTTGGCTGTAGCTCCTGAGATTCTATCCAGGGCTACAACCAAAGATATGGGGCTATAGCCCCCACCTAGCAATGCCCCTGGTGGGATCCCAGCCACTGTGATAGGAGCCGGTGGGGGAGCCCAGGGACTATACTGTGAGTAGGGTGCAGTGACGGTGTGCAATACATACTGTCCATTTGGCATTTTTTGGGGGCCCGGCCTGCCCAAATTTTGCCCAGGGGGGCCCAGGCTAAACATTTTTGAAGACCACTGGCCTAGTGGATTTACAATGCGAGGCACTTCTTTGATTGGCATGCTCGTCAGAATCTCATATACAAAACAATCCAGTGTGCTCGTGTATGGACATCACACATTTCGCAGCTATGTCTACAAAAAAAAAGAACACCAACACAGAGGGGCGGGGCAGGGGGTCCCGAACAATTTATTGTTTGCTCGGGGGGGGGCCTTGGCATAAAAGGTTTGAAGACCACTGCTTTAGAGGGTGGGTAGTATTTTGTAGTGTGCTATAACGGTCTGTTGTGATAATAATAAAGTAGATATTTTTATACTTAAAAAACGATATTTATCCCTCAACCACTGGCGCCCCCAAAGTTCATTTGTCACAGCTAATACCCCTCACCTTTTTCCCCACTTCTCCTGGCTGACCAAGATAGAGAAGGAGTGAGGGTCGGGGCTTATCATCAGTCTACCCTTTCCTTATGCGATCCCCACCCCATGAACATATTCCTACATGACTTCTCGCTCCCATGTCCTCCATCTACAGGCTACTTGCCCCCCTGCGAACAGTTCCTTTCCCGATCTTACTTCTCCTTTACTCCCTTGCTCTCACTGTGGACTTCAAGTTGGTGTGTGTGGGCGGGTTATTTTGGGAGGTTGAACTCAATGCTCTCCCATTTGACCTCTCTGAGAAACTCTTGACCTCATCTTCCTATGTCCCTTCACTCAACCTAACTATCTACCCTTCCAATCTGACAACTCCATTATGCACCAACATGTCTGCCCCCAACCACTCCCCCTTCCACCTACCCACTGAATCCTGGACCACTGAATCCTCCCACCTAGACCTCCCTTCTCCAAAGACTGCCTATATCCTACAGGCAGATCATGACTTTCACTTTGCCTTGAAGTCCCTTCTTTGAGAACTACTACCCCCACACCACCTAACGCTCTACCCCCTCCATGCTGTGGATTTCCTCCAGGAAGGGCCAGGTAAAAACAGCGATGCAGCTCGATTTCCCCTGCCCTCGCAAATGATAGTGTACGAAAAGGCCCTCCTTCAACACAATACATCTCTGGATGCCTGCAGTGCTGGAATTGGGTCACATCTTCCCAGAATCAGGATCCGGCCCAAAGAAACAAAAAAGTGTCTCTGGATCTGTCCGGGGAAATCCATTTGCCCTCATACATGTATTTGAGAACGCTCAGATTGCTTTAAACTATCCTGTGGTGCATATGCTGTGGCGCCCTGGTCGCTACAGTCCGGGGCAAGACATTTTCCACAAGACCACTTGACGGGCCTGAGCAGGAGCCCTGTAAAATCTCTCGTTAATGTTGCACTCTGCCAGAAATATTTAAGTACCTCTTTTTAGGTTTAAAAGGTGTGCACATTTTGTACTTTGCTGACAACATTATAAAAAAATTGGCTATTTTCCAGGTGTTCATGATTAATCTTCTGAGCAGTTGCGAGTCTGATGTTTATGGGGGGTGAGCAAATCCCGCCCGCTTGCTGCCGCCTCGTGGGAACCCACAGTAAAATCAAATCAATTTCCAGCGCTGGAAGCTTCAAGTGCAATACTTCTCCTTTCTCCGCTCATACACACTACAAACTCTCTCCCATCCTTCAAGCGATGTATGCTCCATCCACACCCATGTTTTCCTGCTACTTCACAGAGCTCTAAAATACGCGATACCATTGCTCACCCCTCTCCCGCTCCCTTCTTAACTTCTCACCTCACACTCCCCCACCATTTGCTCCTTCAATTTTTTATTTCATTTATAAAGTGCCCAAAAGGGCCTGAAGGCATAAGGGCGCTACCCAACAAGAAGGTATACACACAAACAACAAGAAACAAGTAAAAAAAAAACAAAGATCAGGCATACTCGGGCGATGGGCCCTCAGATCCAACAAAGAAGCATTATCAAACAAACAGGAACATGTTTTGCTCACGCTTAAAGACACACATCATCAAGAACAATTCTGACACTAGAGACGAGAGGGCAATGCCGCATTGTCTTACAGCAACTCAAAAATGCAGGGAGGTTACTCTGCCCACAGCCCACGACAATACAGTCACCATGATTCTCTGTAGACCAGTCCTTGACTTGTATCCTTCGCAGGAATCCAAGGGCCTGCATTCTAACGCACCCAGGCTCAGTTCTTGCTTGCAGCCAGTAGAGGGCCTTCCTTCTTAAGGACCGTCTGGATTCCCACTGCTCAGATTTGTTTACATTTGTTAATATGAAATTTCTATGATCCATAACGCAACCTCTTAAGTTAGAATCCAGAAGCTCGGCAAACTCAACTTCTTAGTATGAATATCCTTCTCAACCTTGATAGCCATAGGGTTACCAGTAAGATTCACAATACCCCTGGTCCTCTCTAGCCTAATGACTTGGTGACTACACTCCAAAAAGCCAGCCCTCCAAGTTCCACTGTGACCCATTTCCTCCACCAATTGGTACTGCTAACTTGCTCTCATCTATCCTCCATCTTCAGCCCCCCCCTCATAACTGAGTTTTATCCCCCCCCCCAGCATGTGCTTTAAGGCAGTTTCAGCATAACTTCGTATCAAGAAGTCATCTGCTGATCCAAACTATTGGCCTCTCGCTCTCCTAAAATAATAAAATCCTGGAGCATGTGGTCTTTACGGGATGACGAGCTACCTTGATACGAACAATACACGCGATGCTCTCCATTCAGAATTCCACAACCACCATTCAATTGAAGCATCACTGAGGCAGGTCTCTAACCTTCTATCTTCTGCTGAACAGTCCAGGCTCTCCTCCATACTCATCCTACGGTCCCCCCAGCCCCCAACAAAGAATTACCACCACCTCTTCTTGAAACCCAAGGTACTGCCCTCTCCTGGGATGACCATTTCCTTGCTGATTATTCTTTCTCTATATCACGGAATACAGACACCTCTAACCCAGAACCGCTTCCCACAGAGGACCCTCAGCATTCTATGGCAGGGCCACTATTTATCACACCCTATATCTCTCCCCGACACCCCCCCCCGTGATTTGCAGATCAGTCAGTTCCCTCCCACAAGATCAGTCCACCACCGAAATGCCAGGCAATTCTCCTTTGAACAAGAGTACCATTAGCAACCCCGGCCACATAGCTGAGCCTTATTGGACATCATCAGGGTTGTGAAGTTGGGCCTCTGTGAGCACACTGCCCAGCGTTTTAGTGCTGGACTTTCCTTGCTGGCCGACCAAAATGATATGCAAAATGTATCTCCTCGGTGAAAGGTACAGAGAGATGAAACCTGGTTGTAAACTCTGATAGAACAGGTTATAGAACATATATAGAACAGGTTCCTACTCAGTCAAAGGGCTCCAAAAGGTTTCCATATTTTGTCATCTTCAAATCTATTCCCAAACTCATCAGCCAAGCTGTACCAGACTGCACCCACCATCCGATGCACTCCTTCCTACATCTTCTTTTCATCCACCCTCCTAAGATTGTATCACACCATCCACCATGTGGATCCTCTCACTTCCGCACCTTCCGCCGTGTCCCCAACAGGAACTCACACCTCCCCCCAACTTTAAAAACATTACCAACATCAATTAATTCATTCAAAGAAACGTCCTCTCAAACACAGAAGGAGTGCTTACCACCCCCATTAACACATTAACATTATGTCACCCCGCGCCACCCTCCCGACCACAACAACACTTAACGCCATCCAACTGTAAACAGCTCCCCTTCTTTACAGATGCAGATGTCTTACTCATCAACAGTCCCGGTCCAATCACCCATTCCCACCCTCTACGTCAAACACCTGGTCACGTTCAAACCATTCAATGCTAGGAAACTGAGTAACATATTACAATGACCATCCTTTCCACTGTTCCGCTCTGAAACATCAAATCCCCAATCCATTTCCATACAGACACTCGTAATCTGCTGGTTTGTCCCAATTGTATTTTTATCAAAACCGTGCTGCAAACATATTTCCCAGAAATCAGTACTGGTGCAGCTCAGGACTTCACCCTTACCTTGAAATCACTTTAAGCCAGATTTAGCCTTGGGATAAGGAAGAGATATTCTAAAATGATGTTTGAGGACCCAGGTCATCCCTTCCATCCATGGACAAATACACCCTTAGAGACTCAAAGTACCCCCCCTTCCCTCGATGGATCCTTTACCTACCCCACGCACCCCTCTCAACAGAGTGCTGCAAGTTTTTACATGGCGGGCGTCAACCACCAGATGAAGGCGGGCGGCGTCAACCACCAGATGAAAGAGGGCGGCGTCAACCACCAGATGAAGGCGGGCGGCGTCAACCACCAGATGAAGGCGGGCGGCGTCAACCACCAGATGAAGGCGGGCGGCGTCAACCACAGATGGACAAAGCACTGCCATCAGAAAGTGCTTGCATTAAATGGCCCTAACCAATCCACCCGGGACCAAGGCTGGGAGGGGGTGCGAGCTGAAGAAAGATACGGAGGGAGGGGCGCGCTCCACCAGAGAAGGAATTTGCTCGTTCTTGGAAATTTGGATAAACAGAGGGAATCGTGCCTCCTGGTCTAATTGAAAGGCCTCTCAAGTTGTAAAACGTGTGCACATTTCCCAGAAATGGTTTTTCGATTAAAACGCTCAAAGCTTTCAAGAGTTTTCATCACCATTCACTAGGAACACATGCAAGTCTTTTTCTTAAGCTTTTTTTTTTAAAAAAAAAGGTTATTTTTTCTCGTAAAAAGCAAATTTAGAAGAAAGAAAAATGTAAGAAGGGCCCGAAGATGGGTGTGCCCGTTACCCCCGCACAGGTAACAATTCCAGTTGAGTAATAATAACGTGTTATTTATATAGCGCTTTTATCCAAAGCGCTTTACATATAACATTTTTATTTACAATTATTCTAAAAGTAAAATGCAACCAGGTTCTGAAAAGGGGTGTGCCTGGAGCCCCTGCATAGGGGACAGTTCCATTTCATTTACACATAACATGTGTAAGGTACAGGGCTCTCAGAACTGTCAGCTTTTATTATAACCTTCCATTCAAGCATTAAGGAACTCTCGCTTTAGCGCTATATAAATGACTTTAATAGTTAAGATTCAGAAGTCCCTGGATTATTATACGCAAGATTCATGAAGTCTTGGCCCTGGAGCCCAAATCGCCGCTTGGCTGGGGGTGAGGTCACCACCACCCACATTTGTGTGGCCTAATTGGAGCAAAAAACGTGGTGTTCGTAGAGGGAGGGTGAGATTAAATATGCCCATTTTAAAACCCCTCTTGTGGATTTAACTGGATTCATGGGATTAAACAATAGCTAGAGAGATCCTGCAACGCAGGACGCCAAGACCCTGCCGTGAACCCCGCTTCTTACAAATCTCTCTCTTTCAAGCACAATTGGACTGAAAAGGTAGTGCCATTTCATTTGAGCAATCAAAAAATAAAAGTTGCCGGCCACGGATCTGCAAAAGGATACCCTGACATCAAGGGACTGCTACTCTGTGCATTAACCAAGAGACCACGGCACCAGGGGACCACGGCAACCAAGGGGCTGTGGCACCAGGCGGCAACCAGAGGGCCACAGCAGTGTCCGTTAACCAAGCGACTATGGAAGGAGGCAGCCCCTGGTTCCATCTAAACAACGTACACACCACTCCATTGGACAATGCACCCTACCCTCATAGGCACACGTGGCTCCACCTGGTCACAAATATCCCAATCCCACTGACACAGACCACTTCCAAACAGATCCACGCACTCTTGCCAGGTCCACCACCACAGCAGAAACCTTGCATTTTCCCTCCCTACCTATTAAGCAAGGCCACCCCCAGCCCCCACACACACTTTCAGATCTGCCAGAGAACCCGCGGAACATGCGAATAGCAGCAGCACACAGTATAAATCACAGTAAAGTCTTGGGAGGATAGCTCAGGGGCAATGTGCTCGCCTTGACAGCAAGACGACACGGAGCACCACAGGTTCGATCCCTGGGTCCACGCTTAGAAAACCTCTGGGTATTAAGCGTGTTATAAATAACCCATCATATCATAACGTAACCATTCCTCACCCCCATTATCCACCTATTCTGGTACATAAAAGGATGTAGTACATCAGTGAGGTTATTTTGTGCCTCTTCTTATTAAGCCTGCCCGACTACAAACCGACATTTCAAGTGAATGGCCGAAAATGTTCCATTCTCATCATGGTTTTGCAAAATTCTTTCCTTGTGAGCATCTGGTATTATCAATATTAGAACTGAAACAAATAATGATTTCCACTCTTTCGCAACTCAAACTTTTTGTTGTACCTTAATGTTCATCTCAAAGGTTTTCTGGCTTCAATAAAAGCTTCAGTCAGTACTAGTGGAGAATAGTATATGCTTCTTCTCAAGTTCCTTAGAACAAATGAAGTTGATCAAGCCTCTGGGGACTGCTTTGAAAGCCTCCCACATAGTTTGCATTTCTACCAAACCATACTTCCTCTCAAAAAAATAATTGTATTTACTTATTCATCCATTCACAGAATTCCACAGAGTTGAATAACGCCTTAACCCTCAAGTACCCACCATGTCTGTCCGTAAAGTCTACACTGAGCATCTACTCCAACATTTAGAGCCATAATTGCTAATAAGAATGGCTTCTCTGTTTGCAATGTCTGATTTTACTATTTATTCTACCTAGAAAACAAAGATCTATTTGAGCAAACTGCATGGTCCGATTAGTTAGTGTTTTGGTTTGTTCAGGTCATGTAATCGCCACTCTACCTTTAGAGAGAAAATTGACAAGTACTAAAGCACTCTGCTAATTTTGGGCCTACAGCCTCAAGATCTTGCAGGGGTATAGCCCAAGTCCTGGATCGGGGCAAAATTGAAATTGTCAGAGAAAACTGTCACTCTGGTACAAAAAGAACATGGTATTGTCTTAGTGTGATGCATAGAGACACCAATCTTCGATCAAATTCTTGGATTATACCATTGTTCCAAACGCTCGTGTCATTGAGTATGTCCCATTATTATTATTATTATTATTGAGTTTTGTCAAACAACTTCAGATTTGTGTTAATTACCCAAATGTCAAAACTGTTTAGAGACATGCCCCCAGAGGAAACAGCCATATCAGATGGACATGAACTGAAATATACAAATCTATCACTGCATTGAACAGGAATCTCTTGTAGGGAACAGAGAGTAATCGTGTGTATCTTTGGATATCATTGAACGAAAATGTCTTTGTCCTCTCACGTCAGCCATGCATTTCCTACTTTTCTTTCTTATAACAGACTCCATCCCTTCTGCCACTCCACAGGGACCTCCATCTCCATTATCCACTATACACCACCCCATATCAGGCGCCTAAATACCTCAATAAATGGGTGGGTGGGTCATTCAGCAAGAAAAGCTTTTATCCACCCTAACACCACACGGAAATCAAACACTCAACCTTCTGTAAACAGCAGCAGTGAAAAACAAAAGCAATCCCAAAGAGTGCATTGCTTGAGAACATGGTGGGCAACCTGAGGCGCCCTGGATGTGTTAGCCTACAACTCTAAGGAGTCATAGCAAATATATTCAATGGTGAGTGACTGTGGGAGTCGTGGTCCACCACAATTGGAGAAACGCAGATTTCCGACCCTTGCTCTACATGCTTACACCTACTGAGTATACAAAACACCAGAAAGTACCTCACCCGAATATTACAGATCCTTCTAATCCTATTGTCTACCTTTAATAGCAAAGTTAAACTATAAGATTACTAATACACCAATCCCTAAATGCCCCTTCTGCAGCATATCCTTTCTACCTTTACGAGCCATTGGAAGCATGTCCCCCCAACTATACCCTCAGCCTCCCTTTCCATCACAAAGGCCAATGTTGCTCCCATACTGAACGTGGGCGCCGGTACTTTAAGTCATGCAAATACAGCTCTTTGCAGGGTCCCTCTCGTCCTAGCTGTCCATCTTTGATGAGCACTGTAGACCCATCGGCTAACCCCCACCTCCCCTGTATTTAGAGCTGCCGGGTACTATTGCATGCCCTAACGATTCATACCTTTCCGTCTGTTGGACCCATATCCAGAACCGACCAACACCTTGGTTAACATGCGAGAGGTCCCGTTACACACGGAACCATCCATGGATTCTAGTTCAGTATCTTGCATAGAACCCCCAGTGCTCTGGTGCTAAAAACTGATCAAGAACCTTCGACATGAAATAATATTGAGTCCATGGTTGCTTATGGGACAGACCTTTTGTTTGCCATTTCTTTCCAGCATTTTGGAGACCCTATCTTCTCAATGGTTCGACTACATGCCCTCAGGTTCTTTGGATGTGTTTGTCTTTCACTAGATATTCCTGACTAGGACTCAGTTGATGTGGTATTCTGTAACCCTGAGACATCAGGAAAAATATGTTCAACCACTGCAACCAAAGGACAGGTAAGGTGACTTTGGAGCTCTGATTTTATTAATCAGAAGCGCAAGCTGAAACCACGGCAGCCATCACAACCAGTGGCTCTTCCTAGTTGTCTCTGGTTCCTACAGATCAGTCAAGCCCACAGAGGCAAGGTCTCAGAATGCAGTAAGGGCAAGGTTCAGCAAAAGGGGTCAGGGTCTGAGCCATGTTAGTGGACCAGACCAGGATGGTGCGCAGCCATGTTATGGGCAGAGGTAATGCATGGACCCAGGCATGCGAGAAGCAGAGGTAGTAACACAGGGGGACCTGTGACGAATCAACTTCTGGGGCACAAGTGGGCCAGGGATAAATATCGGTTTCTAAACCATCAATCAGCCCCACACCTCTAGTAAACCATAAGGGATCAGAACAGATTGGAAATGCAAGCAAATTATAAACATCCTTGTCCAATTTTGGCAACGAGGACGGATGGCAGGTTTATCTCTGCAAGGTCGTGGATTGTTGGTTAGTTGCAACACAATGAAAATACGACGATTACTCAATGATAAAATGGACTGTCCAGTCAAGGTTGTATAAAAATAAGTAATGCAGAGGACAGACCATTTCAAAGAAGGAAAAAGGATGCACTCTGGATACTAACAGGAGGGTAGTCGGTAAAGTAATTAATTGCAGTAGTTCAAGGATACTTGGTTTCCACACAAGGGGAGCAATGGGTTGTAAAATGTCACTAGGGGCCTTCAGAGAGGACCAGGGGAACAGAACCACAATGTACCTTGCGCTTGTAGATGTTCTTGGGGCAAGTCGGTTTCAGGATGCCTCACAGCTTCTGTGACAGAGTTCAAGACAGGAGACAGCTCCGAGTATCAGGCGGCATGCAGTTAGGCTGGACAGATGGCTGCAGGTTGGCCTACACAGCGGTTTGGGGTGAGGAATCATTGTCTCAGTGCAGGTCGGTGGTTCTGAAGCACTGGTCAAGGCATCTCAGGTGGCTTTAGCGACTGCAGCGTAACAACAGTCAGCGGTTCAGTCCGTTGAAGCTCAAGGGGCTCGACTAGCTCGAAAATGTCCTTAAGGCGGACGTTGGTAGATGCTTGTCGATGCACTCCTAGCTTCTTCACTGGGCTTGTCGTCCTTCAAGGCTGACAGCCCAAAGCTGAGAAGAATGTTTAAGATAGCTGCCTTGTCCTTGGTTTGGTTCAAAGACTCTCAGGGACTTCCTCACCTAGGAAGCTTGCTGCAGAGCCTAGCAGGGTATGCTGTGTGCTTGCTGGGTACCAGTTCTGGAGCTGCTGGAGGGTCCTCTTGATTTAGTATCTCCCTATGTTCCCTGGGAGATGTTTATGGGAGGGAGCTTGCTTCACTCTTGGAGATTCTGGCCTTCCTTCACTGGCAGAAGAAGTAAGGAAGACTGTACCTTCAACCAGGGTCCAATGCCGAGTTCTTCTTGCTACTCCTTGCAAAGTCTTCAGATGATCTGCTCAAAAGAGGGGCTTGGCACTCTTTTAAAGCCAAATGGGCCACAGTGATTGGTGTAGGCTAAGCCTATCTTAATGAACCAATCATTTGTCCCCACCAACAATTTCCGGTATGCATGAGGTCATAACCAGAGTGCTTTGCAACAGAAAAGGTAAAGGGGTGAAAACATGTAATACTAAGTCCCACCCATCATTGTGTTTGTTTTGGATTAAAGGGTCCCTCTAATGTATGGAGCTCTCTGTGGTTCCTTATTAAAACAGCAGGTCTCCCATGAAGCTACAGCGAGAACAGACTTTTTGTCTCCATGAAACCACATATTCATACCTTCTGAATGTGGTCCCCCTCTGGGGATGACTCCTGTAAGCATGCAGTTCCAGACATTACCTTTCACTGTCCATTGATACTAAGGGCAGGAGCTGGCTTCAGGTTGACATTGCATATCAAAGGTTGTTGGGGTTTCCTGTATGCTTTGTTAACCTCTGCAGCCAGGCCCCATGTGGGCCCGTTTGAAGTGCACTCTATTAGTATGTTAATTGATGCTACCATTCTGCAGAGTGGATCCATGGAGCCATTGATAGTTAGACTGGCCATAGCAGGGGGAATGTTTTTCCATCCCCCTTCTGAGAGAATATGATGTACTCCTGGCTGTCATATCTCAAATAAATATGACAGGGGGGATGGCGCTTGTAGCCTCTGTCCACCCAGAGTACACGGTCTATGTGCATGTCGTGCGGTGAGCGTAGGAAAAGGTCTGCGGATTAGCCCCATTCATTTTCGGGAGGGTGATCTAGTATTATTCAATTTCTTTTAACATTTCTAAAAAACCAGGCGAGGGCACACCCACTGTACGGGTGGCCGAATTCCTCACAGGACCAACCACAGGAGAGGCAATGAAAGCCCAGTTGTACCAGGAACAGAGGTAATACAGGAGACCATCTGTACACGGGGCAGAGGTAATGCAGGGCAGGAGTCATGCCCAGAGCCAGTGGTAAATCTCAGTGGCCCAGTAATGTATGGGGCAGCAGTAGGGTGCAGGCCCAGCTATACAGGAGGTAGAGGTAATGCAAGGGCCCAAACTGGGGGAAGAGGTAAACGTGTTGGCCCTGCAATGTACAGGGCAGCGGTAAGGCAGGGGCCCAGTAATAAACAGGAGGCAGGTAATGTAAGTACCAAGCTATGCCAAGGGTAAAACTCAGGAACCAGCAATTACAGGAAAGGGATAATTCAGGGCCCAGTCATGCAGGGGCAGAGGTGATGCTCACTGGCATATCCAGAGCAGAGGTAACACAAGGTCTCAGGGAAGCCAGCAGAAGGGGTAATGCAGGGCCTAGTCATGCAAGTGGCAGAAGTGATGCTCAATGTTATATTCAGTAAGGAGCAGAAGTAGCTCAGGGGCTCAGTCAAGCCAGTGACCGGGGTAATGCAGGGCCTAGTCATGCAAGGGGCAGAGTTGGTGCTCACTGGCATATCCAGAGCAGAGGTAACACAAGGTCTCAGGGAAGCCAGCAGAAGGGGTAATGCAGGGCCTAGTCATGCAAGTGGCAGAAGTGATGCTCAATGTTATATTCAGTAAGGAGCAGAAGTAGCTCAGGGGCTCAGTCAAGCCAGTGACCGGGATAATTCAGGGCCCAGTCATGCAGGGGCAGAGGTGATGCTCACTGACATATCCAGAGCAGAGGTAACACAAGGTCTCAGGGAAGCCAGCAGAAGGGGTAATGCAGGGCCTAGTCATGCAAGTGGCAGAAGTGATGCTCAATGTTATATTCAGTAAGGAGCAGAAGTAGCTCAGGGGCTCAGTCAAGCCAGTGACCGGGGTAATGCAGGGCCTAGTCATGCAAGGGGCAGAGTTGGTGCTCACTGGCATATCCAGAGCAGAGGTAACACAAGGTCTCAGGGAAGCCAGCAGAAGGGGTAATGCAGGGCCTAGTCATGCAAGTGGCAGAAGTGATGCTCAATGTTATATTCAGTAAGGAGCAGAAGTAGCTCAGGGGCTCACTCAATCCAGCGAACGGGGTAATGCAGGGCCTAGTCGTGCAAAGGGCAGAGGTGATGCTCAATGTTTTATTCAGTAAGGAGCAGAAGTAGCTCAGGGGCTCAGTCAAGCCAGTGACCGGGGTAATGCAGGGCCTAGTCATGCAAGGGGCAGAGTTGGTGCTCACTGGCATATCCAGTACGGATCAGAAGTGGCTCAGGGGCTCAGTCAAGCCAGTGACGGGGGTAATAATGCAGAGCGAACCAGTCAACAGAGGGGTCCTAGTACATGGACTTTTGCCGGGGTGCACCACCTGGGTAACATGTTTTAGTTTTAAAATGTAGCATATAAAACTGCAAAGGCCGTATTTTGCCTTTGGCCCTCGACCCCCACTGCCGCCCCTCTGGCTAAGAATGATAATATCAGGTGATCCATCCAGGCCACATGCCCAGGCATGCCTCGGGTAGGGAGGCAGCGGACGCTGGGCTATCCCCCAGCCTCTGCGATTACCCCCCACCCCTTACAACCCCCGCCCACACGGCTCCACATCTGTGTAAAGGGCTGTAACTGCAGCATCAGTCAAGGGGAACCTCCCCACCCACAAAAGCGAATTGCTGAGGAACCGGCCCTTTAAGGAAGACAATTTTGACCTGGGTGACTAAAAAGTAACCCCTGCCGCCCTTCCATGCAGCTCAGGTCCCTGGGATTGCAACTCCTACCTACAACACACAGCCAGCACCCCAAACCTTGCTCAACAAGGAGGCCGACCGTCAACCCCTTGTTCAACAACCAGTCGCCCGCAACCAAAGGAGCAATGCGGCCCGTTAGTAAGACTCAGTCAACACTCGGACGCCCCTCAAAGTCACCAGACCCCGCCCCCCTCATTCCCCCCCGCCCCCCAGCACTCAACCAAACAAAACAGCCCCGACAATCAGTCGTCCCCGCCAAGAAAACCCTGCTGTTTTACCTGGCGCTAAAATCCCCGGAAAAAAAGCCCATCTCAATAGTCACACCAGCCGCCCTTCCGAAAATACAAATATGCCCCCCAAGCCAGCAGTACAAACACGGGCCCACCGCATCCACACGAGACCCGCAGTCCTGCCCAGAAATCTCCGCGAGCAAACCCAGGTACCAACTTAGCTACACTGCTCCCAAGAGCAGAGGTCACCCAGCAAAGCAACGAGAGCACCCGTTTGCTCCCCGGAACAGCGACCAGACAGCAATGCAATGAGAGCACCTGGCTGCTCCCCGGAACAGAGACCACCCAGAAATGAGAGCACCTGGCTGCTCCCCGGAACAGAGACCAACCAGAAATTAGAACACCTGGCTGCTAGCCGGAACAGAGACCGCACAGCAATGCAATGAGAGCACCTGGCTGCTCCCTGCAACAGAGACCACACAGCAATACAATGAGAGCACCTGGCTGCTCCCCGGAACAGAGACCACCCAGAAATGAGAGCACCTGGCTGCTAGCCGGAACCGAGACCACACAGCAATGCAATGAGAGCCCCTGGCTGCTCCCTGTAACAGAGACCACACAGCAATGCAATGAGAGCAACTGGCTGCTCCCTGGAACAGTCACAGACGACTAAGCAAATCAATGACAGCACCTGGCTGCTCCCTGGAACAGAGACCACACAGCAAGGCAATGAGAGCACCTGGCTGCTCCCCTGAACAGAGAACATACAGCAATGCAATGAGAGCACCTGGCTGCTCCCCGGAACAGAGACCACCCAGCAATACAATGAGAGCACCTGGCTGCTCCCCAGAACAGAGACCACCCAGCAATACAATGAGAGCACCTGGCTGCTCCCCAGAACAGAGACCACCCAGAAATGAGAGTACCTGGCTGCTCCCCAGAACAGAGACAACTCAGCAATGACAGTACCTCACTGCTCCCCGGAACAGGGACCACCCAGCAATGCAATGAGAGCACCTGGCTGCTCCCCGGAACAGAGACCAGAAAGCAATGCAAGCACCTGGCTGCTCCCTGCAACAGAGACCACACAGAAATGCAATGAGAGCAAATGGCTGCTCCCTGCAACAGAGACCACCCAGAAATGAGAGCACTAGGCTGCTCCCCGGAACAGAGACAACCCAACAATGCAATGAGAGCAACTTGCTGCTCCCTGGGACAGTCAGAGACCACCATGCAAATCAATGAGAGGGCCTAGCTGCTCCCCAGAACAGAGACCACACAGCAATACAATGAGAGCATCTGGCTGCTCCCCGGAACAGTCAGAGACCACCAAGCAAAGCAATGACAGCTCCTGGCTGCTCCCCGGAACAGGGACCATCCAGCAATGGGAGTACATGGCTGCTCCCAGGAACAGAGACAACCCAGCAAAGAGAGCTCCTCGCTGCTCCCCAGAGCAGTGACCACCCAGAAAAGCAATGAGAGCACCTGGCTGCTCCCCGGAACAGAGACCACACAGCAGTGCAATGGGAGCACCTAGCTGCTCCCAGGAACAGAGACCACCCAGCAATGACAGTACCTCAATGCTCCCGGAACAGAGACCACCCAGCAATCAGAGCGCCTCACTGCTCCCAAGAGCAGTGACCACCCAGCAAACGAATGAGAGCACCTGGCTGCTCCCCGGAACAGAGACCACCCAGCAATGAGAGCACCTCGCTGCTTCCCAGAGCAGTGACCACCCAGCAAAGCAATGAGAGCACCTGGCTGCTCCCCGGAACAATCAGAGACCACCAAGAAAAGCAATGGCAGCGTCTGGCTGCTCCCTGGAACAGACACCACCCAGCAATGACAGTACCAGAGACCACCCAGTAATGAGAGTGCCTCTTTGCTCCCCATAGCAGTGACCACCCAGCAAAGCAATGAGAGCACCTGGCTGCTCCCCGGAACAGACTACCCAGTAATGAGAGCACCTTGCTGCTCCACAGTACAGTGACTACCCAGCAATGAGAGCACCTGGCTGCTTCCTGGAACAGAGACCACCCAGCAATGAGAGCACCTGGCTGCTCCACGGAACAGACTACCCAGCAATATGAGCTCCTTGCTGCTCCACAGAGCAGTGACTACCCAGCAAACCAATGAGAGCACCTGGCTGCTCCCCAGAACAGAGACCACCCAGCAATGAGAGAACCTCACTGCTCCCCAGAACAGAGACCACCCAGCAATGAGAGAACCTCACTGCTCCCCGGAACAGAGTCCACCAGCAATGAGAGCGCCTCACTGCTCCCTGGATCAGAGATCGCCCAGTAAAGCAATGAGAGCGCCTGGCTGCTCCCCGGAAACAGAGACCACACAGCAATGCAATGCGAGCATCTGGCGGCTCCCCGGAACAGAGACCACACAGCAATGAGAGTGCCTGGCTGCTCCCCGGAGCACAGATCACCCAGCAAAGCAATGATAGCGCCTGGCTGCTCCCCGGAACAGAGACCACACAACAATGCAATGAGAGCACCTGGCTGCTCCCTGGAACAAAGCCCACCCAGCAAGGAGAGTGCCTCGCTGCTCCCTGGATTAGAGAGCACTGAGCAATGAGAGCGCCTCGCTGCTCCCCGGAACAGAGACCACCCAGCAATGAGAGATCCTGACTGCTTCCCGGAGGAGAGCCCACCCAGCAATGAGAGCACCTCACTGCTCCCCGGAACAGAGACCACCCAGCAATGAGAGTACATGGCTGCCCTCCGGAACAGAGCCCACCCAGCAAAGCAATGCGAGTACCTGGCTGCTCCCCAAGCAGAGACCACCCACAAGGAGACCGCCTCGCTGCTCCCCCGAGCAGAGACCACCCAGCAAAGCTCCCTGGAACAGAGGCCACTCAGCAATGAGAGTACATGACTGCCCCCCCCCAGAACAAAGCCTACACAGCAATGAGAGTGCCTGCCTGCTCCTGGAACAGAACCCACCCAGCAAAGCAATGAGAGTACCTGGCTGCTCCCCGAGCAGCAACCACTCACAACGAGCCCGCATTGCTGCTCCCCCGAGCAGAGATCACTGAGCAATGCATCGATAGCACCTGGCTACTCCCTGGAACAGAACCCACCCAGCAATGAAAGTGTCTTGCTGCTCCCCGGAACAGAGATCACCCAGCAATACAATGAGAGTGCCTGGCTGCTCCCCGGAACAGCGCCCACCCAGCAATGAGAGTGCCTTGCTGCTCCCTGGAAAAGAGACTACCCAGCAAAGCAATGAGAGCACCTGGCTGCTCCCTGGAACAGGGATCACCTAGCAATGAGAGTACCTGGCTACTCCCCAGAACAGAGACCACCCAGCATAGCAATGAGAGCACCTGGTTGCTCCCCAGAACAGAGACCACCCAGCAAAGCAACGAGAACACCTGGCTGCTCCCCGGAACAGAGCCGAGCCAGCAATGAGAGCACCTGGCTGCCCCCCCCCCAGAACAGAACCCACCAAGCAATGAGAGCACCTGGATGCTCCACGGAACAGAGACCACCCAGCAATGAAAGCGTCTGGCTGCTCCCCGGAACAGAGACCACCCAGAAAAGCAATGAGAGCACCTGGCTGCTCCCCGAGCAAAGACCACACAGCATCGAGACCCCCTCACTGCTCACCGGAGCAGAAATCACCCAGCAATGCAAAGATAGCACCTGGCTGTTTCCCGGAACAGAGACTGCCCAGCAATGAGAGTGCCTCGCTGCTCCCCGGAGCAAAGGCTACCCACCGAGCAATGAGAGCACATGGCTGCTCCCCGGAGCAGAGACCACCCAACAATGAAATCATCTGGCTGCTCCCCGGAACAGAGACCACCCAGAAAAGCAATGAGAGCACCTGGCTGCTCCCCGAGCAAAGCCCACCCAGCATCGAGACCCCCTCGCTGCTCACCGGAGCAGAAATCACCCAGCAATGCAAAGAGTGCCTCGCTGCTCCCCGGAGCAAAGGCTACCCACCCAGCAAATGAGAGCACTTGGCTGCTCCCCGGAGCAGAGACCACCCAGCAAGGCAATGAGAGCACCTGGCTGCTCTACGGAACAGAAAACACCCTGCAAAGCAATGAGCGCACCTGGCTGCTCCACGGAACAGAAACCACCCAGCAAGGCAATGAGAGCAACTGGCTTCTCCCCGGAACAGAGACCACCCAGCAAAGCAATGAGCTCCCCTGGCTGCTCCACGGAACAGAAACCACCCAGCAAAGCAATGAGAGCACCTGGCTGCTCCCCGGAATAGAGACTACCAAGCAATGAGAGTGCCTTTCTGCTCCCCGGAGCAGAGACCATCCAGCAAGGCAATGAGCTCACCTGGCTGCTCCACGGAACAGAAACCACCCAGCAAAGCAATGAGTGCACCTGGCTGCTCAACAGAACAGAGACCAACCAGCAATGAGAGTACCTGGCTGCTCCCCAGTACAGAGACCACCCAACAATGCAATGATGGCACCTGGCTGTTTCCCGGAACAGAGACCACCCAGCAAAGCAATGAGTGCACCTGGCTGCTCAACAGAACAGAGACCACCCAGCAAAGCAATGAGAGCACATGGCTGCTCCCCAGAACAGAGACCACCCAGCAATGCAATGAGAGCACCTGGCTGCTCCCCAGAAAAGAGACCACCCAGCAATGCAATGAGAGCACCTGGCTGCTCCCCAGAACAGAGACCACACAGCAATGCAATGAGAGCACCTGGCTGCTCCCCGGAACAGGGCCCACGCAGCAATGCAATGAGAGCACCTGGCTGCTCCCCAGAACAGACCACCCAGCAAAGCAATGAGAGCACCTGGCTGCTCCCCAAAACAGAGACCACCCAGCAAAGCAATGAGAGCACCTGGCTGCTCCCCAAAACAGAGGCCACCCAGCAATGAGAGCACCTGGCTGCTCCCCGGAACAGAGACCACCCAGCAATGCAATGAGAGCACCTGGCTGCTCCCCAGAACAGAGACCACCCAGCAATGCAATGAGAGCACCTGGCTGCTCCCCGGAGCAGAGACCACCCAGCAAGGCAATGAGAGCACCTGGCTGCTCTACGGAACAGAAACCACCCAGCAAGGCAATGAGAGCAACTGGCTTCTCCCCGGAACAGAAACCACCCAGGAAAGCAATGAGAACACCTGGCTGCTCCCCGGAAGAGAGACTACCAAGCAATGAGAGTGCCTTTCTGCACCCCGGAGCAGAGACCATCCAGCAAGGCAATGAGCTCACCTGGCTGCTCCACGGAACAGAAACCACCCAGCAAAGCAATGAGTGCACCTGGCTGCTCAACAGAACAGAGTCCAACCAGCAATGAGAGTACCTGGCTGCTCCCCAGTACAGAGACCACCCAACAATGCAATGATGGCACCTGGCTGTTTCCCGGAACAGAGACCACCCAGCAATGAGAGAGCCTGGCTGCTCCCCGGAGCAGAGACCACCCAGCAAAGCAATGAGAGCACCTGGCTGCTCCCCGGAAGAGAGACTACCAAGCAATGAGAGTGCCTTTCTGCTCCCCGGAGCAGAGAACATCCAGCAAGGCAATGAGCTCACCTGGCTGCTCCACGGAACAGAAACCACCCAGCAAAGCAATGAGTGCACCTGGCTGCTCAACAGAACAGAGACCACCCAGCAAAGCAATGAGAGCACCTGGCTGCTCCCCAGAACAGAGACCACCCAGCAATGCAATGAGAGCACCTGGCTGCTCCCCAGAAAAGAGACCACCCAGCAATGCAATGAGAGCACCTGGCTGCTCCCCAGAACAGAGACCACACAGCAATGCAATGAGAGCACCTGGCTGCTCCCCAGAACAGGGCCCACGCAGCAATGCAATGAGAGCACCTGGCTGCTCCCCGGAACAGAGACCACCCAGCAAAGCAATGAGAGCACCTGGCTGCTCCCCAAAACAGAGACCACCCAGCAAAGCAATGAGAGCACCTGGCTGCTCCCCAAAACAGAGACCACCCAGCAATGAGAGCACCTGGCTGCTCCCCGGAACAGAGACCACCCAGCAATGCAATGAGAGCACCTGGCTGCTCCCCAGAACAGAGACCACCCAGCAATGCAATGAGAGCACCTGGCTGCTCCCCAGAACAGAGACCACACGGCAATACAATGAGAGCACCTGGCTGCTCCCTGGAACAGGGCCCACGCAGCAATGCAATGAGAGCACCTTGCTGCTCCCCGGAACAGAGACCACCCAGCAAAGCAATGAGAGCACCTGGCTGCTCCCCAAAACAGAGACCACCCAGCAATGAGAGCACCTGGCAGTTCCCCGGAACAGAGACCACCCAGCAATGCGAGCGCCTTGCTGCTCCCCGGAGCAGAGCCCACCCAGCAATGAGAGCACCTGGCTGCTCCCCAGAGCAGAGCCCACCCAGCAATGGGAGTACCTGGCTGCTCCCCAGAACAGAGACCACCTAGCAAAGCAATCAGGGCGCCTCAATGCTCCCCCGGAATAGAGACCGCCGAGCAATGAGAGCAACTTGCTGCTTCCCGGAACAGAGACCACCCAGGCAGCAATGAGAGCACCTCACTGCTCCCTGGAACAGAGACCATCCTTGCAACAATGAGAGCACCGCTCTCTCTCTCTCTGCTCCCTTGAATAGAGACCACCAAGCAATGAGAGCATCTCTTTCCGTTTCCCCTTCATAGAGACCACCCAGCAATAAGAACACCTCTCTACCCCCCTCATTAGAGACCACCCCACCCCTATGACACCACTTTACTCCATCTAAACGTTAAGGGCATTTCACAGCTCTCCAGAACGGAGACCACCCCCCTGCTCTTCAGAATAAAGGCCACTCCAGCGACCAAAGTGCTCTGTGCTGTCGGAATAGAGGCCAACCCAACAAGACCACCTCACAGCTCTCTATACAAAAGAGACCACATAATCTATACGCCCTCGGCATACCGTGCGACGCCCCAAAATACAGACCATCCCACCAACGAGGCCAGCGCTCTGCTCTCCCCAATAGAGGTCACGCCACTTCTGCTCAGAAAAGAGACCGCCCTGGGCAAGAGGTCACCATTCTGCTCAGAAAAGAGACCGCCCTGGGCAAGAGGGCACCCTTCTGCTCTGAAAAGAGACCGCCCTGGGCAAGAGGGCACCCTTCTGCTCAGAAAAGAGACCGGGCAAGAGGGCACCCTTCTGCTCAGAAAAGAGACCGGGCAAGAGGGCACCCTTCTGCGTTGCATACAGAATAGCGAATCATTGGCAGTGCTGGGGGGGGGGGGGTGGAGATGCCAGCCCAGCACCAGTGTGCACTGCAGAGGCGAGACCACCCAAGCAAGAGAAAACAACAGCAAATAGAAACCCACGCGGCGAATGAGCGACCACCTCAAAACCTTGAAAACAATGGAAAGGGGACCTCGCAAGACCCCTGTGCACTTAGGGAAGGAGGCGCCCCCAGCAATGAGAGACTCCACGAGGGAAAGACCCTCTCACCCCGAATAGGGGCGGTCACCTGGCCGTCCACCTGTGCAATATATAGTGGCGACCAACTGACAAGCAGCAGAGACATCCCCAGGAAGCTTCCGCTCTTTCTAGAGGACCTTCCCCTCCAGGAACACAAACCCCCGAACAAAGAGAACACCTCAGCGCCACTGCACCCTCTTCCCGTAAACACCGCCGCACCAAAAGACCCGGGCATTCCAGAAAAGACGACTTGCCGACACCCGAGTAACGAGACGCCCCCGATCAAAGACCCATGCATGACAGCGCGCCCAGGCAGCACCCAAACGCCCCTGGCACTCGCCAGCAGAGCGCACCCCACGCTCTCAGAGGTCTAAACGAACGTGCGGGACGGTGCGGCCAGCCCCAAGACCTGTCCGACACACAGGAGCAGAGACTTTTCTTAAGAACCACCCCCCCCCTCGCCTCCCCCCGAAACTGCCCACAACCAGAGAGTGCCCGGTGCTGCTGCATGCGCCGAGAAGCCCTCGCCCATCGCCCACTCAGGTCTCTACCCCGCTTGCTCATCGGGGAGATTAAATGAAGGGGGGTGGCGGGGTGGGGGTGTAGGGGGAGGCAGAACAGAGACAAACACACTCGTTACGGGAGAGATGTCATTAGAAGCCCGGGCTAATTATAAATCGCACAATCAAGAGACATTATTTCGTGACAGGTTTGCGCGAGACCCTCGGCTCCTCTCCGTGTTTGCATATCGTATGCAAAGGAGAACATTTCTGATTAATTATTCACGATCGCTCGCCTATCAGCCGCCAATTAGCATTTTTTTCCTCCCTTTCCTTTGTGAGCTTACGGGGCGCGGAAGCACGCAGCTCATTTTATCCCTCAAATAACCAGAAATGGAACATTTCCCTCAGATTTACACAACACATTGTTTACGGTGTGCTTGAGAACAGAAGCAGAACGCTGGCATTGCCAAAACACTACAGGGTAAGAAGAAAACAGGTCACAAACTACCGCTGAAAGGACGACCTGTAGGAGGACTTCCTCTTTTTCTGCGGTAGAAAACGGGAAGCTGCGGCTACAGAGTAACAAAAAAGTGCAAAATGCTGCTCTCGGCGTGTCTTCGCCGCCTACCTCGCTGGAAGGAGTACAGCAGGATGACGGTTACCAGCCACATGCCATAAAAGCGCCTCGCCGCCCTGGGGTGCTAGAGCGCCTCGAGTCCCTGCCGTCCCCCCGCTGTCTGACTCCGTACTAGGCTCCGGGCACGGTGCTCAGAGCCGAGGTTCCCGGACTCCTCCCCGGCTCCTCCCCGCATCGGTGCAGCCACTCCCGGAACGACTGGGCTCCTCCCCGGGTATAACGCCCTGGTGGGGGCTGTTATCGTCCGTCGTTTTATGGGGGGTGGGGGGGTTAGGAGAGATCCTTGTGAGGGGATGGGTGGCGTAGTATGCTTGGGGGGCGGGGGGGTTGTCGTATGTGTTTTCGGAATGGGATATCGAACGCTGTGTGAGATCTCTGTGCGTGAGAGGTGAGATGGGGATGGGGTCTTTCTTATGTGTTATCTGCGTGCAGGTATGCGGCGCAGTGTGATAGCGTATCTGCGGGTGCGTGTAGGTCTGTGCCTCTGGGTGAGGGGGGCTATCGTCGGTGTTATCCGAGTGGGGTATGGGAGCTGTGTGGCATATGCCACAAGGTGGTCTAATGGTCTGTGTGTGGATGAAGTGATTTGAGGTGTTATCTTGCATTTGTATAGCGCCTCCTGCTATAGTTAATGGCGTCGAAGCGCTTTTGCATAGGGGTGAGAGTAGGGAGGCTCTGTGGTATATGCTCCCGGGAGGATGTACATGTCTGTCGGGAGGTGCTATAGTTTGTGTTATCTGAGTGGGGCATGGGATCTGTGTGGCTTATGCTCCGGGGAGAGTGTGAGTGTCTGTGTGCAAATAGTCTGTGCTATCTGAGGGGGGAATGGGGGCTGTGTGGCTTATGGTCGGTGTGCGAATAGTCTGTGTTATCTGAGAGGGGCATGGGGGCTGTGTGGCTTATGCTCCGGGGAGGGTGTGAGTGTCTGTGTGCGAATAGTCTGTGTTATCTGAGGGGGGAATGGAGGCTGTGTGGCTTATGGTCTGTGTGCGAATAGTCTATGTTATCTGAGGGGGGCATGGGGGCTGTGTGGCTTATGCTCCGGTGAGGGTGTGAGTGTCTGTTTGCGAATAGTCTATGTTATCTGAGTGGGGCATGGGAGCTGTGTGGCTTATGGTCTGTGTGCGAATAGTCTGTGTCATCTGAGTGGGGCATGGGAGCTGTGTGGCTTATGGTCTGTGTGCGAATAGTCTGTGTCATCTGAGTGGGGCATGGGGGCTGTGTGGCTTATGGTCTGGGGAGGGTGTGAGTGTCTGTGTGCGAATAGTCTGTGTTATCTGAGGGGGGAATGGGGGCTGTGTGGCTTATGGTCTGTGTGCGAATAGTCTGTGTTATCTGAGGGGGGCATGGGGGCTGTGTGGCTTATGCTCCGGGGAGGGTGTGAGTGTCTGTGTGCGAATAGTCTGTGTTATCTGAGGGGGGAATGGGGGCTGTGTGGCTTATGGTCTGTGTTATCTGAGGGGGGCATGGGGGCTGTGTGGCTTATGCTCCGGGGAGGGTGTGAGTGTCTGTTGCGAATAGTCTGTGTTATCTGAGAGGGCATGGGGGCTGTGTGGCTTATGCTCCGGTGAGGGTGTGAGTGTCTGTGTGCGAATATTCTGTGTTATCTGAGTGGGGCACGGGAGCTGTGTGGCTTATGGTCTGTGTGCGAATAGTCTGTGTCATCTGAGTGGTGCATGGGATCTGTGTGGCTTATGGTCTGTGTGCGAATAGTCTGTGTCATCTGAGTGGGGCATGGGGGCTGTGTGGCTTATGGTCTGGGGAGGGTGTGAGTGTCTGTGTGCGAATAGTCTGTGTTATCTGAGAGGGCATGGGGGCTGTGTGGCTTATGCTCCGGTGAGGGTGTGAGTGTCTGTGTGCGAATATTCTGTGTTATCTGAGTGGGGCACGGGAGCTGTGTGGCTTATGGTCTGTGTGCGAATAGTCTGTGTCATCTGAGTGGTGCATGGGATCTGTGTGGCTTATGGTCTGTGTGCGAATATTCTGTGTTATCTGAGTGGGGCACGGGAGCTGTGTGGCTTATGGTCTGTGTGCGAATAGTCTGTGTCATCTGAGTGGTGCATGGGATCTGTGTGGCTTATGGTCTGTGTGCGAATAGTCTGTGTTATCTGAGTGGGGCATGGGGGCTGTGTGGCTTATGGTCTGGGGAGGGTGTGAGTGTCTGTGTGCGAATAGTCTGTGTTATCTGAGGGGGGCATGGGGGCTGTGTGGTTTATGGTCTGTGTGCGAATAGTCTGTGTTATCTGAGGGGGGCATGGGGGCTGTGTGGTATATGCTCCGAGGTGCTGTAATGATCCGTGTGTGTGCAGTTGGGGAGGGGCTCAGACGGATCAGTGGGGGCCATCACCTTTCAGCTAAGGGCGGCATGAACGTATGGGGGTCTTTGTGTGGTACCTCAGGGGGGGCTTATCTTTTCAGACTGGAGGGGACAATGGTTTTGGGTGTGGGGGGGGGGGTCTGATGGTGAAAAATGGAAGCCCATGGTACTGTTACCTTTTCTGAGGGGAGGGGAAATGTTCTGGGGCGGTATTATTTGAGGAGATTTTAGAGGGGACTTACCTGCTCTGAAGGGAGAAGTGGTTTGGGGTCGTGGTTTAGGGGGAACTGAGTGCATGAGGGAAGCACATGGAGCTCTGTTGTCTGTTCCGATGGGAGGGGCAGTGTTCTGGGGGTCGTTATTTAGGGGGAACGCATGAGTGAACCTGGGGGGACTGTGCCTTATCTGTTTTGAGGGCGGTGTGCTGCATTTTGGGCGATATTAGTGGGCAATTATCCGTGGGGGCTGTTATTTAAGGGATCGGGAAGGGCATGAGAGAATAAGATGTGCCCGTGCGAAATCTGTTCCCCCGGAAAGGGGGGGGGGCAACATTCTGGTGGGGAGTGAATTAGGGCGCCAGAGAGTGCACGAGGGAGGCAGAGGCGGCAACGGGCGGCGGGGGGTGCAATGTTCTGTGGGGTGTCACTGAAGGAGGTGGGAGTTTTATGTGTTCTATCTTAAGGGAGGGTGCAATGTTCTGTGGGGTGTCACTGAAGGTGGTAGGTGTGTTATATGCTCCTTCCTAAGGGAGGGTGCAATGTTCTGTGGGGTGTCACTGAAGGTGGTAGGTGTGTTATATGCTCTATCCTAAGGGAGGGCGCAATGTTCTGTGGGGTGTCACTGAAGGTGGTAGGTGTGTTATATGCTCTATCCTAAGGGAGGGCGCAATGTTCTGTGGGGTGTCACTGAAGGTGGTAGGTGTGTTATATGCTCTATCCTAAGGGAGGGTGCAATGTTCTGTGGGGTGTCACTGAAGGTGGTAGGTGTGTTATATGCTCTATCCTAAGGGAGGGGTGCACTGTCCTGTGGGGTGTCACTGAAGGTGGTAGGTGTGTTATATGTTCTATCCTAAGGGAGGGTGCAATGTTCTGTGGGGTGTCACTGAAGGTGGCAGGTGTGTTATATCCTAAGGGAGGGGGGCATTGTTCTGTGGGGTGTCATTGAAGGTGGTAGGTGTGTTATATGTTCTACCTTAAGGGAAGGGTTAACTGTTCTGTGGGATGTCACTGAAGGTGGTAGGTGTGTTATATGTTCTATCCTAAGGGAGGGTGCAATGTTCTGTGGGGTGTCACTGAAGGTGGTAGGTGTGTTATATACTCTATCCTAAGGGAGGGTGCAATGTTCTGTGGGGTGTCACTGAAAGAGGTGGGAGTGTTATATGCTCTATCCTAAGGGAGGGTGCAATGTTCTGTGGGGTGTCACTGAAGGTGGTAGGTGTGTTATATGCTCTATCCTAAGGGAGGGATTAACTGTTCTGTGGGGTGTCACTGAAGGTGGTAGGTGTGTTATATGTTCTATCCTAAGGGAGGGTGCAATGTTCTGTGGGGTGTCACTGAAGGTGGCAGGTGTATTATATGCTCTATCCCAAGGGAGGGTGCAATGTTCTGTGGGGTGTCACTGAAGGTGGTAGGTGTGTTAAATGCTCTATCCTAAGGGAGGGTGCAATGTTCTGTGGGGTGTCACTGAAGGTGGTAGGTGTGTTATATGCTCTATCCTAAAGGAGGGTGCAATGTTCTGTGGGGTGTCACTGAAGGTGGTAGGTGTGTTATATGTTCTATCCTAAGGGAGGGATTAACTGTTCTGTGGGGTGTCACTGAAGGTGGTTGGTGTGCTATATGCTCTATCCTAAGGGAGGGTGCAATGTTCTGTGGGGTGTCACTGAAGGTGGTAGGTGTGTTATATGCTCTATCCTAAGGGAGGGTGCAATGTTCTGTGGGGTGTCACTGAAGGTGGTAGGTGTGTTATATGCTCTATCTTAAGGGAGGGTGCAAAGTTCTGTGGGGTGTCACTGAAGGTGGTAGGTGTGTTATATGCTCTATCCTAAGGGAGGGTGCAATGTTCTGTGGGGTGTCACTGAAGGTGGTAGGTGTGTTATATGCTCTATCCTAAGGGAGGGTGCAATGTTCTGTGGGGTGTCACTGAAGGTGGTAGGTGTGTTATATGTTCTACCTTAAGGGAAGGGTTAACTGTTCTGTGGGATGTCACTGAAGGTGGTAGGTGTGTTATATGTTCTATCCTAAGGGAGGGGTGCACTGTTCTGTGAGGTGTCTCTGAAGGTGGCAGGTGTATTATATGCTCTATCCTAAGGGAGGGGGGCATTGTTCTGTGGGGTGTCACTGAAGGTGGTAGGTGTGTTATATGTTCTATCCTAAGGGAGGGTGCAATGTTCTGTGGGGTGTCACTGAAGGTGGTAGGTGTGTTATATGTTCTATCCTAAGGGAGGGTGCAATGTTCTGTGGGGTGTCACTGAAGGTGGTAGGTGTGTTATATGTTCTATCCTAAGGGAGGGGTTAACTGTTCTGTGGGGTGTCACTGAAGGTGGTAGGTGTGTTTATATGTTCTATCCTAAGTGAGGGGTGCACTGTTCTGTGGGGTGTCACTGAAGGTGGTAGGTGTGTTATATACTCTATCCTAAGGGAGGGTGCAATGTTCTGTGGGGTGTCACTGAAGGAGGTGGGAGTGTTATATGCTCTATCCTAAGGGAGGGTGCAATGTTCTGTGGGGTGTCACTGAAGGTGGTAGGTGTGTTATATGCTCTATCCTAAGGGAGGGATTAACTGTTCTGTGGGGTGTCACTGAAGGTGGTAGGTGTGTTATATGCTCTATCCTAAGGGAGGGTGCAATGTTCTGTGGGGTGTCACTGAAGGTAGTAGGTGTGTTATATGCTCTATCCCAAGGGAGGGTGCAATGTTCTGTGGGGTGTCACTGAAGGTGGTAGGTGTGTTAAATGCTCTATCCTAAGGGAGGGTGCAATGTTCTGTGGGGTGTCACTGAAGGTGGTAGGTGTGTTATATGCTCTATCCTAAGGGAGGGTGCAATGTTCTGTGGGGTGTCACTGAAGGTGGTAGGTGTGTTATATGTTCTATCCTAAGGGAGGGATTAACTGTTCTGTGGGGTGTCACTGAAGGTGGTTGGTGTGCTATATGCTCTATCCTAAGGGAGGGTGCAATGTTCTGTGGGGTGTCACTGAAGGTGGTAGGTGTGTTATATGCTCTATCCTAAGGGAGGGTGCAATGTTCTGTGGGGTGTCACTGAAGGTGGTAGGTGTGTTATATGCTCTATCTTAAGGGAGGGTGCAAAGTTCTGTGGGATGTCACTGAAGGTGGTAGGTGTGTTATATGCTCTATCCTAAGGGAGGGTGCAATGTTCTGTGGGGTGTCACTGAAGGTGGTAGGCGTGTTATATGCTCTATCCTAAGGGAGGGTGCAATGTTCTGTGGGGTGTCACTGAAGGTGGTAGGTGTGTTATATGTTCTACCTTAAGGGAAGGGTTAACTGTTCTGTGGGATGTCACTGAAGGTGGTAGGTGTGTTATATGTTCTATCCTAAGGGAGGGGTGCACTGTTCTGTGGGGTGTCACTGAAGGTGGTAGGTGTGTTATATGCTCTATCTTAAGGGAGGGTGCAAAGTTCTGTGGGATGTCACTGAAGGTGATAGGTGCGTTATATGTTCTATCCTAAGGGAGGGTGCACTGTTCTGTGGGGTGTCACTGAAGGTGGTAGGTGTGTTATATGCTCTATCCTAAGGGAGGGTGCAATGTTCTGTGGGGTGTCACTGAAGGTGGTAGGTGTGTTATATGCCCTATCCTAATGGAGGGTGCACTGTCCTGTGGGGTGTCACTGAAGGTGGTAGGTGTGTTATATGTTCTATCGTAAGGGAGGGATGCAATGTTCTATATGGGCGGTAATTGAAGGGGCGCATATGGGGCTGTCAGCTGCGCTATCAACGATGCGGGGGGATTTCTATCTGAGTTGTGCGCAGTATTATTTCGGGGACGGGGCTGTCCTTATTATCTCAAGAGAGCGGGGAGGAGTGCACATGTTGACTCAATCCAGGTGGTGGTAGGAGAAGGGGAGGGGCTTTATCTGAATGATGTTTCGTGAATACCGGGGAATGTGAGGCAGCGATTGTGTACAGGCGGCGCTGACAATAACTTGGTCAATACACGTTTAAGGGGCTGGAGAGTTAGTTATATCGGTTCTATCGCTAGTGAAATTAAAATGGCTGAGGGCAAAATGGAGTACTATAATATGGGGGTCCAACAGACGATCTAAGCGCGTGGGCTTTAGGGGTGATGCACTAGGGCTGTCGTTATAGGTCTATATCGGTACACAATACAGCATTCTACCTGGTTGGGGGAGAGGGGGATCGCCATCAACCATTGCTCAGCCTACTTCCATGTGCTGGCCGCTCCTCCACACCCCCGGCTCCACCGGACGATCCTACCTGACAGCTCAAGTCCTGTTCTCAGGTGCCCTCCCCCTCCCCCTTCAAAGTATGCGAGGCATACAGCTGGGCGCTCTGCTGGTCTGGAAGCCCCGCAGCTGCCCGAGACCCCGGCTGCCACGCTCGGCCCGCCCCGGCCCGCACCTGCTCTCACTCACCGGCCCGGAATCGCCATAGGGGCGGCTGCCCATTGGACTGCAAGTTGTGTATGCAGGGCTCCACATACAACAGGTGGCTGCGCACTGCAAATAACAGGGATCCGGCGTATGCAGTGGTCCTCATTTTATCAGACTCAGAATGTTGAAAGGTTGTGTCAGCCCAAAGAGAACCTAACACGGCGGGCAGGAGGGACATAGAACTATGTGCTGTTTAATGAAATTGAAGCCCGTGTGTGACCTGGAGGGTGCACTCCGCGCATTAACCCACTGTGCTATTAAACAGTGGGTGGGACGTTTGACCTCTGGTTGCTTCTATGGGTTGTATGAGTCCATGTGTGCGTCCTACCCAAACCCCTCCTCCAGCCAGTCACACATCCATGGGTCCGTCCACCGGCCCGCCACTTCTGTTACCCCCCCGCCCCCCTATCCCTTTCCGCCTCTCTCATAAGTGATACATATATTGGTGTGTTCCCCCTTTGTGGAATCCTTTCAGACAGGCCCCCTTTGTCTTTGGTGATTATTTTTGTCGCAAGGACAGACCCTCCTAGTAGGAAGCTGCCCGGCGGGGGGCGCGGGCATGCCCCGACGTATCCTCGGGCGGCGCAGCGCCGGAACTCGCATTCCGTCCATGTTCCGTTCCTTAGGTTCGCGTTAATGGTCCCTTGCCTAGGTTATCGAAGGGGGCGGGGGCAGCTGTACGTTTGTACAGGGTGAAAGGCACCACACGGGCAGTTGGCGAGGGTTAGTATGGCGCTGCCCCGCTTTGCCTGCTCGCTGGGTGAGAGGGGCGCTGGGTGGCACTGCTGCTGTCTGTGTGGATCAGAAGGGGGCTGGGTGAGGATGTCAACAAGAGAGTGTGTGGACGTCGTGGGGGGTGTTACAGCAAGAGAGGAGAAGAGAGATAGAGAGAGTGGGTAGAAAGAGAAGAGAAGGGAAGGGAGAAAGAGGGGCCAACAAAAGAGCGATGGGCAAGAGAGGGGAGGAAGAGAAAGCAAGTGGCAACAGAAGCAGAAGAGAAGGAGAGGGCACAGCAAGAAAGGAGAAGAGAGAGAAAGAGAGAGGGGCGAGAGAGCAAAAGAAAGAGAAGGGCAAGAGAGGAGGAGAGAGAGGGCACAGCAAGAAAGGAGAAGAGAGAGAAAGAGAGAGGGGCGAGAGAGCAAAAGAAAGAGAAGGGCAAGAGAGGAGGAGAGAGAGGGGGAAGAACGAGAGGGGAAGACGGAGAGAAAGGGAGGGGCAACACAAGAGAGAGAAGGGCAAGAAAAGGGGAGAGGAAAATAAAGGGGCAAGGGGCAACACACGGGACGGGGAAGGGAGGGCACAGCAAGAGTGTGAAAAGGGGAGAGAAAGCGAGAGGGGCAGAAAGAGAGAGACAACACAAGGGAGGGAGAGGCAGAACATGGAGGGGAGAGAGCGGGAGAGAGGCAGAGGGCACAGCAAGAGAAGGAACGAGGCAGCGAAAGCGAGAGGGGCAGAAAGAGAGAGGAAGGGATAGAAATAAAGACAACACAAGGGAGGGAGAGGCAGAACATGGAGAGGAGTGTGCGGCAGAGGGCGCAGCAAGAGAAGGAACGAGGGAGGGCCAGAGAGATGGGGCAGAAATAGAGAGTAGAACAGGGAGAGAAAAGGGGGCAGCATGGGAGCGCAAGAGGGTGACGAGGGAGGGCAATGGGACATAGAGAAGAGAAGAGTGGTAGAGAGAGGGTAGAAGAGGGCTAGAGAGGGGCGACCGGAAGATGCAGAAGGGAAGTAAGAAAGAGGGGTGGAACGAGAGAGACGCAGAGAAGTGAGGGGGAAAGAGTTAAATGTTAAAGGTATTTGTACCGCGCACCGTCACCAACGGAAATGGTCCCCAGGCGCTCTGGCGGATCTGTAAATGATAAGGGGGGGGATTGGTTAGTAGGGTGAAGAGGGAGTAGGATAGTGAGAGGAGTGGTGTTCTGTTGGCAGCTTCAACTCGGTGTACACAGGGTGCTGAGCTTTGGTGCGGGTATTGGATCTGTGTCATCCGCGTGTGCTGTTGCTCCGGCTTATGTGTTGTTGCAGTGTTGTGAAGTGCGTGCGTCTTGTTGTGCGAGAGATGGTTGTGTGAGTTTTTTGAGTGAGATAAGTATGCAGAGAGTTTGAGCTTATATTGGTTAGTGGGTTACATGACCTTTAGCATGCTAACATTCACAGTTTTGTCTAAGTGTGGCACTTGTTGGCCTTCACATGTGGGCATGCCTGCAGTCTTTTCTAGGTGTGGCGCAAGCTAGTGTTTAGAAATCTGTCTAGGTGTGGGCATGCTAACATTCCCAACTTAATCTGGATGCGGCGCAGGCTGGTGTTCACGATTCTAAGTGTGGCACCTGCTATCATTCAAGCTTCATCTAGGCGCGGGCATGTTATCCTTCAATTAATCCGATCTAGACGCGACGCAGGCCAATTGTCCACAACTCTAAGTGTGGCCTGTGCTAGTCTTCACGTTTAGCGTAGGAGCGAGCCTGCTAATATTCAGAGTCCTATCTAGATGCGACGCAGGCTAATATTCACAAATCTAGGGTGGGCATGTTGACATTCAAGTTTCACCTACGTGCGGGCATGCTAACATTCAAGGTCCTATCTAGATGCGACGCAGGCCAGGATTCACAATTCTATCCAAGTGCGGGCATGCCAACATTCAAGATTCCATCCAGATGCGATGCAGGTCAATATCCACAACTCCATCTAAGTGTGGCCATGCTAATATTCACAATTCTATCTAAATGCGTCTGCCGGTCTGGATTTGGTCCGTCCGGTACTTACGAGTGGGCGAGGAGTCACTAGAGGGCTTTCGTCTGGGTCTAAGTATGTGATCAGTCTCTGAAGCCTTCTTTTAGTGGCTATTTTCCATGATATCTTATGCTCTGTCGAGTGGTTGGTTCTTTGGTTTAAGTGTTTCTCCGATTTGAGAGAGGCCGAGGTTGGAGTTATTTTCATTGTTGTTTTAATGTGTGCGCGTTCTAGTGCGTCTCCGTTGTGGTTACGCTGCGAAGAGCCATGATTTGAGGAGTTTCCTGAATGTTAGGTGGTTTGTTGTGTTCCGTATATTCTTAGGTAGGTCGTTCCAGGTTTTGGGTGCCTGGTGAGAGAAAGAGGATCCTCCGAGTTTTTTCCTGTTGTAGGGTTTTGGTTCCAGGCCTGTCGGTGCTTGATCTTAGTGTTCTTGTCGGTTGATGTAGGCGTAGTTTGTCGCTTAGGAATGAGTGAAGGTGGCGTGGAAAAGAGAGTGCCAGAAGAAAGAGAGCAGGGCTCGAGAGCAGGAAGATGGAAGCAGGCGTGAGGCACCAGGCGAGGGCATAGAGAGGAGGAGGAAAGGGGGGTTCTGGGAGAGAAAGAAAGGACAGAGTGGGAGAAAGAGACTGTTGTGCAGTTGGCCCAGGGCGTGGGGGAGGAAGCGGCTCTGTGTCAGTGGGACACCCATTTTCTAGGTTTGTCAATACTTCAACAAAGTAAATGCAACCTGGGAGTTGTAGTCTCCGTTCATTTTAATGAAATGCTTTGAATTTAAACACCTGGCACCGATTTTGTGTAAACGGAGAACCACTTCCTGGGAACATGTTTTCTCAGCGGCAATGAGTCTTATGGTCACCATAATTTGTCTTTTCTATTTGCAATTTGGGGTTGGGGGGGGGGGGGGCTTTGGCGTGCCCCCTAATAGTATTTTTAGGGCGTTTGCACCTTTACCAACAGCCAACTCCCCGGTCCACTTTCTGTATTTCATTTTTTAGCGACAAACTCCATCACACATTTATTTGAAATATTCCTCACACGTGCTGAGAAATATCAAAAACAGATTGAAAAAATAATAACACTTCTCTTGTGACGTTAATGAACCGCACACGTGATAATCCGCCCGCACGAGAGAGCGAGGGGGCGGGGCGTCTGGGGAGAAGTACGTGGTACACGGGCACATTCCCATTTGAGCAGGCCAGGAGCGCGCCTCGAGCGGCGGGGGCGGGGGGCTTGGCACGCGGTAGGTACCCTGTGCCTACCCTCCAGACCTCATTGTTCGCCGGACGCACGCTTTCTCGCCTGGGCCTGCCCTGCCATTGTACTGTGAGGCGGCGTGTGCCGTTCCAGACCCTATCAGACACGAGCTAATTATAGGTCACTCATACCTGTAATGTACCTATTACTGGAACAGGGGCTCAGAGGCACGCGCTTGAAATCTGCAGGGCCACCGCCCCAGCCTTTAAGTGCATGGGAGCACTGGCTGGTGGGGCTGGGGCAGAGGGAGTCACCTTTCGTCTTCATTATGGAGGCACTGCTGAGAGATCATTAGGTGTCAGGCCAGTTCCTCTGCACCGTGGGCGGGGCTGGGACTAAGTCACATGCTGGGTGCACTGCTGAGAAACAATTGTAAGGAGTCAGTCGCATGTCGGGTCAGTGCTTCTGAAGGTCTGGTAGGGTTGAGGCTGATGTTGTGAGTCCCAACAGCCTTGCAGGGTGGTAGCCCCAGCCCCACAGAGGCACAAACACACGTGCGTTCTGTCTGGGCTCCACATGCACTCTGCAGCGCATGCGCGGCCTCACTCCGTCGCAGGCCTCACGTGACTCACATCACCACATCCCTCCTTTTTCATAACAACGAAAACATGATCACACAACCAAACAGGGTAGTTCAGCAACATATCGAAACTTAACATAATTGCAGCTAAACTTAAAAACTTTATACGTGTAACAGTACGTGCCTTACTCCAGTTCAATGTTAACAAAACATTAATCTTCAAGCACATAGTCCTTCAGGTGTGATGGACGGCATTGGGACTCTCTCTGTGGATATCTCCTACCTGCACGTCCTCGGAACTCGTCGTCCCCACCTGGGCTCGGATCTGGCTCTCCTTCAGGGCTCCAGGCTCAGGTCGCAGGTCAATCTCACGCCGAACTGGACTATTTTCGGCAGGGTGATTTGCCCCCAAGTCTCTTTAAGAAGCTGGAGTTGCGGGGTCACTTTCTTAGTTTCGTCCGATGGCGTCACCATGGACCCTTTCACTCCTACCACATCCAGCGGCTGAGGGTCATAGGGCAATGATATTTTTCCTTCTGGGTGCCAGTTCCTGAATAGCACCTCGTCCACCAGCGATATGTCGGGCGGCCACAGCTTCCACCGGATATTCTCCCTCTCATTCCACCTCCGGCGACCTGATCCTTATCGATCACTCCCGGTTCTCTGTATGTGCCTTCTGGTAGGAGGCCGTGTGGGCATCTCTGGAACATGAACTCTGCGGGGGCCACACCTGTTGACCTGTGCGAAGTCGCCCTGTACTCCCTCTGAAATTGGTAGAGGGCTCGATGCTATGACTGTCCTTGTCCGTGAGCTATCCTGAACACTTTGTTTAGCATCCGCATGAAGCGCTCAGCTTCCCTATTAGCTCTGCGCCATAGAGGATAGATCTTCCGGTGTCTGACTCCACACTCGCTCAAGAAGGTTGCAAAACTCTCCCCTTGGAAGGGCGGGACGTTGTTGGTGCACACCTACCCCAGGAACCTATGGGACGCAAACATCTTGTCCACCACTGGTATGATGTTCTCCAACGATGTTGGCTCAATAAATTCAACTTCTTGGTATCGGCTACATTCGTCAATCGCCTCGAGAAAGTGTGTCTCTCTTCCTATCGAGCCAAAGTCCATATGCACCACCTCCCATGGCTTGGTCCCTCTTGGTATCAACTCGATTCGGGGTTCCTTTCGCACAGGGGCTGCAACCTGGCACCATACGCAGGTCCTCACAAAGTCGTCAACAAGCAGTTCCAGATTGGGGAACCACACTTTTAGTCTGTGCCGTGACTTGGTTTTTGCGGACTCCTGATGCCTATAATGTGGCATAGCTATGACCTTTTCCTCCAGAGCTGACAGTACCACCATCTTCTGGCCCCTCAACAGAAGTCCCGACTCGGAGACGGACAACTCATTCCTCACCTTCCAGAGTTGTTCTAGCGCAACCTTCACCTCTTGCGTGCACCTGTCCAGCCCCACAAGTGCCCCCATTTCCAGTCTCCTTTGCTGAGAGCTTCCCGTAGTAAGCAGAAGCATTTGTCATCGGCAGATTGTTCTGCCATCTCCTGCACTGACATGGAGTTTGGTACATTCAACTCCACCACTATCTTCACATGCTCCTGGACATTCATGTCTGCGTCCTCCACATTGGACCTCCCAGGGTGCCTAGACAGATAATCTGTGGCATTGTTTTCCCCTGGCTGATATATCAGAGAGACATCCTACTCGAGGAGAGCCAGCATCTATCGCTCAGTGTGTGCTGGTTGCTTCGATGACGACCCTGCTAGAATGGGTAGCAGTGGTTTGTGATCAGTCACCACCATCGCTAGCTCTCCCAGTATATAGAGCCGGAAGTGCATGCGCCCCCAGAGTACCGCCCGGGCCTCCCGCTCTATTTGGCAGTATCATTGCTTGGTGTCTGTCAGCAGCCTGCTTGCAAACACTACAGGCAGGACATCTCCTGTTGAGTTCTGCTGAGTCAGTAATGCTCCCAATCCAAACGACTTGCATCCACTACAATCTCAGATGCCATGGCTGGATTGAAGAATGCCATGGTGCTTTCAGCCGTCAGTGCTGCCTTGATCTCTTCGAACGCCTTCTTGGCCAGGGTTCGCAGTGGCTCTGAGAGTGTCGCTAGGTTCTGGATGAAGCGTCTGCAGCATGTTACGATACCAAGGAAGCCTCTGACTGGAGGTACTGCTTCCTTGATGTCCTTGACCTTCTTGGCATCCAGTGACACTCCCACTTGCTGGAATACAAAGCCAAAGAACTCGATCTTCTCTTTGAAGAACTCACACTTCTTCTTGTGGACAGTCAGTCACAGTGACCGGATCCTTTCAAGTGTCTTCTCCAGTCTCTCCATGTGCTCAGTTTCAGACACAGTGAACACAAAGATGTCATCAATACTTTTAATCACTCCAGCCAGGTCGGCCTGTACTCTGTGCACAATGTTATGGAAGACTTCTGCATCCGACGATATACCAAAACTAAGCCTCTAGTATCTATACAGGCCTCTGTGGGTTGTGAACTTTGTGATGTATCGGGACTCGGGGTGCAGACCACCTGATGATAGCTGGCTCTTAAGTCCAATTTAGAGAAGAACTCCCCCCCCCCCCTTGGAATTCTGCAATGATGTCATCCAGGGACGGGCATGATGTGACGTTCTCGCTTGATGGTCTTGTTGGGAAGGCGCATGTCCACACAAATCTGGACTGAATCCGGTTGTTTTGGCTTGCGGGCCATCACGATTGGTGACACCAACGGGGTTGGCCCCTCCACCGTCTCAATGATGTCCATTTCGACTAGCCGTTCAATTTCCTTGTCCACACGGTCCCTGATATTGAATGGGACCCTCCTGTGTTTGAGGACCAGCTTTGCAGAGTCTCCTTTTAACTTACCCACGCCAACAAATCTCAGCAGCAGCTCATGGATGTCGTCTATGTAGACCCCATACGCAAAGCTGACAATCCTCAGGGCCTCAGCTGCGGCACGAATTAGCAGTGTCTTTGCTGACGTCGGTTACAAAGAATCTCACCTTGATGGTGTTTGGCCCATGCCCCACTCTCGACATGAAGGCTCCTTTAAGGGGAAGCAGTTGTTTGCCGCCAAAAGTAAAGGTCATTACTTTTGCCTCTGCTAGGGGCGGTGGACCTGGTAGTCCCTCGTAATGTTCCACTGCCATTACACTCACTAATGCACCAGTGTCTATCAACACAGGGATTTCGCAGCCATCTGCTGATACTGCACATCTCAGCTGTCTCTTTTTCTTATTTCTCAAGTCACTGAGGCTGGAAATAAAGATGCATTGAGATGTTGTTCCAACCCCTCTGACAGCACAGCTAATTGCATTGCAGACGTGAATTCAGGAGAGCGACCTCAGAGGCGTTGCTAGGGGGGGCGGGCTGAAGGGGCTGTAGCCCCGGGTCTTTTGGTTGTAGCCCTGGATCGAAGCTCAGGAGCTACAACCAAAAGGCTAGCTAGCCGTGAGTCCTGACCTCAGATTAGAGTGGCCACAGATCTTTTCCAGACCTAGCAACACCTCTGCTCCTCATTGCCATTGTTGTGAGGCCCAACGGCCTTGCAGGATGGTAGCCTCTGGCTCCCACAGAGAAACAAACAAACATGCGCTCCGTCCAGGCTCTGCCTGCACTCTGGAGCGCATGCGCAGGGAAACGTCTTTTATTCACTGCAAAAGAGTTGCGTCACTCCGTCGCGGGCATAAAGTGAGTCACGTCACCACAGACGAGTCGGCTACATGTCATGCTTAAGGCTGGCTGCCATGCAGAAGAGTAATTCAGGTTTGAAGTAGGCGCCTCTGAGAGTAAAGTGGCGCTGGCTTCAGTCTTGCACATTCCAGCAGGGGGCCCAGGCAGGCTCGCAGGATTGGGACTAGGCCAGTTCCCTGGAACTAGACCAATGGGCCAAGGCAGAAGTCCGCAAATGTAACTGTGCCTTTGAAAGTCACTAGGGCTGGGGTGGAGGCAGTCGCATAGAAGGCCTGACCACGGCACCAATTATGATACCTCAGTGAGCTAATGTGCATGCTGCAGAGATCCGTGTGTAACGCGAACTTAATAAATGCCAATTGTAGTATGTTGAATATTTGGGCGGTTGGTCCGTTTGCATTTCTTTCTTAACACTGGTTACAGGTGTTAATCCTGTGTGGTTCAAAGGTGCCATCCCCATCATGATAGCTCAGTGGGTTTAGTACTCGTTGCTGCAATAATGATGTAGCTAGCAGACAGTACACACAAGCTATCTCTGCCAGTTCTTAAACTTTACTTCTGCACAGAGATGATTACATTAATACTGTTTGTTCGGGTATTGATAAAACATGGTATTTACATCACTATGAAACCTGAAGTCTGCCAGAAAGCTCTATAAGAAAACAAATATATTATTAATGCCAGTGGTGGACATTAAGTGTCCATAGAGGACGCTATTTTATTATTTATTTGACTTCCCTGATGAGACTCTAACTAGAAATTCGATTTTAAGCGGTACTACCCATCAGTCCCCTAAAAGCCTGGGGTATGCAGAGCGCTGTGTGCCAATAGCCCGCAGCACACCTGAGACTGGACATCATGGCACTGTTGCTTTTGGGACCACACATACATGCTCCGACTCGTACATCACAAACACATGTCATTTCTTCTTCAGCGTCACTCGGGGGGGTGTTCGGGAGGTGAAGGAGGGCGTGTGAGTGTAACAGCGTCTAGATCTCTGTATTAATCTCAGCTCTGAGATTCCCCTGGCCTAACCTCCCGCCTAATCCCCGAGCATGCGCGCTAGCACACGCCTGGTTCTCTACTGCCACCTAGTGCTGGCATTGGGGGCGCCAGCCACTGACTCAGCTGAGCTCCGCCTGCCGTCACCAGGCTGAGACTGAAACCTGGACGAGTCAGTGTATTTTGTGCCTTGCGCTAGTCTAAAAGATCCACGAAGAGCTCTATATCAGGAATCTCTGTGTAACATGCTAAGTTATCACAGGCTTCAAACCCCGTAAGGTAAGCCAATTAGCCCACCTAATGCCCTGATTTCTTCACGATCTGCAGGTCCCCATTCTCAAGACAAGTACACCAGCCCCAGCGTTAATGCGCCTGTGGGAGTGAGCTGTGTGCAGTGCCGGAAATGGAAATGATTTTCTGTGGCAACCCTCCAGTAACTGTAGGGACAGAGGGGTGAGGGGGGTGTCGAGATTGGTCTCCTCCCAATAAATAAACATTTGCCTGGCTGAAGAATAACCATGTACACCTGGAAAATAACACCAGAGAGAAGGTTTTCCTATAAGGTGGCTGGCAAAGTGTGCAATGTGCACACCTTTTAAATCCCAAAAGCTGCGCTGCACTTAAGTATGTTCTGCAGAGTACAATCCTAACGTGATTTCAGCCCTGATCAGACATTCAAGTGTTCTTGTGGGTAAGTGTCTCAACCCCAGTCCTGATGTCCTGGGTTCGAATCCCAGGTTCAGCTCATTTTGCAAAGTGTAAAGCGTTTCAAAAACATTTGAGGTGTGTAATTGGATTTCCTTGATTCGAGATCTGGGGGATATTTTTTTGCCAGATGCATGTATTTATTTTTGTTTATTTTTACACTTGTAGAGCGCGTAGAACCCATAGGCATCGAAGTGCTAGTTGTGACGGGGGGTTGGGGAGCAGAGGGTGGAGAGATGGGAAGGGGGTAATGGGGTGTAATGGCAGGAGGAGGAAAGTCAGTTACAGGTGTATCAAAACAGGAGGTACAGAATCAAGGAAAGGGGTTACAAACTCCTTGTGCCATTGGAATAAAATGGTTTTCAATGGTTTTCAGAAAGGCCAGTGTGACGATTCAACTTCCGGGGCACCAGTGGTCCAGGGATGAATATCGGTTTCTAAACCATCAATCAAACCCACACCTCTTGGATCCGAACAGATTGGAACCCAAGTCAATTATAAACCCACTTGTCCAATTTTGGTAACGCAGACTGAACGGCAGGCTTATCTCCACAATGTCGTAGATCGTTGGTTATAAGCAACACAGCAAATATACAATTATTACCCAATGATAAAAGGGACTGTGTAGTGAAGGGTGTTTAACAAATATCTACTTTATTATTACTACAAAAGACAGTTCTAGCACACTACATTTACAACCCACCCTGTAAAGGAACACAGAGGACAGACAGTTTCACAAAGGAAAGGGATGTACTCTGGATACTGACAGGAGTGTAGTTGGTAAAGCCATCAGTTTTACAGTTGAAGGCTATTTGGTTCCAACACCAAAGGGTCAAAGGGTCATAACTGTCTCTAGGGGCCTTCAGGGAAGGACCAGGGGGCAGAACTAAAATGTACCTGGTGCTGAACAAGTTATTATTATTTTTTTAATTTCTTTTTATTGGTTTAGATAAACCTCTAAAGAAAAATGGCATCACATTTAACTGTTCATATAAAAGGATATCACAATTAACAAAAAGCAAAAAGAAGCAAAAGATATCACAAAGTAAAATACAAACAGTTTAAAATAGTAAAAAGTAAAGAGAAGTAATGAACACTGAATTGGGCAAAGTACAACCCAAATCGCAAGCCAGTTTCTAGTTCCATTTTTCATGCGATTTGGCTAATTCTTCTTCAATGTTTTTAAGGAGGAATGTCAGAGTGCATGTTAGTTTATTATTTATCTCTGTAAAACATTCCACCCGCCACTCCTCCATGGTATGGAAAGGTTTATTTGCCACAATTGTATTGAACAGTGTCATTCTTCTCGTGGAGAAAGCTTCACAGGTTAAAACCAAATGTTTGATATTCTCTTCGAAATGGTCACAGAATCTACATTTAGGGTTCAGCTTCCCATATTTGCTCCATCGCATAATTACTTCTTTTGTCTTGATTTAGCCTGAATTTCATAAGCAGGGTTCTTTTTTGTTTGTCTGGACATTTTTCAAGATATTTACAGGTTGAGTTGTAGGCTTTCCCTTCTGGAGGAACATTCTTCAAGAGTGAATATTTGGCTCTATTCGTGCAGGTGCTGATCCAATCAGTTTCCCACATTTTTTTCTTTACAGCATCTGGATTTTCCTTCAAAGTGATTACAGCACTATTTATATCCATTAGAATTTGATGACATTGATTTATCGAGGCTGAAAAAACTGCATTTGATTGTTTGTCAACCAAATCCTGTAGAATTTTCATTTGCGGTGCACCATTTGGTAAGATTATCTTGCGAAGATTGACAAAGTGTTCCATGTGACCTTTGCATTTATTGAGATCAGCCCTAATTCGTATCTTACTACTACTGCCGGTATTCCTCTGCCAACTTTCAAGATTCTGCCCCAAAAGATGTTTTCAAGATTATCCCACAAACTCGCGGGGCAACCGAAGGCAGTTTCGGTGCCATAAATTATCACAGGCACCGCTTTTTGTTTGTAAAACTTTAAAGTTGGAACCAGTGAAAACTTGCCATATTTTATATCTAAAACCATGGCTTGGGTACTTAGTTGACAACATTTGGATTTCATTTTCTCTACCCAAGTACGATCATTTATGTTGGAATTTAACCACATGCACAGGTATTTTACCTGTTGTAGTGATTCGCCGTCAAGGCGCCAATTAAATTTCTTGGATGTACCTTTAGTCAAATTTTGCAGTGTTAAGATGACAGACTTACTTGGATTTATGTGTAGACCATTAGCTTGGACATATTGTTCTAGCACGTGCAGTTTCCGTTGTAGTCCAATGGGTGTATGTCCATTAGTACTAAGTCATCTGCATATAGGATCCCATTTAAAGCAGAGTCCATTATTTTCGGGTCAAATCCTTTTGCTTTCTCAAGTGCTTCACCGATATCAGAGATGAAGGCATTGAATATTATAGCCGCTAGAGGACACCACTATGAGTTCTACAGAGTTCTTGTTGCTCGACAGCGTCAAGGTGGTTCCAGGGTGCTTTGCAGCCTGTGAGACAGAGTTAGTAGTGGGAGACAGCTGCAGGAACCAGGCGGCAGGCAGTTCGGCCTGCTAATTAACATTCTTCAGTATTCGCCACCACCAGCAAGGTGTGACAATGGAGATGCTTATCCATGGGGCCATGAAATGCTAATCGGGCTGCCCATGGCCAGAGGCTTTTGATGTACCCACAGCTGTCAGGTGTCAGCTACACATGACAGGGGAGGACAGCACTGGTAAACTGTGTCCTCCCAGAGAACATTACTATTTTTCTGCTGTGCGGTGAGCGTGGAAAATATGTGCGGGAATAGCCCCACACATTTCCCAGAGGTTGATCTCCCATCATTCATTCTTTTAAATAAATAAAAAAAACATCCCAGGCGAGCACACTTTGATTGTTTGTAGTGTAGGTGGGGAGGAAGGTTGTTCCAAAGTCGTGTGGCGATGCCTGGAAAGCTGGAGCCCCCAGCTTATGTACGTCTAAAGCACAGGGTTTTGAATCTGTGGATGTAGTTTAGTCTGGTAGGCCTGAACGATGTGCTCTTGGAGATCATCTGTGAGAGGTCAGACAGTATAGAGTTGGACAGACAATGATGAGTGATGGAGAGGACTTTGAAGTTAATCCATTCTCTGATTGGAAGCAAGTGGGCGGCTTTCCTTTGTGTGAAGGCAAAGGTCCCGTCTGAACAGGTTCATTGCAGCACCAATGGCATTATTTTGAATAGTTTGGAGCTTGTGTATGATGCGCTTTGATGTGCCAGCAAGTAGGGAGTATCAATAATCCAGGCAAGAGCTGATTACGGCTCTACCTATGATTAGTCGGTCTTGCAAGCAGAGGAAGTTGTTGGTTGCATTCAAGAGTTTTGTGGTGTAAGTAGCTGAGCTTGCAATAGCATTGACCTGGGGGGTCATGCAAAGATTTGAGTCAAGGTAAACACCTGGCATTCTGATGGTTGAGGAGACAGTGATGGTGTAGGCATCTGTGGTGAAAGTGTGGTAGGCAGGGTCAAGTTTGGCTAAGCAAGAGTGGGGGCCAACAATCAGGATCTCGGTCTTATCATCATTAAGTCAAAGGTGGTGAGTGGCCATCCAAGCTTGAATGGTGTCATAGATACTGTTGATAAAGTTAGAGTCTTGCTTAGAGAGGGGGATGAGAATCTGGGTATCTTTGGCATAATTAGTGTATGAGATACCCAGAGAGTCAAGGTGGTCAAAGAATGGTTTTGTGTATATGTTGTACATGGTTGGGGATACACAGGAGCTTTGTGGGACTCAGCAAAGAACTTGAGTTGGGTGGGCAGCTGTGCTGCCAGTGTAGACCCATGCGGTCCGGTCAGCCAGGAAGAAGGCGAAATGTTTGCAGCTGTGGTGAGATGGTGGCAACAAGTTTGGTGCTTGACCAAGTCGAAAGCTGCCGATAGTTCTAGCAGTAAGAGGAGGGCAAGGTTCCCGGCGTCACAGATGTTATCCTCCTGATTTTTAAGGTCCAGGAGGGCATATTCAGTGCTGTGTCATGACTGTCGGGAGCTTAGGATCTGGTTGAGTTCCAGGTAGGCTTGTATCTGAATATAAGCCACACGGTCTAAGATTTTTACAAGGAAAGGGACCATGGTGATGGGCCTGTAGTTGGTAGGAGTGTTGGGATGGAGGGAAGCTTTCTTAATGAGTGGTGATACCCATGCTTCCTTGACGTTAGGTGGGATGAACCTGTTAGCGAACGAGAAGTTGATGAATGCCGTGATGATCGGGATGAGGGTTGAGGCACAGTCTTCGATGAGAGGAGCTGGACAGTTATCACTCTGTCCACAGGAAGGTTTTAGACCAGAAATGAAGATGGATATTTCTGTTTTGGTGACAAGGGTGAAACTAAAGGTAATGTTGGTGGAAGCAGGATGGGTTGCGGGCAGGAAGGGGCGGGCACCAGCTTGTGTGCTTTGGCAAGGATAGATGCTGTCTTGGTTTAGATTTTTATCTAGAGTGTCACAATCTTGTTGGTTAGGGTGTCTTGGGTGGATTGGGACCGGGGGCCATCTTTAGTAAGGCTAGCAACGGGTGTGATGGGTGATTTCAATTCACGTAGGATGCAGAATAGTTCTCCGGACTGGGATTGGGCTTTGGAGAGCCTGTCGGAAAGGAAGGCGGCATTGACTGTAAGGATGGATTGCTTATAGTTGCTTATAGTCCTTGGAGAGGTGAAGGAAGTTGGACTTGTTGACTGAAGATGGGGACTTGTGCCAGATGGACTCAAGGTTGCATTTCTCAGTGCGCATGGACTGAAGGTCGGGCGTGAAAACAGGAGTTAACATGCAAATATGTTTTAGCTCTGCGAAGTTTGAGTGGGGAAATAACATCGATGGATGACTGGATGGCTGTGTTATATGTGTTGACCAAGTTATAGGGGTTAGAAGGGAGAGCGGCTGAGATGAGGGTGCAATCAGCTATGAGGAGAGGGAGAATTCATTCTTTGGTGAGTCTACGGGAACCTCTTGTGACTGCAGGAGGAAGGGAGGAAGTATTGGTGGATTGGGCAAAGGAGGCAGACATCCTAAAGGCAATGGTATGGTGGTCCGACCATAGATTCAGGGTGATGCCTACATTTGATATGCAGTAGTTGAGTTCTGCAAGCCAGTCAAGTGATTTGACTTGTTGATGTGTTGGGCTGCAAACATTTTGGAGGAATCCTAGAGATGCTGAGGAGTTTGAGAGTGTGGTGGCATCTTTGTCTGTTGGGTCATTGAGACCCAAGTTTAGATACCCCAGGAGGAGGACTTCTGATGTGGGTTTGATGCTGGTGCTTAGGAGCTGTACAGGTTTGTCATCAAAGGACTTAGCTGGGCCTGGAGGGCAGTAGATGACATGAATGGTTATGGGGGAGGTGGGTGTGAGTGTGAGGTTGGTGCCAAGTATGAAAAAACACAAAGAGTGATGCCTCACAGAACTATAATTCAGTCCAATTACTTCATATTGCAGACTCCGGACTGGAATTAAAAAGTGCAATGGGTTAGTATTGAATTGTTAATTCATGATAAAAAAAATGTGTAATCTTTATTTAGGAATAGACATTTTAAAATAAGGCAATTTAGAAATCCTTCTAAATTTCTCCCAAGTATTTCATAGTTCTAAAACAATTTAATGGTACATTTACAAGAAACATTTTCTTATTGTGATGTGCAAAAAAAATACAGAACAAGTTTGTGAAAATGCGCATGTGAAAAAATACATATGTCTATGCTGTTGAATTCATTAATCCTACCAGCAGTTGTTTTATTTGAAAAATGTATAACAGCTGAGAGTTGGATATCTGTGAAATTCTTTTTCGCCATTATGACAAAATTCAAGTTTTAGTCAAGTAAAGGTAATCAAGAGGAGTATGAAAATGAACAAAATCCTATACTCTCAATTAATAAATTTACCATTTTCTTTAGTTTTGACGGAAATCACATCTAGATCCATAAGAGCTGATGTCCGTCTTCCTCAGGACTTGAAAATAGCATATTGTTTTTTTCTTGAAAATATATTTTTTCTTTTTGTCTTTATTGCTTTTTTCCATCTAAAACATACTATAAAAACAACAAACAATAAAACGAAGGATAAAATCCAGAAAGTACTGCCCATTCACAACTCTTCATGCTGTCCCATAAATTCCCATTATTTAAATTAGGACATTTACCAATGTGTTCCTTCCTGGTTCTCTGACTGAGGATTTGCTCCGCCTGCAACCGCTTGAGCAAGATACATCTTAATTATCTACAAAGACATAAAGTGGAAAAGGGAATGAACCTCTTGTTTCTTTCTGCGGGTCCATGCTGGCACAATAACCAAGAGAGACACAGCCGAGTTAATATCTGTCTTTTTTTTATCATTGGAATATGGGTGATTCACAAAAAGCCAGGCGTTTCTTCCGCTCCTCCTCTTGTGAAGCTCACCCTTGCATCTGTTGGAAGATACCAAAAATGAGTTTCTTCTATCAGGCCAAACATAAGGCTCTACCAGTTTTGCGAGTCGAGTCTAAGCCTATATACTGTCTGCACGTTGATACATGCGGCATATTGCAGCAGCTTTACTTACCTTCTTTGTTTTTATATATCAGTGACCGCAGCATACACAGTAGCGTTCTTTCCTTGAACGTTCAGTCGCTGAATAGCCACGTAGTGAGGGAGGATGGACTTGCAACCCTTGTTTCCCGCAGTATGGAATTAAAAATAGAAAGTGGCTTGAAAAGCCATAGAGGACTGGGATCGTACATAAAGAAACCCATTCCGATGTGGCCTGGATGGATCTCGCACATGAAGCGTTTGTCTTTGGGGATTGTAGTTTCCAAATCAAATGTAAATCATGATATAGTTCAAACACTATATAGAGAGATGAAAAATTTTGGAATATGCAAATTGCAAAGGGCTCTTTTTTTATATAATGAAGATACAGCAAAGCTGCTGTACCGAGTCAATAATGTTTTTGCAGACTGGCTTTTTATTAACAACAGTAATCATAGGGCAAAGGGGATGGAAATATATTCTCTAGAATGGTTTAGAAATCACAATCTGTGTTAACTTAGCTACAGGGACCATGTCCATTCATTCAACACCAAGGCGTTGTTATGTTTGCAAGCATTGCAACCATTCTTATTGTTGATTCAATCCATTAAGGTAGCTCTTAGTGTGGTAAAGCCACCATTGTTCACTCTGAGTCAGCCTGTTGGCTGTATGTGATCCATCATTCAAACAAATACGGTCAATGGTCCACCATTTCAATTCATTGCATCCATGGCTTTCTTCAATGAAATGAGCTACCAAGGGCGATGTGGTATTCTTAGTGCAAATCTTAGATTTTTTCTCAGTAATTCTTAATTTAATAGCTCTCGAAGATTTTCCAGTGTCGGGTTTATTACATGAGCATGTTATGGAGTATATTGTATTTTTACTGTTGCACGTAGTGTGATGTTTCAAAACCCAAGTGTTGTGGTTGATAGTGACGGAAGTGCATATTGAGGTGGAGTTACAGTGGTTGCATCCTCTGCATGGTAAATGGCCAACAACACACTCTAAACACCATAATGAAGTAATTGTGGGTTGTTTCTTACCTAAAGGCCCTCTGTTTGCTCTAGAGATCCATTCCTTCAGTTTTTTTTCCTTTTTTGAAGGCATATATTGGACACTGTAATGTTGGATTGTTTAATTGCAATAAATGCCAATGTCAAGACATTGCTTTCTTAATTACGTTGTGGTGGGTGTTATATATCATAGCACATACCAGACGAGAGTTAACATGGTCTGTTGTGCTCTCTTGATTCCTTGCTCTTTTTTTGGATTGTCTAAGCAAGTTAGAAGGGTACCCCCTTTCTGAAAGTCTGGTTTGTATTATGTTTGACTGAATAGTGAAATCTTCCAATTTAGTACAGTTGGGTCTCGCCCTCAGAAACTGACCATATGATATATTATTGCGTAAAACCTGAGAATGAAAACTATCATACCTTAAAATGGTGTTTCTGCCAGAATCATTTCGGAATAGGTTAACAATTATGTGACCACCTTCTTCTTTGATCATCAAGTCTAGAAACGCTATCTGTTTATTTGTCGAATTGCATAGTGAAACGTAAATTGAGATTAAGGGAGTTCATGCATACCCAAAATTTGTTCGTAATTTCCTTTCTTACTGTTCCAAATTATGAAAATATCATCTATGTAGTGCTTGTAAACCTTCAAAGCAGATCTGTATGGATTAATATCATTTGGAATATTCAGCTGTTCAAATTTTCACATATAAAGGGTAGCATAATACGGGCAAATGCTGCCCCTATCGCTGTTCCTTTAATTTGCATGTAATAAAAAGATTTGAACCTGACATTTTTTTTTTTGTCAAGGCTGCCTCTAGTAGTTCTATCAATAAAGCACTTGGAACTATCAGCGGATCTTCTCTTTCTTCCAGAAACTCCTTCATGATGGCTAAAGATTCAAATTGTGGAATATTGGAGTATAGAGATTCCACGTTTAGTGTGATTAGGACATCAGTGTTAATGTCAAAAGGTAAATCTTCTATTTGGTTTGTAACATCTGTGGTGTCTGCCAAATAAGTAAGGGCTTTTGCTGCCAATGGTTTGAAGAAAAAAATCCCCAAACTGTCCGATAGGTTCCAAAATAGACCCACATAATGAAACTATGGCCCTTCCTGGAGGATTCAGTGGGTCTTTGCGTACTTTGGGCAATATATAGAAAAGGGGTGTTCTGGTGTTATCTGAAGTAAAAAAAAGATTTCTTTTTTAGTCAAATAGCCATCTTCTAAACCTCTTTTAGAAATCTGCATGATTTCTTTTTGTACACTGTCCGTAGGATCACCTCTCAGTTTCAAATAAAATACAGTGTTGTCTAATTGTCTCATGACCTCTTGGTCATATTTATTTGCATCCCAGATGACCACTGCTCTTCCTTTGTCTGCCTTTTTAATTATGATAGACTGATCGCCACATAATTGTAAAAGGGTGTCCCATACCGTTTTAGAAAAATTCAAACTAGTTGTGTTTGCTGTTGTCTGGCGAGTCATAGATGGAGTTGAATTCTCTTAATATACACTTTTAAAAAAATGCAGTTTCTTTGGAAACCATCTGTAATGATGGTGTAAAAGACGATTTGGATTTAAACGGGGCGGGAGGGTGCCCTCTGTCTCACATCTCTATATTATCTGTGCCAAAGAAATCTTTTAACCATATTTTTCAAAACAAGTTATGTAGTTCTATTTCTGCATCCATTCTGCTTGAATCTTTCATAGGTATAATAGAAAACCCTTTTTCATGCACTGCCTGCTCTTGTTTGGTCAGTACTTTATCTGAGATTTTATAAATGGCAGAAGGTATTTCTAACGCCTGTAGTCTCGTTTCTGAGTTTCCAAAAAACTGGGTATGGTTGGGGGGTATTTGCACATATTTGCTCTGTACTTCTTTTGCACATCACAATAAGAAAATATTTCTTGTATATATACCATTACATTGTTTTAGAACTATGAACTATTTGGGAGAAATTAAGAAGGATTTATAAATTGCCTTATTTTAAAATGTTTATTCCTGAATAAAGATCAAAAACATTTTTTATTATGAATTAACAATTCAATACTGACCCATTACACTTTTTTCATTCCTGTCTGGAGTCCGCAATATGAATTATAGTTCTGTGAGGCATGTTTTTTCTAATAGTTACTTCCCTGATGCCCATCAAGAAGGGGACACCCATCCGTTGTTTTGAGCTTGGTGCTAAGTATTTCACAGGAAGGGAGAGCACAGGTAGCGATGGCTCTGAGAAATAGAGTATTTGTAAATGAGGGCGACTCTGCCCTCTTTCTGAATAAGAAGGTCACTGCATAGGATAGTGTATCCATCTGGGACTGCAATGGTTAGTGTGGAGCCGGGGGAAGCCAAGGTTCAGTAACAACTAGGATGTCTACTTTCTGGTTTGAGATAAAGATCTCTGATATCCGTTGTGAGGGCTATGAGTGAGCATGCATTAATGAGTGCACAGGCGAGAAGCGTGACTGGTGCACTGCTGAAAGTAGAGGGAGGTGTTGTCCCTGGCAGTTTGAAATGTTTGCATGTGCAGAGATGTGCAAGGCAGTACTTATTCTGTGGTGTTCGGTAGAGGCATGATATTTGTGGAGTAGAAGTACAGGACGAGATCGCTGTGGCTGGGGCAGTGCCTGTGCATGGTAGGTTGATGTGCCTAGGAGGTAGGTGGGGATTTTGCGGGCTAGACCAGGTGCTGTGAGATGTGCAAAGCTTAGGAGTGCTAATAGGGCTATCCTGCTGGTAAGGGTGTTTGGTGAGGAGGGGGTGGCTGAATACTAATGGCGGTGGGCTGGGCAGACATGTGATCCCGGATCCGGGAAAATCTGGGCCAATGCCCAGTGCTGGATGTGTGCTCCTTATATGTTAAAGGTTCCAGTTGCAGTAAGATATGTCATATGGTTGATGTGTCTCCTGCAGACATTCTGGGCCTCATCACGAGTTGGGCGGTATGACCGGCGCTATTAGCGCTGGAGCTATTAGCGCTAACGCCAAACCCCCTCGGCGCTAATAGCGCCAGATCACGGGTTTTGCAGAATGGTTGGTTCCCATTCCCCATTGGGCCCATTCGGGAATTCCTCATTCCCCATTGGGCCCATTGGGGAATTTTCGCACCATTACCGACGGCAGATTTCCCGCCGGCGGTAATAGCACCAAAAATTGGCAAATCTGAGGCAGGTTTGCCCCCAGCTCAGAGCTGGGGTGAAATCAGCCAAGGCCATGATCTGGCGGACCCTTAAATGCGGCGGTAATAGCATTACCGCCGCATTTAAGGGTTACCGCCAAACTCGTGGTGAGGCCCTCTGTCTGTAATTCGAAAGTCGCTCATCCCATGGGTGACTCTGACTTTCGTCCATTTGACTTTTATTAAAAAGAAACAAGTTTGTTGTGCATGCCATATAAAATGTGCACATAAAGCATGATGTGCAGTGCGAAAATGTATCTAGCAAAAGATCAGATGGTGCATCAGTTGTGGCTGTTACCAGGGCCAGCACACCTCTGATACACAAAGGAAAGGAAAATGATCATATATATAACTCTAAGGATATCTGTGCATTGGGGGACCAGGTGCATGCACCCGCATCTTTGTAGAGGAGCAGTTGTATGCCTCTGCAGGAAATCCCCCCGACCCCCACCTCCTGTATGCTGGAAGCCTGAGATTGTGCCATGCTTGAAGAAAGAACACCAAGCGTGCCAAGTTTTATTCATTTAAAACATTTAAATGCTGCAAAATGGACCAAATCGTGTACCCCTGTCACGTGAGCTAAGGATGGAAATAGAGTTGAGCTTGGAGTCCTAGAACAGCGATAGTGCGTGCTTGCACTCCCTTATAATCCCAGAGACAAAAATACACTGCAAGGCCAAGCTCAAAGACAATGTTCATGGCAGAAGGGATGGTTTATGAGAGATGTTGGTCTAATTGGGTAGGGAGCGAAAGTCAAGTCCGCACCCTGGCACCTTGGTATGCGCTTTCGTGCTGCTAAGTGAATGGAATATTCGAGACATGGCATGAGCATGGCAACCAAATGTAGAGGGCTGTATAACAAAGGGCCTTATAGTTTGAGAGCCAATGATATACTGTGTATTTAGCAGTGTTGAAGATGACATGTTTTCGAGGTAGGCATAAGTTGTCCACCTGATTGTAGATGTTCAATCGCAGTCCCACCCCTTATAAAAGATATACTTAGATGTTCCCCTTGAACCTATCACAACCTCTTTTAGGTTTTTATCATTGGCCACGTAGTATGACATCACCTATGACAAATTTTTAGTATATAAATGTGTTTTTATGTGAAATGTACCGAGAACTCGAGCAAACGTCCGTTGATGTCCGTTGTAATTCCCTGTTTTAGACAATTGATATTAAAATAGTAAACCTTGCCATCTTCCTGAGTTGGTTTGATTATTTGGTGTCAGAGTTATTCTGCATCCCCATCCATTGCATGCATGATATCCAGAGGACCCTAAGCTCACGTGTTAGTGGTGCGGATGGTTGAAAAAAGATCCAAATTAGTTTGTCTCTAGAGTTTCGGATGATCGAGTATCCTCTGCCATTAGCCAGAAGATCACGGGTTTCCTGTGGAGAGCGTCCGATAGAAATGAACTCGGCACAGCCCAGCCATAATCTAACTAAAACTGGCCCGCAAATTAAAATCCCAGCAAACACCTTATCTGTGACAATGATGCCAACTTCGGATAAATCCAATAATATCTCCCATCCGAATCGGGACCTTGATCCTAATGTTTGCATACCGGACTCAAATTCGTTAACTCAAAGAAAACAACTCCAATCCACTAGCAAGCAATTATGCCATTTTAGTCCTATGACACCAAACGTAAAGGCCCAAATGAAATCAAGATTTAAAAAAAGACAAGTTGGCTCTAGAGCCTTTCTCAGAAATCTCACTGTGCCCAAACAAATACTCCAAATACCATCAATGACAGCTTTGATTGGCTCAATTGCTTCTTCAACGCAATTACCATGTGAGATAGGAAATGGTTCCTTGACGCCTCGAGAAAATGGGCAAACCGAAGAGTTATCCGTGGAAGCGCAACTAGGTATGTTGCTAGACCTGATACAGCATCTTGATGAAGAACCATACATCTCAAAAGAAGCACAGATTCAACCAAGCGACGCCTCCCTTGTGATTGTGGACGAATACGAGAAAACACTTTCACCGCAGGAATCACACATGACATTGTCGTGTGAAGATATATCTAATTCTACATTTGATTCAGATGGAACACACTCAAATCACACCAGAATCGATGTCTCCAATATCCATTCATCACCAGGTTCAAACCCAGCACCAAAGACTGGAATACTGCAACAATATTTGTTAACCCATGGAAAACTGTCAAATCAAGTGCAGTCTACCTAAAAAGAACACAAAAAATACAGATGAACTGATCCTTAATCGAACAAACGTTTTGCACTTATTCAAAGCAATTCCAAATTTAAAAAATATCACTACACATGACATTTTGACAGTGAACTTTATGGATGAGAGACATCTGGATAGAATTAATTACTCCTCAACTCTACCAGTACAAAACAGCTTGTTAACAATCATAAGAACACATTATCTTCACTTGGATTTGAAGTAGGTAACGCCCAGCCACAAGACAAAGAAGAAATGGAAAAAGACTTTACAAAAAAAGTTTCCTATTTAATCAACCAAATTACTCAGACAGCCAACGAAGATAAACTAGAATTGAAAACACTGAAAGAAACACCCGGACGAATTAAAACAGGTATTATGAGTCACACAAGTCCCACCAAAAGTATATTGATCATAATGACCATCACATAAGGAGAGTAATGGATTGGTCCCAAACAACATACTCGGAGCAAAGCGATAACACAGAATAACCATTATTGCTGCAACCCGAATTTAAAGTCTCTTTATGTTCGTGGAATACACATTTATTTGGAGAACATGGCCACGACCTGACTACGTATGATATCATATGTATTCAAGAATCATGGATCACAATCCAACCGATCTGCGACAGCTATACCGTGTTGGTGACTCCTGCCATAAATAACAAAAAAGGGCAGCCATCTGCCAGATTGTTGACTTTAATTAAAGTGGAGAGCAACCTTAAAATTGTAGAATCAACTAGCAACAATGAATGACTACAAATAACTGTACCAAGATTAATCAAGACAGATCCAATCCACAAACTCGAACTATTCGGCATATTTAAGAATTACTGGAATCCAGTGGCTACTGCCGATGAATTATTCATTGATAATGTAAATTCTGGCATCAGCGACATTGCCCTAAGATTTTCAAAGATCAATATAATACTATGTGGGGACCTGAACTTCACCTGCACGACCAGGCGGGCCCACCACTAAAATCAAACAACATTGCTCCACGTGCCCAACATTGGCTAAAAGAAATGTCAATCGGAGGTCTCTCCAGAGTGCCATTCCTGGACAAAGTCACATCTAAACCGTTGCACACATGGTCCCAAGGTTCCTCTGGTGCCATCATAGACTATATTTTTTTACCCGAACAGATCCACTCCAAACTAATCCAGGTTGGAATTGTGAAATCTAACAACAGTGATAAATCACTCATGACAATCTTGTGGCAGATGTATAATCCACTGAAAGAAAAACTAAAACTTCCAGAACTGACCATAAACTCGAGTCTAAATAGACTAAAAATGACAAACACAAATCTGAGAAAACTGTCAAACCAACTAAACAGTACCCTACTGTCTGACACACAACTGTTGAATTATCCTCAACTATTGAATAACTTCAAACGACCCCAAACATCATCAAAGCAAGCAATCCAATGCCACACACATGCTTATTCAAGCATAATTGTGAACAAGAAAAAGGTGCTGGGACGCGAATTTAAAAAGATACGACGGTTACCACAAATAAACCATGAAAAAAATAAGACTATTAAAACAACAATACAAAAATTGGATGAAGAGCAACCAAGCTTTGCAAAGACAAAATGATGCTGAAACAATGCTGACTGCATTAAATAGGTGCAATACTAGAGACCTTTGGAGACTACTGTACCCCCAAACGGCCCCAGCAATTACAATGTCATCAAACGTGGATGAACAGAGCTGGAAATTGCATTTTTCGAGTCTTTATAAGGATAACACTAATGAAGAAAACCAAGCCAATCACCAACAAAAAGATACCTGGACTTTCACTTGGGAGACTGAAGATATTGAGAGAACGATTATCAAACTAAACCCGTCACGGGCGCCAGGCCCTGATGGCCTCTCTAATGAAATCATCAAAACAAACAAAACTACTTGGATAAATATTTGCTCCAACATCTTCACAGCAATTGATAAAACCAAATCCATCCCTCCATCATGGCAAAAAGCAGTATTGCTACCAATCTATAAAAGGGGCGACACACAAGATCCTTGCTAATACAGACCCATCGCCCTCTTAGATCCTTCGGGAAAGATTTTTGCCAACATACTTCTAGAGCAACTAAATACCTGGGCCAAAGCAAATCAAATATTTGCAAAAAGACAAACTGGTTTTGTAAAACATGTCGGCACGAATATTAATCTATTTCTCTTAAAGTTGCTAAAACAAGAGGCAATTTATAACAAACGACAAATATACGCAGCATTTATCGATCTCAAATTGGCCTTCGACTTAGTAAACAGAACACAACTGTGGACCAAACTACATCAAAGGGGATGCCCAGATAATATACTGAAGCCTTTGAAACTACTGTATGAAAATACATCAGAGTCAGACAATCAAAGGACGGCACAGCCTCAGACGACTTTCAAACCTTTAATGGCCTCAAAGAAGGTTGTTCATTATCAGCGACATTATTCAACTTATTTACGGCTGACTATGAATCTGAGCCTAACACTCAGACGGCTAACCCCCCAAAGCTAAATGCATCCCATGTATAATGTACGCAGGTGATATTGTCATATGCTCTCAAACACCAAAAGAGCTCCAAATAGCCGTGTTAAAACTAGAGGCCTACATGAAATCAAATCATCTTGAAATAAACGCACACAAATCGAAAGTCATGCTGCTAGCACCAACCGGTAGGACAAACCAGCAAGTGAAAACAATGTTCTTGAACCAGCAGCCCTTAGCTCCAGTAACAACTGTAAAATATTTGGGGATATGGGTGAACCAATCACCAACAGAATCTAACTGGGGAAATTTCCTTCAAATGAAAACTCTGTCACTAGCCCGCCAAGGATACTTTCTCCACCGCAAATACGGGAAATTTTCATTACAACCAATCATTACATTTTACAGACAAAAGGTGGTGGCTATTCTTCTGTATGGCAGCGAATCTCTGATTAACCTACACGGAACAATATGGTCCAGTCTAGAAAGCCTGTTTCAGAGGAAAGTACTATCATTACCCCAATCTTTCCAACGGCCTGTATCAGATACAAACTGGCACACCAATCTTTTCACACGGAGACAACTAGACTTATACAGGAAACTCCTGACCGATCTCCACATCCCGGCGCTAGAAATATTCCAAGGAAAAGAAAATGCAACACAAGCAACTACTCTGCTAGCCTGGAAAAAACATTTGGAAGACATAAGAATCACAGCAAATATTTCAACTGAATTGCTAACAGTGCGCCTGGAAAAAGCAAAAAAAACAAATCACCCAAACAATTGAATAGCGACTATGGAGGCTAAAGGAAAATACAAACTCAACCAAGACTGTAAATTCGAAAGCCATCCAGTAAACTGTCTCCCGGCCTTTCTCCAACGATTTCCATCTAGTCAAGTTAGAGATTGTTTTTACGCTTTCGGCTAAACCTGCTACCAACAAGGGAATTACTGTCATCCAGGAATCTTCTACCAAAGGACATGGCTTTCTGAAAACGAGACTGAAAACCTGAAGCATATCATCATCTCTTGCTCAGCCCTGACCGACACAAAAACAAGTGTCAGAGACATGTACTTATCCGCAACAACTCAATTGAAACCTGAAGATCGATGGGAAAAATGTTTTCAGGGTGAAACAAAAAAAGACATTTTCATCATTGTACATTTCGTAAAAATGATTTTAGAAGACAAAAGGCATTAAGAAAGAAACTATTTAAGCATAGTTAATTGTTTTCAGTTTTCAAACAGGAAAGATGGTATAAACAAAGATGAAAGGTTTAATAAGTAAACCAAAACATTTTAATAATAAAATAAAATAAAAAATAAACTTGCCAGAAGAACCGAGACGGTGTGCAGGTCCTTCTTTGACGAAATCCCTGCAGGTTTCCACGGGCGCTCTGCGGATGGAAGGCGAAGTGGTCAGATTGGAGGAGGAGTCGATACCGAAGAATGGTGAGTTGACTAAGGAGAATAGCAAATTAAGGGATGGGGTTGTGATATTTTTAAGTAACAGGAAATATTGTGTAAAGAAAAGATAGTGCCTAGAGTTCTGGCTCAAGGGAGTTCAGAAGGAGATGTTTCAAATCCCAATGGAGGTACAACAGAAATATGTAACGCATGAACAGGTTCACGTAAGGTGATGTCTCGAACCCTGTACAGGGTATTAGTAAAGGCGAGAGAGAAAAGGGTAATCACAGTGTTTATTGATGTGTAAAGCCGACTGGTCTGTATGTTGTTTGTTGAGTTAAAATATCGAAGAGCGATAGAAGTTGTGAAGTAATTGGAAAATGTTGAGGAGCAATAGTGACTAACCTAGTGAAGTGATTGGTACCAATCAAAAGATAGAGGTAACACATTGAGAAATTAGAGGCTTGGTGGTGCGCACTCATATTTGTTGTTTTTAAGACATTGAAAAAGTGGTGATTTAAGCAAAAGTATAAAGGATATTTTATAAGTCTGGTAAGTATTGACTGTCAATTGAGACTTGTCATTATGGGAGAGACTCCTCTGATGCACTTATGCAAGACACTGCCAAAGCACATGCCGAAGCTCAAACAGTATAATGTTGAATGGGTGAAAGGCACAGCAGATAAAATGTTCATGCAGTGGCCACAAGGGGTATCGCTGTCAAAAGTGGTATTGCAACATATGACCACATACTTGCACGCTGCATATACAGGGAACAAATTAGAGGAAAGATTTGCGATTTTAGAGTTCTGAAAAATTTACCAGGAAGATAGGGAAGATCTGCCACCTGAGGAGATGTTGCTTAGTCATAGAAAGGAGGAAGGTGTTGAGCCCTCAGCTACCCATACCTCGTCTGAAGTAAAAAGGGCTAGCATGGAAGAAATAGGCTTTTACCCTTTAAAAAAGTTGAAAGTGGCAATAGGGTATACCAATCGGATATATGAATTCCCAGCTTACAATGGTGATAATAGTCCAGAGGAGAGTAAAAGAAAAGAAGAGATGTATAAGATCATACAAGACAAAGAAGAAAAGAGTGAGTGGTCGAAACTGTCGACAGAAATAGAGATGGAAATTAAAAGATGGAAAGGAGAGAAGGATAAAACTGACGAGGTAACACTTGTGCTGAGGTTCCCTTATTGGAAAAAGGGGGAGCAAGACCACAGTATATTCCATGGCCGCAGATGGATAAGGATAATTTAAGGTATAAGCTCCTGAGTGCTGGGATATGGATATACGAATTAGAAAAAAAGGACAGGAGGAAATATGCTGGCCCTAGGGGACATAAAAGGCCTTCTGGCTGCTATTCTTAGGGAGAGAGCTGATGACATATGGAGGACAGCAGGGTATTCAAGTGTGACATCACAAAACACAGTGCATGACGGAGCACCGTTTAATAATTGCAGAGCAGATGTGTGGAGGGCTCTCAGGGTACAGTGTCCTGACACATCAGATATGGGTCCAATTATGACAAGAAAGATGAAGGAAGATGAAGACCCTTTTGCTTATATTCTGGATATTCAAGAGAAATGGCAACTTGAAACTTGCGAGCTGTGGGAAAAAACAGTAGCACTATTTTACCACATCTTATGTCCGGCGTTGCCTGAGCCAGTACAGAGCCAAATGAAGAAACACGTGGGAATGGAAGCGAAACCGTGGGCTGCAATACAGTTGACGATAGTGCATCAATGTCGGTTGTTGCAAGAGAAAAATAGGAAAAAAGATGAGACTACAAAAATGGAGTAAGCCAAGTTATTTCAGAAAAAGAATGGTTGAATTTTGCCATAGAAGGTGTTAGGACAGTTATTCTGGAGTCCAACTAAGGGCTTAGTAAAACCATTCAACTGAGGCAGTACAAGACACCACTCCTTAGTATAAGGCTGTACCTCCTTAGTTCAGGGTAGTATAGACAGAACAGCCAGACTCCCGCTGAAGATAAAATTCACACAAAGGAATTTTCAACCCTGGATGTCAGGGGAAGGAACAAGAAAGGAGAAGAAACACTAACATGGCGGAAAAAGAAGACATGGTCTATTTTGGTAAAATTAGCACCCTTAGGTGCCTTCACTGCAGCTGTGAACACAACCCACTGTAAAGGTGCACCAAATTAATACAAGGTATCACTGCCACCAGCCATTGAAGGTAAGCTTGTCCCTGTAACAGAATTGTTACAGTTTTAGTGTGAAAGGGGATACATTGTATCTCCCCAGCATGCCACATAAGTAGGGGTGTGCTGGTTTCACCAAATAAAATATCAAAGGGATCCAAAGATCCTTTCTACCCTTGGAAACTGTAGTTCACTCAGGTTAGCCAGAGAAAGTTTAAAAGGGAAGCCCCTATGGCAACCCAGCAACAACAGGCACATATTTCCTAAAGTTGGTAAAGAGGAAATACCCTTTGGCGAGTCTAAAAAATGACACCCGTAAAAAGAGTAAAAAATTCTGTGAGTGTGGAAAAAGGTTCCCACCCACTGAGCTATAAAGGAAATTTAATCCACCAGTGAAGCAAAACAAAAAGTTCTGGGGTTGACTCAGGTCAGGAAGAATGACAATTTCTATGAATATCTTACCCAACAATCGTCCCTCCCAGAATAAGGAACAGGAGGATCTAATCCTCAACAGGATGGATCTCATGTTTCAAGTCGCTTACACTGTTTGCTGAGTCCACCAGCAATCTTTTTGTAACCCTTGCTGTGATAAACTTATATGACCTGCAAGTAGTGTTGGGTACTTTGCTCTTGTCTAATGTATAGGGGATCTGATTTAACAGTACCTCAGAAGAACCTTTCTTGATGTACTGATCAGCATTATTGTCTACTTAGATATGGCAGTGTATATTGAACCCTAACTGTACTGATTAGCATTAAAGTTTTTTGCGTTAAAGCACTCGCAAATACATACATTTGAAACTCTGTGTTATTAGCAGAGCACGCTTCGCACAATGGAAACTACATTTCCCAGGTATCCACGCATTGCATATTTTGAAACATCAGGCAATTCAGCACCAGCACTTCAGGGGCAAGACGGTCTTCGCCGGTCCTGCCGGCCCCTTATTTAACCCTCCAGGTACCCAAGTCGTCTGAAGAGGTTAGTTGCTGTGAGCAAGAACGCTGGAGGAATTGAATTATACTGAAATTGAAATCACTGTGACTGCTAGCACAAGATATCTGCTTATAGGCTGGGGGGAATTGAAAAACTGTTGCTTTGACAGAATTACCGGTGACTAACAGCACGAGAAATTTGCAATAGTCAGGATTAATTTCTGTAAACCTTTTTTGATGTACTGATCAGCATTAGTGTGTACTTTGTTAGGGCAGTGCGTATTGATCCCTAACTGTACCGATTAGCATTAAAGTGTTTTGTGTTAAGGCAGCGAGAGAAAGCACTCGCAAATATGTACATTTGAAATTGCGTGTTATTAGTAGAGCACGCTTTGCACAAGGGAAACTACATTTCCCAGGTATCCATGCAAGGCATATTTTGAAATGTCAGGCCCTTCAGCACTGGCGCTTCAGGGCAAAGCCGGTCTTTGCCGGTCCTCACTGTCACCAGTGTCAGAGGCCCAAAACCTATGACTTTCCTCCTTCTACACGGCAGAGCACTGCGCAGGAGAAGTAGGCTATGGGATACTTAAAAAACATGAAACTCCTGCTAGACATCCAAAGGCTACAACTCACCGCTGTTGCACAGAAGTATGTACAGACAGCAATGGAGGAAATTAGTTCTCTGGTATTGGTTGACAACACATTGAATGCTCTAAACTACACTGTGTTAAACGAGTCTTCACGAGATCGCTGGTTACCTTTTCTTCCTGGAGACCGTGGAGTTGAGGTTGCCAGTCTGTCGGAGTATCTCTTGCTGATGAATGAGTAGCGCGAGAAATTAGCCCAATACCCTCCTGACGATATATGACAGGATGGCACTGAACCAACTCCCAACGCCACGGGTGGCACTTCTCCGTATTTACGTGGCGTCGGGACAGTGTTTCCACTGGCAGAGAAGGCTTAATGAAGACACCGATAATGGTGGAAGCTGAACTCCGGAACATCCAAGAGGGTAGCAAGGCACAGGTACCGGCAGGGCACAAGACAGGTAAAGGAGGAAGGTCTGCATGGTCCAACAGAACAGACAAGGAAATCCTACTATCCTAGCAGAAGGAAAGCAAACCAGGAACCCAGACAGGAACTCCCCTACCCTAACCCAGGAGGCAGGCAAGGACAAGGTAGAACTGGGAAGCAAGGGGTAGGAGGACTAAGGAGCAGGGAGAGGACAAGGAGGAAAGGCTGAACTAGGCAGGATAAGGCAGAGTAAGGAACTGGAGAGGCTGAACAGGGCAGGATAAGGTAGAGCAAGGAACTGGAGAGGCTGAGGCACGGACGCCAGGGCTCCAGCAGCGCATACACAGTAACAACCGTGTTGAGACGCGTTGTCCCTGTGTATGCGGTGCTCTTTTAAAGCCCGGCATCAAAGTGAGGCTTGGAACGCATGTTCCGACACTGCGCATGCGCGGGAAGTCGGACACTGACGATCCGCGCATGCACAGATTCTCGCAAGATGGCAGCGCCCACGGAGCCTATCCGGACCGCGGGCCGGCGTGGGGAAAGACGCCACCGCGGGTACAGCCTCCATGAAGGAGGAGACCGCTGCGGCCGTGGACCCGGGACCCCAGGACAGGTAAGTGGCGCCCGCGAGCGAGCACGCGGTGTGACACCATACCCCCTCCCGGATAACCCCGGAGCACCGGGTTTCCAAGGGTAGCGGAGATAGAAGTCCCGAACCAGGCGCGGTGCATGCACGAAGGAGCGTGGTTCCCAAGTGCGGTCACAAGCAGGATAACCTTTCCAGCTGACCAGGAGTTGCAGAGCACCCCGCCAAATCCGTGAATCACATATCTCCTGCACCTCAAACTCAGGGACCCCCCGAACCAAGACCGGGGCAGGACGGGAACAGGTGCGACCCATAACATCGGGCACATAGGGCTTCAAAAGAGAGACATGAAAGACAGGATGGACCCTCCAAGAACGTGGCAGAGACAAACGAAAGGCAACAGAAGAAACACGCCCAATGATGCGAAAGGGACCAAAAAAGCGGGGAGCCAGTTTCACTGGTAAATTGCGTACCGGTAGATTCTTGGAGGACAGCCATACCCTGTACCCAACATGAAAGACAGGCTCAGGGCTCCGTCTCTTGTCAGCCTGTTCCTTCATACGTGCTTGTGCCACTGCCAAGGTACCGGCCGCCAGGCGATGTTGATTGCGGATCAGGGATACCAGGGCATCTGCAGATGGTACGGCACTGGAAGATGTAGGACGAACTGGCAGCAATCTGGGGTGAAGACCAGAAGAGCAGAAAAAGGGGCTGAGTCCGGTAGCAGAATGAACAGCATTGTTGTAAGCTGCTTCTGCGGTGTCCAACCATTCCGACCAGTTGTCTTGAGTGGCATTGGCATAACAACGTAGGTATTGCTCAAGGGTTTGATTGGTGCGCTCCGTCTGCCCATTGGTCTGTGGATGATAGCCGGAACTCAGGGCTCGCTGAATGTCCAAATGCCGACACAGTTGGTCCCAAAAAGATGAGATGTATTGAGATCCCCGGTCCGATAGAATTTTTCCGGAAGACCATGAAGACGATACACCTTGTGTAGAAAACGTCGTGCCATCTGAGAGGCAGTGGGCAGTTTGGGAAAGGGCAAGAAATGAGCAGTCTTGGTGAAGCAGTCCACCACCACCATTATACACGTGAAACCACCAGACAGGGGCAGGTCAACGATGAAATCCGTGGAGATGGTATGCCAAGGGTACGGAGGCGTAGGCGTGGGTTTCAGGAGACCAATGGGCCTTTTGCGAGGAATCTTGATCTGGGCACATACAGGGCAGGAATCCACGTAGTGCTTTACCAGCGTGGCCCATCCAGGCCACCAGTACTGCTGTGCAACTAGTTCTTGTGTTGTGCGGACTCCACGGTGACCACAAACGACGGAATCATGGCAATTCTGTAGAACGATCTTCTGGAGCTCCAAGGTGGGAACGTACAGACGATCCTTAAAGAACAACATGCCGTCACGTTCCCTGATGTCAGAGCGTTGTAGTATCTGTAATCTTGAGGGATCCGTTCGTGTGGCTTCTATCAACTGTTGGAGCTGGGGAGTCACCATCGATAGAAAATGCTTTGACGCTATCAGAGGCTCCGGTTCCTTGGCACCTTCAACGTTGTTTTCCAGAGTCCGAGACAGAGCATCAGCCTTCGTATTCTGGGAACGAGGAATGTACGTGATGGTGAAATCAAACTGCGAAAAGAAAAAGGCCCAACGAGCATGACGGGAGGTTCTGCATTGCAAAGAGCGCAGGAACTGTAGATTACGGTGATCTGTGCGAACCACCACCGGGTACCTCCCACCCAGCAAGTGATGTCGCCACTCCTCGAGAGCTGCTTTCATAGCCAGTAATTCCTTTTCAATCACCGCATAGTTTCTCTCGCTCGCTAACAATTTCCGTGAGTAGTAAGCCACCGGGTGCTCTGTTCCCGTGACTGAATCTTGTTGTAGTAAGACCGCACCAATTGCGTAGTCCGAAGCGTCTGTTTCAACCACAAATGGCTTTTCATCATCTGGATGTCTAAGAATAGGAGCCGACATGAAGGATTTTTTCAATTCCAGAAATGCCTCCTCGGCCTGCGTGTCCCAGAGAAATGGCACCTTGGTACTGGTCAGGCGGGTTAGGCTGTTGGCAAGTTGAGAAAAGCGTGGAATGAAGCGTCGATAAAAGTTGGCAAAGCCCAAGAACCTTTGAAGTGACTTCACGCCATGTGGCGGTTTCCATTCTCGTATAGCTTGCAGTTTCGCAGGATCCATCCGCACTCCCGTGCTGCTGATCACATAGCCCAGAAATTCCATGCTTTCCATATGAAATTGACATTTTTCTACCTTGGCATACAGGCCGTTAGCTGTTAGTCTACAGAGAACTTCCTGAACATGCGCAACATATGCAGTTCGAGTGTCACAAAAAACCAGGATGTCATCAAGGTATACCCATACAGATATTCCAATAAGGTCCGAAAAGACATCGTCCATGAACCGCTGGAAGACGGCCGGGGCGTTGCAGAGTCCAAACGGCATCACCCTGTACTCGTAATGACCGATAGGTGTTTTGAAGGCCGTCTTCCACTCATCTCCCTTCCTAATCTGCACCAGGTGATAGGCCCTCTTAGATCCAGCTTGGTGAAGATTTGTGCGGATTTCAGGGATTCGATGATGTCCCGGATGAGTGGTAATGGGTACCTGTCCTTCCTCGTGATCTCATTTAGTTGACGATAGTCGATACAAGGGCGCAAAGTACCCTCTTTCTTCTTGACAAAGAATAACGGGAATCCTGCGGGGGACTTGGACGGCACTATATAGCCCTTGTTGAGGCAATCCTTAATGTACTCCTGTAGGACGCCTTTCTCGAGTTGAGTCAACGAATAGATCTTGCCGTGGGGAATGACCGCATCGGGCAGGATGTCAATGGAACAGTCAAAGTGCCGGTGGGGCGGTAATGGTATGTCCTCAGGCCTGGAGACCGCCTTGTGGTATCCGGCATATTCCTGAGGTACCAACTGGGTGGCACATAAACGGGCAGATACGTCAACAGGATTGAGAGACTCCAAAATTGCAGGAAAGATTTCGTGAAGTCCACAGTCCCGAGGACAACGCCTCGAAGAGAACACCAGGGCACGAGCGGTCCAGTCGACCTGCGGATTGTGATATAACAGCCAACGTAAGCCCAGCACCACCGGAAAAGAGGGAGACTTGATGACATCCAACGAAATCCGTTTGAGATGCCCTTCCACAGAGAGCCACAAGGGATCGGACTGTTGGCAGACTGGACCAGAAGACAAAGCAGAACCATCAATCACCTCGACCACAGTTGGTCGTTCTTTGTAATGTAAACGGATCCTATTGGCAATCGCGAACGAGGCATCGATGTAGTTGCCGGATGCTCCACAATCCAGAAGGGCCCAGGTTTTCATACACTTCCCTAGCCAGGCAACACCGACTTTCAGGATCAACAAGGGCACCGGGTTCATAGGAGGAAGGTCAGATTCAGAGAGGCGGCCCGCTGCTGCCTTCGCCTCAAACAACGGGCCTGTTAGTTCTCCTGCTTCTTCAGAGGGCGTAGCGGACAGGTGCCTAGAAAATTACCCGAACCACCGCAATACAAGCACAAGTTTTGCTGTCGTCTTCTTTTCTTTTCAGCCTCGGACAATGGGCCTCGGATGGCACCCAACTGCATGGGTTCTGGACCCACATCGGTAGAGACAGCTGGTCCGGGGTTCAGTACCGGAAGAACCGGGTGATACCTGTCAGATCTGCGACGTTCACTCCGTCGTTCAGCTAACCTGTGGTCAATGCGTAAGACTTGTTCCACCAATGCAGGCAACGTTTCTGGCTCCGGGATGTGCAGCAATTCGTCTTTGTACTCTTCCCGTAGTCCCCGACGAAACAAGGTTTTCTGAATGATTTCGGGCCATTGTGAATCGGTTGCTAATTGTCGAAACCGACTTATGTAGTGGATTATGTCACCTGGTCCTTGTTTGATCTCCATTAATTGATTCTGGGCCATGGCTGCCAAATTGGGGGGTTTAAAGACATCCAAAAAGGCTTTCTCGAAAGCAGCGAAATCACCCAACAGGGGACTGTTGGTAGAGACCAAAGGTGCGGCCCAAGCAAGTGCATTGCCGGTTAGGTTTCCAAGGATATACCCGATCTTTGCCTTGTCTTGACCAAAATGACTTGACCTGAACTGGAAATGGATCCGACAGTGTGTACAGAACTCTGCCACTCGACGCGGGTCACCATCATACTTTATCGGAGTAGTGTAAGCCATGGAGTTCTCAGGTGGTGTAGCTGGTTGTGAGGGGTTAGCCATACTCCGACCCATCGCTTGTCGAAGGGTGTCGTTCTCCTGGCGGAGGGTGGTCCTTTCAAGACGCATGGCACGCATTTCTTCGCGTAATTCCTGCATGTCGTCCATGTCGAGACTGAAGGAAAGGCGTCTCAATCTGTTAAACGAGTCTTCACGAGATCGCTGGTTACCTTTTCTTCCTGGAGACCGTGGAGTTGAGGTTGCCAGTCTGTCGGAGTATCTCTTGCCGATGAATGAGTAGCGCGAGAAATTAGCCCAATACCCTCCTGACGATATATGACAGGATGGCACTGAACCAACTCCCAACGCCACGGGTGGCACTTCTCCGTATTTACGTGGCGTCGGGACAGTGTTTCCACTGGCAGAGAAGGCTTAATGAAGACACCGATAATGGTGGAAGCTGAACTCCGGAACATCCAAGAGGGTAGCAAGGCACAGGTACCGGCAGGGCACAAGACAGGTAAAGGAGGAAGGTCTGCAAGGTCCAACAGAACAGACAAGGAAATCCTACTATCCTAGCAGAAGGAAAGCAAACCAGGAACCCAGACAGGAACTCCCCAACCCTAACCCAGGAGGCAGGCAAGGACAAGGTAGAACTGGGAAGCAAGGGGTAGGAGGACTAAGGAGCAGGGAGAGGACAAGGAGGAAAGGCTGAACTAGGCAGGATAAGGCAGAGTAAGGAACTGGAGAGGCTGAACAGGGCAGGATAAGGTAGAGCAAGGAACTGGAGAGGCTGAGGCACGGATGCCAGGGCTCCAGCAGCGCATACACAGTAACAACCGTGTTGAGACGCGTTGTCCCTGTGTATGCGGTGCTCTTTTAAAGCCCGGCATCAAAGCGAGGCTTGGAACGCATTTTCCGACACTGCGCATGCGCGGGAAGTCGGACACTGACGATCCGCGCATGCGCAGATCCTCGCAAGATGGCGGCGCCCACGGAGCCTATCCGGACCGCGGGCCGACGTGGGGAAAGACGCCACCGCGGGTACAGCCTCCATGAAGGAGGAGACCGCTGCGGCCGTGGACCCGGGACCCCAGGACAGGTAAGTGGCGCCCGCGAGCTAGCGCGCGGTGTGACACACTGCAGATCAGGCGACTTCCATCGTAGTTAGCAAAAGGATAGCCCAGACCGAGAAAGAGGACGATGAAGGGACCTCCCCGGAACAAGGGATAATTGAACAAGATTCACAGGAGAAACCCAGTGTATCCATAGAATCAACAAGCGCTGCACATGAAAAGGTAACACTAAATAGGGAAAACAACAGCAAATATATAAAAATGTGCTTACTCAACACAAGGTCCCTGAATAATCACGTCCAGTGCATACACGATTACATCCTTAAGGATAACATTGATGTACTATGCCTTACAGAAACCTGGCTGCAAGACTCAAGTGGGCTCACAATCGACATGGCAGTACCGGAAGGCTACATAATTTACTGTAAGAACAGAGAGCAGGGGCAAAGAGGAGGGGTGGCAATTAAAGAGATAGCATCCATATATTCCGATCGCCAATTCAGTGCCAGGGATGCGAAATTCTCCACCTAAAACATACCCCGACAAATAATGGCTGTATTAATGTCATCGTGATCTACAGACCGCCATCTCTGATATCAGATTTCAATGACAAAGTTATTCAGCTGTTAAATAATCTTAAGGGCCCAAATACAGCGACGCTACTTCTGGGAGACCTTAATAGATGGAGGGGAAATGACAAGTCAAAGAAGCGCTTAAACTTGAAAAAGGATTGTACAACATCGATTTCAGGGTTATGAATAAGGAATCTACTACACCCAATGGCAATCAGTTGGACTGGGTGATAACCTGTAATCTAGACATCAGAATGCAAGAGACCACACCATGTATATGGTCGGACCATTACAAAGTGAAATTTGCACTGACCATGCAAAAATGACTGTCAAAAAGAAGACATCAACACAAAAGGATCCAAAATAGATTTACACCAGACCTGCTAGAGCAGTTTATAAAGAACATCATGACCTGTACTACTAAGGCAGATACATGTGAAACAATAGTGCAAACATATAACACACAAGTACAGGAGCTGGTAGACCAGATGGCCCCAATGAAGTGAAAACTAGTCAGGGCCAACATAAATCACCAACAATTGTTTAATCCCCAGATGGCCAGCTTAAAGAGGGAGAAGAATGGAAGGTATATGGCTAAAACAACCCACGAAGGACAATAAGAATAAATGAAAGGACATAGAGATGCAATATAAAGAAAGCATTAAAGAGGCAAAGAAAAACGTCTTTAATGAGCAGATCACAACAGCATCTAACTCAACAAGTACATTGTTTGAGATTTTTAAATCCATATAAAAACCAAATGCTCTGTCCCCCCTTCCAACCATCACAAGTAGAATGTGAACAGGTCCAGGAGGCTTTTACTGATAAACTCCTGAAAGCAAGAGAGGCAATAAGAGCAACTCAAGTTGTTAGGCTCGATCAACAAAACACATTGGTAGCCCACCAGATACAGAAGGTGACAGAAAGATTTGCGTTTATTCCTGTCACTATAGAGGATATGAGAGCCCTTGTGGCATCTATGAGACATACATCAGGAGCTGTGAACGTACTGCCACCTAAAATGATACTACGACATAAGGATATCTTTATACCTCTGCTCACAAGGAGGTAAATGCATCCTTCAAAGATGGTAATATACCAGAGGCCACTAAGACAGTCACGGTTACACCTTTAGTAAAAGAAAAATAGGCTTGGACCAGAAGGATCCATGCAACCTCCACCCCATCACCAATTACAATTTTCTGCTGAAAATGATGGACAAGGTGGCTACATCCCAACTTCAAGCTTTCGTGGAAGCCAGTGACATCCTTCACAAACATCAATCAGGCTTCAGAACGTCCCACAGCACCAAAACATTCATGCTGGACCTCCATATCCACATGCTCAGCATTATGGATACGGGAAAAGTGGCCATGCTGGTGGTATTGGCCCTGTCTGCTGCGTTTGATTTGTTGGACCATCAACAGCTCCAATGGGCATTCGAACACATGGGTAGCTGCTCAACAGAGGTCGTTAGGTGGTCGGTTTCATTCATGTCAGAACGGAGATAAAAAAATCCACTGGAGGGATACATTTTCCCGCTCAACACCCATCAATTGTGGTGTACCACAGGGGGCCAGCTTGTCCCCTCTGCTATTTAAACTTTATCTTAGGTGTCTCTGCACAGTGCTCGACAACATCAGAGCCTACTTTACAGACTATGCAGATGACACTCAGCTGGTGGTGGAGCTGAGTGGCTGTTACGGCACTGATAACAGCAGGGTGGAAAATATATACATCAGCATTGATGCCTGGATGAAAGCCAATTTGATGTGCTTGAACGGGAGGAAAACTGAGCTGATGATCTTCGGGTCACATCAAGCACAGACCAAGTTAAGCCATAAATGTAAGACTTTTCAGATCAAAGACTGCCCCACCCAAGTCTCAGGAAAAGTAAAACCTCTTGGGATATACCTAGAAGCATCATTGAGTGCAGAATCGCATGTTACCAACCCGAACAGAAGCTCAGTATTACCTGCGACTTCTAAAACATATCAGACCTTATCTGAATTAAAATAACAGCGCAACCATTGCAAGGGCCATTATACTATCTAGTCTAGACTATGGAAATGCCTTACTGATGGGAGCAAGCGAGAAGTGCATTGCACGGTGCCAAACCATCCAAGATAACGCTGGGAGAATTGTAAGGAAGAAAGCCAGAAGGGAACATATTACAGCAGATAGGAAAGCCCTTCACTGGCTAGCACTTGAAGATAGGATCACCTTCAAAACCATGACCATGGTACATCGCTGCCTTTTAGGGCAGGCACCTGCCTACTTGAAGGAAGAAATCTTCCACTACACTCTTCCATTGGTTGCTCTCTAAGATCAGAGGCATTGGGGCAGATTGTATGTCCTCCTTCCAAATGATCAAAAACGCTTAAGCCGATCTTTTACAGTAAAAGCGGCTCAGATATGGAATGGATTACCGATGGACTGGAGGCAAGAGAACAATTACATGGCCTTCAGGAAAGCACTGAAAACAAGTATCTTCAAATAAGCAATTTGACACGTAGGAATTGAGGTAGCAAACTGATGTCCCGTCAAATTTGTATGTCTGTGTCTAATTGTGCGCACCCTGATGCCTGTGTGTTCGGCACGATATAAATAAAAAAAAATAAGTTGTGACAACTTCTGAACCTACAATAGGCTTTTTAAAGGTTTTTTTTAAATAAAAGAATCCCTTAGATTTAGAGGGATCTCCATAATTCCTCCCCACCACTCTCACAGGAGCAGATTGGGTCTCAGGTATCTTGGTTGGAGTGGTTGTGGCCAAGGTACATGCTTACACTTCCTCTTAGATCTTTTTTTACCTTGGTTTGGGCTCTCCCTTCTAACACTAGGATTTACAAGGGAGCCTTCAGCAGAAGATCCCACAGAGTCAAGGTGTTTAGCCTTTGACTTATCTTTTCTGGATTTCCACCAGCTTTGAGATTTACCAGTCCTCAAAGGCCTAGATAGGTTTCCAGCGTGTCTATCCGCCCCTTCCTCAGAAGCAGCGTGGGTCAAAGACTTTAGAATTGGAACTGAAATGGTGGAACATGGTTCAGGCTCCCATTTCCCTAATATTCTAGTTTTAGATTTGCCTTTGTTAGAGGTTTCCCTGTTAACATTGGGACTTACATTAGGAATATCTGTAGAGGATTCCACAGATTTAGAGTTGTCTCTTGAAACAGAGACCATAGCCTTGTCAGAACACCTATCCATCTCTCCCATAAGAGTAGTTGGAGTCACAGGCTTTTTATTAAAAGGCCTAGTAAGAAAGCTATTCTTAGGTTTCTTATAACTATTTTTGGTTTTCAGTTTTTCAGGCCTGGAAGTTTCATTCTGGGCACTCTGAACTAAAGGAGAAAACTTAACTCCTACCGTGGGATCAAGGAAACTCCTTGTCCTCTTATGTTTGTTAAAACACCTAAGCTTTTCCCATCTATCTGGATCACCTCAACTGTAAGTGGGTTTTCAGGTGTATCAATGTTTAGAGTTTTTGGAACCACTTCCACAGTAAGTGAGTTTTCAAGTGGTTCAGCCACTGCAGGTTTAACGGAAGGGGCCTTTATTCTAAAAGACATACACCACACAAGGTATGTGACATGAACAATAGGGTTCTAGCCAGCCCTAGGAATTGCCTCCACAGTAGTGGGTCGAGACTCCACTGTCTGTGAGGTTTCAGAGGGACTTTCTACCTCAGGCTCAGCTGAAGGCAGAGTCATATCATTGACTTCAACAAGGTTTTTACACAGTGTTATAGGCTGGACAGGAACACTTAAGTTCCTATCCATGGGTGAACCACTTCCACTCTAGGTGGGTTTTCAAGAGGTTCTTTTACCTCATTGTGAACTGAAGGTGGGGTCACGCCAGTGACCTGACTAATGGCATCACACAATATATCACACAATATAGGTACTAGGACAGAGGTCTGTAAGTTTGTTCTGGAGGAGAGGAAATTACTGACGGGCCCATTGGTCAGTACTCACCCTCGAGAACTTGTAATACAAGATAGCTGCACCATGTGAGGACAGGGTGCAGGATTCACATACTCCAGCACAACTCAATAACCAGGACTCAATAAGTTGGCAAAGGGAAGTCAGTTTAATGATACATACATTAGCATATGGAAATCAGCAGCATCGCAAACACCTGTCTCGCTCCGACTTCCCGAACTGCAGTCAAACAGCCGTTTTTATAGGCTAAACTCATCATCATTGACGTCTAATTCCATAAAAAATCGTCATGCAATATAATTGGTTAGGAAAGGTAACTTAAGCATAGGTGCTATATCTGTAGTCCCAGGATTCACCCTGCCTCCTTTCCATCAATCAGTGTTTTAGGGCGATGTGTCAATTAGTTGGCTAAGGAAAGCCTCGAAACTGTAGTCTCTTATCAGGAAAAGTTATGGCACCCTTGGATCTGGGTGACATCAGACGGTGGTACATCTTCACGCCTGGCTGGTCATGTGTTGGTTCACCATGAATCTGCTTCAGTTTCCAGCTTTTTGTATATTTAATTCTCCATGTAGCTCCACCACCTGCCTGAGCCTCCTTATCTTGACCTTCGGGGGCAGGCTGGTATGCTCTGAAGTTTAGGCTCCCTACTGCTGAAGCTCGCCTCCCCTCTTGGGTTGACCTCGATTTCCCAGGCCTGAGCCATCCTTTGTTAAGTTTCAATTCCGCTCTTTTCCTTGGCTTGTGCTTGGATATGAAACTCGACCAGTCAGGCCTTGGCCGCCTGGGTGTATTTCTGCTTTACAAAATGGAGTCGCATATGTACATTGTGCTTTCTTGAGGTAGATACATAGCTGGCGCTTACCGCTCTATTCTTCTAAGCATGCAAGCAGTGTCGATTTCTTAGCTTCTTGTGTTTCAAGCCTATTTACACACATCAGATGGTTTTCTTCTTCCATCTTGGTTTTCAGTTATAAAGTTTCTTTATGTTTCAACATTGTGTTGTCTTTCGTGTCTCATGTACCTGTTTTCTTGGTTACTTGCATTGGTGAGTCGCCTTAGTCCATTGTGCGAGTTTGTCCAGGTCCACATTTTGTTACCATTTACCTTCCCTTAGGGCCCTTTGTGTCTCCTCATGGACAGTCTGTAAGTACTCATCGTTTCGCATCAGCGGCTGGTAGGGCTGTCTGATTGGGTACCGTGATGCCCAGGGCTGTCTGGTTACGGGTGCCTCGACAGGTACAGATCTTCTACTGTAAACAGGGCAGAGGCCCAATGCGGCTCTCTGTTGGTTCAGTTGCTCCTCATACGTCACATCCCTTGGCGAGTATTTTACTGGTAACTCGCAATGGGGGGCGGGGGTGCAGGCCATATCTGGGACCTCCTCTACACTCCCCCCTCTGGTCAGTTCATCGACCACTTCTGCTTCTTCCTTTATATTTAGTTTCTTTGTTTCTTCAATGTCTTGTTCATCGTCTTCTGGGTTTACACAAGATGGCGTGAATGTATGCAATTTTGGTGTCCATATCTTTATCACCCCTTTCAAGCTTCCTGCTCATCTTTGTTCCAGGTCATCAGCTGGCATTGTCCATTTGGACTGCAATAAATCCATTTTCCTTCATACCTTCTTCGTTTCTTGGGATAAGTGAATTTTGTTCCCTCTGGTGCAAATTCACTGGCCTTCACAAAGTCCTTTATCTCTTCATCTGTCAGGTCTCTGGGCTTCCAACCTGGCTCGACATTGACCATAATTTTCATCCCAATGGCCTTCTTTGCAGTTTTCTGGCACTGTGTGATGATTATCTTGATAACACAGAATCCTAGCAGCACCATAGCTAGTAAGGCTCCCAGAAACTTGAATATGTCAGCCATCCATCGCGGGACCCAGGAGAATAAGTTCCCAAACCAGCTGTCATCGTCCACTTCATCTGTTTCCTTGGTCTTATGGTTCTTTAGGCTTGCCAGCATGCCTATGGCCTCGGTGAGGGTTCCATTTTCCTCATCGTGTGATGGTATAAATGTGCAACACGATTCTCCGATTTTTGCACAAACCCCTCCATCCATCGCTGTAATCATGTCAAGCACATGTCTGTTCTGGAGAGTCATCAGACGGACTGCTTTTAGTTCTTCTTTAATCGCGTTGAATCCTTTTATGGTGGTATTGATGGTCTGCAGTAATTCCCATCTGGTTATCTGCAACCATTTAGTATTTGCATAACTCGGATATGCGGCAAGAGTATTGTTGTGAATATGGATGAGGTTAGGCTAAACAGCCTGTGTTTATAGGGAATGTCATGAAATGCATCCTATGATTTGGCGGAGAAGTAATTTTCTCTCTTCATCCTCGACATTAACTTCACAGACCTCCTTTCCCTCAGGTGAGCATCTGCTTTTGGGAAGCTGTCCAAATTCAGTTAATTTTTTGGAATCACCAGTGCTGGAACGTGGACGTTCACCAGTCTGCATATGCCCCCCCAGTTCCTTGGTAGCCTTATGTACGCCTTGGATCCACATGCCCAGTAATGGTCCATCAGGACTGCGGTTCCTTGCAACATTCCTGGGGTTTGATATATTCGTCCGCAGTTTTCGTTCTCCCCCATCTTCCGTGTGCCATTAATTCTAAAGCACAGTTTCAGGTTTTCCAGTGGTACTATTTATAGGGGGCCTCCTCTGTCTTCGACCCACGTTAACAGTTTTACCAATTTTGGCCACAATGGTTTGCATAGTCTTTGTGAATGTTCTATTGCTTCTTGGCAGGCTGCAAGGACCATCCAGGCTCGGCAGATCAGAACCCCTTCTTCCCATCCATTTGGGGACACTACTGACCCCCAGATCTGCATTTGGCCCCGGTTCTTCCAGATTTGAGCTTCTTCAGCTGTTTTCCCTTGGACATTCAGTCTCGGGTTTATTTCCCATCTTATTCCTGATCCTTTGACATCAGGGTTCTCATATCTGATCACATGATTATTGGTGTGCGCCCTGTTTCTTGTTTTGATGTCCTGAACAAAACCGTCTTCATCAGGGTGATCTTTTTCGTTGGCCCATATCAGTGAGGCGTCTCTTCCCATAAACTGGCCTCTGGTGTTGCACATTGCTACGTGTGACATACAGTGTGCCGTGGGGACATCAATTTCTACTGCCACAAAGATTTTGGACTTGCCCATGCTGTACGACAGGAGTGCACACACGAAACATTCCCCTTCTGATTGCCTCCTTCCAACTTCCTTCATGTGTTGGTACCAAATGTTGTTTCCTAGATGGGCTGTACTGTCCAAGTAATCATTTAGCTCATTGTTGATTTCATATGGGCTTCTCTTGATTCTTAGCATTTTTCTATAGTTGGCTATCACTATATCTCTGAATGCATCTGTACTGCTCTTTCGTTCAGGTAGTCTCTCGGGTACTATCCTTGGTGGGGCAGGTCTCACTTCCTGCACTGCAGTAGTAGAGGAAGGGCTTGCATTTCTTTTCCTTCCCTCATGCACTTTTTTGTAGAACTCCTCCCACCACCATTGGCTCATCATCTTCCCAACGCGTGGCGGCATTGTAGGCCTGATGCTTATTTCTGCCATTGGAGCAGGCATGCTTGTTATTACAGTTTCTGTGTTTTTTGTGCTGAGCTACTCATGTAGCTTCTTTGCTCTAAGTATGAGCGGGAACACATACTCGATTACCGCATGTGTTTTCTCAGTGAGTTCTTTCGCGGCTTCCTCCGTTCTATTGAGGGATTTTGCTATGCCACCTCTATTCGGTTTCTCGCTTGGTTCCCCGTTTTCTGGAGCTGTTTGTTCCACAGGTGACTTTTCTTTTTCGGTTGTTTTGGTCTGTGGTCTCGTAGCTGTTGACACTTGCCCTCGTTTGTGTGCACTCAGTGTGTGGGTGCATGCTGTGGACATTGCTACATTATCATTCATTCCGTGCTGACCCTGTCTCCAGCTTTTCTCACCATTCATTACTTCAAGTGTATACATATTACTGCTAATTACATTCAACTGTAAATCATTTGCTTTATCATCAGTTTTTCTTGGAACAGGGATTACTATATATGGTCTGGGTGCTTTTGTAGGACCCAGACGGTCATTACCTGATGGGTGCACTGACATTGGGACACTTTGCGCACCAATAAAAATGCAGTTCTGATAGTTAGGGACAAAAACACAACAATAATCACAATGCAAATACATATAATAGTTTTGAATGATAATTTGCAGCATTTCCTTCCAGGGAAGTGGGGGCGCCCCTCCGCGGGTGGCAAAACTAAGTTACTGTTCTGGGACCCCATTTCAACCAAGCCCATAGTCAGTTATTTATTTCTTTTCTTGCTCTGATCTCGTCGCTCCAAAGTTCAGTAAATACTAAAGTGATGAGTGCTATTCAAATGTCCCTTTTACGGGTGTAAACAGTAGTCTCTGGATATGCGACACAGCACCTTTTAGCTAGACTATGGAGAAAGGTTAGACTACCGTCTTTAGCATAGCACATTCATCCTGCATTTGTATATTAATCGCAGTCCAAGAGCACTCTTCCAACTCGCCTCGGCCCTGAGGATATGCAGGAATCTGTTCACAGCAACATGCTGCAAGGGTGGAAATCACACAAAAATAGAATGTTGTAAAAATAAAAACAAAAATAAAAATAAAAGTGAACATATGAAAAAATAGGCACAAATGAGAAAAATGAAGCAAAAGGAAAATAGGATGGTGAAGTTCTTGGATCTGCTCCCTTCTCTCGGTCCTTCAGTGACAGCTTGAAGGACAGTGTCCCTCTCCTTGGTCTGCTCCACGGCAAAAGATGATGAAAAAATGGAAGATAAAATAAAAATAAAATAAGAACAAGACGTTTTTATCCTCGTTTCTGCTTTTCTTGGGCTGTTCTACGTTAGAAGCATGAAGAACTGTGTCTTTGTTTCCTTGCTCTGTTCCCGGCAGAAGGATGATGAACAGTTATTTTGCGGATCTCCTCCTTCTAGGGCTCTCCTCAGCAGTGGATGTCCGTAATTGCTTCTCAGTTGCGATATGATCGCTCTCAGGTGTCTGTTTAACTCAGTGTTCTTTGCTGGGTCCGTGAGAAACGTGGGTACGTCGACATTGATGGGTCTACCCACTAGTTCTGGAAAGTTCTCAATGAGGTGGAAGAAGACTTGGTATGCGTATTGGCTGTCTTCAGGTGACAACAACATTTGTTCTTACTTGCTGGCCTCTAGTACGCAGGCCCTTTTTTGTGCCATGAACAGTCTTTGATCATTTGCTGGATCTGTCCCTCGGCGAACAGTCTCACAGGAATCTCCTTAGGAATTCTCGCTGGAAGTTGGACAGCTCCACCTGGAGCATGATGCCATGGAGAAGGGTCTTCATGTGTATGAAATTGACTGGGTCTCTGAGGAAGGTGGCAACGTCAACATCAGCAGGCCTTCCCACCATTTCTGGATAGTCTGCGACTAGTCTAATCAGGACATTGTGGGCTAGCTGCGTGTCTGCGGGGGACAGGGACATTTGCTTTGTTTTGCTGAGTCCCGATCACAAGCCTTTCTTTTGTCGTGAACAGTTTTTACACTTTCCTTCTGCGTGGATCGCTATGACGTAGTGGAGCTTATACCACACGTGGTTCAAAAAATCATTATTTCTGGGATCTCTGATAAAGGTTAGGGTGTCTGTGGTTCTCCCAACAGCTCCTGGGCACTTCTCCATGATCCGGAAGAATAGGGTGTAAGTCAATTCATCTATGATCACATGAGGTGGTAACATTTGTCTTTTGTTCGCTGTGCTCGGGCAACTCGGCGATGACCTCTGTGATGACTGTCAGCAGTTGCCTAATTACTTCCTTGTTCTCTGGATCTTGAAAGAATTTGGTGACACTTGTTCCTCTCCCTATGAGTGACGGATATGTTAGCACCACGAGTTGAAAGTAGGTGAGTACATCCCACTTGAGACTTCTGCTGGGATGCACCATAAGTTCTGCAAACAAAGTCTCGTTACTGGATGCTTCAGGATAACGTTTTTTGGTTCTCAGAAATGTCTTATTTTGCTGCTTATCAGAGTCTTAGAGTTCATGTTCAAGGCTTTGTGTGGCTAAACGTGTTCAAGTTATCAGTGCCACTGCAGTTTAGGAATATGTGATTCTCTTCTTCACCCTGCAATTTTACTTGCACAGAGTGTTCGTTAGATGTCTTGCACTCCTTTTTCGTGCTTAGAGGAAATGTTCAATGTATAGCCACAATTTTCAAGATGAGTTCTTTTGTTTGTCTTTTCTGCTCATGCGTCCTTCTTCCTCGCCATAGATCTTGTTTGCACGTGCTGAGGTCCTTCCCCGTTGTCTGTAGATTCTTCGGAGGTGGATGCAGTAGGAGTGCTCTCTCCTATAAATGGCTTGATGTCATCCAGGAAGATCTAGGCTCTTCTGCCCTTGAGCTTGACAGTGGACAGGGTACAGTCCTCGACGATGAACGGGGCATTAAACCTTGGCTCGTCCCATCTCTTTCTTGTAAAATTCCTTACGAGGATGCTGTCGCCAGGGAAGACAAGGGGCGCACAAAGGCTGCGAGCTGCGCCTGCATCAGCACTGTCTGTTGTGGTCTGTGCTGTGCTGTTCCCTTTACGCCGTCGCTGCAGCTGGCCTGAAATGACAGAGGCGCTGGATGTGAGACAGTCAAAACAAGCCTTCATCTCTGCTCCCAGAACCTCCCTAGTTGGCTGGGCATCACATCTAGCTCTGTCTCGTGGGGTAAGAGGGGTCCTCATCCTTCTACCAGTAACAATTTTGTGCGGCGTGAGATGATGGTCGGAGCCTGATTTGTTCCGAAGAGCATACAATGCCAGTGGTAGACAGTGCAACCATCCCTTCTTTAACGTGAGCTTCAACTTGGCTATTCTCTCTTTTAACAGGCTGTTGATCCGCTCACATATACCATTTCCCTCTGGGTGATACGCCGACGAGAACTTGTGCTTTATACCAAGCAACAAGCTAATCTGTTCAAACACTGTATTTACAAAATGGGCCCCGTTATCTGATCTCATTACCTCGCACACCCCCCCACCTAGGGAACACTTCCCTCACCAGGAACTTTGCGGGACAGGCTGCATTGGGGTGTGTACAGGGACCTGCTTCTACCCATCTTGAGAAAGGACACACCACCACAATTAAATACATGTACCCATTACATACCTGAATCATATTGACATAATCGATATGCAGGTGCTGGAAAGGTCCATTTGGTCGGGGAATGATTCCTCTCACTACTTTTAATGTGTGCCCAGAGGTGAATTGCTGGCAAATTATGCAGTTGACCGTAAAAAATGCAACATGCTCCGCTAAATTCGGCGTGAACCAGTCTTCTGCGAGCGTTGCAGCAAGATTTTCCTTTGACATGTGTAAGGGGTAGTGGAGCTGTTCTAACACTACCTTTAGGAGGGCGACAGGCATTACTGGTTTACCAGTGCTGTCTTGCCTCCACAATCCGTCAGAGGGGTTTAAAGAACACCCTCGACACTTCCATACATTTTTCTCCCCCTGGAGCTCCATTAGCTGAGTCTGTCCCATATTGCTATAGGCTTCCGGTGTGGCTCGTGATTCCATCATTCGTTCATGGGTACGTGCCACCTCCACGTCCATGATTGTCTCATTCCTGGATGACATGCGCTTGGCTTCCGTGTCCGCTTCATGGTTTCCATGTGACACGAAATCTGTCCCCTTGGTATGTGCGGCGCATTTCACAACCGCTATGCCCACTGGGAGCTGTAGTGCTTTTATCAGCTTATCCAACAAGGCTGCATGTTGCACTGGCATGCCGTCTGCTCGGCAGTAGCCCCTCCTTTTCCATCCTGCTAAGCCTGCGTGCACGGTGGAAGTTACATAGGCAGAGTCACTGTACACTGTCACTTCCTGATCTGCCTGATTTTCAATGGCAAGTGTCAGTGCCACTAGTTCTGCAACTTGGGCTGAATAGTGAGATGGTATTCGTGCGCTGACGAATACCTGAAACTCTCCATTCGCCAGGTGTTTCGCCACGGCCACGCCTGTATACCGTTGTCCGTCTTCTTGGTCGATTCTCAAAGACCCGTCAATGAAGACGACCTCCCCACTTGGCAGGGCATTTTCTTTTACCTTCGGGATCTCATCATAGAATTCTTCATAGTTTGCACAGTCATGGAAAGGTTCACCCTCGGCTACGGGTTCTATTATGAACTTCGCTGGGTTTACAGTTTTACATCAAACTATTTTGATCGATGGATTAGAGATAATCACCTCATAGGCAGATGCTCTCTGTGATGGCATTGTGCCCTTTGGCTTCTCTAATATGGTGAACAGTGAGTGCTCAACATACAGTGTCATGGAGCATCCCATCACAATGGATGACGCCTTCTTGATGGCAAACGCGGCGGCAGCTAGGTTTTGTTCACATGGGAAGTGGCCCCTCATGACTGGGTCCAGACTCCCGCTGTAATATGCCAGAGGCTTGAACCCCAGCGATGTTCGCTGAGCGAGTACCGCCGTCATAAAGTTGCCATCGGTATGGGAGAACAGGTAGAATTCTTCTGCATAATTAGGGATCCGGAGCACTGGGGCCTTACAAATTGCCCCCTTGAGCTCTGCAAAACCCTTTTCCATTGCCTAAGTCCATTCGATCTCTTCCTTTGTTGCCTGTGCTTTTTTCAGTGCCTGAAGCAAGGGCTTGGTGTATGAGCTGTAGTCAAAGACCCAGGCTTGGACATAGTTACATAGGCCTAAAAAGCTTTGCATTTGTTTTATCGTGCGTGGCTTGACCGTGTTCATGATAGCTTCTGCCCTCTCTGGGGTTATCTTTTTCCCTTCATGAGAGATTAGTTGCCCTATCTAGAACACTTCCTGTTGACAGTACTGGAGCTTTTCCTTGTCAACCTTGTATCCTTTATCTGCCAGTATTGTTAGTAACTGGACAGACTCTCACCTGCATTGCTCTTCAGTGGTGCTGCAGATCAGAATGTCATCTACATACTGCAAAACAAACCTGTCTGCTGCAACATTGCTTAGGTCCATTTGCAGGACTCTGTTAAAAATGGATGGGGACTCACAATACCATTGGGGCAGTCTTGTGCTTTTCAAGTGCATTTGCCTGAAAGTAAATGATGTCAAATCTTGTGAGTCATGGTGCAACGTAATAGAGAAAAAATGCATTTTTCAAATCGATCACCGTGAAATATTTTGCCTCAGTGGGTATGTTGCATAGGATTGTGGACGGGTTAGGGACCAGAGGGAACTCGGCTTTGACAATATCGTTCAATGCCCTTAAATCCTGGATTAAACGCCAAGACCCCCCTTTTGATTTCTTGACGGGGTAGATCACCGTGTTACAGGGTGATTCTGACATCACTAGGATGCCCTGCTCCATCATGGCAGAAATTGTCTTCGAGATCCCTTCATCCGCTTCTCTGGACATGGGATATTGTCGCGCTTTTGGTAGGATCGTTCTGCGCTTTAGCTTGATTTTTACTTCTCTCGCCCCTTTCAGGAGTCCTACATCATAAGGCCCTGTTGTCCATACTGTGACGAGCACCTGGGCCATGTCATCCTCAAAGTATTCTGGACATACCAGCGCCAACATCATTCTTTGTGGCACTTCTCGTTTATCATTTTGACCCAGAATATGAGACTTACTTCCACCCTCGTCTCTTCCAGGTCAGGGTGTTCTTCGAACAGATTGTCGTCAGTGATGTCAGTCACTCGATAACCTTCTTCAATGGCGATAATAGCGCACCATTGCCTTCCTTTATCGTCATATCCCTCTACCAGTGCCACCTTCCCTCTTACCACGGCAGAGTGTATTTCCAAGGGAAATATTTGTCCCTCTTCTTCATGCATGGGTATTCATGGTCTAAATAGAAATTTGTCAGGGGTCCTCATTGTTTTGTCCGCGAGGCCTGGCAATCCCGCCATAAGCACTCGCACGCCATAAGCGAAAACCTCTGGCTCCAGTGGTAGAGCTCCCATGGCTGCACGTCCAAAGTACGCTCTGATCATTTCGCACACATTTGAATAGTGCATTCCTGGTGTGGAGCACACTATATCATCCTCAGTAAATGAGATTGTCATATTCAATTTTGTCACAAGTCTCGACCCATGATGTTTACTGGGGACTGACGTGAGTACAATTAAGGGCACATTCATTTCACGCTCTCCCACTGAGACTGGGAGTGTGTCAGTGAAGGGAACTCTGCTATGAGATCCAGTGAAACTCTGAGTATCTATTGCCTCGCCGGACAAGTAAAACCTGCCTTCTCTTATGCACAGACGTGTCGCACCTGTGTCAACTAAGAAGGAATATTCTTTACCCCCTATGGTGACATTTACCCTGGGTTCCCTGTTAGGGTCTCGTGTCACCGATAGGATAGAGCACATCAGAGTTTCCCGTGAGCTGTCCTATTTTATGTATAGGTTTGGCCCACTGTAAGTTTGTGGAATACCCCCATTCCTGGGGTTGGTTTCCCCTCCAGAGTTCATTCCTTGAGGCACCGGCGGTGGTGCCTGTTGGGGCTGCCCCTGTTGCAAATTCCCCATGTTCGAAGGTTGGAACCCTTGTTGTGCACCCTGTGGCAAGCCTGCAGCCTGCTGTTGCACTGTGTAACCCTGTGCACCGCCTTGTTGTGGGAAGGTAGGCTGATTCACCAAACCTGTTCCAATTCCTTGGCCATTTTGCCACATGCCTTGGTTTCTGTACATGCGCGCCTCATGTCCTGTTGTTCTGCACAACCAACATAATGGTGGTGGTCGGACCATCTGCCCATCCGGCATGGCTTGACCGCCCATTTGTCCATTCTGAAATCCGGCTTGGCTATTTTGAAGGCCTCCTGGATTACCATGGAAACCTCCCTGGCCACCTTGCCATCCTCTTCCTCTAAATCCTCTGCCCCTCGGGTAATATCCCGTATTAGCTTGGTTATTCACTTGCTGCGTACTGGGTTCAGCTGGGCTGGTCAACATGGCTCCCTCGAGGGTATACTTCGAGAGCTTCTTTTGTACCAGCTTCGCTTCCTCCCCCTTATGGGTTGCTTCCTTTTTTCGATTCTTTTCTTGTAACAATCTGCAGTAGTGTGCAATTGTCAATTGAATTTCGGCCCACGGTTTGGCTTCTATCCCAACCATTTCTTGAGCTGTTTTTGCACCGGTTCGGGCAACCCTTGACACAGTATGTGGTAAAGGAACGGGATAGACTTTGACCAAGACTCATGTGTTTCCGCACCCTCGCGTCTTGAAAATTTTGGATATAAATCAACGGATCCTCTGACTCTTTCATTTTCCAAGTCATTATAGCTCCCATGTCTGATGTGTCTGGGTATAGCGTTCACAGCGCTTTCCACACTGCTGCTCTACAATTATTAAATGGGGCTCCGTCATGGGTAGTGTTAGTTATTGTTACCCTTGGATACCCAGCCCGTTTCCACACTTCGTCAGCCCTTTCACCAAGTATGGCAATCAAGAGGCCTTTAATGTCCCCTATGGGGAAGGTGACTCCCCCGGTCATCTTTTCTAGTTCGTGTATCCATTTCCCAGTCCCTGATGTCAGCATTGGAAGCTTATTTTTTAAGTTTTCTCGGTCCATGTGTGGCCATGGAATATATTGCGGTCTAACTCCCCCTTTTTCTAGCAGTGGGAACTGAAATGCACAATCTTCCTTTTCTTTTACCCCGGCACTTCTGTCTACTGGTGGGGCAATATTACCGCCTTGCCATCTACCCGGCAATGCTCTTAATTTGCCTGTATAGGGGGATGCTGTCTTCCCCCCTCTGATCGCGGGGGAGTTCCCTAACATTTCCCATGTGCTTTGGTAGGCTTCGATGTCCTAGGTTCAGATTCACTGGCGTCGGACCATCGTACCCCTTGGCCTCGACGGAGCGGCTTTTCGCATAGCCTCCCTTACTCATGTGCCTGATCCTCCGTATCCCCACCAGAGTCGGATCCTGAATGATCCCAGTTTACGCAACTCCTTGCATCCTCTTAGTTTTGCCTGTTCTCCAGTCTGTCAAAGGACAGTCCCCTGCTCCCACTACCTTGGGTGGTATCCTCAGTGTCATATAGCTGAGTTCTCTCTAAGCGCTCATCTTCCCTTCCCCCTTGGTAGCCTAGTTCCAGTCCCATCTCATCATATATTTTATCAATCGTTTCCCCGATGCTTCTGGTATCGAAGTCATCGTCAATATTTGTCCCGCTTGTACCTGGTACTGCATCGCTTCCAGGAAAGAATTCTTCTGTCTTCCCATTCTACTGTTGGATTGGGTTTAACGACTACCCGCTCCAAATACTCAAGATCTCGTGCCCTTTGTCTGTGTTTTCGTTCCAATTCCTCATCTATCTCCTTTCGCTTTTTTGCTTCTTCTCTAGCCTTATCTACTTCTCTCATTCGTTCATTTCTATGTTCCTTTGCCCTTCTACTCTCCTCGTCTTCCCGCTTTTTTACCTTCCTTTCGTGCACTCTCCTTTCTTCCTCCAACTTTAACATGTTCAGCCTGTATTTTTCATAGGCTGCATACTGTGTGCGACTGAGCGGTATTCCTTGCTCTTTGCGATATAGTTGTTCTCGCCTTAATCGATCCTTCTTTCTCGTCCTTTCATCCCTTGCTTCTTTCTCCTTTCTTTGCTCTTCATCATGCCTTCCTCTCGTCCTTACATCATCATTTCCCTTTCCATCTAGCTTTAATAGTATCTGTCCTCCCATCCATTTGTCTTTCGCGATTACTGTCTCATCACTTCCTTTCCACTTCTTTCCCTCTCTCTCTTTATCGAGAGGTGCACTAGCCTGTGCCTGATCCTTACTACCATTGTTGCGCCTCTCCTTGACCCTCTGGACTGTGGAGGCCAAATCAATTTCCTGCTCCTGTTCTTTAGTTTCGTCACTACTACATGTAGGTGACTCATATGCTGGGTTACTGTACCCTGTGGCTGCTTTGAGTTCTCGTATCGGGTAAAGACCCTCTGACTTGCTTCCCTCAATGACTGTTTCCGGCGGGGCTGGTGGCGCGGTAGGTGTCTCACCCCTCTCCGTGCATACATTTAATATCCAGTCTGCAGGTGGGTCTTCCTCCTTTGTTTGCTTAAACATTTTCCAAAGTTCGAGAACGGCAAGGCGTTTCTCAAGATTTTTGCCGGCATACGTGGCATGCAGGTATGTTGTCATGTGCTGTAAAACAGCCTTAGTCAATGACCCGTTTTGGGGCCACAGCATAAACATCTTATTGGCGGTACCCTTAACCCACGCCGGTCTATATTTCTTCAATTTTACTGCATGCTTAGGCAATTGCTTACACAGATGAGCAAGTGGGGTAACTTCCCCCATTCTTAATTTTGACACCAACAATGTTTACACAATTTTTTTATCTTCCCACTAGTATGAGCAAGCACCACAACCGCAAGCTCCAATCCAACTTTTCCCACCAAGATTTATTCTATCAATTTACTCAAAAAAAACCATCAACGATTCCCTCTTAGTTACAGAAACGCGTAAAGCCAAAATGCATTTCAATCAATCATCGATACAGTTATTGTACATTTAACATACAGCAAGTCACATGTGACAGACACTTAACAGACTAGACAGACACCTGCTGGCCATACATATAACTGCCTTCTAATTGATACCCCACCATGGGATTTGAACAAACCCCCTTATGACGTCTTTAAACGTCACCGTAGCCTATTGTCCCCCCTCTGTGGGCTCTGGGTTCACATTCCTTCTGACCACTCTTTAAAGCGCAAGGTGAATTCTCGTTTTTCTCTCGGGTGTCCCCCCCCCCGGTAATCCTTACGTTTTACCTCAGGTGCCCCCCTGGTATTCTTTACGTTTTAGCACAGGTGCCCCCCTGGTATCCTTTAAGTTTTATATATTTTCTCTTTATACTCGAGTCATTAACCCTCTAAATATATGCCGTCTTCTCTACTTCTAGCTACTTTATTTTTTCTCCGCCACCTTCCATTGCCTTTCCCCTTCTTACTCTAAGGCCTATGAAACATTTGCCAAGGTAACGAGTTTCATTGTTTCACTCACCGATTGCCTATTTTCCTCTCTGGAACTTCAGGATCACCGCCCCTTCCTCTTTCTGCTTTTAAAATTTTCGTCCGATACGCTGCCTGTGGGAATGAGAAGGGTTATGCTTGGAAAGGCGGGAACCTTCAGACCCACTGCAGGTTTTGGGGAATTTTACACTATCATTGTCCACGGGGAGCTTCTCAGCCTACTCAGCCGGAATGGTGAAAGGACTCGTGATGTAACCGAAGGCCCAGAGTTACTTCGTGCCGTCGGTCTAAGGGTGTCTTATAACTACATCAGTCGATTATCAATAATCGATGGCCGAAACCATCCACACGCTACCAAGTATTCTGGAGGAGAGGAAATTATTGACGGGCCCATTGGTCAGTACTCACCCTTGAGAACTTGTAATACAAGATAGCTGCACCATGTGAGGACAGGGTGCAGGATTCACATACTCCAGCACAACTCAATAACCAGGACTCAATAAGTTGGTAAAGGGAAGTTTGTTTAATGATACATACATCAGCATATGGAAATCAGCAGCATCGCGAACACCTGTCTCGCTCCGACTTCCCCGAACTGCAGTCAAACAGCCGTTTTTATAGGCTAAACTCATCATCGTTGACGTCTAATTCCATAAAAAATCATCATGCAATATAATTGGTTAGGAAAGGTAACTTAAGTATAGGTGCTATATCTGTATATGACAATAGCACATGCGGATTGATTAACTCTTATCGGGTGGGCGTCTACGCCCATCCCTCTACATCACACGTGATTGACGTCACTACAAATACGACGTCCTATTGGTTACAGTGTCTATAGGACCCTAGATTACATGGTCCCTTGTCATTGGGTAAGTTATACCCCTAAACATAAATCTCCACTTTAATTAGCAGCATGCAGAATAGACACCCAGGTGCCTGGTGTCCCAGGATTCACCCTGCCTCCTTTCCATCAATCAGTGTTTTAGGGCGATGTGTCAATTACTTGGCTAAGGAAAGCCTCGAAACTGTAGTCTCTTATCAGGAAAAGTTATGGCACCCCTGGATCTGGGTGACATCAGACGGTGGTACATCTTCTCGGCTGGCTGGTCACGTGTTGGTTCACCGTGAATCTGCTTCAGTTTCCAGCTTTTTGTGTATTTAATTCTCCATGTAGCTCCACCACCTGCCTGGGCCTCCTTCTCTTGACCTTCGTGGGGCAGGCTGGTATGCTCTGAAGTGTATGCCCTCTACTGCTGAAGCTCGTCTCCCCTCTTGGGTTGACCTCGATTTCCCAGGCCTGAGCCATCCTTTGTTAAGTTTCGATTCCGCTCTTTTCCTTGGCTTGGGCTTGGATATGAAACTCGGCCAGTCAGGCATTGGCTGCCTGGGTGTATTTCTGCTTTACAAAATGGAGTTGCATGTGTACATTGTGCTATCTTGAGGTAGATACAATGTACACATTTCCTCTCTATTCTTCTACTTAGCATGCAAGCAGTGTCGATTTCTTAGCTTCTTGTGTTTCAAGCCTATTTACAGACATCAGCTGGTTTTCTTCTTCCATCTTGGTTCTCAGTTATAACATTTCTTTATGTTTCAACATTGTGTGTCTTTCGTGTCTCATGTACTTGTTTTTTTGGTTACTTGCGTTGGCGAGTCGCCTTAGTCCATTGTGCAAGTTTGTCCAGGCCCACATTTCATTACCATTTGCCTTCCCTTAGGGCCCTTTGTGTGTCCCCATGGACAGTCTGTAAGTACTCATCATTTCGCATCAGCGGCTGGTAGGGTTGTCTGATTGGGTACAGTGCTGCCCAGGGCTGTCTGGTTACGGGCGCCTCGACAGGTACAGATCTTCTACTGTAAACAGGGCAGAGGCCCAATGCAGCTCTCTGTTGGTTCAGTTGCTCCTCATACGTCACATACCTTGCCGAGTATTTTACTGGCAACTCGCAATGGGGGGCATGGGTGCAGGCCATATCTGGGACCTCCTCTGCAAGTTTCTGGGAACTAGTTGAACCACTTCCACTACATGTAGTTTTTCAAAAGGCTCTATCACCTTAGCAGCAGCTAAAGGTGGGGTCACAGGAGTGACCTCTAGCTTTGTGGGCCTAGGTTCTTTGTCCCTATTTGAAGATATAGGTGCTACACCCAAGTGCCCTTCAGAGTGTCAGTTCATGCCTTTTATCTCTAAGGATGGGTCTCCTAAGGGGACCTCTCTTACTTCAAGGTTTAGAGTCTCAGTTTGTTTACAAGGGGGCTCAGCTGAGCCAAAAGCTACAGCTTTTCTGCTATACTCAGTATTAACAGATTTTTTAAGGGATGAGGAGACAGCACTTTTAGACCTACCTCTATTCTCAGAGTCCCTTAAGGGGTTTAGACATTGAGAAGTTTTCTTCTTATATCTGTGTATGAGAGCTTTTTTTACCCTATCCCAGTTACCTCTTTCCATTTCATGCAAATCCAAGAGCACTTGGTAGTCTCTCTTGGGATGCCTAAAAAGAACCCAGGGTATTCTATCACTCTCACACAGACCAAACATTTTACAAGTAAGGTCAAAGGTTTTCAGCCATACAACAATGTCCCACTTCATGTTACACTGACTCACCAATTCTAGAATCCTGGAAGCTGCAGACTAAGAAGACCCTGGAAGAGAAAAAGGGTCCAGAATCCAATTTTTTACAGAACTGTTATACCTTTTCCCAATTTCCCAGATCTTCAAATTGTTTTCCCACAGGAGATGTCTTGTATCCAGTTCATGGATATTTCAGAAGGAAGGTAGAGGCAGTAGAAGGTCAGGGGGATGAACTAACATCCTCCTCATCAGAACCCTCACATTGCTCCTCTGAGGAATTTGGACAGCTGTCTGAACCCTCACCATCCTCACGTCCAGCTATATTGTTAGAAGTGGACCTAGGTTCACCGAAACCATGCTGATGGCCCCACAACCTTTGTAATAAGTCAAGCTTACTGCCTTTACAATTGAGGCTCTTCTCTTTACACATTGTGAAAACTCTTTTAATTGCAATATAAGAGCAGTCCTCAGGCCTAACGCAGGCCATGTTGTTGGTTCTTGTTGTTGGTTCTTGTGTTAAATACAATAGGTACACTTTAATTTGGCTAAACCAAACCTACTGGATTGTTTCCTTTGGACAATGTAATGCAATTCACATTTATCACAGCGCATGCCAACAGTGTTAGGATACTTTTTCTGAAGTCCAACCAAGGGCTTAGTAAAACTATTGAAACTGAGGCAGTACAAGACTCCACTCTTAGTATAAGGCTGTACCGCCTGAGTTCATGGTGGTATAGACGGAGCAGCCAGGCTTATTTTAGGAGGGAGAGAGGGCATTAGAATCAGTACAAATGAAATGGTAATACAAATGGTCCAAAGAAACACTATGTATGTAAAAATAATTGATTTATTTAAAAACATGTAGGCCCAGATAAATCTAGGGGTAAATAAGTACATTATATGTAATCACAATTATAAAAACACAACACTATGCTTGAAGGTACACAGACCAAAGCATAAACCTTATTTGGAACACCTAACAGTTGCTCTAGGCAAGTCAAATCTTTTCATACACATTCAGTATAGGTCACACCTTTTCTATTTCTAGAGAGTAAAAATCAATGGTTACTTTCAGATTACAATTGAGTAATTCAAGGATGGTAGACCCTACTAGCTGTACAGTGACGCTCAGTAACAAGTCACCACATACTCAGTCAACCGGACAATATACATTTTGTGAATAGTGGAACACTTACTCCAGGTACAGTAAAAACCTCTAACTACTTTTGTGATAACACACAGTTATACTAGGTGAGTAAAAACCTGGGATAACACACATCTAACTCAAAGTAAATTGAACCCACATACTTTTTCAAGGAGATATCAGCAACGTGGAGCAGGTATGAACCTAAGACTCGGTCTGTGTCTGTCTAAAACAGCACAGGGCAAGCAAAACCCAGTGTTACACTTTACTGAATGACTCAAAGTTATTCTAGGTAGGTAAGATCTAATGCAGACTTATTATGGACAGACTAACAGCAAGTCAGGGGAAGCAAGACCCAGTTGGGGAACACTCATACAATTATCCTAACAGGAATAATCTGATGAAACCAACAACATTACTTTTGGGGAAGAGGGATAACCAAATCACAGGTGAGTAATATACCTTCACATCTACTTTCTATCAGATTGGCAAAACGGTTTCTAAGGAAAGAAAATATGTTAAACATACTATTGAGAATAGTGCATCACATATCCAAGGTAAGTAAGAACTTTTTTGTAACTATTCATTCTTAGAGTTACAGTTACCAACTAACTCTTTTATCAGTAAGTAACTTTTAAACCCATATTCTCTTTTCTAGGCAAAAGGCCCAATCCCTAAACAGTCTTTCCCTTATTCTTGGAGCATGAGTATTCTCAGTGACAGAATGGGGGTCACCAGGATCTAGAGTCCAACACACAGTGTCAGGATAGGTTCTTGAGTAGCAAACGTCAGAGTTCCTTAGGAAGGCTGGGCAAACAGGTGAGTATTTTACATTAAGAATTAGAAGAGGGTCCACGGGCTTCACAGAAGACATCCTAGCAGGATCCTAGCAGTGGGACTGGGTGCACTGAATGAGAGGCCTCCCCATCACAGAAAATACCCCACACTTCGCCGGAATCACAAGAGACTTAAGGTAAGTACATACCCAAGCCAACACAGTACCTCAGCATTGAAGAAGATTTTGCAGCAGGAGAACTTCAGGATCTGCAGCCAAACACCTGGTTGGTGGATTCCTTATCATGGTAACTGAAAACAGGACCTTGGAAGGGACTTTGCAGCATGGATCAATTGAGAAGGCTCTAGGCAAGGTTTTCCTCATGACTGAATGCGGCTTTGTGGATTTGAAGCCTTTTAAAGGTGCACAGAAGAAGACAGAAAATCGCAGTCGGATTCTCGTTGTTACAAAGGTCCAGCACTCAGGTGAGGGGACTTTCCAGACTCGATTCGTGTCTCTGGAGATACACCAGGATGCCCATGACTTTTCATTGAGATTCGGAATTTGGAAGACCATGCACCGTGCAATGGCTCGAGGTCCCAGGGTATTGAGGTATTGCCACGCCACAAGGTTGTAGCATGGCGTGTAATGTCCAAAATGCTGGTCTTCTTGAGTCTAATGGGTCTCACCAGGCTATGGGTCGGGGTCACCATTTTCAGAGTCCCCGGGTTGATTGAAGAAAGGGCTAGAGCAGGCTCAGGTTGCACAGCAGGCTCTTGGGTCCCTGGAAATCGTCTCAGCCACTTTTCCTTCATCATCCTCTTTGCTTTCTGTTCCAGTGGTCAACATGTCTTCAGCTTCCAGGTTCGCAGTGTTTAACAGGAACTACAACACAACCTCTGCATTCTCTCCCTGCATTTTACAACAAGGGGCGGTCTGGTTGTCCAATCAGGACAGCCAGCCCCCCACTGGGATTTGTCCATATGCAGGCAAGGAGGTAGACAAAGGGCTTCAGAGTGTTGGACTCCTCCTTTGCTTCCTGCCTTCACAGACATACTGGAGCCTGGGTGGGGAGTCCAGGGGACTCCTGTCGAAGACAAAAATCACACAAAGGAATTTCCCACCTTGGATGTCAGGGGAAGGAATAAGAAAGGACAAGAAACACTAACATGGTAATAAAAGAAGACAGTGGCCATTTTGGTAAAATGAGCACCCTTAGGTGCCTTTACTGCAGCTGTGAACACAGCCTACAGTAAACATGCACCAAATTAATACAAGGGATCACTGCCACCAGCCATTGAAGATAATCTTGTCCCTGTAACAGAATTGTTATAGTTTTAGTGTGGAAGGGGATACATTGTATCTCCCCAGTACGCCACATAAGGTGGGGTGTGCTGGTTTCAGCAAGTAAAATATAAAAGGGAACTGTAGTTCTCTCAAGGTTAGCCAGAGAAAGTTTAAAAGCGGAACCCTTAGGGCAACCCAGCAACAACAGTCACTTATTGCCAAAATGTTGTTAAAGCGGATAACTTTAAATTGACCCTATGAAGAGTCTAAAAAATGACACCCATAAAAACAGTAAAATATTCTGTGGGTGTGGAAAAAGGTTCCACACGTAAAGCAAAACGTTCTGGGGTTGACCCAGGTCAGGAAGATTTACCATTTCTATGAAAATCTTATCCAACAGAAGGGGCGGTATTGACAAGCGGAGAAGGATTTGGAATGCAGGAAGCAATGGGTGCATCGCAGGTCAATAATCAGCGCCCGATGGACCAAGATGGATATGGGTTTGTGCCAGGAGGCAGAGGTATGGGCTATAGAGGAAGAGGAGGAGGATTCCAATCAAATCAAGGTGGGTTTCAGAATACACAGAATGAGAATCAGAGTACCCAGTGAGGATTTACCCAAGGGGGACTTCTTAGATGGGCACTCCTAGTATGTTGGACTTGTGGGATGACAGGGCATATTGCACTTGTATGTGGGAGTCAAGGGAATGTACAAAATGGCCAATTTTCAAGAGAGGGGGCAGCTTATCCTAACCATATAGCACACAAACTAGGGAAGGGTTCGCCCAAGATCACACAGTGTATCAGACACAAGTGCAGTGAGTACAGCAGGTACAGCTGCAAGAGCGAGTGCAAATGAATACACCACAAGGGCAGTTGCAACAAACCCACATACAGACACAGCAGTATGCAAACACAGGACAAGTGCTGACACTCAGAATAGGAGGTGTCACCGTGGTAGAAGCACATCCTTTCACAGGGACGGGGATGAGCCTGTACCCCCAATAGGACAGCTCCCAGGGTGACTTGATGTGTTCAGTACTATCTGTGACTCCAGACCCCCAAGAGTAACCTAGGGTCGATGTGATGATAGGAGGCAAAATCGTTTTCTTTTCTAGTAGACACTGCAGCTACTCATTCATGTATATGACAGGGAAAATATCCAATGTCGGGTATTGCCATGAATGCTCAAGGGTTCTCTGGAGCTACGTGTCAAGTTCCTTTTACTAATGAACTACCAGCCTCTATAGGAGAGTTTGACATATCTGTTCCTTTGTTATATTCACGACAGACGCTGGTTAACATTTTGGGAAGAGATTTGATGACAAAACCAAACATGACAATTTCATTCACTAATCATGGAACGGTGTGCTCCACGCCAGGAATACACCATTTAAACGTGGGTGAATTTATATTGGCGTTCACAGGGCAAGTGGTTCTGCGAGGCATTCCAGAAGATCCAGAGGTTTTCTATATGGAGTGAGCATTTTACTGATATGGCTACCTGGCTTAGTGGGAGAAATTGTGAGAATACCTGATGAGTTCTTGTTTAGACCACAAACACCGATGGATGAAGAGGGGGGACAGACTATCCCTATAGAATTAGAAGCAGCTATAGTACAAAGGGAAATGGAAATGCTTGAAGGAGTCGATGATGAGGGTAGACCATGGAGAACAAGTAATAGCTCTCGAGGAAGGGTACAGATTGACTGACATCACTGATGATGACATGTTCAGGGAGGGCCAAACAGATGAGGAAGTGGTGTTCTTTATGAGCATCACATACTGGATAAGGATAGAAAAGAGGGAAGTCCAACAGCGAATGGTGATAATGCGGCAGCATCCAGCATATTTTCAGGAAGACTTGGAGAAGGTGCCAAGCATCCTTTGGACCACAGGCCCTTATGATGTAGGCTTATTAAAGGGAATAGGGGAAGTTAAAATAAAGCTGAATCAAGGAGCAATTTTACCTCGAGCAAGACAGTACCCCATGTCTTGAGAGGCTGATGAGGGTATATTTCAGACCATTTCGGCACTGATAAAACAAGTGATTCTGGTGCCATCAGAATCATCGTGTACTACTGCTATATATCTGATCAAAAAATCTAAAGGAGGTTCGTGGAGATTTATACAAGATATGAGACCAATTAACCAGTTTGGAGAAGCAGCGTTTCCTCTAGTTCCTAATCCGGTGATGATACTATGCAGTATCCCGATGGAAGCTCAATATTTCATGCTGATCGATTTGAAAAATGTGTTTTTTTCTCAATCCCGTTGCACAAGGATTCACAAGACTTGACGTCCTTTACGTTCCGTCAAACTCGACTGAAACACACTTGTTTGCCCCAGGAGTACTGTGAGTCCCCATTGATCTTTTATAGAGTCCTACAGATGGATTTAGGTATTATTGATCTTAAGAGTGCAGTGATACAATACGTCAATGACATTTTAAATTGTAGCACCACGGAAGATGAGTGCAGACAAGATTCTATTCACTTAATGACTATTCTAGCAGACAAGGGATATAAAGTAGACAAAGAGAAGTTACAATACTGCCAAGACGAGGTGTTATACAGAGGGCCACTGATTTCACATGAGGGAAAAAAGGTGACACATGAGAGAGCTGAGTTGATTATGAAAATCGCAAAGCCAAATACAGTGAAAATGATGCAACAGTTTCTGGGGTTATGCAACTATGTTAGAGCCTGGTTGTTTGATTACATTACATACATGAGATGCCTGGTCCAAGCTTTAAAGAAAGCCCAAGTGGATAAAGTAAAAATAGAATGGTCTGAGGAAATGGAGGAAGGGTTTGAGGAGTTGAAAAAATCAGTTTGTACAGCACCTGTTTTAGGAATTCCCAATTATGCTGAGGAATTTTATTTGTTTTTGCAGAGAAATGGGACAGTCATGACAGCTTTACTTACACACAGAACCACACTGGGGTACAAGCCTTTAGCGTATTACTATGGGATTTTAGACCCAGTTATATGAGAGGACACTTCCCTTGCGAACGGTCAATGGCAGCCGCCGCTTTCGCAATTGAGAAGTCTCCAAGTATTGTTATGGGCTGCTCTGTGACTTTTTTCATGGAGCATCCTCTGTTTTCCATTTTAGAGAAACCCAAAGTCACATTGACATCCCAAAGAGCTTCAGCTTATGAGGATTAATGATTTCTAATCCGACGATTAACGTTGTAAGATGTAAAATAGTGAATCCTGCAACTTTATGTTATTATGTTGAATTGTATGATGATATACCCTGAGTAAAGAAAAATGCTTTGGCGGAAGGGGAAATTATCTTTATTGATGGTTCTTCAAACAATTGATCAGACTAGTGGGGAGAGGCATTCAGGTGCAGCAGAAGTGAGACATAAATTAAATGGAGAATTTGAAGTTGTGGCAAGTGCAAGGCTGTCGTCTCACTTCTCAGCGTAAGCAGCAGAATTACTGGCGCTTATTGTCGCACTCGGGAAACATGAAGGGCAGGAAGTGACGGTGTACAGTGACTCTGCCTATGTGATGACAATAGTAAATGCATAGGGCATTGGAAAAGGAGGGTCTACCTCTGTGTGGACGGCACTCCAGTGCAGCACGAATCCTTATTGGACAGGCTTATTAAGGCACTACAACTTCCAGTGGCCATAGTGGTCGGTAAAAGCGCAGCTCACACTAAGCGGACAGATTTTATCTCTTGCAGGAATGAGACTACAGACAAAGAAGCCAAAAGTGTACCATATTCTCGAGATATTTCGAGTTTTGATACTGAGAATGTTAAAGAAAAAGTCTCAACCATGCTGATGCAAGAAGGGTTTCATAAATTGTCGATAACCCAATTAATGGAGATTCAAGGGAGTGTGCCACAGGACAAGCAGGAATTGTGGGAATGAAGGGGGTGTTCTTTATCCCCCAGAGAAGCATTATGGTGACAAGACAGCACTGGAAAACCGGTGATGCCAGTAGCATTATTAAAGGTCGTGATTGAACAGTTGCATTACTAGAGAGAGTCTTGCTGCTATGGTTGCAGAAGACTGGTTTGCTCCGAATTTGTTGGAACACATTGCACTGTTTATGGTAAACTGCATCGTGTGTCAAAAGTTTACTGCTGGGCATACACTGAGAACAATTAGAGGGGTAATACCTCGCCCGAATGGTCCATTTGATCATTTACATATCGATTATGTTGATATGCTGCAAGTATGTAATGGATAAAGGTATCTATTAGTGGTGGTGTGTCCCTTCTATAGGTGGTTGGAGGCATGTCCATGTACACACCATGATGCCACTTGCGCAGTGAGGTGTTTAGTGTTTGAAGTCTTTTTGAGATGGGGTATGTGTGAAGTGCTGATATCCGAGAATGGGCCATATTTTGTTAATGAGATATTTGAACAAATAGGGCTTCTATTGAACATAAAACACAAGTTCTCTTTTGCTTATCACACGCAAGCAAATGGGATATGTGAGAGACTCAACGCCCTCCTTAAAGAAAGGATTGGCCAATTAAAATGACATTTAAGAAGGGATGGCTATATTGCCTACCCTTAGCTTTATATGCCCTCCGGAATCAGCCAGGATCAGACCATCACCTTACCCCTCACAAACTAGTGACAGGGCGGCAAATAAGAACGCCTCTTACACCTCCATCTAGGAGTAGAAGTGATGCCCAGAGTGTAACTAAAACTTTAGGAGATGAATTGCATGATTATTTGACATGTATGACCTCTAGTATCTCTCTCATTTCAGATCAACTCAAGCACCATTCGGTCTCAGAACATAGATGAAGACAATTCAACAACCAACCCAACTAAACTTCTATCGACACCCAAGTTATATTTTGGCAACTTAATGTTGATAAAAAACTTTACTAGAAAGTAACATGAGCCACGTTTTAATGGCCCCTTTTGCGTCGAAAATATAACCCCTTCAGCTGTAAAGGTCCAAGGAAGACGAGCCTGGTTTCACTTGGGCAATGTAAAGTCCTATAAAGGTGAGACCCTCCTTTCCACCATTGTCGATCCAGAAGCAAGACAAGAAGAAGAATTTCAGCGTGCAGACTCGATCAATGACGAAGAAGAAGGACAGCATAGCAACAACTTGTGAATGATAAAGATTTAGCTTGGACTAGAATTCAGAGGAGGACACTCCTTATAAATACTTTAGCAAGGAGTGGCTGAGAATTTTAGTAGGCCAAAAATGAACATTAGAAATGCATTGAAGCATCAAAGCTATGCCTAATTGTCAGTTCTTGATCAGAAATTGGAAACAAGATCAGTATCCAGATTTATTTTGTGGCGCATACCTGTTCTAAGCAGTTAAACATATGGTCCTCACTGATAGTGATGTGCATTGGCTTGTGCTTGCTGTTTTTATATTTATACTTCAAGGTTATCTTGCCCTTGTCAGAAGAGACTTTCACATTCACACGTTTTAAGAGGATCCTAAGAATGGCCCTGTGATTAGAAGGCTTCTAATTGCAATAATTGAGCAACTTTTACAGTTGCAGGTGTAAAGAAATTTGATAATTGTATTAAAAATTAGAAATTTGGAAGCTGGCACAGTTCTAGAGAATGAACAAGTGCAACTAGTACCAGGATGGTGCAAACGGTGCAAATGGGGGATGACAATGTTTTGGTGCATATTATATGCCTGCACAATTACACTCTTTGTCTTTCTGTTCCTTCTTTTTCGCAGTCTCCATCATACTAGAACTCCCACTTTCGTAGAGGCCCCTATCATTCTCCCCACTACGTGAACTGCTTTTGATTTGTTTACTTCCACTGAGAGAGAGGCTCCTATAGTTCACCCACTGAGACATCTATTTTTGACTTGTTTCATGAGTATTATACAAGCTCTACATTTGTGAGACATAAGAGAAATACAGAGGAAGATAATGAGGGGGAGATAAATACCTATCTAGACAATGCAGCACACTTAGGTAATAACATGTGGTATCAGCACATGAGAAAGGTGGGAGAGAGAACATCTAAGGAGAGTTGCTACGTTTGGGCTATCATACCCTATGTCATGAATACAGTGCAAACTTTAATTTCCAGAGAAGTTCCAGAACACGATGCCAGGTGTCTCGTTCATCTTGCAGCATGTATGAACAGAGGACAATTTCAAGGAAGTTATGCCCCTTTGCGATGGAGAACAAAATGGTTGTTTCCATACCAGGACTACACAGATGGAAAAGGAACCTGAATGGAAGAGCAAGCTACTTATCTATCCTGCAGCAGGACAGGAATGGGTAGTTGTTGAAGAGATGAAGAGAATGAACTTTTCTAATAAAATAGAAGTAGCTGGATGGCCTGGATGTTTGGAACAAACTCAAGTCTTAGTCTATGGAAGAGTGAAGTCCAAAAAGGGATGGAAAGAAGGTCTGATATCCTGTGCAGCTCATCTTTTAAAGCCAGAATAAGTACAAGAGGTGCAGAAAGTGAACAATGGATGTTTGAAGTCATGGGCCAAACATGCCGAAATACTGACATGGGTAGAAGATGAATCAGGGTCAATGGTTGTGATTGCATTGGCGAATATGACATTGTGCTTCTGGAGACATGGACAGAATAATGTGGAGATAACAAAGGCTGCAAAACTACAGTTGAAGTTTCCAGGACGGGAGCAGGGACCGCCGTCCTAACGGATCGATATTGGACTTATGGTCTTAGGGCCTACATGAAGCAGCCCAAGGATTGGGGAGAAATGTGTTGCTTGGTGCTCATCCATGTTCCAGCATTAGTGATTCCTCAGAGTTACCTGAACATTGGAGTATTTCCAAAAGTGGATGCCCTTTTGAGAAGGAGAAGACCGCTTGAATTTCTCAATCGAACCAGAAGAGAGAATTACTTCTCAGCCAAGTCAATAGAAGCATATGAGTCCATTCCTTATGAGCATAGGTTGTTCAGCAAGTCTGCTTCAATATTTACGACTATCTTCTTGCCTGGGATTCAGATGATGGCCAATGCCAAATGGTTGCAAATTACCAGATGGGAGCTCCTGCAGACAATCAACACCACCATAAAGGGATTCAATGCTATCAAGGAAGAGCTGAGGGCCATACGACTAATGACCCTGCAGAACAGATATGTCCTTGACATGATCACAGCGATGGAAGGAGGAGTGTCCGCCAAAATCGGGCCATCATGTTCCACATTCACACCTTCTCACGATGACGGAATATGACCATGACAGAGGCTATAACATTGCTAACAAACCTGCATAACCAGATGGAAGATGAGACAGGTGACATAACAGATGACAGTTGGTTTGCTTCCATATTGTCATGGATTCTGCAATGGATGGCAAACATTTTCAAATTTCTTGGAGCACTATTGATCATGGTGTTGTTTGGATTCTGTGTGATCAAGATAATCATTGCCCAGTGTAAGAAGACAGCAAAGAAAGCAGTAGACATGAAGATCATGATCGATGTCGAATCAGGGTTTGGACCCAAAGAAGTGACAGATGAAGATGTCAGAAAATACATAGAGGCTAGCATCATAGCACCAGAAGGAACAAAGTTTCTGCATCCGAAGAATTAATAAGAAGTACGTGGGACGATGTGTCTATTGTAATCTGAATGGACAGTGCAGCTACATGACCTGAAGTGTGGCTGAACATGTCAAATGAGCCGGCACCCTGAGGGGGGGTGATGAAGATCTGGACTCCAAAGAAGCAAAGAGAAAATATCAAGATGTGGAGACAATTGAGGAGGTGGTCGAGGACGCGACCGGGTGGGGGGGGGAATGTAGAGGAGCAGTTGCATGTCTCTGCAGAAATCCCAGCCCCCTACCTCCTGTATGTTGAAAGCCTGAGATTGTGCCATGCTTGACACCTGCTATTGTGACCGTACCATGGCAATTATTCCAAAGAAGATATCCACTGAGAAAACCTTATCAAAAGTATCCCCAGAGAGATGACAATCTGAGAGAGGAACTCCCTGAAGGAATATGAAAAAGAGTGAAAGAGGAGCTTGTGATGTCACAAGAGACGAGCATGGCATCCTGCAGATACTGGATGAAGAGAATGTATGGATTTTACAGAAACTAATGACGGCATTAAGAATCGAGTAAACTTTAATGTGCAAGAAGAAGTTTGCATGTGTGTGAGGCACTGCAGAAAATGCAAGCAGTATAGTTGCAGCAACGCAAGTAGACTAAGTAATCTCAGAAACTGGCTATATGTGGTGAATAGACTGCAGGCGGAGATGCCATTGTATAGAAGCTGGACATTGGTGTCATGAATTTAGTAAGCCCGGACCCATGAAGAGGAAAGGCTGAGAACTGTGTTGCAGCAAGAATGAGCTGAGATCGTGGATACGAATGGCAAAGCTGTTTGGCCTGCTGTCAAAGCTGAGGCAGCCAAGGCCGGCTATCTATTCTCAAAGGCAGTGAACGTGAGAAGCTGAATCATCCCTTGTCAAGGTGTGGAGAAAGAACACCAAGTGTGCAAAGATTTATTCATTTAATACATTTAAATGCTGCAAAATGCACCAAATCGTGGTCTCCTGTCACGTGAGCCAAGGATGGAAATAGTTGAGCTTGGAGTCCTAGAACAGCGATAGTGCGTGCTCACACTCCCTTATATTCCCTGGGACAAGAATACCCTGCAAGGCCAAATTCAAAGACAATCTTCATGGTAGAAGGCATGGGTGATGAGAGATGTTGTGTTAATTGGGTCGGGACAAAAAGTCAAGTCCACCCCCTGGCACCTTGGTATGCGCTTACATGTTTCTAAGTGAACTAAATGTTCCAGGCATGGCACGACCATGCCAACCAATTGTAGAGGGCTGTATAACAAAGGGCCTAATAGTTTGAGGGCCAATGATATACTGTGTACTTAATAGTGTTCAAGATTACATGTTTTAGAGGTAGGCATAAGCTGTCCACCTGATAGTAGATGTCCAATCACAATCCCACCCCTTATATAAGGTATACTTAGATGTTCCCCTTGACCTATCACAACCTCTCATAGGTTTTTATCATTTGCCACATAGTATGACTTCACCTATGACAATGTTTTAGTATATAAATGTGTTTTTATGTGAAATGTACCCAGAACTCGAGCGAACGTCCGTTGATGTCCGTTTTAACTCCCTGTTTTAGACAATTGATATTAAAACAGTAAACTTTGCCATGTTCCTGAGTTGGTTCGATTATTTGGTGTCCGAGTTATTCTGCATCCCCATCCATTGCCTGCACGATACCCAAAGGGCCCTACACTCATCTTTATCGTGAGTTCCGCCTTCGGTTCGAGGCCATGCTCTTCTAAAATTCAGTAAAGCTCCCAGTTTCAGGGAGTGGTAAATGATCTCCAGAAACAAGTAGCAAAACCCTCAGACCCCAATTGAGTGGCAGATGCAGCAAACCTTTTACTCCCGCAATATGATCTTGAGGCCCTCCGAATGAAAGTATATGCTTCAGGGTTACAAACAATTTAATGCTAGGGAGACATTTGTGAAAAATAAATTGAACGCAAGCCCACTGTACTTTATTTATTAGTTAGTCAAGCAGACAGCCCTATTATCAAAGACATGTTTGTCAAATATAAATATCTTTGGTTCGTCTTATGTTTTCAAATGCTCTTTGATTTTATGCAAAGAAGCCAGGAACCCTCATTGATATTCCTACTCATTTTGTATAAGGTATCTCAAATGAGAACAATTAACAGAAATAATATATATTGTTATTTTAAGTTTTGATGATCATGATTTGTTATTTATACAGTACTTTCGCCAAAGCGATGTACATAGAACATATTTGTATACCTCCTTGTTTACCTCCTTGCACTCTCTCCAGACCATCCTACCCTACATTTTCTGTTTCATTTTCGATCTCTCTCTAGTTCTGCATACACATGTCCCTCTCTCTCCCTATCTTCCTTTCTCTTTCTCCCTCATTTTATACACACACACACACACACCCTGCCTCACTCTCTTGGTCCACCTCCATGCCTACTGACCTCACCCCTGCAACACGCTCTCTGCCATCCATTCACTCTCCTTTTCAAATGCTCTCTTCCCGATTCTGACTCCCTCCACCCCCCTTCCATTGGCTCAGGTGATCACCTGACTCTGTGAGCCAAACTATGCCTATCTTTTCTCCAGGGGCTGGGTTACACTGGTGCAAAGTGTTTAAACCCTTGTTAGCCCCATCCCCTTTCCAGTCTATGTTTGCAGGGCAGCAGCCAGGTGTCCAGTCTACTTGTTTACTTGTTAGTTTTCGTCCTGTGTTGATGAGCTTTGATTCAATTTAATTTATTAGTAATGTGTTACAGTTTATATTTAAACTTTACACATGATAATAATTTACACATATACAAACAATCGATACACAAAAGAGAAGAAGAAAAAAAAAATGAAAGACTAAAACTAGAAAAACAAAACTAAAACTGCAGGCAAGAACAATCTCATATTGTTACTTATCTACCTAACTAAAAAGAAAAACGTTTAAGTTATAATTAAACTAAATTCAAACTTGGTAAGCCAATTGTTCTAATCATTACTAAAATTACATATACAAATATCACAGTCCTCTACTAGGGGCGGTATCGTAGTATCGAACAGATTCATATAAAAATATTCAAAATTCTTTCTATTTTAACCATACTCTAAAAGTAGCAATCTGCAGCTGCAGACTTTGTGTGTTCATAAGGCGTTGCCAGAATGTAGATTCTCCTATAGATACTATATCATGGACAAAATTGCTGTAACTAACTAGGTAAATATCCATCATCTTTGCACATTTAGTTAATACATGATTAGCAGTTTCTTTGCATCCGTTGTCCTTACATAGTCGACAATACCTCTCTGTGGAAGATAGATCATTAAATCTGCTTTTGTTGGAGACTAATGGCAAGTTATCAACCCTCATCAGAAGTAAAAATCGGCTGAGTCGGCTTGAGGGACAGAGGATTAGATACAGCTGCATTTGTTTAAAAGAGTAGAGCATGTAATGGATAAATTGGTATTTTGGGAGCTTCTCCAGATGTGCGTAATTTTCAAGCCAGTCCCAAAGATCGATTTTTTTAGACAATGCTTTTTTTTGGGGATCGGCACACTTCTCTCCTCTCTTGGTCCAGCATATTACCCTCAGGAAGGTTTCGGTTTCCTTTATAAGATGGCATTTGGTGGCTTCCTTTGTAGTTTCTAAAGCATATTCTTTTAGCAACCGATTCTCTGGATGATTAGAAATCCTTAGATAAAGTTCAGCTCTCCTTTTTAGGACAATGGCTCTTAGAGAGGAAACCCCAACTTCCAATCTTAACAACGCCATTGGGGTGGATTGAGGGAGACCTAGGATTATTCTCCAAAACTTCCCTTCTATCACTTGCAACCAGTTTAAATCCATTTGCAGCAAAGCTTCCAGTCCGTAAACCACCAAAGGAGTTAGCACCTGGGTGTATATTTGACGGATTCCATACAGGCTCAGTCCGCAATTCCGACTTGAAAATTGGCTAATCAAGGACGTTGCTTGAGCTGCCCGGTTTTTTCTTATTTGGATGCACGAGTTATAACCAGGCTTTGATTCAGGTTATTTTGTTTGGCAGGAGAAATCCCAGTTTATTCTGTTTCTGTTCTTGATTCCATTTGAGGTTTTCTTGGTGGTGGCTAGGTGCATTTGGGGAGCTTTAGTTCTAAAAGAAACAAAAGAGAACTATGGCCAGAAAACTGGTTTGGAGCTATCGTGCAACAGAGGGTGGGACAGAGGATGGTACCATTGTCAACAGTCATGGCACATGAATGGGTTTTAGGTACTGGCACCCAATCCCCTCACCCCACTTCTGAGAGGACTTCCTTTTCACCCATGACAGGGTCATGGCCGTGACCCAGTCACAAGATGCCCACATTTCTGCACACTCCTCACCTACTGCACCGGACCGAATCATTGTTCCTTTTTTATCTTAAAAAGTTAATATTTGCTGTTTAGCTCATCGATTTATTATTTTTGTTTGTTTTTTGTTTTTTTGTGATTTTATTTAATTTTTACAGTTGTAGGTAAAGGCTGGGTGTATCCAGAAAACATACAAAAATGGAAGCGGACCGTTTCGAGAGATGCATCTCAGGAGTGTTTTTTATCTATGGAAAACAATGCGAAAAAAACATGTTTATTTGCACGTTCTTTTTTTTTTACATGAAAGCATCGCTGGATATTCACCAAATGTTGCATGAGTGTTAGGGTGTGGCCTGACGTGTGTTTTTGCCACATTTGGTGAATTTAGTGGAAGAGGTCATAAGTTACAAAGGAAAGCATTTTCTCCTTTTCCTATCCAAAGTGTCACGTAACTTTAACTGCAGTATTGCTCCCACAATGCTATAATTATAGGGTGGAGCTAATTGCCCTGTAGGTAAGGTGAAACTTAAGACCCATTGACTATGTGAAAAATCTATTGCTAATAACCTTTTACCCATTTGACGCATCTGTATGAAATTTTTCCGAAGATATGTGTTGTCCTGATTCCGCCAATACTGGAAAATGTGGTGCAAAGTCGGCCCAATTTTAAAAAAAAGTTCTAAAGTATGAAAGAAGTCTTGTTTTTTAAAAAATGTTTAAACTTAAAGGACATTTTCAAGCCAATCGAGACCCTCGAGCTGCAACCGACTGCACCGCTGACTGCTGTTACGCTACAGTTGCTAATGCCGTCCGAGACGCCTCGACGAGTGCATTAGAACTGCCGACAGGACTGAGACAACGATTTGTGACCCTGACCCACCATTTAGGCCAGTCTTCCGCCATCCTTCCACCCTCACTTGCCGAACTGCCTGCTGCCTGACACTCGCAGCTATCATCTTGAACTCTGTCGCAGAAGCTGCAAAGTGCCCTGAAACGGACGCAACCCTGTTGAGCACCAAGAACTTCTACAAGCACAAGGTACATTGTGGTTCTGTCCCCCTGGTCCTCCTCCGAAGGCCCCTCATGACATTTTACGACCCATTGCTCCCTTTGTGCTGAAACCAAGCATCCTTGAACTATTGAAATTAATTACATTACCCGACTACCCTCCTGTCAGTATCCAGAGTGCATCCCTTTTCCTTCCTGCAACTGTCTGTCCTATGCATACCTTTACAGCGTGGGTTGTTTTTGTAGTTTGCTCGAACTGTCTGGTGAATAATATTAAAGTAGATCTTTTTATACAACCTTGACTGGACACTCCCTTTTATCACTGACTAATAATAGTATTTTAGTTGTGTGCAACTAAACAACGATTCATGACCTTGCGTAGATAAGCCTGCCGTTCTGTCCACTTAATCTAAATTGGACAAGGAGTTTTATAATTTGCTTGTGTTTCCAATCTGTTCAGATCTCCTCTGGTGTAGAGGTGTGGGGCTGACTGATGGTTTTGAAACCGTTATTCATCCATGGACCACTAGCTGCCCGGAGGCTGATTTGTCATACTCCCTCTTCTACACTAATACTGTCACCTCCACACTTCAACTCCATCTCACCTTCCACTTACACTCTCACATTTCACAACCTACATTTTCATTACCTCACCACATTTGTTAATCTAGCATGTCCAGTTGCATCACAGTACCACTTGCACTCACTAACCAATACTTCACCTGATTTCTACATCGCCTCCACCATCCTCGTCAATGTCCTTCCTCATGCTGGTGTCATGGTCTTCTACCTCCTTCCACCATCTGATCCTGCTTTCTACTCCCAGGTGATGTTACAAACATGAATGTTGATAAATAGTGGGTTTTGTCCCGCCCATTTTTTCCATGCTAGTCTGCCGAACTCAGCAATGGCAGCCTGTGGTCTTCTAAGTCGCTTAGGAGACTCTAGAAGGTACCCCGCAGCGTTGGTGTCTGTTTGGGGGTCTCTGCCCTTTTCCATTTCCCTGGTGGTCTATGGTTAGGCCCACATTATTGGACGAGTCACTGCTGGAGCTTTGGAACAGACAGCTGACCTCTCTGCGGTTACATGCACTTTCCAGTACCACTCTCTCTCTTGCAGAGTGCGTTATGTGCAGGAAGCTCTGCTCTGGTGTGGTGTTGTGCACAACAGTAGCTTCTGTGGTGTTCATTGCTGCTCTGGTTTCCCATGATGTTTCCACAAGAAGTAAACACATTCTGGCCAGCATCCTGCTTATGAGGTATTAAGTGAGACAAGATTGTTATGCATAGAAACATACTGACACAGAGGGGGCAGGAACTGGGACCCTCTCAACTGCCACTGTCTTCTTTGGCAGAAGGACTGGCACTGGATTCCTCCCACCCCTGGTTGAGAGCAGTTGCCATCCCTGCTTGGCACATTCCTCGTAGTTGTAAAGTGAATAGTGGAATGGCCAATAATGGGGAAAACATTCCATGGTGCTAAGTTTTGAAACATGCTGATGATATTGAATACACACATACTGATGCTATAGAATACAATACCTACGATGATATGAACAGAAACAACTTGTTTCCTGGAAATTCAGTAAAAAATATTGACTTGAAGTGACGTTAAGTGCAACAAAACCCTTGAAATTTGGTTGGAAAGTGTTGGATGCTACACCAACTTAACTTTGAGCCCCCCAATTGTACAGCCCATGAGCACACTGATGACATCACAGGTGACATCACGAATGACATCACTTATATAAATGATGACATCACTGGAAACTATGAAAATGGAGGTTGCACAACAAACCTTGCCTACCCCCACTGTAGGCCTGCACTTACCCATTTATTGCAGCTCAGCGCTCCCTAGCACTTACTATACTTGGCAATTACATCTGCTGCTCGCCCCATTAGAGCGGACAGTCCAGCACTTACCACCACTCCTCCCCTCTGCTCACAAGGCCTAGTAGGTTCGTCCTTATTCCCCAGTGTATATATTGTTTTCAATCCCATGTTCCCTCCCCGTTGCCATGTGGGCGCTTTGAAACACAATTTACTTGTTGTATAAGCACCTAACCAATGCACAATAAATTAAATAAACATAACCTTTATTTCATTTATATCAATGTTGTGCCACATTATTTACTATTATAATACTTATGAACTATTTCTTTGATCTGATGAATTTTTTTTAAGTAAATTATTTTTTGATGCAATATTTGTGTAGGTTTTCCAGACACTGCGTGGCTCGTTCCTACATTGATTTGTGGAATCTTTGTATCACTGAAAACCAGCGCATACTGATGACATTACAGATGACATCACTGATAACATCTTAACGTATATCACAGGAAACTACTCATCAGTGGAAAAATGGTCGATGCCTATTTCAAGACATATGACAAACCTATTTTACGGGTGTATGGATAGTGCATGCTAACAGAAATATAATATACATGTGGACCCGTTATCGGGATAAAGTGGCCGCTAGGCCTGGCCGCTGGTAAGCAGCACATCGTGTGTCTCACATCTCTTTCTTTACAGCCAATCCTTGCTCTCATCAGACAATGCAAACTGCACACAGCTCTGTCAACATGCGAGACTCAAGCTTACAGCAACCACATCCACACTCCCCTGAAGCCATGACATACAGCAACCCCTACAAACACACAGAGGTTGAAGCTGATGTTCGTCAACGCCCGCTCACCAATCTCAAATGCATCTGACATTGCAGACATCATCAACAGAAACTACCTGGATGTGCTCTTCATCCCTGAAACATGTCTCACTCTTCCTTGACACACATCCTAGAGTTCCTCACCTCAGACAGCTACAGCATTCAACTCAAGGACAGGCTGTACTAGACTGACAGAGGACCTTCCACCATTCACAAATCCTCTTCACCCTGCACAAGACTTAAAGCAGTCACTACCAGCTTATTGGAAGTACTTGCCCGCAACCACCCACTCAAACCTATCTGCAGACCCCCTACCCCAACATCTCCTTCATGAATGACTTTAACATCCTGGTCACTGCCATATCCCTCACACGCTCCATCATCTTCCATGGGGTTTTCAACCACCAAGGCAGCACAGCTTCCTAGACTATGAAGGAAGCAGTGTTCATCATATTAGACACACTGAGCTTCACCCAACAAATTACAGACCCAACCCAAAAGCAAAGCAACACCCTAGACATCATCAATGTCTTGCCAATCTTCTATTATAACACACTGATACTTCTTGAATGATCGGGTCACGTCACCATTCCCAGCATTTTCCCAAGCAACCAGACACAACCTAAGCCTAGCAATGAGACTTCCTTATAGAACCACTCATTGGTGACCCCCCATCTCACATCCTCCCTAGCAGGGCCCAGTACAAGGAATCCAACAACATACTAGAAGCGCTCAACAACACCCTGAAAATCGACATACAAACCCCGGAGAAACAACCAACCATCATACATAAACCATCAGTCACCTGATACACAGAAGAACCTATTAAAAGCAAAATATCCACCGAAAAACGAGAGACAATCTGGTGTAGGTCAGAAATCTCATCTGACCTAACCGAACTTAAAAAGCTTCAGACTGCCTGCAGACAAATGATCACCACTTTGAAAGCCACCGTCTACCAGAAGACCATTGGCAAAGCCAACCATTAAAGTAAAGCTCTCTTCCAGGCAGCCAAGCAATGCATCAACCCTCCTTTCACCCTCCTATCCCACATTACGTCGACAAATCTACTGCCATCACCTACTTCTTCATTGAAAAGATCAGCAAGATTACCAATAACACTGACGCCAACATAACACACACAGTGCCTTACTCATACCTCTGTGCAAAACAATGCTGTTAAGGCAGTTTTTACACAACTCTCTAGTGAGGGATAAACAACCACTAAATTTAAGGGAGGGCAGTACAACTGTGCAGTAGCACCCAGAGCATTCCAAGTACCAGATGGAATTACCAATAAATGATCTCAGACCCAAATAACCGGACAGACTCAAAGAATATGGCAAATACTACTTTATTATCAGCTCAAATAAAGTAGGGATACCTGGTGAACAAACAGATTGCAGCTCACACACTCTCAATTACATTTCAATTACACAAAGGCTTTATACATCGATATACCTCAGCTATGGTAAACAGTAAAAACCTATTGCAAGGAGGGATTGGTTAAGGGAACATATATACCTATATTTCGTTTAGGGGGCGTGACTACATGGCCACGTAGCAGGACGTGGTCCCGAGGAGCTCCTGCCGATCCATTTGTAATCCTCGCATATATACATGCCTGGAGGCAGTTATGACAAGGAAACTGACACCCACCGGAATATAAAGTCGCTGGGTATGAAGCGATCGATGTCCTGGGGGAGATCGATACACGTGCGGTGAACTGCAGGCTGAAGAAGATCTGCACATCAGATGAGGAGAGAAAATAAAATGGCAGCCGCCAAGGGACAAAAGAATGCACCGTGAGACGGCTGGATGCCGCGGGGAGAATAAAAAAGGCACCGCACCGCAGCCTAAATGAAGACGGACCCTGGCTGAGGCATGAAGAGGAGCCAGCTGTGAGGGAAGCACTAACGGTCGCTTCCGTCCGTCTGGCACAGAGGTGGAGGCATCAATGGAAAAGTCCATTACTGTGGTTGTAGGCTTCTTATCCGGAATTGCTTCGTTTAGTTTCCCAAATATAGATCTGTATAGTTCTTCCGTTTTATTTGGCATTAATATATACACTAGTGGAATAAGTGTCAGGTTTATCGTGCTGTGCACACTATAAAACTGTTGAAACGGGTGAGGACATGCTTTAAACGTTGCGTTGCCATGCCACACTTTCGAATTTCCAAGGTGTGATAAGTTATCTTTTGTTGTATATATTAGTATCTTTTCGTTTTTTGTTTCTATTGTTGTGAAGTGAAATTGTTCACCCTTGTCAGTTGTTTTAAATATTGCTGTAATTTCTATTTCTTCATATGTTCGCGGTGCCGTCGGCAGGTTTTCCTTCAGTTGCTTTTTTCTGTTCATGCGACACTGGATACGTTTGGTTTCCGGCATCTGAGCCGCAACATGCAATGGGATTTTGTCACATGTACGACCTATTACCGATCCACTTGCCTCATTCGGGTTTTCATCAGCTGTTTATTTAAATCTCATTTAGTGTTTTTTTTTATTAGTATAGCCGTTCTGTTGGGCATGTGATTATGCTCCCCCCACCATAACGTACACCACGAAAGATGATGGACAAACACCAGAGCCGTTTACCTGACATGTCCCACCACAAGTGTCAGGCAAAGTCAGGCAATTGAACACACACACACACACTTGACGGCCCTTTCCCTTCCTCACAGGATAAAAGGTGGTGCATGAGAGCACAATACGAGCAAGGCAGACCGCATGATGAAAGAGCTAATTGAGCAAGGCAGTTCAAGAGGAGGAAAAAGATGGCACAAATCAAGAGGGTAGCAAGGAGAGAAGCAACCTTGCCCTTTCCAAGCCAGGCCTGTGATGCCTCCACGGAAGGAAATGTAAGACTGTGAACAATAGCCAGTGTGTGCTGCAGCAGATGTCAACGGTACACTGGCCCTCCTCCGCTGATAACCAAGCCAGGGAGAGATGCTTGCTACCGTGGTACTGGCCTTGACTCTAGAGATAAGAAAGGGCAAGCCATTCATCAGAGCCGATGAGTCGAGGGGAGAGCCGATAAACAACCAAACTGTGTTGAACAAAATTAGCAAGCAGTTTGAAGAGGGAAAATGGAGACCAAATCCATGCCCCCGCACCCCAAGCGCCCCAGCGCACCCATGAGTGACAAATATGCTGAAACACACCCACTTCACCAACAGTGCAACTTCTATGCTACATTAGAATCAATGCTGCAATATCAGAATCTACAAACACAAAAATCCCTGTTTAAAGGCTTGCAAATGCCTATATGAATTAACATGGTCTAAATGCACAGTGTAAAGCTATGTTTCAGGAAAATTACAGCTAAGTTCATTTCACTCACTGAACACTGAACACTGGCTGCGGGAGCCTTATCAACATTCCTCGCAAAACAAGTCCGACTTGCCAAGGCCGCAAATTCAAGATAAAACTACTTTCTGCAGACAGACATTTTTTAATTATCCACAAATGCGAGTAAATCACGGCAACCCAGTGTGCTTTTTTTCTTTCTGGGAAAGAAAGACATTTTCTCAAGGACACGCACAACATTGAAACATAACTTGTAACAAGCCAGAACCAGGTGCGAACTGCTTGTCCAGCTAAAAAGTTATGGGAACAAAGTCACATTGCAACATGATTAGAATTAGGTAATGGGGGCTGGCACAGCTAAATCAACCCACTGACGCAGGAGGTAAATATCCAATTATCAGGCTCTCTATAAGTGCTACATATGTAACCCACCACTCTGCAGCCAATAACAGGAGGAGATAGGTTTCTGGGAGCTGATCCAATTCTGTGAGGTCAGCCTGCAGTGTGATTATAAAACTTACTTGCAAGACAGCCCCGGGGGAGACGGCGCCTGAACTCGCGATACACGATGCTTTTCTTTGGCTTTTTTTTCTCTTCTGTGCCTAGAAATAAAGCAGTTTGAAACATGTTGCTGCCTGCTTGGAACTCTGTTGCATTTCTGGGGGCCATATGGGAGGTGTTGGGGCCTCCCATAGCTGGTGAGGCTATGGCTGCTGGCCCCCCACTGCCCTGGGGGTGGGGGGGGATCCAGCTTCTCCCCGACAAGTTGGTGCCCTCTGTGAGGCTCATTGCTCATTGTAACATGAGTGATTGAGCTCTGCCTGCGCAAGCCCTGTGATGGACTGAGCTCCCTGCCGCCGACTCAAGGAAGCTGTGAGACCCTCGCCTGCACCTGAAGACCACCGGAAAAACGCGTAACCGGCTAAAGGCTTCGGGGGCCACTTGGAAATACCCCGCTTGAGGGCAGGTGAGAGCCCTGCAGGAGAAGGGGTCCGGTGAAGTGCATTGAGGGAGTGTCCAGCAGTGGTGCAATTGCCAGTGCAGCATAGGAAAATGTAAGTAAACCAGCAACATGGGCTCTGAGGGGGGGAAATGTTTAAAGTAGAAATGTTAAAGTGTTTTTTTTTTTTTTTTTTTTTTTAATTTTTTTTTAGGGAGGGATTGTAAATTGGGTGGTGGGTGATTGTACATTGTCACAAAATTCAGCGCATTGGTAGTGATCGGCACGTGAATTGTAGTTGGGACTGGGGTGGTGGCAGTGGTCCCTTCTTGTGTTTTTGAGCATATTGGGTGGGGTAGTGACTCCCTACACATAGAACAGGAGTGCCGCGCTGATTGGTCTAGAACAGGATTGCCGCGCTGATTGGTCTGGATGGTGATTTCATGTACGGGGTCTGGATTTCCTATGAATTGACGTTATAGATCAATGAGTAGATGAGGTTCCCTGCTAATTGAGCGTTTTAGTTCAGTGAGTGGATGATGTTTCCCCGCAGGAGGTAGCTACATTGTTCCCGAGTGCGGAAGATAGTTGGCTGGTTAAGGTCCCCTGGTGAGGAGCGTATCATGCACTAGGCGACGCAGTGTGTGCAGTCCAATTATAAGAGTTTATTGTGGTTTACCTTGTTCCAGTTGAGACAGGAAGACAGCTGTGGGGATTGTGGGGTTTTATTTTGGGATTTTTTGTGGGGTTGGGAGAAATGGGTTATTGTTCTGTGTATGCACATTTGTCTTTTCATTTGCATTGTGTTTTTAGTTTGGTGACGTCACCTTCAGATTGATGCATAAGGACACAAAGTTTTGATGGTGAGGAGATAGTGGTGTGGTTTTGGATTTGGAGAATAGGTGACCAAGAGGCGGTGTGTGGAAGACACATGCGCAAGATTTTGGGAGTGTGCCGGAGAAGGCAATGGTTTGGTGAAGATGGATTGCACGTGGAGTGCACTGGCTAAGGTGCGGAGCCAAGAAGGCTCACAGAAGTTGAATATTGTTCAATTATCTTCTAACTTTTGCTCCCTGAACAGCGGACTACCGAAATTTTCGAATTGAATAGAGGTAAAATGTATCACACAATACAGAAATGACTCCCCTTCACTTGTTGTGTAGCACACAGCTTCCATGCTGAAATAAGTCAGTAAAACATAGTGTGCAAAGATTCAAAAGTACTGAAGGTAAATTAAAAAGACAATGGCTGCTCATAGGCGGCTTCTCCAGAAGCGTGCAGCAATAGCTAAGGACACACATACACAGCACTTACACGGGAATAGCTTTAAAAGCACATGTGCAGCAATCGCTAAGGACACACATACACAGCACTTACACGGGAATAGCTTTAAAAAGCACATGGCTACAGTTGAACTGTGTGCACGAAGGAAAAGGAAAATGCGAGGGGTCAGCTGATGTTGAAAAAACACGAGCAGAGGGAAGAGGGGACTCACCCTTCTGAACCTCCGGGAGTGTAATATTTGATGACACAGGGGCAGAGAAAGGCAGTTGAGGACAAGTAGGCACAAAATAAATAATTCAAGCATGCGATGGGAGGGGCAGTTAAAAACAGCTTCAACACTCACGCACACAATAGCAGTGTCAACAATCACCACAATATGCACCGCCCATGTGGGGAGGATACATGGGGCAGGATGGGATCATTTCAGCAGACACCACAAGCACCAATCCAGGTACTGTCACCACTACATGTACAGACACAACAAATGACAGCACCACTACCCCAGGACTGACTAGAATAACAACACAGGGGCACTGCACAGCAGCCAGCACCCATACAGAACACTGACACAATAGCAATGGTACCGGTTACATGACTGGGTGGGGTCTTCCTGATGGGGAACAAATCTTTCAAAGGACATAGATTGACATTATACCGCTAATAGGACAGCCCAAGACAAACTTGATTTGACTCACTCTGCCACACACACTCATGCTCCGCTTCACCGACAGAGCGGGCGAGACGCGCGCCGACACACACACTCACGCACACTCAATAATGCAGAGGACAATTGCATAGGGGTGGTGATAGGTATCAAAACATTTTCTTTTCTGGGTGACAGTGGGGCGACTAGGCCATGCATTAGGGAAGAGACATTTGTGACATCATGAGCAATGTGGATATGACCACCTTATTAACAGAGAAATACATAACTTGTTAAACACCAGACATACACATGTTGAAAGTAAGGAAGATTGTTTAAGAATAATGGGGGTGCACGATACAGAGGGGGGTGCATAATGATAGCGCATCACAAGAGAGTACATTTAGCTACATTTTGAGCACACATCTTTCAGTGAGGAGACTGGGCTCATGAATACACGATTAACACAGAACAATTAAATGAGACACACAAGGTAGAAGAAGGTGCACTTGAGGGGGGAGGACTACATTTCATTGACAGTTCACAACAGGAGGAGAGAAATAGGGGTAAAGAGTGGATGATCCATGTTCCCAACAGAATTAATTTGGCGACAAAATAACAGTGCAAGTAGTACTGCCACTAGCGCTTTTGAAAATAACACTGGCACAAATGCATTAGCCAACACACATAGGGAAAGAGGTCATTGCTGCACGAACTGGAGAATGATGGTTGTATTAAAATTTGAAAGCAGATATTGGGGGGAGAAATATATATTGTTTAAATATAACAGTAATTAGAAATATATATTGTTTAAATGTAACAGTAATTAGAAATATATATTGTTTAAATGTAACAGTAATTACAGTAGTGGAGTAATAAAATACTAGATTAAATGAGTAATTAACAGAGTAGGTAAGCTTTAAAAAGTGGACATGGGGTGGGATAGAGAGAATGAGAGTAAATTGGTAGCGGATTTCATTAGTACCAGCTTAAAGTGCCTGCAGTTCACTGCGAGGCACGCCCTGAGAAGTGTGAGAGGAGCCATAGAAAAAAATAAATAAATAAATAAATTAAAAAAAAAGGATTTTAAAACCCTGCGATCATCTTAACTAAGTAACATGGTGCACTTAATTTAGAAACACAGCCACCCTATATGACAAATTTACCACCCTGATGTTTCCCTATTTAGCTTGTCAGTGCCTGATGCCCCACGGGACAAAGGCACGCACTATAAATAACTTACAACAAAAGCACAGTAAATACAAAGATCCAAAGGCCCATTTGTACACTAGCACCCAATTTGCATATATATGATCCAAGTGTGTAATGAGTATCTTCACAAAAATTAAGTGCCTACCCATTTTCTGGGTACATTCCGAATTGTGTAATAATTTACAGTCAGACCGCCATTGAACGCCACCAGGTGGTGACAGGATGGTGCAGAGGTGTACCATTGGCTCCTCCCACTAGGACACTGAATAATGTGAGAGTAGTGCAGAGAGGTTAGGTCAAGAAAATGAAGAATATGTAAATTCTCAGGTCTCAAGCGCTTCCATTTCATTTCTCGCCAGATACAAAGGACCCAGGGCAGGCCTGAAGACAACGGACAACCAACACCCAATGGCTATGGACTACAGTGGGACATTTTCCCCTCCTGACAGACTTGGTCAGAAGTGTAAGGCGTCAAGCCCTACAAAGCGGTGGCCACCCTGGCAACGAGGGAGCAACGATCAACAGGGCCAACGCAAGAGATTTTCATGAACTGCAAAATAGCACGAACTCTCCCGAGTTAGGGAAACATGGCCATCCCATGGTCCAACGCACACTAGCAACTAGAATAGGGACTGACACACGCATTTCCAAAGTTTAATTGAGTTTCATATTACATTTTGTGCACCTACAGCTGTAACACTGTTTTGTTTCTTCTCTTTTCCCCGCACATGCAGGTTGTTGCGTATGTATGCTGTTAGAAATGTGTAGGAAATTTCCTTAATGTTATCTTCCATTAGAAACTGTGAGGTCCACTGAGTAAAACATTGTGAAGAATTCCCCACTCAATTGCCCACCCTATCAAGAACCTCAGACCCCTTAGAACATGTTTCCCTGAAGTATATTTCCTTGCTTGCATTGAATAAACAGCCCAAGATTTTCCCTACCCATATTGAGAAATTTTGAAAACACGAAATGTCCAGGGGAAGGTTTGATTTTTGCCCCTAGTGATTGTTTAGTTCGCGGAGCTTGATGTTACTAACATGTACTAACGTATTAACGCTTTTCTTGCGATTTTCAGGCGGGCAACTTTATCATCTCATCAGCTGCAAGGACCCAGCAGCGTAAGTGGTTATGGGCACGCAAATAAGGACTTTTACCTTCACGATGGGACTATTAATGATGAACAAAATTATGGGGGTGGTACTTTGAAAATTATTTGTAATAATGAGCATTACCGCTGTATCCCCTGCTAACATTCCCTAACCTAAGCAGGAACAGTTACGGCGTCAGTGGGTAAGGAAAAGCTGCTGCTAAAGTAAAGAGAGTTAAGGGCAGACACAAGGGGAGTAAAACATACACATAACACACATATCAGAAGTGACCAGCAACATGCCCACATGTACAAAATTGGTAGGGACACCACTGGAGAGAGCTGTCCTGACTGTTCTTTAACATATGCCGGAAGAGAATTGATTACAACAGAAATTACTACAGCAGAGCATGACGCCCATGTATGACAAGGTGCGAAGAAGATTGCAAGGGAAGACAGCAACATTGAGATTGGAAATAAATAAATAAATAAATAAATAATAAAAGAAGAAAGAAAAACAAAAGGAGAGAAGAACAAATAAAATAATAAGAGACAAAAATATGATAAGTGCCTAACAGAGTGAGAGAAAAGAGCAAAGATGGTCACTGAAGAAGGACGTATACTGTTAAGGTACCAACGTTATGTTACCAGCACAACAGTGACAAGAAGTGGACAATCATGCTGGATGCAAGAAGGTTGAGAGAAGTTGCGAGATGAGAGCAGGAACATCACTGCTTATGGACTACTATTGAGCACATGCATCCAAAGATCAAGAGAAACTACCACTGAATTGGGGAGGAGAGTGTTGATTGGTGCGCATCAGCATGCCCTTGTTGGTGATGACCAAGGAAGATGTGAAGAGTGACACATTCACCAAGGTGGAAAACAACGGAAGAAGAGAAACAGACAGAGAAGTAAAAAGAGGGGGGAATTACTTCTCGAGCGAGAAAGAAGAATGAGTGGGTGCAGTACAAGCATACCAAAGAATGATCAGCAAAAAATGCATCTGAAAAGAGAAAGCAAAGAACTAGCTAGTGCTTGCATGGTGATGGATGACATCATGACTGCCTGGTTGCTTGAAGGTGATAACGGAAGGACGAGTACCGAGCACAGCACCCTTGTGCAAGATAGAGATACATTGCAAAAGAAGAACAGAAGAAGTTATCGGAATGCAAACAAGAGACATGGTGAAAGGAAGAGCCGGACTAAGATAGCGGTGCGCAACATGGTTCCAGCAGTAATAAAGGTGGCCACTCCCTGTGATCAGAGGAAGTACGAAGGGGAGTGAGTGTGGTGGAACACAGAAGGGGAACACTGCTATATGTACTGTTGATCAACAACAATGCAGAAAATTATGGACACTTCAAGGAATTGGCAAAGATATGCAGACCGGAAGGAGGTGAATGTTGCTTGGTGGTGTGGTCGACAAAGTCGACCAGAGGGGGGACTGAAGAGGGAAAATGGAGACCAAATCCATGCCCCCGCACCCCAAGCGCCCCAGCGCACCCATGAGTGACAAATATGCTGAAACACACCCACTTCACCAACAGTGCAACTTCTATGCTACATTAGAATCAATGCTGCAATATCAGAATCTACAAACACAAAAATCCCTGTTTAAAGGCTTGCAAATGCCTATATGAATTAACATGGTCTAAATGCACAGTGTAAAGCTATGTTTCAGGAAAATTACAGCTAAGTTCATTTCACTCACTGAACACTGAACACTGGCTGCGGGAGCCTTATCAACATTCCTCGCAAAACAAGTCCGACTTGCCAAGGCCGCAAATTCAAGATAAAACTACTTTCTGCAGACAGACATTTTTTAATTATCCACAAATGCGAGTAAATCACGGCAACCCAGTGTGCTTTTTTTCTTTCTGGGAAAGAAAGACATTTTCTCAAGGACACGCACAACATTGAAACATAACTTGTAACAAGCCAGAACCAGGTGCGAACTGCTTGTCCAGCTAAAAAGTTATGGGAACAAAGTCACATTGCAACATGATTAGAATTAGGTAATGGGGGCTGGCACAGCTAAATCAACCCACTGACGCAGGAGGTAAATATCCAATTATCAGGCTCTCTATAAGTGCTACATATGTAACCCACCACTCTGCAGCCAATAACAGGAGGAGATAGGTTTCTGGGAGCTGATCCAATTCTGTGAGGTCAGCCTGCAGTGTGATTATAAAACTTACTTGCAAGACAGCCCCGGGGGAGACGGCGCCTGAACTCGCGATACACGATGCTTTTCTTTGGCTTTTTTTTCTCTTCTGTGCCTAGAAATAAAGCAGTTTGAAACATGTTGCTGCCTGCTTGGAACTCTGTTGCATTTCTGGGGGCCATATGGGAGGTGTTGGGGCCTCCCATAGCTGGTGAGGCTATGGCTGCTGGCCCCCCACTGCCCTGGGGGTGGGGGGGGATCCAGCTTCTCCCCGACAAGTTAATTGAAGAAAGTACAAAGAACTGTTCTTACGAAATGGATAAAGCACCTAGAGTGGAATCAGGCACCACATGGGTGCTCACTCGGGAAACTCTGGGTGACTACCCTGTTGTTGAAACTACCATTACCAGAAGGCCTTGGGAAAGGCGCAAAAAAGGGTAAAAGTGGTCATACAGGGGTCTCGTAAAATACTCTCTACAGTTGAAAGTCTTTGACTGACAGATGATTGAGAAACTGAGGGAAGTGAATTCCACATCATAAGAACTGTTTAAGAAACTGTGTGATTGACAAAGTTGGCAAGAGTGAACCCGACAGAGGAATATCCACAGTGAACTTTTTAAAAGGACATTTAGAGTTGTGAATGTCCCAGATGAGAATGGGTTGAAAGCCGTAGTGAACCCGATGGAGGGAAGCTAATATTTGGGAAAAATCTTAGCCCGGAAGAGGGGGATCCAAGGGTGAGAAGACATCACCCAATGTACAAGCAGAAAGGAACTTTTGTTTGTTATTTTGGAATACATCAGGTCCTTGGAGGCAAGATACCTTCCATAGAAAAGAGACTTTACTGCTCAAGGCTCTGGTAGCTGAGAGCAGAACTGCTGGCTTGTGCTGGGAAAGCTCAAGCAATTGAACAAGGAAGGGATCGTAAGACTGCAAACAATAGCCAGCATATGTTGCAGCAGATGTCAATGGTACACAGGGCCCTCCTCTGCTGATAACCATTCCAGGGAGAGACGGTTGCCACCATGGTACTGGCCTTGACTCCAGAGACAAGAAAGGGCAAGCCATTCATCACAGCTGGTGAGTCGAGGGGAGAGCCGATAAGAAACCGAACTGTGTTGAACAAAATTAGTAAGAGGCTAATTGAAGAAAGTACAAAGAACTGTTGAAACAAAATGGAAAACCAACTACAGATGAGTCAGGCACCACGTGGGTGCTCATTCGGGAAACTCTGGGCGACTTCCCTGTTGTTGAAACTACCATTACCAGAAGGCCTTGGGGAAGGCGCAAAAGGGGTCAAAATGGTCATACATGGGTCTTGCAAAATCCTCTCTACAGTCGAAAGTCTTTGACCGACAGATGATTGTGAAGCTAAGGGAAGTGAATTCCACATCATAAGAACTGTTCAGTAAACTGTGTGATTGACAAAGTTGGCAAGAGTGAACCCGGCAGAGGGATGCCGAAAGAGAGTGGGCGAAGTCAAAAGTCCCAACGAAGTGTGTTGACAAGAGTGAACCCGGCAGAGGGATATCCACAGTGAACTGTTTAAAAGGACATTTAGAGTCGTAAATGTCACAGTTCAGATTAGGTTGAAAGCCATAGTGAACCCAACAGAGGGAAGCTAATTCCTAGTTCCTTACAGTCACCCTACGTGGTCAAAAGTAAAAACCTATCACAAAGAGGGATTGGTTAAGGGAACATAAATACCTATATTTCATTTAGGTGTTAGTAACATGATTCGCTGTCCTCTATCTATTAGGCATGCCTTGAACTACCTCTAACTACGCATTATACAGATTAATAGCAGAATAACAGCAGTGGATTGGCCACTGCAACAATGTATGGTTAATCGCTACATAGGCCCTCATAATTGGTTGGCATTCTCTCCCAACCTTGAACATTCGACTTATGAGCAGCACGTAAGCAAAACAAAACCCAGATGCAGAGAACAACATCAGACCTCTGCCCACTTGGCCAAATAACCTACCATCTATCATCAGTTCAGCCCTAAACCAAGGCTTCTTCTTTGTCATTGACCTTGCTAGCTGTTCTGTTCCTTGGGACTTTTAAGTGAGTGTAGGTACATCACTATCTTCGTCGGAAGCTTAATGAATTGGCATTGTTTTCCAATCTTTCACCACTTGTGAGGAGACCATGGTTTTGACCATTCTGACCTTTTGTTTAGTGCTATTTAATTCAATTACTCTGAGTTCTAGTACTCCTCTTGGCCTCTGGAGACTTGGTTGCTCCGTCTTACATATGCTTTCTGCATCTTTGATTATTCAATACTTGGCACTTCCAAATGTTCTCTCCTTTATTTAATCTAAGAGAAATATGTTGTGCGTATGTAGCTTATCTTCTTTGACTCCCCTTATGCCTTACAGGTACCTCTTGATGTGGCATCCTTGATCCCAAGCCAAACAGCTATTCTTTGTTCTTCACACAAAGCTGTTCTCCAGCGCCTGTCATCTCCTGCAGCCTCAATCTCTCTTGTTCAGGCTTCTTAGCTAACTATTATACAAAACCGACGACCATTGTTTCATCATGGCCACTTTACTCGCGTTATATTTTCCACTGCAGCAAGCGTCTATATGTCTGATCTACCTTCCATTGCTGCCTATATACATCTACAGATCCTCTTCGCACTTATTTTCTTAGTATATATGATTTGTTAATATTCACATAAATGTTTACTTTGTTACTTCAATTACATCTTTATTCTTTAAGTATTCTTATACTATTGCTAAAAAGTCATGTACACTACCATTCGATGTCCCATGAGACACTGATTACTGTGAGTGTCTTATCAGTGCCTTGAGTAAAATTGAATATCACTGACAACATGTCGATATCGATAATTATCATTTCTAGACCTCGAAGGGTTCTCCCTCTCTTCGAGGAACAGTTGATAAGCCTTCTGAACAAAATCACCAAGGTCAACACTCCAGTTCTAGTGATGGGCGACTTTAACCACTGGGCTGACTCCCCATCAAATAATGTCCCTATTCGGTGCTCTTGCCGTCACAGGGTTCTCACAATGGGCGACGGAACCCACACATATTGGAGAGCATACCCTTGATTGGGTCCTCTCGCACCATCTCACGGTCTCTAACCTCGCTGGTAATACCTGTATCTGGTTCGACCACCACCTGCTCACATTCTGCGGGAATATCCCTTTTTCATCGGCAAGATTAGATACCAATCCTAGATTAGTCATTTAAACCAGGAATTGGAAGAACATCACTCCCGCAAAACTGTCACCCTTGCTTAGATGTAAGCTTGGCTTTTTGGACAACTACGCAAAGGCTGGTGAATGAGCATGTCACCTCACAGTTACCCTGGAGCAGGCCATTAACTCCCTAGCACCTTTGAGAAATTGTTGTGTAAAAGCTGAGACACTGAACAAGTTCTGGTTTAATGACACTGTTCTCCACCTTAGACACCAGAAGCGGTCAGCAGAACGTGACTGACGTAAAAATCCTTTGCCCACAGCTCTGGCCGCCTATAGACATCTGGTCAAACAGTTCAAGGATGCTATTATACAAGCAAAATGTTCTCTTCCTAACTGCAGGATCACACAAGCTAAATCCAGATTGAAGGAGCTGTTCACTATCCTGAAGGAATTTAAAGGAAAGCCTTGCACCACGGTCGGACCAGTGAAGAACTCCAACTGTTGTCAGACAATTCACATCTCCTTTGCTGATGAAGTCTCTTCCCACCAAAGCTCCATCCAGAATAATAGGAACTCACGCAACTTGGTGAGGGACCCTTCAATCGACCCCCTTGAACCTAAATCCCCAATAGTCTCTAACAAACCTACATTTCAATTTACACCTAACACTGAGACTGTTAATGCCCAGGTCGTCACCAACATGAAACCCACCTCTTGTCATGGGGATGTCTGACCATCTGTACTTTTTATTGGCTGTATTGATGTGCTGTGTCCCTGGGTGACTAAATTAGTTAACCTTTCATTTGCCGAGGGGTCTCTGCCACTCTTCCTTAAAGAGGCATGGATTACCCTGCTCTTGAAGAAAGACAACCTTGACCCCATGTCCGCGGAAAACTATCATCCCATAACCAATGTCCTGTTTCTTCTCTGAATTCTGCACAATGTTTCATACTTACAATTCCAGAGTTTCATTGAGCAGAAGAATATTCTTGGAATACGTCAATAAGGCTTCAGACCAGGCATGGCACTGAGACTGCCATGCTGGACCTTAAAGCAAACCTGTCGAATATTGTTGATCACGGCCAACCAGTGCTCTTAATGCTTCTCGACTTATCTGCCGCGTTTGATCAAGTGGACCATGCTCTATTGGTGGACAGAATGCAATCCATAGTAGGTTGCTCTAGCTTGGCTTCACAATGAGTCGCCTCCTTTCTTGGCCCTTGCAATGCTAGAGTGGCCATCGGCGAGGCCTGCTCCAGATCAGCACCTATCACATGCGGCGTCCCTCAGGGGTCCTGTATCTTGCCCTCTTTGTTTAACATCTATATTATCCCATTCTTGCGACTTCTAGGCAGCCTGGGTGTCTCCTATACTAATTATGCTGATGAAACATAGGTCATCATGAAACTCTCGGGCCTGTATGCCTAGGACCTACTGAATCTCAACACATCTATTCCGCTATTCACGATTGGATGACAACCAACCCCTTGGCCCTCAACACTAATAGAGACCGAACTACAGATCGTAGCCTCTGGCCCCAAACTTAAAACCTTACCCTTGCAGTATAACAGTTTCACTATCAGGAATACTGTTATCCCTGTGGTGAAGAAGGTAAAGACCCTCGGTGTCGCATTGGACGCTGAACTGATAATGAACCAGCAAGTCTCCCAGATTCGTTCCTCTTGCCGCCTCATCAATAAGCTGCTCTGCAATATTCAGCCATTTCTGTCACACAATAATTCGTCGATCTTGGCCTCTACCCTTGTCAATTCTTGACTTGACTATTGTAACAGTCTCCTGAACGGATGCTCCCAGTCCAACCTATCTGCACTACAGATCACTCAGAATGGAGCTGTTCGTGCCATCTCTGGCCTATCCAAACGTGCCCACGTAACAGCCTGCAGGCAGGATCTTCATGGGCTCCCCGTGAAGCATAGAGTCACACATTCTTACACGTACTCATAAGTGCGTGCGCAATATAGCACCAAAATATCTCATGGACCGCTTATAGGCCTATCTACCTTCACACACTCTCAGATCCAAGGATCAATTCAGACTTGTGCAGCCTAGATGTAGGCTGGTAAAGGCTGGGGGCTGTAGCTTTGACGTACAAGGGCCCACTGCCTGGAATGCCCGTCCTAACGTCCTCAAAACCACATAAATGGCAACTGAGATAAGGAAAGGCTGAAGAACTACCTCTTCAACCTCCCCCCTGAATGGCTCCCCTGTTTTGTCAATCATTTTCCATCTGACCGATCTGTTCTCTAATGCACCCTCCACCTGTTTCCTTGTTTGTTCTGTCCGTCTTTATGTGCGCTCTGAGGCCCTTGGGCATGTAGCACGTTACACACATTAAAATAAATAAATAACATTTCGGTGCATCCTTGTGTCTTCCCTTTATGATATCACTTTACTCTGGACTGACTTCTCTTATAGCTCTTTTATGTCCAATGGTGTATGCAGACAGCCATCCACCACATCAGTGTGAGGGTACATTCGATATGGTTGTCTGAGTGCATAACATATCTCGTATCTTTGATGCAGTATTGGGATAATACCTGGTGTCATGCACATTGCTTTCTTGCTGTTCCTCCAATATGACAGAGGTGAGGGGGTGGCCATTCGAGATGACGTGTACATCTGCTCTCTACACAACCAACCCTAATGGGGAAGTCATACCTCTCCTATGGTAGGTAGAGTGGCAAAGCAGTGAGGTTTCACTCTACGGAGGGGAAGTAGGCTGACACAAAGGTACAGTTAGTCCACACACTTAACTAAATAAAATCACACTGGTATATGGAAAAATATACACTTTTATTTAGTTACACGTATATATCTCTATTAGTTCAAAAGTACTTTAAGTAGTCATAACTCACAGTATTATTAACCTGTGTATTTATAAAAACAGTAAATTGACATAAAATACACAGCTCACTCCACTACCACAAGGTAGGAGAATAAGCTAGTGATGGGCACATTACATATGGAGACAAGGGGTGATAAGAGAGAGAAATCAGACTTTAAAAAACCCAGTATTAATAGTCATTACAGGGTGATGACCCTATCAGGGGGGAACAGGAACCTCTCCTGACCTGGGGTGGGCAGCCTACTAGACTGGTGTATACCAGAGCCAGCCATACCCCAGAGGTGGAGTAAGGGAGTTGTGGGGCAGAGGGAGTCGCTTCCCCCACATCCCAGTGTGCATTTTATATGACTGCTGGTAACGCTGTCTCTTCCACAATGACTGTCCCTCTCTCTTCTGGCCAGAGTTCTATTTGCCTTTGAAAGAACTGAAACCCCCAAAATGCACTTGAGACTAACCAATAAAATCCGGACTGCAGTCAGGAGAATGGAATCAAGAAAAAGAATGGAATTGACTGGTAATTTGCCTGCCAAACAGAGCGTAGGCACCCAACACCTGAATCTCCAACCACAGACTGACCTCAGAGAAATTGTGGAACAGCAGAAAATGAACTGAGAGTGAGAAGGGACTGCAGAGGAACAGGGGAGACACAGACATCCTCTGAAAACCCAATTAGAAATGGAACTCACCAGCACATGGAGAAAGCCACAAGGAAAACAAGCAGCCTGAGAACATGGCTGCAACCCTGCAAATGGATCTTGAAACGGGTGTGGGGCTAAAAGCCTTTTTAAAGGTTCCCGAAGAAAGTCCCATCCCTCAGAGAGATAGCTTAGCTAGATATTGGCCATGGGGAGAATGTAACCAGCGAGACCAATATGAGCCGGGAGGAGTGCTGGCAGGGGGCAGGCTGGGTTATAAAATCCCTGTCATCACAGAGGTGATTAAAAGGTGTGCGGCTGAGTTCAGATGGAACAGTTGTGGACTAAGAGGCTAGGCAGGCGGCTGATGATGGAGTGGTGTGCAGAGGAGACTGTGGCAGTGTTCTGAAAGAGAACAGGCAAGGTATTGTGTGTAAGAGAGAGTGGTACCTGTTGAATGTAGAGTGGTGAGGGCAGGTTTGAAAGGTGAGATAGAGAGAAAGAGAGGAGAGAAGTATGGGGAGTAAATCAAGAGGACGGAAGTTGGGAGAGACAGACAGAGAGAGTGTAAGATCAGGAGACAGCAGTAGACATAGGTTATTGAGGGAGATGGGTACACTTAAAGAGAGAGAGAGGACAGTGAGAGAGGTGAGGAGATAAGTGTAGGTGTGGTAGAACTGAGGGGTGCAGATAGGATAGGGGAGAGCTAGAAAATGAGAGGAAAAGGAAAGGAGTACAACTAGAGAGAGAAGGAGAGGGAGAGATCAGGAAGGGGAGAGGGGAGGTGGAGGGAGAAGAGAAGCAGAGAGAGGGAGGGAGAGAAAGAGCGAGATAGAGAGAGAGATAGAGAGTGAGAGAGAGAGAGAGAGAGAGAGATAGAGAGACTGATCAGCAGAGTGATTGCTTTAGGGTTTCTCCACCAAAGGGAGAGGATTGTTTAGAAATCTCCCGATGGAAGTAGGCAGAGATGGCCATGGCCTTTAGATTTCCTTCCCAGATTAAAGAAGACAAGGCCAATGCAGGGTTACCTTGCTTTAGGATACGCCAGGGATGTTGAGGGGCTAAGGCTGCGTAGGCTACAGTGCAGGGATATTATGTGGTAGTCGAGGGGGCTATAGGGACTCCGTTAGTCTCACTCATCTCATTCTCCCCGACACATTCAGTAAAAAACTCAATAAAGCATGATACACCTGACATGTTTGTTTGTTTGTTTGTTTGTTTATTATTTATAGCGCGCACCAAACCCGAGGGTAACCGGGCACGTTGTTCAAGGATACTTTAAACTTTACAGGTTACGCATGCTTACAAATGGTGGTTATACATAGTAGAAATTACATAATGCAGGACAATAGGGAGAGTATACATTGTGCATAATATAAACATATAACATAATATATACAGGAAATATGCAGTAGGAAGATAGAGAGTATTTAGTTATGTACATAGTACGACTGTAGGACAGTAGTTATATTAGTGTAGGGCGGGACTATCGGTCATTTTCTTTGATCCAGTTGATACAGTTGGATCTGAAGAGGGCGTAGGATTGGGTAGATCTCAGGCCGGGCGGGAGGGAGTTCCAAAGCTGGGCAGCTTTGACCGGGAAGCTATTTCCATATTTGTGGATTATTGAATCCATTTGTGAAATACCCCAGATGCCAAACATAACACAGTCACTGTGAGCCTTTACCACTAGGACACAGTATTTGGAAAATATCGTGACTCACAGTCACTACAGGGTCTTGGGGTGGAGGGATTCTAAACACAGCCAGAAGCCACCAGAAGACAAGATACATTTACGCGGATAGCACCAAGACATTACACTCGAGGAGAAAAATAGATGCAGTGCCATTAAAAATAGTTACATTGCAATCAGGTATTTACATTAGTAGAAGTGGAATGTAAGACTTTAAAAATACATTGACAATCACAGACACAAGTTAAAATATCAGTCTTTGCCCTAAAATTCACTGGACACAAGATGGATGCAGAAAAACTGTTTAGGGTAGGTAAGTACCTCTAAAGTTACATTGGAGGAGTTGTAGGTGAGTTAAGTGTTCCCCAAAGAAATCAACGGGACAATTCAAGAGGTTGATCACTGTGTATGAGAAAAGATATCACAATCCCAGTTTTACCCCACAGGTGCAGACTTAGTGGCAAAAACCTCATGGCATGACAGATGAAGTCGCTAAGAAGAGCTCTAGAGGCAGGTTCGAGAACCAGCTCTGTCGCAGAAGAGCTGAAGCACAGCAGGATTCAGCCCAATGGAAGTGAATGGCAAAGTGCGGTTAGAGACTGCCTGTGAAAGGCCTCGACCATGGGTACCCCTAAGGTCGGGGGCACCTAACCAGGTGCCTGGTTACCCTCTGATTTCTGGCCCAGATCCCTGCCCTCCCAGCCACACACCCGCACTGCCTCCTGGCAACCCCTGCACTTGGGTCTGTATCTGCAACCCTACAGTCTCCTCCCTGCACTTATCAGACACCCGCTGTCTACACCTTAGTCTCACACTTGCCACCTGCTGGCCGCACTACCTTTTGTTGTTCTATCACTTGTTCAGTACTTTCCACTCCCATCCTTCTCTCTTCCTTGCACTTGCACGTTCTCAATGTCACTGGGCCTAGTAAGATTGTTGTTTTGTCCTCTCTTGTTTCCCCTCCTTTGCCTGTCGCGCTCTGAAACACTTGTGTATGGGCGTGATACAAATAAAATATCATATCATATCATATATCCAGAATAACCGACTAACCCAGTGGCTAGAGGTAGGTATTCCTGCTGACATTTCCCCAAAGGTCAGTTCAGGAAGCCACAATCAAGCTGTTGAGTAAAAGTATATTTTCAGGCGGTTTACAGGATCCAAACATCCATGGACTTGCGCCCCAGACAACGATGACCCAGACAACAGACAAGAAGAGCAGCCACCCTTCCTAGGAGAGGGACCCTTCAAAATCAGAAGCCAAACAAGCAGTGGAAATGACTCCAGAAAGGAAGGGATCCTGGCAAATCAGGAACACGTAGCGCAGTGAAAAAAGCAATTCATCCTACAAGCAAGACACCGTCCGGCAAGGAAGACTACTTTGGGGAGAGAGTCTGGACGGGCCAGAAGAGCTGAAAACTTTCCAGGGGATTGCAGCTCCCACCACCAAGGCGGGATTACCAATTCACCAAAATGGCAAGTTGGTGATAAAATGGCCTGAAGACAGTCCCAGAGCGGAAGACCTCACCCAGCCAATGAGGGTGGCTAGCATGAGGGTGAGGGAGGCCCAGGAAGGATGTCTTGCAGCCAAACATTGAAACTGGAGATCAGTCCAGGACAACGGGTCCATCAAATTTGGCCAGCTCTGGTAGTTAAAATGCAGCAAAGGCCCAACAAAAATGGGAATTCTGTGCAGGCAAGCTACATTCCTTCCAAGAAAATCTGGTGACACTTGAGTGTAGGCTGAGTCTCCCCTAGATATACCCACTTAAACAGGTGCTGGAATAAGCCAGCCTGCCAATCACACCCAGGAGTTAAAAACAAAGGGTTGGGAACCAGCCAATCTGGTGGGCCCTAAAAGCCCCTGATCAACCGAGGCCATCCCACAGGATGTGGAATGGTTGTCTTAGGACCAGGATCTGGTCTAGACCAGTTAAAACCACTGTACAGGGTGCATGGCTTGCCCAAGAAAGAGCCCATATGAGCACAAAAGCCATTTTATGCCTGGCCCATTGTTTCCCTGAACAAAGGAAGCCACTAACACAAATGGCCAAGAGGAGGACTTAAAAGAGTAAATTACTGCCCCAATGGCTACCAAAATGTTACATTGAGCTACTAATGCGGTATATCGGTTTGCAACCCCGGTGAAGCCAAAGCTAAATTACAGCTGGTATCAGCCTACAGCTTAAAGCCAAGGTAGGGTTATATAATCACCTTAGGGCCAAAATGGGTGCTACGAAAGGACTCCTCTCTCAGGAGCCTCATCGGCTACCATGGGACCATACACTCTAAAAGAGTCCAAAGGGGTTACAGTGGCAGGGGGCTCAGCCTCCCTGTTGCCTTCCCACATTAACAAAGAAAAAAAATAGTGCCACCTGGAGAAGGACCTTGGGTGGCTTGGGCAGTGGCCGAGGAATGTGCATTCTCGCCCGCTGTTCCAGCCACGTGATTGGCTGAGCTGTGCTCCCTGGGTGTGAATATGCAGTTCCATAGTTTAGGGTTTTTATTCTCACATTTCGTAACTTGGCTGATGATGTAGCGCAGAAAGGCCAGACTAATGAGAGTTCCTGGTCTATTCCTTGTCCTCCCATGTACTCCATCCACCCTACCCAGAATTTCCTACTCCCCAGCCAGTCATCAGGCAAGACTAGTGATAGATAACATCTACTATCTAATGCTATCCTAAACTTCAAGTGAGGGCCTGAAAGATATAAACCTATCTATCTTACAACCACTGAGATTTCTCTGGGGGACCCCTAGAGCCAAACAATTTTTTTATGTGTTAGTTAATAAAAATAACATTTACATTTCCATTTTAACAAATTGCATAATTTCCCATTATTTCTTATCAAAAAATGAAATTGAATAAATAAACCAATGCTAAATGGTTGCTCATGTTATATTATGTTCTTGATTACTCGATGGTCAGTTCTCAATTCAGCAACAGTTCATTATGTATTGAGTAATCAATCTACAAGTTGCATCCTTTAACTTGGGCTTGGACTGTCACAGCCTAGGTATGGTATCCCAGTTGTCGCAGATAACACTCTCCCAGTTATGGAAAAGTATCCTTCTCTCTTCGAACACGAAAAGTCTCTAACGTGATAGGCCAAAGACTTTCCCCCCAAGAGCTCAGCCTACATGAATCTATTCCACCTGTCAGGCTGAGGGCTTGAGTGAAAAGGCAGGAGCAGACTCAGCAGAGCTAAAGGAGGGAAGAGCAGAGCAGACGTTCAGAATGCAGCCAGGTATTGCCAAATGAACAGCAAACAAGACCCCCAAGTACCCACTCTTACCTGTTCCGTAGGAAAATGTACCAGTAACCTACTAGTATTGGACACAGAGGGGAAAGCTTATATCAACGGTGAAGGAGGAGTGCACCAGTGTATCAGGACATCAGTGCTGCAAAGCGTCCCAAGAAGATGTCCACAGTGCTCAAAAATAGACTCAGCAAAGCGTCCCAAAGAATATCCCAAAGCAATCCAATTCGGTTTCAGCAAAGCGTCCAAATATGTCCAAAGCAATCCAATTGCAGATTCAGCAAAGCGTCCAGATATGTCCAAAGCAATCCAATTGCAGATTCAGCAAAGCGTCAGAAGATACCCAGAAATAACTGAAAGTGAAATCAGCAAAGCGTTCAATATAATACCCAAGGAGATCTAAAGTAATTTTCAGCAAAGCGTCCAAAATAAACAGTGCCAAAAAAATGTTTAAGCAAACAAAAATAAAGGCAGAGGAAACAAGCGTTACCCCACGCTAGTTCCTTTACTATAGTATTCGAGTGAGAAAGCGTCACAGCCAGAGGACTTTAACAAGTGGAGGTCGAGTTGCAAGCCGAGTTCAAGGATTCCGGGGAAAGCAGTCGAGGAGGGACGGACGTCGGAAACAGGGAAGGAAAAGGCAGAGGCAGAGGCTTGAATTAAGCACAGGATTCAAGATCAAACAGGAGTCAAGAAACAGCGCTCGGAACTAACACAGTTTAGGAGCACTTGGCACTCGAACAGACAGTATTAAATACGGTCTTCAGAAGGCACGGCAACGTGGTACGTGCGTGTCACGTGACTAACATAGCAGGAGGATGGGAATTGTAGTTTTAGCAGGCTCTGTGTGTTAAAGAGCGCTCATATAAACGCCATGGCAATTTCCAATAAAAACGGGATGTGACAGTACCCCTCCACAAAGGGCGACTTCTCCTGTGCCCGCGCAAGCGATGCAACCAGAAAGCACGCAACAAACGGGGTGCATTCAGAATAGAGGCTGGTTTCCAGGACCTGTCCTCTGGACCATACCCCATCCAGTCAATCAAATAGGACCGAACCCCACGGCAGAGGCGGGTATCTAGAATGGCACGCACCTCATATTCATCCTCGCCACGGACGGTAAGTGGGGCCGGAATGGGAGGTAGTCGGGTGCCAGGTACAAAAGGCCGAAGCAAGGAGACATGGAAGACCGGGTGCACCCTCCAATGTGTTGGTATGTCCAGACGAACAGCAACGGGGTTGAGACACCGCAAGATCGTGTAAGGACCCACAAAACATGGTAACAGTTTCCGTTTACCCCGAATGGCCAGGTACTTTGTTGAGAGCCATACGCGGTCCCCACAGGAATAAGGAGGAGCCGGCGCACGCCGCTTATCCGCCTGCATTTTGGTGCGACGTTGTGCAGCTTGTAGATGTGTTAATATGGATTTACGGATGGTAATCAATGAATCCCTAACTGCATTGACTGCAGGAACTTGCCTTAGGGAAGGCAGGAGAGGTGGAAGGGTCCTTGGGTGCAACCCATATAACGCATAGAACGGGGAACAGCCAACCGATGAGTGCAGAGAATTGTTATAGGCAAATTCCGCGGCACCTAAGACCGACAACCAATTTGATCGATGTTGTAGACACAGACAGCGAAGAAACTGTTCCATGGTGCCATTGGTACGTTCGGTCTGGCCATCCGTTTGAGGGTGGTAGGCCGAGGACAAGCGGGCATCAACACCCAAGGAGGAAGTGAGAACGCTCCAAAAGCGCGAGGTAAACTGAGACCCCCGGTCGGAAATCAGAACCGTAGGTAGTCCGAAAAAGCGTACCACATGGTCAAAGAACCAGCTTGCCAATGTGGGAGCAGTTGGTATTCCCGAGCATGGTATAAACCGAGCCATCTTAGTAAAGACATCCACTACCACAAGAATTGTGGACATACCCCTGATACAGGGGAGTTCTACCACAAAATCCAGGGTCACCGTATGCCACGGGTGCGGTGGTAAAGGCATACACATTAGAAGACCAACAGGTTTACCAGGCTGTCTCTTGCATTGTGTACATACGGCACACTTAAGGACGTATTGTTCGGTATCTTTCTTCATGCCAGGCCACCAGCACCAACGGTGCAAAAGATCATAGGTTTTTGCCCGGCCAGGATGGGCTGCTAAAGGGAGGTCATGGGACCATTCAAGAGCCTTCCGTCTGGTTTGGTTGTCAGGTAGGTACAGTAGACCTTTAACGTAGGGAAGTCCGGAGATAAGTTCAGCGTCCATCTCCTTCAGGACAGAAACATGATCCCTGGCCCATCTCCGTAATCTGACTATAATTGACGGGGAGACTGAACAAACACATATAACAGCACCTGAGGGTAATACCGGGGTTGATTGTTTTACAGATTCCGTGTCAGTACCAATGCGGGACAAGGCATCTGCCTTTCCATGCAATGGACCAGGGCGATACGTCACCGTGAAATCAAACATGGTAAAAAACAAATGCCAACGTATCTGTCTGGCGTTGGTACATTTCACGTGTGACAAGGCCTGAAGGTTTCGATGATCTGTATACACAGTTGTCGGGTGTCTTGCACCTAAGAGATGATGCCTCCACTCCTTGAACGCCACCTTGATTGCAAGGAGTTCTCTTTCCATAATCGTATAATTACGTTCAGATGGGGTAAGTTTTCGGGAATGGAAAGCCACCGGATGTAGGCGTTGAGTAGCGAGGCAAACCTGCGAAAGGATGGCCCCTATCTCAATAGCAGAGGCATCTGCTTCCACGATGAATGGGAGAGCTGGATTGGGGTGCTGTAATACAGGAGCGGTGGTAAAAGCGTCCTTCAGGTTCCGGAATGCTGTCTGCGCTTCCTCATCCCACAAAAAAGGGACATTAGGACTGGTCAACCGAGTTAATGGGGCTACTATTTCAGAAAACGAGGCGATAAAACGCCTATAAAAGTTGGCAAAACTCAAGAAGGATTGAAGAGCTTTTACTGAGCTCGGAACGGGCCAATCCAAAACTGCCCGAACCTTGGAGGTACACATGAGCACTCCTTTTTGGGAAATCTGAAACCCCAAGAACTCTACAGATGATGCATGGAACACACACTTCTCCAGTTTTGCAAAGAGAGAGTATTCCCTTAGACGAAGTAGAACAGAGCGCACATGCTGTATATGTTGGGGCAGAGTTTCCGAATATATCAGAATGTCATCCAAATAGATAACAACATAGCAATCCAGCATGTCCCTGAAGATGTCATTTACAAAATGCTGAAACGTCGCTGGGGCATTGCAAAGCCCAAAGGGCATTACACAATATTCATAGAGCTCATATTTTGTCTTAAAGGCAGTCTTCCATTCATCTCCCTTTCGCATCCTCACCAAATTGTATGCTCCCCGCAAGTCCAACTTGGTGAAGATAGTGGAGGAGGTCATTTTATCGAGGAGCTCAGTAATAAGCGTCAACGGATACTGGTTCTTCACCGTGACTTTATTAAAGGCGCGGTAGTACACACAGGGGCGCAGATCCCCTTCTTTCTTTGGCACAAAAAATATTGGGGAGGCCGCTGGTGAGCGGGACGGACATATGTGTCGGAAGCGTAAGGCGTTGTCAATATAGCTCCGTAGTTGTTCTTCCTCCTTCTGTGTAAGGGAGTAAATTCGACCATGGGGGATTGCTGCTCCAGGTATCAGGTCGATGGGGCAGTCATAGCATCTGTGTGGGGGCAGTTTTTCTGAAAGTCCTTTGTCAAACACATCAGAAAATTCCTGGTACTCCAAGGGGAGTACCGAAACAGGGTTAGATGACGTGGCGTTGATAGAAGGGAGGCAAGTTACCATCGCCAGACAAGGGGACAATACCGCTACATTACAGGACTCAAAGCACCTCTGTATACAAAAAGAGGAAGAGAACTGTATGGTTTGTTCAACCCAGTCAACTACAGGATTGTGTCTTTGCAACCAAGAAAGCCCCAGAATGATGCCAAATTGAGGGGCCGTGATAAGGTCGAAAGTGATGGATTCCGAATGTCCTTGTAAAGTGGATATTTGTAGTGGACCTGTTTGATCCGTCACCTGTCCAGATACTAAACGTGAACCATCTACCGCATGTATTTCCTCAGGTCTTGCTTTAGGAAATATAGGTAGTCCGTAACGTTCGGCCAACTTAAGGTCCATATAATTCCCGCTAGCCCCTGAGTCTATCATTACCGGGTTGGAAAAGGTAATGACGCCGGGAGCCGTAAAGCACATAGTAAGGTAAACATGCAAAGACAGAAAACACTCACCCGGGCCTGGGATCATTTGACTCGTCCGGAAGGCCCGGTTTAAGGACGAGTCCTGGCGTTTCCCGACGACTTGGCGGGCCTTTTGGGACACAGACGGATGTAATGACCTGACTGGCCACAATAGAAACATAGATTGTTCACCACCCGCCTTTCTCGTTCAGCCTTGGACAATGGACCCCTAATTGCCCCGATGTGCATAGGTTCAGCTTCTTCCTGAGAAACAGGTGTAGTTCCATCTGGTCGGGAGGTAGTGCGAATATCGGGATAGCGACGTTCGCCACGTCTTTGCCGGAGTCGAGCGTCGACTTGTAAGACTAAGTCCAGCAATTCGGGAAAACCAGATGGAAGAGCAGGTACCACTGATAGGGCATCTTTCAGGTCGTCCGACAAACCTTTATAAAACACAGCCAATTTCTTCTGTTCTGGCCATGTGGTTTCAGCCGCTAATTGATTGAAACGGGCAAGATATGTCAAGAGATCCGACTTGCCTTGGCTAATAGCCAAGAACTCCAGATCCGAGGACTGTGCTTTATATCTCATATCAAAAACACTGTTCATGGCTTGGATTAACATATCAAAATCATACAGAGCCGGGTCATCTGCTTCCAGCAATGGATTAGCTCATGCTGCAGCAGTGCCACCCAGATGGGAAAGAACAAATGCCGCCTTTGTAGTATCATCTGGAAATGCCAAGGGACGACAAAGAAAATGAAGGCGACATTGGTTCACAAAGGTTCGATACGCCTTGGGATCACCCAAAAAGCGTTCTGGTGGGGCCAAAGGGAATGGCCCAGGGAGGACAACTGGAGCTGGAGCCGGAGGCGGTACAAGTGGTACAGGAGGAGGCGCCGCAGCCGCGGCGTCACCAAATTCCTCGTCATGGGGTAGGGGCTGCACAAAGTTCTGTAAAACATCCATGCATTGATGTAAAGTCGCATGTGCTGATGCCATATCGGTACGAAGAGCAGAAAAAGCCTGCATGAGGGCTGCCAATGGGTCCGATGCAGCCTCCATAACCGAGAGACGGTTTAAAAGGGCTCCTAAATCTGCCACAGCCTAGGTATGGTATCCCAGTTGTCGCAGATAACACTCTCCCAGTTATGGAAAAGTATCCTTCTCTCTTCGAACACGAAAAGTCTCTAACGTGATAGGCCAAAGACTTTCCCCCCAAGAGCTCAGCCTACATGAATCTATTCCACCTGTCAGGCTGAGGGCTTGAGTGAAAAGGCAGGAGCAGACTCAGCAGAGCTAAAGGAGGGAAGAGCAGAGCAGACGTTCAGAATGCAGCCAGGTATTGCCAAATGAACAGCAAACAAGACCCCCAAGTACCCACTCTTACCTGTTCCGTAGGAAAATGTACCAGTAACCTACTAGTATTGGACACAGAGGGGAAAGCTTATATCAACGGTGAAGGAGGAGTGCACCAGTGTATCAGGACATCAGTGCTGCAAAGCGTCCCAAGAAGATGTCCACAGTGCTCAAAAATAGACTCAGCAAAGCGTCCCAAAGAATATCCCAAAGCAATCCAATTCGGTTTCAGCAAAGCGTCCAAATATGTCCAAAGCAATCCAATTGCAGATTCAGCAAAGCGTCCAGATATGTCCAAAGCAATCCAATTGCAGATTCAGCAAAGCGTCCAGAAGATACCCAGAAATAACTGAAAGTGAAATCAGCAAAGCGTTCAATATAATACCCAAGGAGATCTAAAGTAATTTTCAGCAAAGCGTCCAAAATAAACAGTGCCAAAAAAATGTTTAAGCAAACAAAAATAAAGGCAGAGGAAACAAGCGTTACCCCACGCTAGTTCCTTTACTATAGTATTCGAGTGAGAAAGCGTCACAGCCAGAGGACTTTAACAAGTGGAGGTCGAGTTGCAAGCCGAGTTCAAGGATTCCGGGGAAAGCAGTCGAGGAGGGACGGACGTCGGAAACAGGGAAGGAAAAGGCAGAGGCAGAGGCTTGAATTAAGCACAGGATTCAAGATCAAACAGGAGTCAGGAAACAGCGCTCGGAACTAACACAGTTTAGGAGCACTTGGCACTCGAACAGACAGTATTAAATACGGTCTTCAGAAGGCACGGCAACGTGGTACGTGCGTGTCACGTGACTAACATAGCAGGAGGATGGGAATTGTAGTTTTAGCGGGCTCTGTGTGTTGAAGAGCGCTCATATAAACGCCATGGCAATTTCCAATAAAAACGGGATGTGATATGGACGAAGATTACTTTTTCATTTATCTCATTCCAATATTGCACGACTCTGAATGGCAGACTATTATGGGTACCTGCCAGAATGATTTCCCATCGTTCTTCTTGAGTATAGTTACAATTTTCCAATGGGAGCATAGCTGCAATTTTTTTTCTTTCTGTATCCAAAGCAGCACAATCCAAGAAAATATGGTAGGATGTTTCGGGTTGTTTATCATTGGTACAAAATAGACATATGTTCAGTTATTTTGGGATTTGCCTTGTTTTTGTTATAACATCTCTCGTTAGTAAAAGGTTCAATCGCAGCCTTAAGAAACTGTTTCTCGCCTTCCGACAGGGGAAGAGTTCTAGGTATTTTGGTGGTTGATTTGATTTTCGACAGTCTATCGTGCAGTTGAGTGAAAGTTGGTATTCAGTTTTTTTGTCTATGGTGTCTATGCAGTCTTTTTGCAGAATATTTCTCTTTCTCTTTGCTTCACACGGTCTACACGTCAGTAATTCTTCAGTGATGCCTGTGTTTTGTTATCAATAGTTTGCACGCTTCCTTCCATGCATTGAGGATTGAGTTGTTGATCGTGTTTTGTTGGTTCCGTAGTAACCGAACGGCCGGGATGTCCTCGTTTACCACAGTTTTTCTATATAGGTCATGTGCTTTCCATGTGAGGGTTGATTGTAGGGATTGCAATGCTAACTCAAATCTGATGCACTGCACTGGAAAAGAGTTTGTTAGGGATAACACTTTTCTCCAGAACCTTCCCTCGAGTGTGTCCCATACTTGCATGGTAGATTTAGGAAGGCTTTGCTTCCATATGTTACAATTGCAGTTACTTTCTGACGATAAAATAGAATCAGAGGTTTACAGGAGAATGTACCATATTTCCTGTGTAGAATAATTCCTTGTCGAGCCAGTGAGTCTATTGTTGTCATCAGATGTTCCTTCCATAGACTTCTGTCAGTACTCTGATCAATCCATACTCCTATGTATTTGGTGGAGTTCACTGTTTCTATTTGTGTGTGTTGTAAGTAGACCTTGGGTCCTTTTTTTTGTTAAAGGCAATGTATGTGATTTTACCAAATTGAAAATTAGATAATTTTCTTCTGCGTAGCTGGAGCGGGCATTCACTCTTTTTTGCATGCCTATTTGTGTTTTGTCAAACAACACTAGGTCGTATGCGTAGAGAATCCATTTTATAGGAGTTCCATTTAAAATGGGAGGATTGGTGATTAGAGACTTTTGATGCATCTCGAAGTCTGATGGATAAAGACTGAACAGAGTGCCAGCCAATGGGCATCCCTGTTTTAGGCCATTCCATTTAGGGATAACATCGGATACGTATCCTGTGTGTGACAGTCCAACACGGACAATGGTTGTTGAATATAGAGCTTTTATTGGCTCTAAGATGTCGGAAGGGCAGTTCCAAACTTTGAGTTTCTGCCAAGGTTTTTGTCAATTGATGCTATCGAATGCCATATGAAAATCAATGAAGACTGCAAGAATCTGGGTCCTGGTCCTCATTGCCTCAAGTTTCAATAAGTTTAAGATGAGTAGATTGATATGTGTTCCTACTCCTCTTACGAAGCCTGTCGGTCTCTCATCGGATTTGTTGTTTTTAATTATCCATTTGGTCAGACGGTGTTGTAATATTGTGGCGAAGAGCTTCCCAAGGGGGTCCAACAACGCTATTGGGCGGTAGTTGGTTGGTTGTTTCAGATCCCCCTTTTTGAAAATCGGAATTAAAGTAGCAGTTTTCCATGTGTTGGGGATTTGTTTGTTGTTTGTTATGAGGTAAAACAAGTATTGTCAGACTTTTGGCCTTGCTTCTGAGTTTCTTTTCTGCATCTGGTTGCTCAATCCATCAGGGTCAGGTGCCCTAGGGGAATTTAGCCGTGTGGTTGTCGTCAGAATTTCTTTGTGGGACCATTCAAATTCACATGAGTCCTTCACCGTTGTTTCTTTATCATGATTTGCTCCCTCGTCTTCACTTTTTTTTCATAGATCTTAGTGAAGTAATCTGACCATGCTGTCTCAGTTACGCCTGCTGTTAGCAACTTTCTATTCTGGGGGTTGTTGTTTAAATCTTTGGTGTTGCCTTGATTTAAGGCTGCCAATATTGTTTCAGCATCCAGTTTCTCTAGTCTTGTTCATGTTTTTTGACGACTATCTTTCTTTCTTCGCTTTTAAGCTTCTTGGCCATTTGGATATTTAATCTGAGATTCTTTTTTCGATTAGCTGTTTCTTGATTGTATGCATGGGCATGTGGCATGTGGCTGATGTTTGTTTTGGTCTAGGCCCTCTATGTGCCAGAAAAAGCCATTCATAATCAATCTTTACCTTATCTGGCATGTCTGTATTTAGGAAGATTGTGGCGAGTTGTTGAGTTTGGTCCTCTTTAATCCGTAGACGATTTAGTTCCTGATTCAATTCAAGCAGTAAAACTGATATTATGTGCAGGCGCTTCTGTGTTTGTTTCCAGGTCAGAGTTAGAATATTGTGGTCACTTGTGGTTTTGTCAGTAATCTTCATTGCTTCTAAATCTAGAACCAGTGATCGAGTTGCAAAGACAATATGATGTTCCAGATGTGTCTTCTTTCTCTTTCACTCTCTCTCCTCTTCCTGCTCTGGTCCCTCCTTCTCTCTCGCTAGTAGTCCACCTACACCCCCTTCTCTCTCCCTCTCATGCTCCCTCTCTCCATCTACATTCTATTCTCTTTATCTTTCTTTCTCTTTACCTCCTAGTACTCCCACCTCTCTCTCTTTCTCTTTCCTATCCCTCCCTCCTATGTTTCTCTTTGTCTGTCTGTCCCGCTGATCATTCACACTCGCTCGTTCCTGCTGCTCCCTTTGTTTCTCTCTGCCCCTGCAATCTTTCTCATTCTCCTCTGTTCTCTCTCTCCCTCTCCCTCCCATGACTCCCTTCTATTCTCCAGTCTCTACTTCTACACGTGTCTCCTATCCATATTACTCTAACTTCCACTCTCTCTTTCAGTCTCTCATTCTCACCATGCAATATCTGTCTCCACCAACTCCGCGAATTCTCTCCTATCTCCCACACGCCCTATCTCTATACTTCTGCTCTCACACTCATTCTCCAAACAACCAATTCACTCTCTCATTGTGAGGAATTCGACCATCTGCATGGTGGGTGTGCGCTTGCCTGGGCTTTTTAAAATTTTTAAATGAAATTGAATGATGGTAGATCAACGTCCGGAAAATATATGGGGCTAATCCGCACACATTTTCCGATGCTGAAATCATGACATACCTGTGACCTGTCATGTCTGGGACAGCTGTTTGCAGCAGTCATCCCCACAGGGGGACCCCATTGAGAAGGTACGAGTATGGGGTTGGGCGGCACCCGAAAGTCTGGTCTCGCCGCAGCTTCAAGGGAGACTGCCGCTTTAATAGGGAACCAAAGAGAGCTCAATTAACCAAAGAGACCCTTTGATCTAATTCAGATAGGAAGATGGATGGGACTTAGTATTACATGTTTTCACCCTGTTACCTTTTCTCTTGCAGAGCTTTCTGGGTATGACCTCCTGCATACAGGAAATTGTTGGTGGGGACACAGGATTGGTTCATTAAGGGAAACTTAGGCTACACCAATCACCATTTGACTTTAAAGGAGGGTTGAGCCCATCTTTTGGGAAGGTCATCTGAAGACTTTGAAAGGAGTAACAAGAAGAACTCATTTGGACCCTCGTTGAAGGTACAGTCTGTATTACAGTAGGGGTGTCACGGTATTGGTTTTATGGCGGTATGATAACCTTCTTGCCAAATGACGGTATATCATGGTTATCGCAGTATAGCAGGCGGAGTTAACTAATCTTAACAAATATTTTCTTAAAGGTCAAAAATTGTCAGCATTTTGAAACTTGTCTTTGCAAATTTTTAGCTGATCCTCCAGGAATCTAAGGCGGCTGCAGATTTGATCTTTCATGGCACTCACTCGTTGATTGCCCTGAATGAAAGAGTGACTAGTGGAAGTGTAAAAATGCACTTTTGAGCAATGAGCTTGCTGCTCAGTCACAGGTCATCGCTTTAAAAATCGGCCACGACCTGCATTATTTTGGAACCACATGGCATGGGCATCATGACCCCTCACTGCGATCAGTCATAAAAGTTGGTTTTGATAACGTGTTATCCCATTAAACGGAGAAAAGTCACTTGTGAGATCTGAAAGCCCATGTCATTGTGTTTCTTTTGTCAAAATGTCATAGCAAACACACACTCACCGAAAGGGTGCATATTGATCAAATCACTATAGCTTGTTTACCAACTGCCTGGTGTATTATAAAGGTCTAATGTTGGAGTCACCACTGTCCATGTAATCCTATCAGGACAGCGTTCAGTGGGCGCTGTTGATTTCTTTCTTGATTCTTGTAATACATGTTCATTTACCTTCTTAAAGATAGTGGCACAAAAACCTTTTGAAAATGACAAAGACATTTTTGGAAAATGGCCTAGACCACCACAGCCCCATAATTACCATTTTCCCCAGTACTGAGTGCATTAGGACCCTTGTCATGTGAGTTGAGACGGAGGCATGCTTTCATGGGTGGTGTCACAAATCGAGGATAGACCTGAAAATTATCTCACCGCCATTGTTCTGGATACTTCAAATTGAATGTAGAATCTGTCCTGCCTGCTTGAGACCAGTGCCATATGAACAAGGCAGGTAGGTGAAGGATCAAGCGAAGCAACAACTCTAGTGCCAATGTGTAAATTTACACGGAGGACAGTGGGGGGGGAGGGCAGTTTATATACTAGCACAAAGCACTGATAGGCCCAGTGTTCATACAGTCTACAGAGCTAACATTTTTTTGTGGAGATGCATCAGAAGGGCATCCAGTTCATTCCTCCCTTTAAATTCTGGGATGTGTAGTTCCCCATTTTTCTAATTGGTCAGAAAACTACAAATCGGCAGATTTTTAACCCCAACTATATTGATCACAGAGAAAGAGCGGTCATAGCATCAAAGCTGCATTTAATAATGTGGCCTCACTTTCCCTATGCTCTTGTCTGCCAAACGCCACATCCCACCGTGTAAGATCCAGAATGTGCAGCAATTGCTTACTGCAGCCTTTCCAAATCAGATTGAAAAACTCACTTAATAGCTGCAGGCCCTAAAACTGTATACTGGTATAAACAATGTGACGGTTATTATAGTTCAATTAAGCTGTTCATGGTATCTATAATGGTATACCGTTATATCGTTACACCCCTATATTACAGCTTCCGACAGTGAAGGAAGGCTAGGATTTCCAAGTGGGAAGCAAGATCCCACTATTAAGCATCTCCCAGGGTACGGAGGGAGATACTGAATCCAGAGTACTCTCCAGCAGCTCCAGCACTGGTACCCAGCCAGCACACAGCGTGCCCTGCTAGGCTCTGCAAGTAAGCTTCCTAGGTGGGAAGTGCCAGAAAGTCTCTGAATTAAACAAATGACAATGCTGCTGCCTGTAACACTGTCCTCAGCTTTGGGCTGTCCGCCTTGAAGTATGACACAAGCCCAGTGAAGAAGCTAGGAGGAGTGCATCAACAAGCAACAACAGCGTCCACCTTAAAGAACATTTTCGAGCCAGTCGAGCTCCTTAAGTTGCAACCAGCTCCACTGCTGACTATTGTTATGCCGCAGTCACTCATGCCGTCCGAGTCGCCTCGACCAGTGCTTCAGACCCGCCAACCAGCACTGAGACAACAATTCCTGACCCTGAGACACTGTGTAGGCCAGCCTGCTGCCATCCTTCCAGCTGCGCTCGCTGAACTGCCTGCCGCCTGATACCCGCAGCTATCTCCCGTCTTGAACTCTGTCCCAGAAGCTGCAAAGTGCCCTGAAACCGACCAGACCCTGTTAAGCACCAAGAACTTCTACAAGCACAAGGTACATTGTGATTCTGCCCCCCCGGGTCCTTCTCCGAATGCCCCAAGTGACAGTTTGCGACTTATTGCTCCCTTTGTGCTGAAACCATGTATCCTTGAACTATCCCATCCATACAAACCTTACACGCTTACTACTGCGTGCTCACCTTGAAGCCCTAGTATGAATACGCTGCATACATAATACTTGCAACAACTATGCTTGGCTAACCTTTACAATGCTTGGGGTGATCTCATGTGATTGCATATATCTATCCCGTTAGTCAAGATTACCTCTTACTTACCTATGCCATAATACAGCACTTTGGTGAATATCTACGTACCTTGTTTATCTCTCACCGCATGCGCTGATGTAGCCGCCTAGCAACATGAGGTCAGACTTTCCCATTTCATGTACCTGGACTTTCAAACTGTAACCGCATGCTCTGATGTAGCCGCCTTACAATATGAGGTCAAGCTTTTGCATTTCATGTACCTGGACTTTCCATTTGTAACCGCATGTTCTTATGTAGCCGCCTTACAATATGAGGTCAAGCTTTTGCATTTCATGTACCTGGACTTTCCATTTGTAACCGCATGTTCTGATGATGCGGCCTTACAACATGAGGTCAGGCTTTCCCATTTCATGTACTCGGACTTTCCATTTGTAACCGCATGTTCTGATGTAGCCGCCTTGCAACACCCAAACACCCTTCATCCATGTCTGTGATGACGAGTCTTATATATCCAGCCTTCCTTTCTCTACAGCCTCCCCCCTCTTGATCCCTACTGTCAACTGACCACTTTGGCCAATCTACCCCTATCTTTTCTCTGGGTGAGGGGTTACATTACACTGGCTGATGGCTTCAAAAGTCCCACGTTACCCAAGCCCCTTCCCACTCTCAGGCATTTGTGTTACTTCTGTGAAAAAGTCTTGTTGGCAACTGTGACATGTGTCTCCTTTCTGCAGCCACAGGGAAGTGGTGGTCTTGTCCCCAGTTTGGATGTTGTCGGAGGAGCGAGACCCAGGACTGGCCTTCTGCTTTCCACTCGCTGAGTTTTGCTGCTGCTCAGCGAGTTTCTGGCACCAGCGCTTCCTCAAGGACTGAAAAAGAACTCTGGCCAAATAAGAGGCTGGAAGGCATGGTGCAAAAAGACAGTGACACCACTACTACCGGGCACGTTCAGGGGGTCCAGGGACTGCCCCCCACCCCAAACTCCCTCATTCAACCTCTGGGGTCTGATCAGCTCTGGCATGCTCCCTCGGAGGCCACCTGCTGCAGGTTAGGAGGGGTATCCACCCCACCACCCCCCCGACAGGGTCAGGCCCCATACCCTGTCACAATGGGCATATTATGGCAGTGCCTTGAAAAGACCTATCAAATGCCCAACCATGAGCCCCACTGTTGGCCTTGCCAGTAATTGTTTTAATAGGAATTCAGTGTAAGGAACTGATGCAAAGACACAGCTTATAAATCAAGTGGCTGAAAGCACACTTGGCCAATACATTTTTATTTCAACAGTAGCTTGTTTACAAATTTGCAAATAAAGTTTGCAATTAAACCATGGATTCTCAGAAAACGTTTTAGGCATAACATTAAAAACACCAGCTCCTTAAAAGCGCAATTATAGTTCAAACAGATCTCTGGGGAGGAGGGTGCATTTTGTGTAGACAGGGGAAGGAAGCAAATGAGAACGGACATAGTTTCTGGCACTGCCATGCTTCTGGCCTAGCATGGCAATGGGCGGTTAGATTGGTGAATAAAAAGAACGAATAGCATCAGAGGCTGGACCTGTGTGCCCCTCCTATCTTCACTCCCCACGCCAATAGTTTCAGTTTATAGGTTGCGCTTACAGGGCCACCTAATAGCCAAAAGTAAAAATGAGGAGGCTCCACCTTTACACTCCTTCAACTTAAAACCAAGGGTGAGAGAGGGTGGGTGCAGGGAATATTTGCAGCGCCATTAAGTATGAAGGGTGCGTCTATAAGTGGGAGAGGAACATTGATGTATCGAACAGGAAGCGTCAGAGAGAGGGAGGGAGTGCGGGTAATGTAGAGATTAGGGTGTCCAGAGAGCTTCCCAACAGTTTTAGATGCTCAGACTAAGGACTTGAACCCTGAGACCCCGCCCCTCCCTGCTTCAGCCCCAACTGCGGAAAGATAGCATCAGCCGTCCAAGACCATAATAAATGGTTGGTGGGACGTGCAGCTGAGATCGGGAACAGCGCATCATTTGCTCTTTGGAGCGGAGACAGTTTGCGTGGGCGCAGGGCTGGCTGCGCGCATCTGATGCGCCATTGATTAAGGGCCTTTCACAGACACACAAAGGCAGCTAGAGAGCTGGGCTGGAGCCGGGCCGGCCCCCGGCGCACAATAAAGGCCTAGTCCTCTCTCTTTATCACGCAATGTCTTATTAATCGTTTGTCGGCCCTTATCGCCGCTGGCGCAACGCGTCGGGGGATATCTGCTCTCTGCCTTGCTGTCTGGCTTATGTCCCAGGAGATGTCGTGGCGCATCACAGGAGTCGGCAGCGGGTAGTGCGCGGAGTGATATGTCCCGGGAGATGGTATCTGAGGCGTGCTACTGCTTTATAACAGTACATGGCAGGGTGGTGTGCGGAGTGATATGTCCCGGTAGATGGTGTCTGGGGCGTGCTAGTGCTTTATTACAGCAGATGGGAGGGTGGTGAGCGGGGTGATATGTCCCGGGAGATGGTGTCTGGGGCGTGCTTTATAACAGTACATGGCAGGGTGGTGGGCGGAGTGATATGTCCCGGGAGATGGTATCTGGAGCGTGCCTAGTGCTTTCTAACAGTACATGGCAGGGTGGTGTGCGGGGTGATATGTCCCGGGAGATGGTATCTGGGGGGTGCCTAGTGCTTTATAACAGCATAGGGCAGGGTGGTGTGCGGGTTGATATGTCCCGGGAGATGGTATCTGGGGCGTGCCTAGTGCTTTATAACAGTACATGGCAGGGTAGTGTGCGGGGTGATATGTCCCGGGAGATGGTTTCTGGGACGTGCTTTATAACAGTACATGGCAGGGTGGTGTGCGAGGTGATATGTCCCGGGAGATATGATATGATATGATATGGCATTTGTAACGCGCCTATACACAAGTGTTTGAAGGCGCGACGAGGCAGGGAGGGGGGAACAAAGGGAAGACAGACAACGATCCTACTAGGCCAAGTGACATTCAGATCGCGAAAGTGCAAGGGTAGGGGGAAAGGGAAAAGTGCAGGGGGAAAGGGAGAGGGGAAAGTGCAGTACAGGGGTAGAAGAATAACAAGATAAATAATAAGGGCCAGCTGGTGGCAAGTGCAAGGTAAGTGCAGACAAGTGCTGGGAAGGGGGGCTGTAGGGATGCAGAGACAGTCCCGCAGTGCAGGGGTTACCAGGGAGGCAGTGCAAGGGGAGAGTGGCTGGGCCAAGGACCGAGATCGGTGAGAGTGGCCCAGTTGCAGAATCAGTGCAGTTTCAGTAGGAATTTAGCAGGGGAGAGGGGGGAGAGAAAGCAGAAGCAAAGAGGAAGGTTTTGAGGTGCTTCCGGAACCGGAGATGGTTCTCCTCAAGTTTCAGGGATGCAGGAAGGCTGTTCCAGAGGGAGGCTCCTGCCGCAGAGAGAGATCTACCCCCAACTCGTTGCTTGGAGAAGCGGCTGACCCTGAGGGAGTTGGAGGCAGATGAGCGAAGAGCTCGAGAAGGAAGATATAAGATGGTATCTGGGGCATGCCTAGCGCTTTATAACAGTACATGGCAGGGTGGTGTGCAGAGTGATATGTCCCGGGGGATGGTGTCTGGAGCGTGCCTGGTGCTTTTGAAGAGGATATTGCAGGGTGGTGTGCGGGGTGATACGTCCCGGGAGATGGTATCTGGGGCCTGCTAAGTGCTTTATAGCAGGAGACAGCAACATGGTGTGCGGGGTGATATGTCCCGGGAGATGGTATCTGGGGTGTGCCTAGCGCTTTATAACAGGATATGGTAGGGTGGTGTGCAGAGTGATATGTCCCGGGAGATGGTATCTGGGGCGTGCCTAGTGTTTTATAACAGTACATGACAGGCTAGTGTGCGGGGTGATATGTCCCGGGAGATGGTATCTGGGGCGTGCCTAGTGCTTTTTCACAGGATATGGCAGGGTAGTGTGCGGGGTGATATATCCCGGGAGATGGTATCTGGAGCATGCCTAGTGCTTTATAACAGTACATGGCAGGGTAGTGGGCGGGTTGATTTGTCCCGGGAGATGGTGTCTGGGACGTGCTAGTGCTTTATAACAGGATATGGCAGGGTAGTGTGCGGGGCAATATGTCCCGGGAGATGGTATCTGGGCCGTGCCTAGTGCTTTATAACAGTACATGGCAGGGTAGTGTGCGGGGTGATATGTCTCGGGAGATGGTGTCTGGCGCGTGCCTAGCGCTTTATAACAGTACATGGCAGGGTAGTGTGCCGGGTGATATGTCCTGGGAGATGGTATCTGGGGCGTGCCTAGCGCTTTATAACAGTACATGGCAGGGTAGTGTGCCGGGTGATATGTCCTGGGAGATGGTATCTGGGGCGTGCCAAGCACTTTATCACAGGAGATGGCAGGGTAGTGTGCAGGGTGATATTGTGGAATCATAAAAAATACAATATTACGGCTGTTACACCGAGCAAAGGAAAATACACCGACACAGGCTTATAAAGATTCCCAGAATCTTTATTACAAAACTGAACAGTATTCAACAAAGCACACAAATAGCTATTTGGCCGTCAATACATCACAGAAACCACCAACAGGGTTCAATATGAGCAGTAAGGGGCTTTCCTAGCTGGACATCAGCGTTTTTATACAATTTGTAAAATGATGTCCAGCCCCCTTACAGGTTAATCATGCACTGGGCTAGGGTCGCACCAGGTTCACTTTCCTAATTTACATATCTCGTGCATGCGTTTACTTTTCAATACATTTACTAGTACACTCCATTATTCTTCAATTTAACATTTATACTCTTTATATATTGCTTTAATGCAGACCAAACAATGTTTCGCGTATTATATTTGGATAGCATTATTGTTCTTGTATACTTGTAGTTTAATATTGGCATTTCAAGTAATCCCCTGCTCCGAGGTCAACAAAGGACAAGGTCTACATGACCCTAACATGTAGCCTGAAGGCAGGTTGGACATTAACTTCCCTACAGAGGTTGGAGAGGTTAAGGCAAGAACAAGGACACATGAGACGGCCATTTTAGATTACGGGGTGACTTTGTACAAAACCCCAAAATGGCGGTTTCTAACCTAAAATGGAGGCTTGATTCAAGATGGTGGCCTACATCAATTTCTAAGGTCAAGAACTTGCCGCAGAGAGTTATTTGCGTACAATTTTTCAAGCAACTTGGCGTAGGCCAATATACATACAAATCGTTTTGTAATAAGAGGCATCATTTAATATCTGATTTGACAAACCCTCCTTTTGGCCTATGCCAAGTGCTAATACTATTTCTGATTTGATTGCAAGTAACTCCATGCGTCATCGTCCAGACACCCCGAATCATTGTCGGACATATCTATTGCCATTAGGTCTGATACCAGAGTTTCCTTCAACACATACTCTTTAGAGAGCTCCTTTGGGGCGTATATTTTATTCCCTAATACACTTGTTGCTTGCGCACAACATCCCCCTAATACTGAGCATATACCAGGGAGACACTGTATACAACAACAAAGAAACAGAAAACTTCCCAAGATAATCAGTAGGGCCGAGAACAACTTCCATCCCCATGAACGTAGGAGGTCCCAAAACCATATACCAAGTACCCAATTTCCCTCAGGAACATGTACTTCTGAACTAAGGACATGTAGATTTTGGATCGCCCTAAAGATCGTTGGAGAGGAGTCTGGAACGTAAACGCAGCAAGCGGACCCCACTAATTTACATACTCCTCCTCCCTCTGCCAGGATGACATCTAATGCCATCCGGTTCTGAAGAGCCACTAATCTTATCGCTCTCTGCTCTAGCGTCATATTATAGAGTATGCCAGTGGTCCGATTGATGGTTCTCTCCAATACTCTCGCTAGTCCCTTAAAATCTTCTGAATTCGTAATTCGCCCAAAAAATGGTACAAAAGATTTCATAATATCTCCTAAAGTTTGCGCTGGAGTATCCCCTTTTACACCTCGTCGTGGATGAGTCTTTGAAATTTCTGTAGTGCTGGCAATAAATACCCCAGGTAATAGAATCCCTAAATAACAGGTTCCTTGCCAATCCCTGGGCAACCACGGAAATGCCACATTACCGCAAACAAAATAGACAGGTTCGCCTACGTACAGAGGTCTGTTTTCACTAGTCAAATTCGCAACGTTGGCGCACTTTCTAAAATTACCCATTGACCGTGTTCTATTCCTCTGTATGCAGAAGGATACTGAATCGGGGCTGTGATTAACAGAATAAGATGGAGGCGTGGCATCCTTATTGCCTATAGGAGCCATTTTGAAAGAGATTAAGGACTGAAAAGGACGAGACAATCTATCAGAGGGCCTAAAAGAAGCAACGTTTGGCTTGCTTCTATTTGCAAAAAGCGAGCAACCCAGGGGCATCAAAACATTATTTTCAAAACTATTTAAATTTGTACCATCAAAGTTCCCTGAAATGCTGTCATTCCAACGACCAAAAAATAGTGCTCTAAGAGAAGCGTAACAGGCAGTTTTCAGAGGCAGAGGGAAAATATACCAACCTAGCCCTTTATCCCCATGTTGCGGTAAATGTGTACAGATTCAGCAATTGGTCTTATTAAAAATTGCATGAGTGGCATTCATGATTAATAAAAGGGTATTATTCTGATAATTCCGTCTATGCAAAGAATCTCTAGGTGACAAAGTATGCAATTGTACAGAAGGAGTGGGAATCACAGATACATTTTCAATAGGTAAAAAGTCCTCTAACGGATATGCTTCTTCCAGATACCATAACCCAAACCCAAAAGTCATTACAAATCCAGTAATTAGTACGAGAAGGCAACAATACACTTTGGGGGTCCCGTTACATACTTGATCATTGTCTCTGCTAGTCATATTTTTATCTAAAAATAAAGTATGAACGGTAGCGGGTGCAGGCACCGTAGTCTTCAATTGAAAAAAACCCACCAATTGTTCGTTTGCTGGCGACTCCAGTCGCGCGTCTTCTTAATGTCTTTCCCACAACCCTTAGCCGACAGAATCTTTCCGTACAATCGGCCCAGAAAGACAAGCCCTCAAAGATTTTTTCCAGTCGCACAGTTAGACCATGCTGTACATTATTTCCTTGGGCGCAAATTATATTTTGCCGTTTCTGGTGAGAACAAAGTGTTGTCACTTCCTCCTGGAAGTGGTGAACGGACGGAAATGCGATCAAGAAAGGATTGATCCGGAAGTTCCACTGTTGTGGAGTGCGGAGACAAGATGGTCGTTTTGTCCGGCCCTGCAGATTCTGAAGCGGTCTCCGATTCTCCCTTGTTGGCTGTTGCTGTTTCAGGCACGCGAGTTACAGCAGTGGGAAGAGATTCTGTGTCTTCTGTATCGTATGGCACGGGCTGTGGGATCCGTTTGGTGTGCGTCGCATGGATCCAGTGTTTTCGACCCGCTACCCGCACGGCAGTCTGGGTGACTAGCAGGACTTGGTAGGGACCCATCCAGTGAGGTGCAAGGCAAGATGACCTCTCAAAAACCTTCGTGAGGATCCAGTCCCCCGGTCGTAGACTGTGACCGGGGCCCTCGTAGTGTACAGGTAATGCCTCTCGCATCTGGTGATAAATTGAAAACAGATTTTTAGTCAACTGGTTACAGTAGTCTGAAAGAAGCACATTTTCTATATCCCGTAATAAGTGACTTTTTGGCATACCCCAAATATTAGCAGGTCTCCCCATTACCACCTCAAAGGGAGTGAGCTCAGTCTTAGTTTGAGGGGTCGTTCTCATCGATAGTAACACGATCGGTAAGGCGTCTGGTCATTTTAGCTTAGTGCCAGCACACGTCTTAGCGAGTTTGTTCTTTATAATGCCATTGTGGCTTTCCACTAATCCGGCACTCTGGGCATGTCTAGCTGAATGGAAATGCTTGTCAATCTGTAGTCCTTTGCAAATTTGCAGGACTACAGTGGCAATAAAGTGTGGCCCATTATCAGACCAGATGACTCTTGGCAGCCCAAACCTAGGAAAAAACTCTTTCAACAGAGTTTTTGCCATGGTTATGGCCATTGCATCTTTAACCGGGTAGGCCTCAACCCACTTACTAAAGGCGCAAATAACAACCAATACATATTTAAGATTGTTACACCGTTCCATTTCAATAAAATCAAAGTGAATAACCTCAAACGGGACAGAAGGTGGAGCGAAACTTCCTCTAGGAGTCGAGGTACCTTTCCCTACATTGTGCTGCAAGCAAACCATGCAGTTCTGGACAAAACGCTCCGAAATTTTGAAAATCTTATCATTGGCCCATACACTGTGTAGCATTTTTGTTAGTTTCCTCGCACACACATGTCGGACCATGAGCCATAATAACCATCATCGTAATGTAGGCGTCCCTACATGTAGGCAGGGAGTAACCATTTCCCTTCAACATTGTCTACCCAACACACATCATCATCCAATCTTCCTGCACCCTCGATCCATCTCTTAGTTTCCTCTATGGTAGCATCTGCTTGAATATCTTTTACAACATCAATACTTTCTCCCAAAGTGCAAACATTTACAACTTCTTTTACAGCGTACATTTCTGAACTGAAATCAGTGGCAGTCTGTTTAGCTATTTGATCGGCGAAGGCATTCCCTTTTCCTACATCATCTGTAACTTTTTGATATGCTGAACATTTTATGATAGCTAACTGAACAGGGAGTGCAATTGCTGAAAGCAATCGCACTATTAAAGTGCCGTGCTGGATTTTCGTTCCGTGCAAGGTCAAGAAATCTCGTTCTTTCCAAGGTCTACCGAAATTGTGGGCCACCCCAAAGGCAAACTGACTGTCAGTATATATATTCACTGTACGCCCTTCAGAAAGCTCACAAGCTCGAGTTAACGCTATAATTTCTGCGGCCTGCGCAGAGTTATGCATAATTCTTTTGGTTTCCACAACCGTGCTTAAAGTAGTGACAGCATAAGCAGCCGTGGATGTACCGTCTAGAAGTTTAAAACAAGAGCCATCACAAAATAGCTCTCCTTGAGGGCTATTCAAAGGCGTGTCTTTCAAATCGATTCTGCCTTTAGTCTCTTGTTCTGTCATATAAAGGCAATCGTGTGACGTATCGTCATTATCAACAATATTTTGTGAGACACGTAAAAGTTCAGCCGGATTTAATACGCAACACCTCTGAATTTGAATGTGGGGAGCAAACAAGATCAGTTCATATCGTGTCAATCGTGCAGAAGTGAGGTGTTGTGTTTGAGTTCTATTCAATAGAATATCTACAGAGTGAGGTACCATTAGGGTTAACGCATGACCCAGGACCATTCCCTCACTCTGTTTTACAGACGCAGCAGCAGCAGCAACAGCGCGCAAACATCTTGGCAAAGCGCATGCTACAGGATCAAGGGCGGAGGAATAGTAGCCGCACAGCCTATTCTTCCCTCCAGGTTCCTGCGTTAACACAGCCAAAGCGCATCCATCACGTTCATGCACAAACAATACAAAGGCCTTATCATAATTCGGAGTACCTAAAACCGGCGCCGAACACAGCGCAGATTTGAGCAAATCGAATGCTGTCTGGTGTTCCAAGGTCCATGGCAATGGCAAAGAAATGCCCTTCTTTGTCAAAGCCAACATAGGTTTAATCGTTAACGAACAATTCGGAATCCACAATCTACAATAAGAAGCCATACCTGTCAAGGCTCTAACTTCCTTTTGTGTATTTGGGACAGGCATACCAGAAATGGTCTTTATTCGTTCAGGTGTCAACCGTCTTCCCTCCTTTGACAGGAGATAGCCTAAATAGGCGACCTCCTGGCAACAATATTGGAATTTCTTAAGTGAAGCTTTGTGGCCATGTTTTGCTAGATGACAAAGCAACAACACGGTGCCTTCTTTACAGGCACTCTCAGAATCAGCAGCCAAGAGGAGGTCATCTACGTACTGTAGTAACGTGCAAGTAGTAGGCAACTCAAGGGTATCAAGCTGCTCTTTCAATACCCTACTATAAATACTTGGACTCTCAGTGTACCCTTGTGGTGCATGAGTGAATGTAAACGACCGTCCACCTAGGGTAAATGCAAACAAATACCTACTATCCCTGTGTATAGGAATACTGAAAAACGCGTTTTTAAGATCAACAACGCTATAGTGGGTGGCAGAAGCCGGAATCATGGTTAATATCGTTGTAACATCAGGTACAATAGGAAATTGAGGAGCCACAATTTTTTTAATAGCGCGTAAATCAATTATAAAACGAAAGGGAATCGCATTATCACCTTTTTTGTATACTGGCAAAATGGGGCTGTTACATATGCTACCCGTAATGTCCTCAATTACTCCACAATGTACAAAATCAGAAACTATACATTTCAAAGCCTGTTCGCCTTCAACTGAGATCTTATATTGCGGGATGCGAGGCAATTTTACTCCATGTTTCAAAATAATTTTAACAGGTTCAATTTGGAGAATGCCCATATCATTATCATCGATTGCCCATAAGCATTCTGGAACATTACTAAATTCTGGCGGTAAAGGTCGAGTCAAAAACTGAGAGGCGAGTGATTGCTGGGGTGAAATTGTTAGCCGAATCCCATCCAGAGAACAATGAATTACTGCGTGTAATGCCTTCAACAAATTTAGCCCCAGCAAGTTCTCCCCACAGTTTGTGGTAAGTAAAAATGGACACTGTTCTGTGAAGGGACCCAGTGTTATCGGTACCGGCAAAGAGACCGGACAAACTACAGGTGTGCCTGAAAACCCTACGAAACGTTGGATTGCCCTGACAGGGGAATATTTGGAACCCGTGAATGGTCAATGGAACATTTCTGTGCTCCCGTATCTACTAAAAATAGATGCTTCCTATTTCCCACCGCCATCTCAACGTAGGGGCCTTTCTGATGAACGGGAATAGGTGTAGGTTCCAAATCCTGCTTCGGGCAATCCTAGCGGAACAAAATATTATCAAAAGGAAGGATGATCAAAAATGTTTCTATTATCCACATTCGAAACTTGCTTATCTTGTGAAGGAGATTGCTGTGATTCTGGTGCAAACTGACCTCTACCAGGGCCCCCTGCACCTGGGTGACCTCTGGATTGTCTACCCATGTCTACCCATGTTCCCAAATGACCTTACGCTGTAAGGTCGGACATTGTGCGCGCCAGTGGCCTTCCTGCCGGCAATAGGCACACTGGTTAATGGTTACCGGAGCCAAGGGCGCACTTCCCTGTGGAATGTATTGACCTCTAAATTGATTACCCCCTCTAGGGTTTCTAACGATCTGCTGCAATAAAACTTTAGTTTTCAAGTCACCCTTTTTTTTCTCAAGCATCTCTTTTTCAGTGTTTACACGATTTTCATAATACTGAGCCAAATGCAATACTTCTGATTGGGACTTCGCCTGCCAAGCGCTTTCAGAGGACATAATCTGTAACTGGATGTCAGGCAGCAATCCACGTACAAATTTGTCAACAAACAACCTTTTCCCTGACTCCGTGCCCAAATCTTGTCCACTGAAATCCGAGAATACCTGCTCGAACCGATTGAAAAAATCGGTAGCACCCTCAGACTTTCCTTGGACACAGGCCGTAAACTTGTCCCATATGATTCTTTTTTCTGGAACCATAGTTTTCAATTTTACAATAATTCTATCAGGCAAGGTTAATATTACTTGAGGTGGTCGTTCGCCAGCTGGTCTTTCTCTGTCCAGCCTAGTCATGTTATCCCATGTATCTCCCAACCCAGGTATGTCATCTATAGTCCTAATCTGCTTCCACAAATCAACTGGCAGGAGTATGGGAAATAATAGGTCAATATCACTTAGAGTGAATACCGACGACTGTAAGAACGACTCTATTTCTTTATATAATCCGGTCTGATTTTTTCGTATATCAGGAATAGATTGCTTTATGGTGTTCACTTCCTGTCTTGAAAACGGGACGTGAACAAACTGTGAAACGTAATGTGCAGGAATTTCTCCGGCTACTATACCTCGTGCAGCATCAGCCACAATCTCAACTTTTGGGACAAATGTCAGAGGGACCTCTCTCATATGCAACTGAGAAGTAGGCAGCTCCGAACGCTTACTAAGCAACACAGCCAAGTCAAGCGCTAAGGCAGTCGGAGAATGATCAATCGAAAAAACTCTCTTATAAACACTCAACAATTCTGCGCGACAACAAATCTTTCTTCTTACACACTCATTCTGGAGGTGCTCTACCATCACCTGTATTACTTTCTTTTGCATTTCTAACGTATATTGACTGTATGTGTCATATACTTCTTCTGGAGTTATCAACATATCCGAAATCCATCTTATATCTTCCTTTGTACAAATTCGTGCTTCCTCACCTTTTAATTCTCGACGAGGAGAAAACCGTTTCTGTAAGTACATAATACCTAAACTATCACCATCTACTTCCTCGTTCTGTAACTCTTCCAACTCCTTCCTATACTCAAAAATCCTCTCGACATGCTCATATACCTTCTCCGCAGTATCTCTGGACGATGCTAAGGCGTTCAAATCCTGTAACCCTTGTGCGAAATCTACATCATCTAGTATATTCCAGATTATACTTAAATGAGTCCCTAATCCTTTGATAAAAACATTTTTCTCAGGAATATCTTTTAAATTTTCGAGTGTGGAAAAAACATCAGCTTGTTCACCCTTCTCCATACAATGTTTAGCCCAAGCAGTCAATTCATTCCTCTTGTCTGGCGACACAGTATTACGAGTCACAACCCTTGGTCTTGCTCCCTGGTCTACTACAAGCAATGCAGGATCACTTGGAAGAGGAAGAGTAGGCACATTCTGAATAACAACAGGTAAAGGCAAGGGGGCAGGCAAAGGGGCGACGGCTGGAAGAACAACAGGAAGAACAACAGGGTGGACCGGAGGAACTATGGGAGGGGGAACTACAACAGGAAGGGGCAAAGCGCCAGGAGGAGGGACATATGGAGGTGGCGCGGAGGCATCGGGCCTTCGTTCATGCAAAAAGTTTATCAATCAATTCATCTGACGTATGAAAATCTTTTGAAGGATAGATTTTCTGAATGCCTAATTGAAATGCCCTGTCCGTGTTCCTAACTGACTCCAATTGCTTATTTTGATCATATAACCGTGCCTTTTTCGACACTCGTCATATGTCGATGCATATGTTTCTCTCTACTCTTTTGTTGCTGCAAAGCTTCTATTTTCCAACTATGCAACGCGTCAAATGCTGCAGGCCTAGCCTTCTTCTTTATTAATACAGACTCTAAATATTCTATACGAGGGATTTCAAAACTACCATTGGTTGGCCACCGAAGATTAGAATTATGTCTGGTTTGTCTGTGCCAAATGTCATTAAATGCTATACTACCAAAGCCTTTCTTACAGTGCATAGTACATGCCGGCGACCCCTCCTGTGGTGCGGGACGGCTATCTTCCAAAGATTGTCTGTCACTGCGGAAAAATGCCCTAAAGCAGGCAGACAATTTCCCAGGCATATCAAAGTTCTGGTGTTACCTGGTTAAATAATTGTGCTCGCGAGTACAATGCTCCAAATTCAAATTTGTCAGGGTTACATTAAGAATCGGGACACGATTCACCTGACCAAAGGACTGGGAGGCCCGATCGGGTTACTAAGGACAATGCAAAGGACCCGCGTGTCTGGTGATTTTCGGCAAATTTACCCACCTCAAATATATGGAACCCCGTCAAGACGTCGTCTCGGGCTATAGCTCACCGTCCAGGGATCGGATCTTGCAGTTTCGTCGAGGAATTCACCTCTCGTCTTAGAGTGGCCGGTTCTGTTGACACCGTCCGATCCCGGTCCAATAGCCGAGCCAACCTTCAACGAGGCGAAGTCTATCTTGAGGGTCCCTATTCGGGCGCCATCTGTGGAATCATAAAAAATACAATATTACGGCTGTTACACCGAGCAAAGGAAAATACACTGACACGGGCTTATAAAGATTCCCAGAATCTTTATTACAAAACTGAACAGTATTCAACAAAGTACACAAATAGCTATTTGGCCGTCAATACATCACAGAAACCACCAGCAGGGTTCAATATGAGCAGTGAGGGGCTTTCCTAGCTGGACATCAGCGCTTTTATACAATTTGTAAAATGATGTCCAGCCCCCTTGCAGGTTAATCATGCACTGGGCTAGGGTCGCGCCAGGTTCACTTTCCTAATTTACATATCTTGTGCATGCGGTTTACTTTTCAATACATTTACTAGTACACTCCATTATTCTTCAATTTAACATTTATACTCTTTATATATTGCTTTAATACAGACCAAACAATGTTTCGCATATTATATTTGGATAGCATTATTTTTCTTGTATACTTGTAGTTTAATATTGGCATTTCAAGTAATCCCCTGCTCCGAGGTCAACAAAGGACAAGGTCTACATGACCCTAACATGTAGCCTGAAGGCAGGTTGGACATTAACTTCCCTACAGAGGTTGGAGAGGTTAAGGCAAGAACAAGGACACATGAGACGGCCATTTTAGATTACAGGGTGAATTTGTATAAAACCCTAAAATGGCGGTTTCTGACCTAAAATGGAGGCTTAATTCAAGATGGCGGCTTACATCAATTTCTAAAGTCAAGACCTTGCCTTAGAGAGTTATTCGCGTACAATTTTTCAAGCAACTTGGCGTAGGCCAATATACATACAAATCATTTTGTAATAAGAGGCAAAATTTAATATCTGTTTTGACAATATGTCCAGGGATATGGTGTCTGGGGCGTGCTAGTACTTTATAACAGGATATGGCAGGGTAGTGTGCGGGGTGATATGTCCCGGGAGATGGTATCTGGGGCGTGCCTAGTGCTTTATAACAGTACATGGCAGGGTAGTGTGCAGGGTGATATGTCCCAGGAGATGGTGTCTGGGGCGTGCTTTATAACAGTACATGGCAGGGTGGTGTGCGGAGTGATATGTCCCGGGAGATGGTATCTGGGGCGTGCCTAGTGCTGCTTTATAACAGTACATGGCAGGGTAGTGTGCAGAGTGATATGTCCCGGGAGATGGTGTCTGGGGCGTGCCTGGTGCTTTATAAGAGGATATGGCAGGGTGGTGTGCGGAGCGATATGGCCCGTGAGATGGTATCTGGGGCCTGCCTAGTGTTTTATAGCAGGAGACAGCAACGTGGTGTACGGGGTGATATGTCCCGGGAGATGGTATCTGGGGCGTGCCTAGTGCTTTATAACAGGATATGGCAGGATGGTGTGTGGAGTGATATGTCCCGGGAGATGGTATCTGGGGCCTGCCTAGTGCTTTATAACAGTACAAGGCAGGGTAGTGTGCGGGGTGATATGTCCCGGGAGATGGTATCTGGGGCGTGCCTAGTGCTTTATAACAGTACATGGCAGGGTAGTGTGCGGGGTGATATGTCCCGGGAAATGGTGTCTGGGGCGTGCTCGTGCTTTATAACAGGATATGGCAGGGTAGTGTGCGGGGTGATATGTCTCGGGAGATGGTATCTGGGGCGTGCCTAGTGCTTTATAACAGTACATGGCGGGGTTGTGTGCGGGGTGATATGTCCCATCATATGGTGACTGGGGCGTACCTAGCGCTTTATAACAGTACATGGCAGGGTGGTGTGCAGAGTGATATGTCCCGGGAGGTGGTGTCTGGGGCATGCCTGGTGCTTTATAAGAGGATATGGCAGGGTGGTGTGCGAAGTGATATGTCCCCGGAGATGGTATCTGGGGCCTGCCTAGTGCTTTATAGTAGGAGACAGCAAGGTGGTGTGCGGGGTGATATGTCCCGGGAGATGGTATCTGTGGCGTGCCTAGTGCTTTATAACAGGATATGGCAGGGTGGTGTGCGGGTTGATATGTCCCGGGAGATGGTGTCTGGGACGTACTAGTGCTTTATAACAGTACATGGCAAAGTAGTGTGCGGGGTGATATGTCCCGGGAGATGGTGTCTGGGGCGTGCTTTATAACAGTACATGGCAGGGTAGTGTGCGGTGTGATATGTCCCGGGAGATGGTGTCTGGGGCGTGCTTTATAGCAGTACAAGGCAGGGCGGTGTGCGAGTGATATGTCCCGGGAGATGGTATCTGGAGCGTGACTAGTGCTTTATAACAGGAGATGGCAGGGTGGTGTGCGTTGTGATATATCCCGGGAGATGGTGTCTGGGACGTGCTAGTGCTTTATAACAGTACATGGCAAGGTAGTGTGCGGAGTGATATGTCCCGGGAGTGGTGCCTGGGGCGTGCCAGGTCTTTATAACAGGATATGGCAGGGTGGTGTGCAGGGTGATATGTCCCGGGAAATGGTGTCTGGGGCGTGCTTTATAACAGTACATGGCAGGGAGGTGTGCGAGTGATATGTCCCGGGAGATGGTATCTGGAGCGTGACTAGTGCTTTATAACAGGAGATGGCAGGGTGGTGTGCGGGGTGATTGTTATGCTCACCTGGCTCCGACAGGGGCGTCGATCTGAACTGGACAGCTGCGGCCTCCACCAATGTGACGTGTAGTGCCGAGATGACAGACTGGACTGGCCCACCTAGCTTCGTTTGCTTGGCCCGTAGGACTATTCTTCTGCAAATGGAGAAAGGGAATTAACCTCCCGTGGAGTTGAGCGTTAACCCTCCCTCACTCCCGCTATTCTCCCCACTGATCACCTTTGATGTCCCCTCTTATAGTCTCACCTGATGGTTTGGAAAGATGAGCTCTCCATCCTGCATTGAGCGCAGGGGCGCGTTGATAACCGTTGGCTTCACTGGCTCGAAGGAATTGGTGAGTTCCAGAACAATATTGACTCTGAGATTCCCGGCAAGACGCCGTAAGTATGTAGTTCGTAAGAGTTCAAATGTCTGACTTTCACTCTTGTCCGATTCCTTGCAGGTTGCAGCTTGACCCTAGCGAAGAGTTCCTCGTGCAACCGGTAATATTCAGGTAAGGATTTGTATTATCCAACACAGTTCGATAAAATAATGTCAATATGTAACCTGTTGCTTTCTCCCTTATTCAGGCGCTGAGAGAAAATATGAAGTCTCAGGGAATAATGCCTCCGGCGGTAAAATCAGGTAAGTCTATTAGGTTTCCCCTTGTTTGTCCCTTTGTTTCACCTTGCTGTCCTTTTGTTTCCCCTTAGGGGCTTGGGTTCGGCGAGGATGCAGATGAAGCTGCGCCGACCCGTGAAGAGGAATAGTACCCCCAGTGGTAAAATCAGGTAAGTCTATGGGGGGTAACTACTATTGCCTCTGTGTATTCCCTTGGCTCACTTTGCTGTTCTTGTCTTCCCCTTAGGTGCCGGAGTGCGGCGGAAGCATGCAGAAGGATGCAGTGGAATGTGAAGATTCTGCGAAGGCCGGTGAGTTCAGCGCAGCGCTGCTGCAGGCGAGGCGACGCACATAAAACAACTTGTTTCTTCCGGCTCGAAGGCGCGATGGATCGGGAATTCAGGTAAGGATCAAAGGTATTGCTCTTGTTCTAACGTTTTCCCCTTCTCTCTCCTTTTTCTAGGAGCTCCGGATCTCGAGGAAGGCGTGGCAGAAGACTGGATGCAGACTTGCAGGCACGGTGAGCGTTACGCTGATGGATGCAGAATAACGCGAAGCATGTGCTGGTCTTCGGGTGTGGTTTAAATAGCCTCCAAAGTAGTCCCAGGTAAGTATTCTTCCCCAGCCCCACCCGAGTAAAAAAAATAGTCCCTTAGGTAAAGTAGTCCCTTCCAAGCCTCCTTTGGCTTGGAGCTCTTGCAGCATGGTCTGCATCAGGTGAGTTTGCAGCATGGTCTACATCAGGTAAGTTTTAATCTATGAGCCTGGCGCCTATGGCGCCAGGGCTGACTCTCCATATGAGCCTGGCGCCATAGGCGCCAGGACTGCACCAAAATAGCCCCTCGCAGGGGTTGTTGGGTTTGCTTCGTATAACTTGATGCCTGCTTCTGGGGTTGCTGGACTTGGTCTGGGTCCCCGGGGGTAGGCATCATGACAGTGGTATGTCCCGGGAGATGGTATCTGGGGCATGCCTAGCGCTTTATAACAGGATATGGCAGGGTGGTGTGCGGAGTGATATGTCCCGGGAGCTAATATCTGGGGCGTGCCTAGTGCTTTATAACAGTACATGGCAGGGTAGTGTGCAGGGTGATATGTCCCGGGAGATGGTGTCTGGGGCGTGCTAGTGCTTTATAAAAGGATATGGCAGGGTAGTGTGCAGGGTGGTATATCCCGGGAGATGGTATCTGGGCGTGCCTAGTGCTTTATAACAGGATATGGCAGGGTATTGTGCGGGGTGATATGTCCCGGGAGATGGTGTCTGGGGCGTGCTTTATAGCAGTACATGGCAGAGTGGTGTGCGGAGTGATATGTCCCGGGAGATGGTATCTGGGGCGTACCTATTGCTTTATAACAGTACATGGCAGGGTAGTGTGCGGGCTGATATGTCCCGGGAGATGGTGTCTGGGCCGTGCTTTATAACAGGACATGGCAGGGTAGTGTGCAGGGTGATATGTCCCTTGAGATGGTATCTGGGGCTTGCCTAGTGCTTTATAGCAGGAGACCACAGGGTGGTGTGCGGGGTGATATGTCCCGGGAGATGATACCTGGGGCGTGCTTAGTGCTTTATAGCTGGAGACAGCAGGGTGGTGTGCAGGGTGTTTTGTCCCAGTAGATAGCATTGGGGGCATGTAGTGCTTTATTACAGGAGATGGGAGGGTGGTGTGCGGGGTGATATGTCCCGGGAGATGGTATCTGGGGCATGCCTAGTGCTTTATCAGAGGAGACGATATGGTGGTGCGTAGGGTGATATGTCCCAGGAGATGGTGTCTGGGGTGTGCCTGGTGCTTTATAGCAGTACATGGCCGGGTGGTGTGCGGGAGGTGGGGGATATGTCCTGGGAGATGGTATTGCGGATGTGTACAGACTTCACAGGAGACGGCAGGGTCGTGTGCTGAGTGATATGTCCCGGGTGATGGTATCTGGGGCGTGCCTAGTGCTTTATAGCAGGAGACAGCAGGGTGGTGTGCCGGGTGATATGCCCAGGAGATCGTACCTGGGGTGTGCCTAGTACTTTATCACAGGAGACGATATGGTGTGTGTACAGTGGTACATCACAGGAGACGGCAAGGTCGTGTGCAGGGTGATATGTTTTGGGAGATGGTATCTGGGGCGTGTCTAGTGCTTTATAGCAGGAGATAGCAGGGTGGTGTGCGGGGTGATATGTCCTGGGAGATGGTATCTGGGGCCTGCCTAGCGCTTTATAACAGTACATGGCAGGGTGGTGTGCAGGGTGATATGTCCCGGGAGATGGTATTGCGGTTCTGTACAGTGGTACATCACAGGAACCGGCAGGGTCGTGTGCCGGGTGATATGTCCCCGGAGATGGTATTTGGGGCATGCCTAGTGCTTTATAGCAGGAGACAGCAGGGTGGTGTGCGGGTGATATGTCCCGGGAGATGGTATCTGGGGCGTGCCTTGTGCTTTATAGCAGGAGACAGCAGGGTCGTGTGCTGAGTGATATGTCCCGGGAGATGGTATCTGGGGCGTGCCGAGTGCTTTATAGCAGGAGACAGCAGGGTGGTGTGCGGGGTGATATGTCCCGGGAGATGGTATCTGGGGCGTGCCTAGTAGTGCTTTATAGCAGGAGACGGCAGGGTCGTGTGCTGGGTGATATGCCCCGGGAGATGGTATCTGGGGCGTGCCTAGTGCTTTATAGCAGGAGACAGCAGGGTGGTGTGCGGTGTGATATGTCCCAGCAGATGGTACCTGGGATGTGCCTAGTACTTTATCACAGGAGACGATATAGTGGTGTGCGGGGTGATATGTCCCAGGAGATGGTTTTGCGGGTGTATACAGTGGTACATCACAGGAGATGGCAGGGTCATGTGCAGGGTGATATATCCTGGGAGATGGTATCTGGGGTGTGCCTAGTGCTTTATAGCAGGAGAGAGCAGGGTGGTGTGCGGGGTGATATGTCCCAGGAGATGGTACCTGGGTGTGCCTAGTGCTTTATCACAGGAGACGTTATGGTGGTGTGCAGGGTGTTTTGTCCCAGGAGATGGTATCTGGGGAGTGCCTGATGCTTCATCACAGGAGATGACACCAGCAGGGTGGTGTACCAGGTGATATGTCCCAGTAGATAGCATTGGGGGCATGTAGTGCTTTATAGCAGGAGACAACAGAGTGGTGTGCAGTGTGATATGTCCCGGGAGATGGTACCTGGGGTGTTCCTAGTGGTTTTTGGCTGGAGACAGCAGGGTGGTGTGCAGAGTGTTTTGTCCCAGGAGATGACACCGGCAGGGTGGTGTACAAGGTGATATGTCCCTGGAGATAGCATTGGGGGCATGCAGTGCTTTATTACAGGAGATGGCAGGGTGGTGTGCGGGGCGATATGTCCCGGGAGATGGTATTGGGGGCATGATGAGTGCTTTATCACAGGAGACGGTAGGCCGGTGTGTGGTGTGATATGCCCCGGCAGATGGTATGGGCGGTGCGCCTAGTGCTTTGTCACAGGAGACGGCACCGGCAGTGTGGTGTGCAGGGTAATATGTCCCAGGAGATGGTATTGGGGGCCGGTATGGAGGTACATCACAGGAAACGGCAGGGTCCTGTGCAGAGTGATATTATCCAGGAGATGCTAACTGGGGTGTGCCTAGTGCTTTACCACAGGAGATGGCAGGGTGGTGTGCAAGGTGATATATTTGAGGCATGCCTAGTGTTTTATCACAGGAGAAAGCAGCGTGGTGTGCTGGGTGATATGTCCCAGGAGATGGTATCTGTGGTGTGCCTAGTGCTTTATCAAAGGAGACGCAAGAGTGGTGACCGGGGTGATATGTCCTGGGAGATAGTATCTGGGCTGTCACTAGTGCTTTATCACAGGAGACGGCAGGGTGGTGTGTGGGGTGATATGTCCCGAGAGATGGTGTCTGGGGGGTGCCGAGTGCTTTATCACAGAAGATGGCAGGGTGTTGTGCGGGATGATATGTCTGAGGCGTGCCTAGTACTTTATCACAGGAGACAGCATGGTGGTGTGCAGACTGATGTGTCAAAGGAGATGGTATCGGGCGTGCATAGTGCTTTAAAACAGGAGATGACGGGGTGGTGTGAGGGCTGATATGTCCCTGGAGATGGTATCTAGGACATGCCTAGTGCTTTACCACAGGAGACAGCATGGTGATGTACGGGGTGATATGTCCCAGGAAATGGTACCTGCGGTGTGCCTAGTGTTTTATCACAGGAGACGGCACTGGGAGGGTGGTGTGTAGGGTGATATGTCCGCGGAGATGCAGAGCGTGTACAGTGGTACATCACAGGAAATGGCATGGCCGTGTGTGGAGTGATATATCCCGGGAGATGGCATCTAGGGCATGCCTAGTGCTTTATCTCAGGAGATGGCACTGGCAGCGTGGTGTGCAGGGTAATATGTTTTAGCAGATGGTATCAGGGGATCAGGGTCTCAAGCTCAGGTGAATCTTCCCCACAAACCTCCTCACCTGTATCTTCTGTGGCTCTGTCAAGGATCTATGTCCTCTTCTTTCTCTGACCTTTCTTATTCTCATCTTCCTTCTTCTCTTCTCCTTCTTTTTGTAGAGATAGGGGCGGGCTCCTGTGGAGGCTCCTTGACTGAGTTGGAACACCAGAGACAAGAGGGCACTCAGGGAGCCAGCCCCAAACAGGGTAAAAGCCAAAGGCTAAAAAAAACTGTCTAGATTGCGGAAGGTATTGCAGGTTTAGCCAGGTAGTGCGTAGAAGAAGCATAGACACAGAGGTAATGATGCAGGCTGCAACCAATGCAGTAGAAGGAGGAGGATGATGCACTGCCACTGCTAGCGATGAGGACTGACCAAGGAATATGGGAAGGCCACAAGGAAAAGAATCCCAACAGGGAGAATAGAGAAAGAGAGGGTCGTAGTATGCAGCAGAGACCAGGAGCTCCAATGCGAGGACGAGCGAGTCACACTGCAGGCACACCACAGCCACGACCAGGAGAGAGCAAAGATAAGGCACATGACAATGTTGACTCTGCCGAGGCAAACAGAGAAAGCGTGAAACAGAAATGTGAACCAGGAGAGAGAAACCAAAGAGGATTGCCGTAGGAGGGACCGCCTCCACAGGTGTAGAGGAGCAGCCAAGTACCACCACTCGACCTGCCCCGCCTACATTACCTGAAGCGTATGAACCAAAATATGTGACGTATACTGAACAGGTGAACCAGCAAAGAGAAGAACGCGGGCTCTGTGCAGTACCCATAAGAATACCTATACCTAAGAGAATATGGGAAGTAAAGTACCCATTGAGGAGACCATACCTACATCCAAGACAATATCATGGCCATTTGAACGAGATTCCTGATGAAACAAAGAAACTGAATGACCAGGATGTATGGCGACGTCATAGAAAGTTGAATCGATACCCATATAGAAAGATAAACAGACCAGAGAGGCAGACGATTTATAAAGAACAAAGAAATACCAAGGATAAGTGACATCTTGGGATCAAGATGAAGAAACTTATGACACAAACCTGATGAAGAAACTTTGTTAGTTCAAACGTGTACAGATGCAATGTAACACAAGCAGCAAAGTAATCATGAAGCTAGCAACCTGCTTTTTAAAATAGTTAGATTGCGGCAAGCGCCAATATATACATATATACCTCATAGATACATATGGACAAGTAAAGGAAGGATGTTTCCACTACGTATAAAGCAGTACTGAACAACGAAGAAGGCCTAATTTTAGGGTCGCAGTTGAGAAAAGCAATTGAATTAAACAGAATACAGTTCAGCTAAGGAGTTGACTGAGCTAAGAAAGCCAGGGTCTTATCAAACTGGAGTTGGCTGACATTAGATACAATTAACGTGAAAGAACAGAAGCTCCTGTTCAGAGAGGTGAAGCAAAAACAAAAGATGTCAGAAGACTCTCAAGAATAAAATCAAATACACAGAAAGGCTTAATTTCATGGTGTCCAGTCACGTGATGGAAGAAAGTTGGACTGATGAGAAGATCACATCTACGTACAAAAGCCGGATAGTGCCCATACTCCTTAAAAAGTCTCAGAGAACAGTAGAGACTGAAGGCCAACTTCAAAGTACTAATTGACAGTGGACCATTGGCGTGATGATGGATCACATTTTTAATTGGCAGGAAGCTGGTATCAAGACAAGCTCACCCGCACCAGGTTGTTCGGTCTGCGTGCTGCTCATGTAGGTGGAAAATTACTGACGGGGTTAATAGCCAACCAATTGTAGGGGTCTACGTAGTTGGGGGTCCTATAGTTTGTGTAGCCAATGGGATGTCGTACATTTAGTGACGTTCATAGTGGCCATTTTTAAGGGAGTGCTTAGTTGCCCCACCTGATGTTAACTATCATATTACCTCTCTCTGCTACTCCATACAGGTATAGAACCTATGCTTAGTTATTAACTTAGAACCAATCCTGCTTCCCGATAAGTTTTTGTAGTTTGCCACGTACGATGACATTGGTAATGACGCGGGTCAACATGTCAGGTATGACTAATTATGGGTATAAGAACCCAACTTTTTATGAAGTAGTTAGAGTCAACATGCGAACGGTGAGTGAATAGACCAAAGAGTGTGGCAAAGGAATGCATGTGTAGTAAATATTGGAGAGTAACAGAGGGAAGCGGGATAAAATATAATGCAAGAGTAAGAGTGTAATATATATGTATATGGGAAACTAGATATTTATTGACTTGAGTGTGGCCAAGTAATATATGAGGAAAAATAGTCGTGAGTGTGGCCACGCTATGAGGATACGCCCTGTTCCTAGGCTTTATAGAGTGCTAGCAGAAGCTTTAATTCAGAGCCCCTTTATATGGGACATATAGGAGACAAGATTAGTTAAAGACTTTCTTAAAGAAATTAGCTTAAGTTCCAATAGTAGCAGATCTAGAGGTTGAGACGAGTCTTAGAAGAAGATTTTGAGTAGTGCGTACATGTGGCCGGTCAAGTCTGTCTGTTTTGTTTTATGTGGTTGTAAGGTGTGATGACGTCAGAGTGGAAAAAATAAATAGTTTAAGTGATAGAAAAACGTGAAGATGAGACGTGAAAATTGATTGTTTTAAGATTAAACTTTGATGGTTGTTTTTTAGCAAGATTCAAGAAAAAATTGTATTGTGATAGGATTGGAGCTTGCGACAGTTGGTGCTTGCACATAAGTGTATTTTGATTGAGACAAAAAGTGGAAACTGTAACTAAAGCATAAGCGAATGGTAGCAAAGAGAAAAGTGAAGGTTAGAAATGGAAGAAGTTACACCATTAGTGCATCTCTGCAAACAGCTATCAAAGCATGCGCTTAAACTTAAACAATACAGAGTAGAGTGGGTTAAAGGAACCGCAGACAGAATGTTTAGGCCAGACCCACAAGGCGGGTCCTTATTGAGAGCAGTTCTGCAGCATATGACGACATATTTTCATGCTGTGTACACAGGCAAAAAGTTAGAAAAGCGCCTAGCGAATCTAGAGCTTTGGAAAATGTATGAACAGGAAAAGGAGGAGGAGCCCCTCCTTTAGATTGGATACTGAATATATGCAAAGAGGGGGGTGAAGAGCCTTCTGCTCCGCCCGGCCCGTCTGAAATGAAAGACGAGATTAAGAAAGACGAAGGGTTATACCCATTAAGATAACTTAAAGCAGCAACGGAATATAGCAATCCATCATATGAGTCACCTACACAAAGTAGTGACAAGGGCCCAGAGAGAGACACAGAGAAAGGTATAACCTCCAAAGTCCTGAGGGACAAGGAGAAATGCGATATGGAAAGAAGCGATCAAGCAAGCACATCTCTAGCTGTAAGGAGAGAAATAAAGAGATGGAAAGGAGATAAGGATGAAACTGATGAGATAGCACTGTTACAGAATGAATGGTTGGAAAGTCATATTTTACTTAAATTTGACGGAAAAAGTATTGAAGATGTAAGACAAAGGGAGATCAAGACGAACAAGACAGAAAAGACAAAGAGAGGGAGGAACGATTGAAAGATGAAGGAGCGAAAAGAAAAGATAGACACAGACGATAACAGTTATACCAAGATGAGCAGGCTAAAAAACAAGAGAGAGCAGAAGAGCAAAGAAAACGTGACAATAAAAAGAGAAGAGCCGATGAACAGGAAAGGCTAGAGAGAAAAAGAATAGAAGATGATGAACAGGAAAGGATAAGAGAGAATAGAAGACAGAGGCCGACGGGATGAGGAAATATAAAGGGCATAAGAGCGAAAAGATATGAAAAAGAAGGAGGAGTACAGAGCAAGGGAAGAAGCGAGAAAGCACAGAGAAGTTGATGATGACATGGAACGTAAAAGAAGACAGAGAGTACGCAATCTCGAATATTTTGAAAGGGAAGTAAGAAATCCCAATCCACGGGTAGCTTGGGAAGACATAGAGGAATTATTTTCCTAGTCCGAGTCATTACCAGGTACGTCTAGAGCAAATCTAGAAGACAAGTTTGACTCACAAAGCATTGGGGACACGATTGATAAGGTTTATCATGAAATGCAAGCCCAGAAAGAATCACAAGGGGAGGGAAACAATTATTGTCTCGAGAGCACTCAGTTGTATGACACAGAGGAAGCCTCCTGTAGTGCGAGACATAAAGAGCTGTCTTTAGACAGACTAACATTAAATAGAGATGATCATGAGAGAAGTTGCACGAGTTGGGCACAAGAAGAGTCAGACGAAGAAAAGGAAACCTTCCAGAGGGAAGAGAGAAGTGATATATGTGGTCCAGAGGGATGTTCGCCCATGGATAAGAGAGTAGGATGGTCGGATTTAAAAATACCTATGTTTAGGGTACAAGAGCAACTGATACAGTCAGACTGACATAAGGGGCAACCCCATGGTCAGAGGGAGGAGTCCCCGCCTTATGTAAGCAGGCTAAGATCATTGCCAGGTAGACGGCGATGTGGGAATATTACTCCAGCGGTAGATAGACAAATGTTGAGAGATGAAAATGAGTTTGGAGCGTCACAGTTCCCGTTGTTGAAAAAGGGAGGGGCCACGCCACAATACATACCATGGCCCTAGATGGACAGAGAAAAGTTAAAATGTAAACTCCCGAATTTAACTTCTGGCGCTGGAAAATGGATACATGAGTTAGAAAGAATGACGGGGGGAATACATTAGCTATAGGGGATATTAAAGGTCTTCTAATTGCCATACTTGGTGAGAGAACTGATGACGTATGGACACCGGCATGTTACCCTGGTGTGACTACAGTCAACACCGCACACAATGGAGCACCGTTTAACAATTGCAGAGCAGCAATTTGGAAAGCACTTCGAGTGCTATATCCGGACTCGCCCAATATGGGAGATATAATGACGAGAAAAATGAAGGAAGGAGAGGACCTGTTGCTTTACATTCAAAGTTTTCAAGACGCTTGGACGCTTGAAACACGTGAGGTTTGAGGAAAGTATATATCTCTATTTTATCATATATTATGCCATGGGCTGCCAGAGCAGGTACAGAAACAGCTCAAGAAATTAGTGGGGATTGAAGCCAACCATGGTCGGAAATCCAGTTAACCATTGCACATTATTGCAGACTCTGCAGGAAAAGAATCGCAAAAAGGACGATGCACGAAAAGGTGAAGAAGTAAAATTAGTTCCGAAAAAATTATCCAAGTATACCATTGAAGGGGCAATGTTAACTAACGTAGGCGGATCAAATTCGCAGCAGGCAATGAACATGCCACAAGTAAATAACAAAAGACAGTTTGATCAGACAAATGATGTATATGCTCCAAGAGGATGGGGATATCTAGGTAGAGGTTAGCAAGGAAATCAAGGGTATTGGCAGAATAATCAGGGAGGGTTCCAGATTATGCAAAATGGCAATAAGAACATGCAATATAGGCAGATGGGGAGACAGCCGCTTGTATGTTGGACATGTGGAATGACAGAGCACATAGCTCGTATGTGTAGAAGCCAAGGGATGGTACAGAATGATCTTTTTTCAAGACAGGAAACGCCAAATCCATCTGCATATTCGCAGCATGGCGGAAATGGATTTGCGCAAGATCAAATAGTGCAGCTGCAAGCGCTGAGAGTGCAGCAAGGCTTGCAATCACAGCAAGTAACAGGTAATCAACCACAAGGACAATCACAGCAATCTCCTATGCAATTTCAGCAAAACACAAACACAGAACCGTCAATGACACGTAGAATAGGAGGTGTTACTGTTGATGGGGGAAATCCATTCACGGGTGATGAAGTGAGGCTGTAACCAAAATAGGACAGCTCACTGGGAGACCTAATGTGTTCAGTCCTATCTATTACGCCGAATCCTCATGAGGAGCCAAGGGTAGATGTAATTATAGGCAGCAAAGCTTTTTCTTTCTTAGTGGACACAGGTGCAACGTGCTCATGTGTACGCAAGGGCACATTTTCAATGTCTGGCGATGTGATGAATACTCAGGGCTTTACAGGAGCAATGAGTCGAGTTACTTTCACAAAAGAATTACCAGTCTCCATGAGAGAATGCGATATGAAAGTGCCATTGCTTTAGTCGAGGAAAACGCCTGTCAACATATTAGGACAAGATTTAATGACAAAAATGAATATGACCATTTCATTTACAGATGATGGCATAGTATGCTCAACACCGGGACTGCATTATTTAAACTTATGCAAAATGGTAAGGGCATACAAAGGGCAAATAGCACCTAGAGCGATACTGTTGAAACCTGAAGTGTTGCATTATGGGATAAATATTTTGTTAACATGGCTGCCAGGTCTAGTAGGCAGAACCATGAGAATACCAGATGAGTTTCTATTTAGACCTCAGATACCCATGGACGAAGAGGAGGGGCAAATGTTCTCCTTAGACATAGAAGCAGCTATAGTCCGAGGAAATATGGCTTTGCTTGATGCAACTGATGATAAAGATAGACAATGGAGCACAATAATCGCCATTAAGGAAGGCTGCAGAGTGACTGACGTCACTGATTAGGACTTGTTTGGAGATGACATATCTGATGATTTTGTGATATTTGAAATGTGCATTACTTATTGGGTCAAGGCGATTAAGAGAGAAGTTCCGCAGAGAATGATGCTAGCAAAAAAGTGTCCTGAATATTTTGATGAAGATATAGCGAAAGTGCCAATTTCATTATGGACTACTGGCACCTATGTCGTAGGCTTACTGAAAGGTGTTGGGGAAGCAAATATTAAATTGAAACCAGTAGCAATTTTACCTCGAGCATGACAATATCCCATGTCTAGAGAGACAGATGAAGGCATTTTTAAGACGATTTCGGCCATAATGGACCAAGGTATCTTAGTGACGTCAGAGTCATCATGGGGTCTTGGAGGCTAGTGCAAAACCTTCGCCCAATAAACCAAATTGTAGAGGCCGAGTTCCCTCTAGTCCCGAACCCATCTACAATTCTATGTAATATACCTGTTGATGCACGATATTTCACGGTGATTGACTAGAAAAATGCGTTTTTCTCAATGCCATTGCACAAAGACTCGCAAGATTTGACATTGTTTACTTTTAGACAAGTGCGATTCAAAAGCACAAAGCTGCCCCAGGGGTACTGTGAGTCCCCATCAATTTTTAAGAGTCCTTCAGATGGACTTGAGCAATATTGCTTTAGAAAGCGTTGTGCTGCAATACGTGGATGACATTTTCGTTTGCAGCATCACGAGGAAGAGTGCAGACGCGATTCTGTTCAGTTTATGATTATACTTGCTGACAAAGTTGACAAGGAAAAGTTACAATATTGTCAACAAGAAGTGTTGTATATAGGCCCATTGATTTCACATGAGGGAAAGAAGGTCACCCCTGAAAGAGCTGAGGCTATTTTAAAAACAGCTAAGCCACACACGATAAAACAGATGCAGAGTTTTTTAGGACTATGGGCCTCATTACACGTTGTGCAGTAAAAATCCACAATTACCGGCATGGTGCTCTTAACGTGTCCGCCCTCGCAAGAGGGCGCTAATAGCGCACCATTACGAGTACACGGACACAAGCATAGCGCCATGCCGGTAATGACCCAACCGCCATGCCGCTAAAGACCCCAAAAAGTCACTTACCGCCCTCGACGAAAGTGCAGATAGCACCTCCGCCCTCACGCTTCATGCAGATAGCGGTCACCGCTATTAGCGGTGACCGTTAAATTGCGGAACCTGAAATAGCGTCATCGCACAGGAACGGGAAAGAGCACGGCGGCCATCTTTAAAAACACAATCCATTGCCATCCTCTGCCCCCTCGACCTGTTTGTGGTACTTTGCTGTCTGAGATTTACTTTAATACCCTTACCATGCCCAAGGCACTGAAAAAAACAACTGACCGCCAGCGGAAAGAAAAGTTTTCTAATGAGGAGTTACTCATACTGACCCAAACCTTAGCAGACAATGCTGCAGTGGTCTTCGCTAATGACATGCGGCGGGAGACCCTCCTTAAGAAAAAGGCTATCTGGGCCGAAGTGGCAATGAAAGTAAGTGCCGTGGGCACCAGCACCCGCAATGTACGTGAGTGCAGGAAAAGATGGGATGACCTGAGATTCCGGGTCTGAATGATCCTGGCAGAGAATCATAACACTGCCACCGCTGGCAGATCTGGGTCGCCAATCAAGCTAAAGGAATGGGAGGAGACATGCGCCAACTTGATCGGAGTCGAATGTATCAAGGGAGTCGGGAGGATGGAGCATGGCGTGGCAGACACGTCGGATTGAAGTAAGTGTACTGATGAAAGCATGCAATGTGTATCTACAGGTCCCCACAAATGTCAGCCCAGGCTCACCTCATGGATGGCCATACATCCACACATGCATCCCACCCTGCCCATGTCAGTGCCAGACCCAAACACACACACATGCACACATCAACAGAGCCAAGTGCCACACACAACACTGCATGGATGAGCCACTGAACTGGCACATAACCTGCACCCTTCACAATGAATTGCAAATGCCCACAACTGCATTGATGATGTATCCTGCATTAAGTACATCGAACCCTAACCAATTCCATCCCCCTTCTTGTCCCCGACAGGGTCACATACAGACAGTGATGATGCATCCCAGGCACACCCTGCGCAGAAGAAGAAAAGGCCACAGCCCCCCGAGGAAACCCCCACAACATCAAGGGGAAAAGGCACAATGCTCCATTTTCAGAGTTCCAAACATCGGTCGAGCGCCACTGCCAAGGCCACACCAAACCCAACAGCCCCACCTCAGGAGGTTCACTAACCACCACCACTCACAGCCACCGAGGGACCACCCTCAGCTACTGCTAGTTCGGCAGGAGAGGCGGCAGCCAACGCACCATTAACTGATGTGGAGGACCCAACTGAATTCGAGCTGGGCATGCACACCCCAAGCCCACCTGGAACCCCCGAGCCATCACCCCATCACACACCTGGCTCCAACATCACTGGTGATGAGACCATGGGATCCTTCAGTAGCCCCCCGGTGCCTCCATATGTACACTTGCCAGCATCACAATGCACAGCAGCCACACCACCAGAGGCCGACACTGCCCTTGACCTGGCCAGCATCATCCAGCGGCAACAGGGTCTCACTGTGCTTGTTGATCAGCATGTGGCGGAGGCTGCCCGTCTCAGGGCGGAGATTGGGGAGACATCCAGGCACTCCAGGGAGAGTATGGAGACCTGCACAGACAGGCTGTGTGGGGAGCTCATCAGAGTTTGTGAGGTACTCACACGCATTGTGGATGCAATGGATCGTCAATTTCCACCACCACCAGCACCAGGACAGTCTGCCACTTCTTCGTCCACCGGTTCGCGGCAGACAAGCCCACTCCGACGCTCTGCACGCACCACCAGGTGCTCCTCCCGGCAGCCTCCAAATGCTGGATCAGGCAATGACCAATAGGGAGTGAATATCCATGTTTCCGTGTGCATGCCTGGATGCAAAAATTGTGGAAGACACATGAGGGACAGTTGTGGGTCTTGGGGGGTAGGGTGTGATGGGACAGTGGTGGGGGCGGGGTGTAGGGTGTGATGGGACAGTTGTGGGGGTTGGGGGTAGGGTGTGATGGGACAGTTGTGGGGGGTGTGGGGTGAGGGGTAGGGTGTGATGGGACAGTTGTGGGGGGTGGGGGGTAGGGTGTGATGGGACAGTTGTGGGGGGTAGGGTGTTGGGATGTTTGGGTACATGCACATTTTCCTGTTTCAGTTCATAAATACACTAGTGTTAGAGCAAAACACAGGCCTGGACTTCTTCATTGTGTATGTTTGATTTATTGACGCCAGGGTCCATTGTGAGCTAACAAACAGACACCAGTGCACCACTAGCCATATCCAGGTGACAGTACGAGAACTTGTTACTCAGAATATTTGGTTGATCAGATGCTGCCTCACAGCACGTCCCTCCTGGACATCCCCTCTTGCATGACCTGCATCCCCTTCACCTCCATCCTCATCACCATCATCATCCTCATCAGGTGATTCTTTTTCAACGTCAGGGGGCAGTGGCACATTCCGTCTGATACACATATTGTATAGCATGACACATGCCATGGTGATCTTGGCCACCTTCTCATGGCCATAAAGGAGAGCGCCAACAGACCTGCTAATGCACCTAAACCGTGACTTCAATAGGCCAATAGTCTGCTCGATCACGATGTGGGTACGGGTATGTGCACAATTGTATTCCTCTTCGTGCCTGTTCTGTGGGTTCCGTAGAGGTGTGAGGAGCCACCTCTTCAGGGGAAAGCCGGCGTCACCTATATGGGGGAAGGAATAGGGTCCTGTTACTGTTCACCTCAAGTGTGGCCTGTTCATTTCATTGGTCTACATCTGTGTGTGCATTTGGACGATGGACTACAGGCTACACCCAGTTGGAGTATCTATCTCTCCCCCCCACACGCACATCCAGTTGGAGTATCTATCTCTCCCCCCCACGCACACCCAGTAGGAGTATCTATCTCCCCCCCACGCACACCCAGTTGGAGTATCTATCTCTCCCCCCCCACGCACACCCAGTTGGAGTATCTATCTCTCCCCCCCACTCACACCCAGTTGGAATATCTATCTCTCCCCCCCACGCACACCCATTTGGAGTATCTATCTCTCCCCCCCATGCACACCCAGTTGGAGTATCTATCCCCCACCCCACGCACACCCAGTTGGAGAATCTATCTCTCCCCCCCACGCACACCCAGTTGGAGTATCTATCTCTCCCCCCCCCCACGCACACTGCCATGTGCTTGGCCTGCTACTCACCAAGTAGCCACGAACGCTGTCCCGTTTGTCGCTCCATGTAGCATGGGATAGTTGAGTTCTGCAGGACCATGGAATCATGGGTAGATCCGGGAAATCGGGCACAGCAATGTGTGATTATCTTGTTGGCGTCACATACCATTTGGACATTGATGGAGTGGAATTGCTTCCTGTTTCGGTACACTACTTCATTGTGATATGGGACGACCAATTCCACATGTGTACAGTCGATGGCCCCGATGCAACTTGGGATGCCTGCCAGTGAATAGAAACCGACTTTGGTGTTTGCAATCTCCTGGGAAGTCTGTGGCATGTATATGTGTTCGGGTGCATGCTTCAGGAGGGCATCGAGTACCTGGTTCAGTGTGCATGAGAATACTGGTTGGGAGATGCCATGCATCTGCCCCACTGTATGCTGGTAGGTGCCTGTGGCCAGGAAGTGGAGCACAGTCACCACCTTCAGTAGAGGGGGGATGGCAGTTCTGATGTCTATGAAGCTCACAATGTCGTGGTGTATCATGTCCACAATGCTGGTGATGGTATCCCGGTCCAGACGGTACAGGGTGTGTATCTGCTCAGGTGTTAGGTTAAATGGACTGGCTTTGTTCCTGGGAATTGGTGGGTGCCTCTGTGGTATGATTAGGTGCCGTGGTGGTGCTTGCTGTGCCTGTCTTGCCCTCCTCCTCCTCCTGCGTCTCCTCTGTGCTGCCTGTTGTTGTTGCAGCTGCGCTGCTATAAGGTCCTCCAGGCCATGTAATTCTGCTAGTATTGGAACCATCTTGGTGTGGGAAGGGATGTGGGAAGGGGTGTGGTGTGCTCCTTTTGAGCAGCCACAGTCTCCATTGCCTCCACCTGTGCTGATTGTGGCCACCTGTGGCAGGTGGTAACACTGCACAGTTATTTTAACGGGTTGTTCGCGATGGCGGTATTAGCGCCATGCCAGTAAGGGGTTTTGGGGGCTTTACCATGCCGCTATTGGCATGTCTGCTCGCCTTGTGATGGTGTGCTATTAGCGGCATGGTGTTATTTACGGGATGGAGGGTCGCGCGCCCGCGGACTGGCCGCTATTAGTGGCACCGTACTTAGCGGTGCCACTAATAGCGGTGAGCCGGGTCGTAATTAGCATGGGGATTTAATGTTACCGGTATTCCATTACCGGTAACGTTAAATCCCTACGCCTACCGTGTAATGAGGCCCAATGTAATTATGTCAGGGCATGGGTCTTTGACTACAGTTCATATACAAGGCCCCTTTTACAAGCCTTGTAAAAAGCACAGGCAACAAAAGAAAACATTGTGTGGACTCAGGCAATGGAAGAAGGGTTTGACGAATTGAAAAAAGCAATCTGCACAGCCCCAGTTCTAGGGATCCCCAATTATGCAGAAGAATTATTTTTATTCTTGCATACAGATGGTACTTTTATGACAGCAGTACTCACACAGGGAACTACGTTGGAGTACAAGCCCCTTGCATATTACAGTGGAGTTTTGGACCCAGCAATGAGAGGTCACTTTCCATGCGAACAAAGTTTGGCAGCCGCCGCGTTCGCCATAGAAAAGGCTACAAGCATAGTGATGGGATGCTCCATGATGTTATTTGTTAAACAAGCATTATTTGCCATTTTAGAAAAACCAAAAGGCACGTTGACTACTCAAAGAGCTTCTGCCTATGAGGTAATCAAATCAACTCCAGCGATTAAAATAGTTCAATGCAAAATAGTGAATCCAGTTATGTTTATAGCTGAGCCAATCACTGAAGGAGAGCCTATACACGATTGTGCAAACTATGAACAATTCTGTGATGAGCTCCCTAGAGTAAAGGAGAATGCGCTTGCAGGGGGAGAGATTGTCTTCATTGACGGGTCTTCAAGGATCGATCAAAATGATGGGCAAAGATATACAGGCACTGCGGTAGTGAAACATCTGGCAAATGGAGAATTTCGAGTGCTTGTGGGTACTCGATTGCCATCTCATTATTCAGCACAAGCTGCAGAGTTATTGGCGTTGATACTTGCAATTGAGAATCATGCAGACCAGGAAGTAACAGTGTACAGCGACTCCGCCTATTTGACGTCGACAGTACATGCAGGATTAGCGTGCTGGAAAAGGAGGGGCTACCTCTGAGCAGACGACATGCCAGTGCAGCATGTAGCCTTATTGGACAGGCTCATTAAAGCACTACAACTCACGGTGGGCATAGTAGTTGTTAAAAGGGCAGCTCACACGAAAGGGACAGATTTGATCTTGTGTGGAAATCGAGCAGCAGACGCTGAAGCCAAGCACATAGCAAATACAGATACAGGGATGATGGATATCGAGACCATTAATGTGAATGAAAGAATAACTGTGATGATGATTGTGGATGAGGGATATAATCATATGTCTAAAACACAGATAGTGGAGCTTCAAGGAGAGGCACTGTAAGAGGAAAAGAATTTGCTAGAACAGCTACACTACCCAGCGCATAGAACTAGGGAGAATCTTGCTGTAACCATAGCTGAGGATTGGTTCGTACTGAACCTAATGGAGCATGTTGCATTTTTTATGGTAAATTTAATTGTTTGCCAACAATTCACGGCCATGCATAGACTGCACATAGTGAAGGAAGACATCCCAAGACCTAATGGCCCTTTTCATCACTTGCATATCGACTATGTCGACATGATAAAAGTTTGCAATGGATATATATAACTACTTGTTGTACTATGTCCTTTTTCTAGATGGCTAGACACAGGTCCATGCACATAACCAGACTCGACCTGTGCAGCTAAATTCTTAGTGTGTAAAGTGTTTCCTAGATGGGGAGTGTGCGAAGTAATGAGATCAGATAGTGGACCTCACTTTGTTAATACAGTTTTCGAGCAGATCACCACGTTGCTTGGTATGAAACACAAGTTTTCTTCAGCTTATCATCTGCAAGGAAACTGATCTGTGAAAAGCTCAACAGCCTGTTAAAAGAAAGAAGAGCTAAGTTGAAGTTTACTTTGAAAAAATGGTGGTTGCACTGCCTACCACTGGCATTGTATGCATTGAGTAACCAACCAGGTTCTGACCACCATCTTACGCCGCACAAAATTGTGACAGGAAGGCAAATGAGAACACCTTTAATGCCTCCATCCTGAGTTAGAAGTGATGCTCAGCCAATGTCAGAATTTTTAGGACTTGAATTGCAAAACTATTTGAACTGTTTAACGTCTAGTTTTTCTGTGATTTCAGGACAGTTGCAGAGACAAGGGTGTGGGGCAGTACAGAACACAGAAGGAGATGCTTCAACAACGCAAACTAGCAAATTTCTACATCCAAGAATGTACCCTGGAGATACAGTCCGAATTTGTAACCACACAAGGAAAAAGTGGGACGAACCCAGATTCAACGGCCCTTTTGTCGTTGAAGACGTGAAGACGTGACGCCATCTGCTGTCAAATTGTAGGGTAGGCGAGCTTGGATCTTCATGGAAGACATCAAAATCTACTCTGCAGAGACCCATCTGCCTGCACCCCACCGCAAAGAAGCTACAAACATCGGGGAAGAACCATAGCACGTGCAGACAAGCTCTATGACGAGGAAGAAGGACGCATAACCTAACAAGTGGAAAGAAAAGAACCTACTAGAGAACTGTGGCTTGATTTTGGACACTCCCTTTTGAGCTACAAATAAAAGGGTAAAATGACACATTCAAACAATCTGCGCATCTTAGTTGCAGGGTGAAAGGAAGATCTGCATTCTTAAAAGCCACAGTAGTTTATTGACTTTGGACTGAGGCATACTTAAGCCTTGATAAGAATAAGGATATGCCAAATTCTGATAATGGACACAGCAATTGGAAGAGGGTACCATACCCTATTCTTTTTACATAGAGTTCTTGTTTGGTTCTACTCATGGTGGTACCCCGTGATGAATCTAGGTTTATACTTACTTATCTCGAGTGGGTGTTACATTCTTATCCTATGTTTGTGGGGAGAACTTGTCGCATTCCAGCTTATCTTCAAAATCCTGACAATGAAAAGCTCATAAGAAGATTGCTCATAATGATGACTGAAGAGTTTTTGAAGTTGCCTGAGTTCATTGAGGAAAACACTCATGCCCTTATCAACCGATGCAGCATATAGAGTGGTCAGTGTGGTGTTCTTTCGTCTAATTGAAGAATACCCGCATCTCGTGGAAGACACACAGATGTGGTAACTTTCCTGAGAGATCCAAGAAACACTGCAAACTAGAATGTGATCCTGGAAGGAATAATTATCCAGGTGGCAATCTATTCTAAAGAGAAAACACAGAGCTGTGTATACATTTTCCTTCGAGGGACACATCGAGGAATTAAATAAAAAACAAAACTCTTTGTTTATGCTGACAGGGAAGCATAACATTTGCATTCCGACTGGTGAAAAAACTGGTTCCAGAAAAAAGGATAAACTTATTTCCTAAAAACATTCAGAAAGCAGATAATTGATCGAGGACGAATGCTGAATGAAGACAACAGCTGCCAGAAAGCAATCTAAAAATGCAGAGCTATTAAAGTTGTTTTTCCTTCATTAGCATCCAATGTTTGAGATGGGAAATCAAAGTAGTAATTTTGTGTTGCCCCATGAGAACAGACGTACAAATTGTCCCAGAAGCAGGCTTCCCTGTGGGCTTACCTACCACTGCATCATCTACACATGCATTATATTCATGCTCATATTGCTTTCACTGACAGTGAGAACTGTATTTTATATAGGAGCACATGATGCTACATGATGCTACGACTCCTGTATATGTTTCTGAGCAGAAGGAAAAAATAAGCGTGGGAACTACAAGGCAGCCTAGACCCTACATAGTTATTCCTGTCCCAAGAAAAAATGGGAAGGCACTTGAGCGTGAAATCGATGTTGGTAATAATCAATCACACACAGCACTTGTTTCAGACACTGCTTTTACACGTGGATCAGTGCTTTTACTCGGTGGATCAGGCAAAGTAAGGGGTTGATAAGGGGTTGGGCCTACACAGATAATGCATGAAGACACACCTAGTCCTGCAACGAAAGGCCCAAGCACAAGTCCCACAGAAAGATCACTTGCAGAGATTATAGCAAAATCTCTATGGCCATTTTTAGCTATCGCCAGAAAAAGACAGATGGATAAGGAAAGACTTGCTGAACTTTCTTCTATGCAGGGAACCCGGGTGGATGTTCCTGCAAATACGACCATCCAGAAGAAACTATGGTGATGCATTTAAAGAAACAGTCATAAAAAACGACATGAAGACTTTGCGAACCAAAAGGAGCACCCAAGAAGATAATTATGAATTATATGATTATCTGGATAGGACAGCACACTTGGGAAATAACATATGGTACCAACACATGAAAGAAGTTGGAAGAGGGACGTCAGATGAAGAATGTTTTGTTTGTGCACTCCAACCATAAAATATGGGGAAGTCGAAAATCTTCATGGCTGTTTTGATTTGATTTGATAGGTTATTTATAACGCGCTTAATACCCAGAGGTTTCTAAGCATGGACCCGGAGATCGAACCTGTGTTGCTCCATGTCGTCTTGCTCCCAAGGCGAGCACGTTGCTGTTGAGCTATCCTCCCGAGCTATTGAAATTGATGTGCAAACATCACATTGCCTTTCGCACATAGCACTTTGTAAAACAAGAGGTCAATTTATGGGAAGTGATGCTTCTCTCAAATGGGCAACAGAAAAGATAGATCCAGATGAAGAAGACTATATAGAAGATATAAAGAAAAGAAACAGAGCCCATACAAAGAATCATGTGATCAGATATGAGAAGCCTGGAGTAAAAGGAGTTGGAATAAGAGGGGAGGTGAACAAGAAACTGGAGGTTACAGGAAAATCTGCAGAAGAATCTTGCAGATGGAAGAACAGAGGTCAAATGCAAATCTGGGGAACAGTACTGTCACCAGATGAATAGGAAAAAGAAGTGGTGATCTGCAGATTATGGGTAGTTATTGGCCGTTATCAACCTACTATTGCAAGCCATTATGGCCAAAACTTGCTAAACTACTGACATGGGTTGAAGACACACGAGGACCCCTACAGATAGCACCATTGGACAGTTCTAAATTGTGCTTCAGGAACAATGGTACAAGGAAAATGGGGGAAAATCAGAACTGTGATCGAATCTTCCATGTACCAGGAATCGTGCATGGGACAGTAGTAATTATGGATCATTATTGGATTTGTGGATCCAAAGACTACATCAGACTAGCAAAGGATTGGGGAGGAATCTGCACATTGGTGAATGTCCATGTATCTACATTGGTGATTGCTAAAGGTGACCTGAAAATTGATAGTTTCCCGAAAGCAGATGCTGATTTAAGGAGGAAGAGATCTGTGGAACTGATAAATCGAATGAAGAGAGAGAACTACTTTTCAGCCAAATCAATAGAAGCCGTTGATGCTATACCATATGAACATAGACTGTTCAGCCAGACTTCCTCAGTGTTCACGTTGATCTTTATGCCAAAGATCTAGGTTGGAGCAAATACTAAGTGGATTCAGATCACCAGATGGGAACTGCTACAGATGTCTAATACTACCACAAATGGATTCAATGCAATCAGAGAAGAACTGAGAGCCATAAGACTGATGACTCTCCAGAACAGATATGTCCTGGATATGATCACAGCAATGGATGGAGGTGCTTGTGCCAAAATTGGAGAAACAGGTTGCATATTTATACCTTCTGATGATGACGAGAATGGAACATTGACAGAGGCCATAGACATGCTGACGAAGCTCCATGGCCAGATGATAGAAGAGGTCGAAGACATTGCTGAAGACAACTGGTTTGGATCACTCTTCTCATGGGTTCCACAATGGATGGCAGATATGTTCAAGTTTTTAGGAGCTTTGTTATTATTATTGATGCTTGGATTCTGTGTGATCAAGATAATAATCTCACAATGTGGGCGTGGCTAGCAGCAAGATGCGACGGACATGAGCCTCGCCGGCTCCCGCGACCGCAGCCTAAATCCTGATCAAAACACCTGATTCCAACTCTTGCAGGGGCTCCAAACATCCCGGCGTTGCAACCGACATCCTGGAGCACAACCAGACCGAAGAGCAGAAAGAATCGCACTTGGGATAAATAGTTTGGAAGTGTGTGAAGATAGGCGTGGGTGCTGACCCACGCGTACCCAAAATGTCCGCCTGAACGGAGTTGCAGAGAGTGCCACATACAAAGTCCATCACTGCACTTCTGGTGAAGCCAGACCCCTGCCCCGAACACCATTATCTGGCTGGGTGGTTCCCAGCCCCCGCAGTGGCTGAGCGGGGTGATCCCCTCCCGCAATCCCGCGAGGACGTTGCCTGTGTGGCTGGACGAGTGGAGCCTAATCAGGGAGCCCTCTCGGGTGAGCCGGGCCTGGACAGCAGGGAAGCGGACTGGGAGATTCCAGTTTCACGATGCTCCATGCCGCCTCCGGCCATCCACGACTCTCCTGGGAGGAACGCAGTGACCGAGACAGCTGCAACGGTGAGTGCAGAGCAGAGAGGCACCCGGGTGTAGGCTCACCCCTGGGAGAACTACGAAGCTGCCCAAACTCCCAGCAACACTAGCGCAAACACTGTCCAGTGTGAGGGGTCTGGGGGGCCTGCAACGCACCATGGAGTAGGTACATATTGCACCGGATCTTGTGTACCTTCTCCAGCCACACGTGGATCCACCCTGGGGGAATAAAGACATCCTCATAAGCGCCGGCAGCAGCAGTAGCACACACCCTGCCCCGGGCAGCAAAAAGACGTCCCTGCGGTGCTGCACAACGCCGGTGGATGCGATGCCTGAGGCCCTAGATTTGCCTCCAGCCAGCCAAGGAAATGTGTATGGGGTGAACCAAGAGCCTATAACAGGGAGACTTGGATTGGGAAGCACACACCAACTATACAGGCCGGGGTGTTGGGGACTGCTGCACAGGCCAGAAAAGGCAAGCACTGACTGCTGGCACAACGCCAGGACCCAGCATAAGACCACCACACGGTGCACAATTCTCAAGCATGGCCACACCTGCCGGGGCACCATAACAGCGCTGCTAATCACCAAGGGCAGGAGTCGACAGATGCGTCCATACCGCATTGTCTCTGAATTCAGCGGGGCAAAACAACTTCCAAATTGGCCACAGCTATAAGCAGAACAAACCGCCCCTAACCGTTCAGCAATACGGGAACACCTCTTGTGAGCCTCAGGACCATAAGGCAGACCGCCAAACACCACAAGACTGCGGACCAAACAGCACACCACTTCACAAACACTAAGGACAGTAAGCAATACACAGAACCACGCCTGTCCAGCCGCAAGACCCACTGGTGAACATGGGGAAGGATAAACTGAAGAAACACCCCATACAAAACAGAATAGACCAATGAACAATACCCCAACGCAGGCCCTCGACCCCCAAGCACTACCCTCCATGGATAGAGAGCCAGAGCACATGCTTTCTTTAAAGGATTTCATGGCCGCCATAGCAGAATCCTGCACATCAATGGAGCAAAGGATGGACGGATAAGTCTGGACGTCTCTCTCCTCAGGCACGATTTACAAAAACTATCAGCACGCGCCGGAGAAGCCAAACAACGCATCTCCAACGCAGAGGACGGACTACACAACATGCAACAGCAACTCCACAGTGTCACAACCAAGCTCAAGACGCTGGAAGACAGAATCGAGGCGGGAGAAGGGAGATCCAGACGGAACAATGTCAGCATACTTGGCATCCCCGAAAAAACAGAAGGTCCCTGCATGGAACTCTTTCTCGAACAATGGCTCACAGACCTGTTTGAACCGGGCTCCTTCTCTACGTTTTTCTCCATCGAGAGAGCACATTGCATGCCCACGGGAAGGCCAGTGCCTGACGCACCCCCACGCACCGTGATAGCGAAGCTTCTAAACTACAGAGATTGGGATGCACTGTTACAACGGGCACGTGCCAAGGGCACAATCACCTTTAATGGCTCCGAAATTGCCTTCTTCCCCGACTACACAAGGGAAGTGCAGAAAGCTAGACCATCCTTTGACCAGCTCAAAAGACAACTTCACGCACTGGGAGTCAAATACAGTCTGCTCTTCCCTGCACATCTTAAAATCTACCACAAAGGAACTACAGTCCACGTCACCGACCCCAAGGAGGCATGGCACTGGGCCGAGCAGCACATAGATGTAGACTGGCCGGCACCTCGAAGCAATAGGGGCAGAATCCCCAGAATGCCAGCCGACCAACGACTGGTACCACCACAGGCAGCAGGCCAAGACCAACCAGAGGACATAGGTGGCTGACCCCTGCCTCAATCTCCAACGGGACCTCTAATCACAGCAGTGAGTAGTAAATCACGATGCCTAATGCTCCGCCAAGAGACCTAATACCTCACACAGTGCGTTACATGCTTTCACGAAGCGGCTATGCGGAGGACCACCCGCCCTTTCTCCTCAGGCCCCCCCCTTTCTTTTCTATAATACAAAGGAAGACGCTCCTTAACCACTAACCCTAGGGGGAAATCTGTTCACTTTATAGTTCAGAGCGCGTAAGTTGTCCGGTTGACAACTAAGAGTTCTTTTGTTTGGGCGACCAATGCTTCTAGTTGGGAGGAGTATAGGGTGGGGGGACAGGGGTTTGTTCAGTTAAGTTATGCAAGGGACTAGTAAAGCACAATGCATTCCGATATTAGAGGGCAACTACACATAAACACGACCCACTTAGGCTCGTTAGGCCACCTTCCACAGCACACACCTCTCCTACCACAAATGAACATGGCTACACGTAATACCACTACCAACACCCCCAGAATTCTCAAATGTATGACATGGAATGTCAATGGTCTGGGTAACAGGATTAAACGCCGACTAGTCATGCAGTACCTAAATAGACACGCCCGGACATAGGGCCTCATTAGGACCCAGGCGGTAAGGGGTTTACGCCGGCGTAAACCATGGCGCCCCTTACCACCTGAGTACGAGTTCCCTTAGCGCCATGGTGATTTTAACGCCTGCTTTTAGCAGGCGTTAAAATCCATGGCGCTAAGGGACCTTGTTGTTAATTACGCCACCGTAATTTACGGTGGCGTAATTAACGCCTTCCCCACTCCCATTATGCCCTATGGGGCCAGAAATGGGAATGGGGAAGGGTAAATGGGGATTGGGGACTTACCGCCCCGCCAACCTCAGAATGGGGCGGTAAGTCCGCCAACCCCCATGGCGGAGTTGGCAGCTTAGCGCCATGGACCATGGTGCTAATAGCGCCATGGTCCTCCGCCAAGGTCCTAATGAGGGCCATAGTCTTTTTGACCGAAACACATATGGCTGGTACAAACTGCACCCTATTCAAGCGCACAAACTATAGACTTGCGGTACACGCTGGCTTTACCATGGGATCCCGAGGGGTAATGATACTAGTACATAAGAGGCTCCCCTTTCACCTAAATACCGTTGCCCAGGACACAGATACGTATACTCGACAGGGATACTCTGGGAACAATCCATTGCGATGCTGGCAGTCTACGCGCCTCCCACCCTACTATCCTCATTACTCACCGACATCTCCCCCCTGATCGCTGAAGACACGTCTAACATCATGGTAATGGGTGGCAACTTCAACAAAGTCCTGGACGCCAGCTTAGATCGCTCACATCTATGCAGCAGAAGCCCCAGCGCACCTACTAAACTCGCCACATTTGCAAATGCCCTGGGCATCCGGGACACATGGAGGGACCTCCACCCTGACAATAGAGAATACTCCTATCACTCGGGGGCACATGCCTCACTTTCTAGATTAGATTACTTTTTTCTCCCATCAACTGACATTCACAAGGCATACGAGGCATATCTACTCCCCAGGGGAATCTCTGACCATTCCCCACTGGTTTCAGCACTCAACACATCCAGGCCAACCCCCCTCCCAGCTGGCGTCTTAATAACTATTACCTGGGTATCCAAGAATCAGTAGACAAGATCCAAGAAACAACCAATTCATACTTTGAGCTAAACACGGAGTCCGCAACGGACCCCAAAGTGCTATGAGTGGTTTACTAGGCAGTACTGAGAGGTGTAATCATCTCATGGACTACCGCACACAAAAAGAAACACCTCCAGAAGATACACAAGGTGGAACAGCAAGTCAAATATGCAGAGGAGATACACCTAGCCCAAGACACACCCGACACAAACCGGGTTCTACTCCTAGCACAAAAACGCCTCCAGAACGCAGCTTTAGACAATGCAAGGCAAGCACACAGGGCGATGCGGGCGAGGGTATACGAAACGGGGGATAAAGCCAGCAAGATGTTGGCATGGCTAGAACACAGAGAACAGGGCCACAGCCAAGTCTGATGACTTGTGACAGAAGGGCCTAACCCACTAGTGTCGGACCAAGATATAGCGGAGGCTTTTGCGGCCTATTATGCTGATCTGTACAAGACACCCACCATCCCTATGGACACTTCAATTATGGATGACATTACTCTCCCTCCCTAAGCACGGCACAACAGGACCTGCTAGAGAAGGAAATCACAGAGGACGAGGTACTGAGTGCCATGTCTGGTCTCCAATCCGGCAAGTCCCCGGGCCCAAATGACTTCCCGGTTGAGCTATGACAGAAAGTGGGAGCGAATTTAATCGCTCCGCACCTACTGCCCATGTTCCAGCATGCAAGGGACCGGGGCTCCCTATCCCCGGACCTAAGAGAAGCCTAAATAATAGTATTGCCCAAGGCAGACAAACCCCCTGAACTCTGTAGCTCATACAGACCCATTTCACTTATAAATAGTGAAACAAAAACATTAGCCAAAATATTAGCGGACCGATTGCAGCAAGTCATCCCTTCATTGATTCACCCAGACCATTGTGGTTTCATGCCCCAAAGGTTTACCCGCATGAACCTTTACAGGTTACACTCAGCCCTGGAAAGGGCAGACAGTCTTCAGAGTCCATTAGCACTACTAGCAATCGACTTTGAAAAAGCCTTTGATTCAGTGTGATGGGAGGCCATCTGGGAAATAATGGGTCACATGGGCTTCGGTCGATACTTTATGAGCTGGGTGCACTTGCTATACAACTGCCCAAGTGCCGGAACTAAAGTCAATGGCTGGCGGTGAGACTCCTTTCACCTGGGCAGGGGCACGAGACAGGGCTGCCCTCTGTCAGCCATGATCTTTGCGATTGCCATAGAACCCCTGGCTATACTCCTATGAAACACCACAATCTGGGAGGGTTTCCGATGGTCAGATACATGGGAGGACAAAGTCTCACTCTACGCAGATGATTTGTTAATCTATTTGAAAGACCCGATTAACTCCGCCACAGAGTCACGCACATGCTACAGAGATACGAGGCCTTCAGTGGACTAAGCGTAAACTCGTCCAAATCTACATTTTCCCCCATAGGAAGCACAACTGCCACAATACCAACAAACTGTCCTTATCGCATTGTAACGGGACAATTTAAATACCTCAGCATTCTAATTACACAACACCTCACGGACTACATACCTAGGAACCTACACCCAATTGTGGCAAGATTTGCAGAAGACACTCGCCACTGGATCTCCCTGCCACAGATGCTGTTAGGTGGAGCGGCCCTGTTCAAGATGATTGTTCTCCCTCGGTTTCTGTACATCCTGCAAAATGCACCACTCCATATTCCAAAACACGAGTTTCTCAAAATTGACCGGATCCTCCGTAAATTATTATGGTGCGGAGGTCATCCACAGATAGCTATCCCCACGCTGCAAAGGTCCATCGGGGAGGGGGTAATTGGACTGCCTAGACTGCAAACATACTACTGGGCTGGTCAGATGGCGGTGGTGAACGACATGCTTCATGGAGACACAAACTTGCCTCACATTAGAGAGATCAATGCTGATGACACAGCATCACCACTGGAACTCTTGTATCGTGGCTTGGGCGGTGCAACGCCCTCCTCAATGTCGGCACAAATCACCAGAATCTGGGCAGAAACACACCAATACATGCGGTGAGACTCGAAATTGACACCCATACAACAGTTATGGAACAACAGACTCCTCCCAGAGATAAGCAAGCTCCCCAGATGGCCTGCCTGGAACCAGCAAGGGATAGTAAGGATTGGAGACATAGTGCGGGAGGGCAGGGTAATCCCGTTCGAAACACTACAATCTGACTTCTCCATCCCTCACACGGAAGCATATCACTATACCCAAATGAAGCATGCACTGCAATCTAACTTACAGAACATGCAGGAAATGCCAGACTAGACTCTGATGGAACGCAACATAGTCCAGGAACAAATGAAGGTCAAAATCACCTCAACCATGTACAATGCAATCACATCCTTTGCCACACCAGAACTGACCAGCCTAAAAGCCAAATGGGAGCGGGACGTGGGGACATTACAGCCAGAGGACTGGACAGAACCACTAATGTATCCCCGGGAAGTGACCATATCGTCCAGGCTCAGACTGGTCCAATTTAAGATCCTACACTGCATCTACTATCCGAGAGTTGCACTGTTCAAGTTGGGTAGAGCCCCAGACTCACAATGCCTGCATTGCAAACGCGTAGAAGGGACCTTTTTTCATATCTTGTGGGAATGCGACAACATACAACCACTCTGGCAGAAATGCTGTGACAAACTGTCAAGAGTCATGGGTAAACCAATGCCTAGGGAAACAAAACATCTGCTACTGGAGGTCTCTGATGAAAGCGACCTGTCACGATACAAGAAGTTACTCTGTTCGACTGCTACAGCAGTACTCAGAAGAAACATTGCACAGCTGTGGGGTGCGGAGGCAACGTCAAACTACGAACAATGGGTCACGGACGTGGATATATGCGCAGCAATGGAACACTGAGTACATACAGCGAGGGGATGCCCGTAGGAGGCGCACATGATCTGGGGAAAACGGGAAGATGCACGCTGACTGATTTAAAGTGTACTACAGACGTTATGCTCCCAACAGTGTGGTGCATGCTCATTCAGGTGTGCCTGAAATGCAGAGACAGGCTTACAGGATCCCTCTAAGGTGCTTGACGGTCCCGGGGGCCGCGGCCCCCTGTTTCCTTTTCCTTTTTCTTTAAGTAATTGTTTGTTTGTAATGTTTACCCAAGTATGAAAAACCAATAAAAATGTTTTGATTAAAATAAATAAATAATCTCATAATGCAAGAAGACGGCAAAGAAAGCTATAGGGATGAACATCATGATTGATGTTGAACCAGGATGGAAGTCTAAAGATCTGACTGATAAAGAAATCAGAGACTTTGTAAAGGCCAGTACCCATGCACCTGAGGGAACAAAGTTCCTGTATCCAAAGGACCATAAGAAATATGTGGGGAGATAGATTTATTGCAGTCCAAGTGGACAGTGCATGCTCATGACATGGAACAAGGATGAACATGTGAAATCAGCTGGATGCCTGAAGGGAGTCATACAAATATGGATCCCTAAGAAGTATTTCTTCAGACTAGAATGTCTAGATACAGAAGATGATGTGAGAGTGGTCGATAAATCGCCCAGAGGGGGGAGTGTAGAGGAGGAGCCGAATACCCCCACTCCACCTGTCTCGTCTACATTACCTGAAGCGTATTAACTAAAATATGTGACATACTGAAAAGGTGAACCAGCAGAGCGAAAGATGCGGGCTCTCTGCAGTACCCATAAGAATACCTATACCTAAGAGAATATAGGAAGTAAAGTATCCATTAATGAAACCATACCTACTTCCAAGACAATATGATGGGCATTTGAACGCGATTCCTGATGAAACAAAGAAACTAAATGACCAGGGTGAATGGTGACGTGACGTCATACAAAGTTGAATCGACACCCATTTAGAAAGATAACCAGACCAGGGAGTAAGACGATTTATAAAGAACAAAGAAATACCAAGGATAAGTGACATCTTGAGATCAAGATGAAGAAACCTATGCCACAAACATGATGAAGAAACTTCGTTTAAACGTGTACAGATGCAATGTAGCGCAAGCAGCAAAGTAATCATGAAGCTAGCAACCTGCTTTTTAAAATAGTTAGATTGCGGCAAGTGCCAATATATCCATATATACCTCATTAATACATATGGACAAGTAAAGGATGATTGTTTCCAATATGTATAAAGTGGTACTGAACAATGAAGAAGGCCTCATTTTAGTGTTGAAGTTGAGAAAAGCAATTGAATTAAACATAATACTGTTCAGCTAAGGAGTTGACTGAGACAAGAAAGCCAAGGTCTTATCAAACTGGAGTTGGCTGACATTAGATACAATTAACGTGAAAGAACAGAAGCTCCTGTTCAGAGAGGTCAAGCAAAAACAAAAGACGTCAGAAGACTCTCGAGAATAAAATCAAATACACAGAAAGGCTTAATTTCATGCTATTCAGTCATGTGATGGAATAAAGTTGGAGGGATCAGAAGATCACACCTACGCACGGAAGCCGAATAGTGCCCATACTCCTTAAAAATTCTCAGAGAACAGTACAGACTCAAGGCCAACTTCAAAGTACTAATTGACACTGTACCATCGAGGTGATGATGGATCACATTTTTAATTGGCGGGAAGCTGGTATCAAGACAAGCTCACCCACACCTGGTTATTTGGTCTGCGTGCTGCTCACGTATGTGGAAAATTACTGACGGGGGTTAGTAGCCATCCAATTGTAGGGGACCACGTAGTTGGGGGGGTCCTATAGTTTGTGTAGCCAATGGGACGTTGTACATTTAGTGACGTTCATAGTGGCCATTTTTAAGGGAGGGCTTAGTTGCCCCACCTGATGTTAACTATCCTATTACCTCTCTCCGTTACTCCATACTGATATAGAACCTATGCTTAGTTATTCACTTAGAACCCATCCCGCTTCCCGATAGGTTTCTGTAGTTTGCCACATAGGATGACGTTGGTAATGACGCAGGTCAACACGTCAACTAGGACCAATTATGTGTATAAGAACCCAACTTTTTATGAAGTAGTTAGAGTCAGAGTATCTAGCGATTGCTAATGTTCATTGTACTCCCTGTTTTCGATACTTGCATTAAAACAGATGAACCTTTGCCAAACTATTTGTGTTGTCTTGATTATTGATGTATGTTTAAAATCTGCATCCCCATCTATCTCAAGGGTACTGCTACTCATTTTAAAGGGCTGGAAGCCTCTAGTTCACTGGGGAGACCAATGAAGGGGCAAGCCGGCTGCTGGCAACAACAAGGAAAGAAGACGAGAATGCCCGGTGTTGTTGGCTCAGCGGCTGACACAGACGGGAGGGCACAAGCTGAGATACACCCCTGTGGGCGCGAAGGAAAGAGACACAGAAAGCAGCGTCTCAGAGAACCAAAAGCTGATGGAAAGCAAACAACTGAAGGCAGTGAAGGCACAAAGAAACAAGTAGTGAGTTACAAGCATACAGCAAACAAGAGTTGCAATGCTCAGAGCAGGGGGTATGGCCTGTATTTACGATGACAGAACCAAAGGAAGGCAAGACCGCTGCAACAGATAGAATGTGACGGCCCGGGGCTACCAGAGCCTCCAAAGCTGCCATACATTCCAGGGGCGGAGCGTGACAGTATGTCCCCTCTTCATTGCGGAACACCCTGGTTTGTCTGGATGTCGTCTGTGAAACTGGTGAATGAGGCAAGGGGCACTGATGTGCCGTCTGGGTTCCCAGATCCTTTCAGCATCAGTATAGCACTTCCAATGTACCAAGTACTGTAGGGTTCCATGTTTGTATCTGGGATCTATTAACTTGGCCACCTCATACTCTTCCGGCTCCAGATTCTGGGGTGCTGGCAATCCAGGTAATCAATGCCCATGAGGATCAGGTAAGTATTCCTTCAAGAGGGAGGTATGAAATACTGGGTGTACCTTTTTCAGCCTTTGTGGTAGGTGTAGACGGAAGGCAACTGGATTCACCTTGGAGATGATGGGATATGGCCCGTTGTACCTAGGAGAGAAATTTCCTGGATGTACCCATCGGGGCAGGTATTTGGTGGACAACCACACTAGAGTTCCGACCTCCCACAGGGGGTCTTGGCTTCTCCTTTGGTCAGTGTATTTCTTGTATCTTTTCTTGCTGGTTTCCAGGTTTTCGATGGCTTCCTTTTGGGTACGCTTCAGGCCTTCTAGGTGTTGGTCTACAGTTGGTGCCATGGTGGGTGTCATACCAAAGAGAGAAATGTGTCTGGGTGATACCCAAAGGTAATGGAGAAAGGACTCATTCCGATTGCGGAATGCTTGGCATTGTTATAAGTACATTCAGCCATTGGGAGGCGTTCTATCCAATCCTCTTGTTCCTTAATGCAGAGGCAACTGAGATATTGCTCCTGAGGAGCATTGAGACGCTCTGTCTGACCGTTGCTTTGGGGGTGGTAATTGCTTACATAATGTACATAATGTACACGAGAACTTTGAAGTAAACTGTGATCCTCGGAAGGTCATGACACCAAGAGGTGGCTTGTGTCTGTAATTCTTCTGAAGGAAGGAACAAATTCCCTTCATAAAAGTATAGACTCACCTTTCTTACCGGAGACCGTTTGTACCTACTGGGAACAGATCTAAGGTGGGTCGTTTGTTGCACTTACTGTAAAAAGGTACTGATCTCACCCAGAAACCTTTTGCTGGTCAATAAACCTTAACGTCCTTGATATTGGCCAGAATTATCTCCCAGACTTCGAGAATATTGTCTTTGCCAAATAGGTAGGTTATATCAAAGTCGAACTGGGAGAAGAAATAATTCAAGCGGGCAAGGTGTGAGTTGCGACATTCCATTTGTTGTAACATTCTCAGGTTGCTATGGTCTGTACGTACCAAAAAAGGATGAGCCGCACCCTGCAGTACATGCCTCCACTCTTCACAGGCATGGTGAATGGCCAATAGATATTTTTCAAGTACTGAATAATTTCTTTCACTAGAGGTAAGAGTCCAGGAGTAGTAGGCCACTGGGTGTTCGAGACCATCTTCCCCTGTCTGTAATAGAGAAGCCCCTACTGCCCCTCCTGAGGTATGGAAGTGCTTGATTGGGTTGAACTAAGACTGGGGCTGATGTAAAGGCCTGTTTAAGCACACAGAAAGCGGTGTCGGCTTCCTTGTTCCATTCAAATGACTTTCCTTTCTTTAAAATCCTGGTATGTATCTCCTATAAAAATGTGTTAGGCCTAAAAATCGTTGGATATCCTTGGTGTTTGCAGGTGTGGGCCATTGTAGTACAGCCTTAATCTTGCAAGGATCCATCCAAACCCCTTCCTTGGAAAGGATGAAGCCCAGATAGGACACCGAAGATTTCTCGAAGGCGCATTTTTCTGGCTTAACCAACAATTGGTGGTTGCGTAGACGTAACAGTACTTTGCAGAAGTGTCTTCAATGTTCTGCAAGAGTGGCTGAAAATACCAATATGTCGTTCAAATAGACTACCACTGAGGAGAAAGGCAAGTCGGTGAACACCTTGTCCATAAAGCGCTGGATGACAGCTGGCGCATTCACCAAACCAAATGGCATAACCTTATACTCAAAGTGCCCTAAGGGGGTTCTGAAAGCGGTCTTCTACTCATCCCCTTCCTTTATATGCAGCAGATGGTAAGCTCCTCTGAGATCTAGCTTGGTGAACACAGTTGCCCCTTGCACTACTTTGAGAATTTACCTAATCAATGGCATTGGGTAACGGTCTCTGACCATATGGCTATTTAATCCACGGTAGTCGATACACGGCCTAAGCTCCAGAGTACCCTTCTTGGATATGAAGAACATAGCTGCTCTGGCTGAAGACCATGACTCTTGGATGAGGCCGTTCTCGAGGTTGCATTCTAGGTATTTTATAACAGCTCTCCGTTCAGGTAATGACAACGAGTGCATTCTTCCGAAAGGTATGGAAGCCCCAGGGACCAACTCTATTCAACAGTCCTCTGGCCGATGGGGTGGTAAAGAACGAGGGATCCTGTCCTCAAAGATGTCCGAGAAGTGTTGGTAGTTTAAGGGTATGGACTGTACCACAGAAGCAGACAAGGACACATTGGTTCCCTCTCTGGGGATCCATAGAGGTTGCAGAAGACAATGTTGGTCACAGTACTCTGAGAGAAAACAGATGGTATTGGCTGCCCAATCGATCCTGGGGTTGTGTTTTCATAACCAGGGCATGCCCAAGATAACAGGAAAGTGAGCCGCCCTAATGACGTCAAAAACAATCCGTTACTTATGTTGGAACAGGGTCACTGCAATGGGACTGGACTCCTGCACTATAGGACCAGAAGAAAGGGGAGTACCATCAACTCCTTCCACTGGAACAGGAGTACTCTTGTTGCGTAGGGGTATCTGTTGCTCCTTCGCCTACGTGATATCACGAAAGCTGCCTGCGGTTCCACAGTCCAGCATGGCCAATACTTCCAAAGGCGGCGAGGATTCAAAGGATAACTGGACATTGAAGATCATAAGTCTGTTGTCGCCATTGGTCTCTTCCTGTTGGGTGACGTTAAAGGGACTGGCAGACTCACCCCGAACCTTTCCCTGCCTAAGGTCTCTAACCTGTCCCTACAGCACCCACTTTACTCAGACCCCTCTGTGCTGGCTGAGGTTTACAACACTGCGCTCAGTACAGCAGTGGGTACCATTGCCCCACTAGAGGTCAAGAAAGTGAAACAAAAGAAACATGCAGATTCCTGGTTCTCCACTGAGCTCAAAGAACTAAGCGCCCTTAAGCGCATTGCCTTGAGCAAATGGCAAAAGACGCCACAGGACGCCAAACTAACCGCTTACAAAACTCTGATGAAACAATACAAAAAAGCTATTGTCCTAGCTAAAGCCTCATCTTACAACAACAGGATCTCCAACGCCACCTCGGAATCAAAGGAGATGTTTTCCATTTTTAAAGAATTGTCCACACCGGTCACCAACACACAAGTAGTCCTTAAAGACTAATCCTGGTGCAACAATGTACAAAAAGCCACGACTAATAAAATTGAACTTTTACAGGAAAAGATCAGGAACCACCTCAATGACCTGTCCAGAGAACATGCACCTGCATGCTATATGACCAGCACAGCCTCTAAACAGAAAACACTCTTCTCCTTTAGGGAAGTAACGGAGACAGGGGTACTCGACATCATCCAGAAAACAAAACTGTCTAATTGTAAAGGGGTTGTCTGCCCAGCCAGTTTAGTCAAAGATTGTGCGGAATCATTAGCACCGTTCCTGACTTCCTTCATCAATGCTTCCTTCAATACCAACACAGACCCTGCCTGCCTCAAAGAGGCGTGGGTTCACCCGCTGCTAACAAAAACCTAACCTAGACCCTGAATCACCCTCCAATTATAGACCTATCACCACAGTCCCATTCCTGTTGAAAATTCTGGACAAAGTGGCCTACACGCAAATACAGCAGTTCTTGGAAGCGAACAACATCCTGGGCATTAGGGAATCTGGGTTCCGCCCGGTCCACGGGACGGAGTCTGCCCTCTTGGATCTCAAGATCCAACTAAGTGACTTAATGGACAAAGGCAAGCCGGCACTTCTCCTCTTACTAGACTTGTCGGCGGCCTTTGATCTCGTGGACCATGATAGCCTGTGTAAACATCTCACAAATGCTGCTCATTTTCCCCCCGAAGCCACAGCATGGATCTCCTCCTTCCTCAAGGGGAAACTAATGAGGGTCTTCTCGGACCAGGAATGCGCAGCACCCACCACCATACACTGTGGTGTCCTGCAAGGATCCTGCACTGCACCTACTCTATACAATATCTTCACTCTACCTCTATTCAATGACTTGGACAAACATGGCATAGCATACACAAACTATGCCAACGACACACAAGTCCTACTCCCGCTCATTGGCTCCTATTTACAGGATGCTGCAGCCTTACACAATATTTACGCAGCCATTCAGACATGGATGGCAACGAATAGGTTAGGTCTCAACAGAGATAAAACAGAGATCCTCCTGGCAGGTTCCAAGGATACACTCACCAAACTCGACCCGCAATGCAAGACTTTCACCATTGACAAGGCACCTATTACTGTGTCAACGGCAGTAAAAACTGTAGGGGTTTATCTTGACTCATCTTTGTCCATGACATGCCAAGTCAGTGCCATTATATCCTCAGCAGCACTGACCACAAAAATCATCAACGCAGTCAAACCTTACTTGTCAAACACAAACCGCCTCGCAATAGCCAGAGCTACGGTTGGGGCGAAACTTCTCTACTGTAATGCTCTACTCCTTGGTACATCATCCAAAAATCTCCGTAGGTTACGCAAAACAATGCCCTCCGAGCTGCTCTGAGCATCCCAAAAAGGGAACATTTATCGCAGGCAAGGAGAGATGTACATTGGCTAACAGTTAAGGAGCGCATTATTTTCAAAACCAGGCCATCACGCACAAGTGTTTCTCTCACACTGCCCCCCAGTACTTATAAGAAAAGATTATTCCTGTCACATATGACAGACCCATTCGAACACACCACTCTAACATGATGTACTTCTCAACCTTCAAAAGAACTAAAGCGAGAGGCTCCATCTTCCAACATCTAGCACCCAAATACTGGAATTCCCAGCCTACAGCACTTAGAAATGAAGCATGATACACATTCTTCCATGAAGCTCTTAAAACTAAACTGTTTAATTAATTTGCAACTGTTAAAGGCCTATTTACACCATTACATTGTTCCACTGTAACCAAGGAACACTCTGCCAACCCATTCCGTTAACTTTGTAGCCTACTGTGTGTTTGTATCCATTAATGTTGGATTATTGGCTATACTGTCAGCTTTCTGTACTACTCTCGCAACTAAGTAAGACTACTGCAACAGCGCCATGATGCCTAAGGGCAATTTGTGCGCTTTATAAATGTGAATAAATAAATAAAAATAAATAAGGTCGGGGGTAGCGTTTCCCTGCCGCCGGGGAGGAACTTCTGGGCAATTTCTTAGGCGGTGTTTAGACGAGCCGCAGTACATACAGAGACCTTGGTCTTGACGTCTCTTGTGCTCTTCAGGAATCAAAGGTCCCTGCGCTGTGCCAAACTGCATTGGTTCATCAACCTGGGCTCTTGTAGTGGGTATCGAAGGGTTGACTGCAGATGGTGGATAGGGTCTGGATTTTCTTCTCTCCTGTTGTCTCTTGGTCAAGCGGAACTCGATGATTTGGAGAGTCAAGGACACTAATTCTTGGAAAGTGTTGGGTCTTGCTACCCTGGCCAATTCTTCCTTCATATCGTTGTGCAAGCCCCGACAAAGCAGAGTCTGTTGGGTGGCGTCCGGCCATCCAGAATCTACCACAAACTTCATGAAAGAAGAAACATATGTCTGGACGTCTTGGGCCCCTTGCCGGAGGTCAAGGAGGGCTTCTTAGGAGGAATACTGCTCTTCTGGATGGTCAAATCTAGCCCGGACAGCTGGATAAACAGTGCACAGTCATTCATAGCAGGATCAGGTTCAAAACTAGGAAGCCAACTCGAGCTCTATCCAGTTCATAGGCCCGAGGGCGAAAGGTAAAGTACACCAAACAGGTGTCTAGGAACTCCTTTAAGGTATTTGGGTTGCTGTCATATTTCCCAAAGGGACAGGACAGCGGAGGCAGGTCACCACGTTGGTCGTCCCAGTTGGTTATCTGCTGTCTTAACGCAATGTTTTCTGCGCAAAGGGACTGCACCTTCACTGTACGTCCTTGTAAAGCTGCCATCAACTCATGGTATTGTTCTAGAGATGCCATGTTAGTACGTTGGCGTTGCAAGCTCTCAAGCTCAGGTGAACCTTCCCTCTGGACCTCCGAACCTGTATCTTCTGTGGAGCTGCCAAGGGTCTCTCTCCTCTTCTTTCTCCGACCTTTCTTAGTCTCCTCTTCCTTCTTCTCCTTCTTCTTCTTCTTTTCAAAGAGATAAGGGTGGGCTCCCCTGAGGCCACCTTGACTTAGTTGGAACACCACAGACAAGAGGGCACTCAGGGGAGCCAGCCCCAAACAGGGAAAAAGCCAAAGGCTAAAAAAAACCTGTGTAGATTGTGCAAGGTATTGCAGGTTTAGCCAGATAGTGCGCAGAAGAAGCGTAGACACAGAGGTAATGATGCAGGCTGGAACCAATGCAGTAGAATGAGGAGGATGATGTACTGCCACTGCTAGCGATGAGGACTGACCAAGGAATATGGGAAGGCCACAGGGAAAGAATTCCAACAAGGGGAATAGAGAAAGAGAGGGTCACGGGATGCAGCAGAGACCAGGAGCTGAAATGCGAGTCACACCGCAGTCACACTGCAGCCGACACAGACGGGAGGGCGCGAGCCGAGACACACCCCCGTGGGCGCGAAGAAAAGAGACACAGAAAGCAGCATCTTGGAGAACTGAACACTGATGGAAAGCAAACAACGGAAGGCAGGGAAGGCACCGAGAAACAAAGTAACGACTTACGAGCGTACAGGAAATAAGAGTTGAAATGCTCAGAGCAGGGGCTGGTGCCTGTATTTATGGTGACGGAACCAGGAAAGGCTAGACTGCTGCAACAGATAGAACGTGATGACCCAGGGTTACCAGAGCCTCCAACGCTGCCATACCTTCCAGGGCAGAGAATGACACAGGGGTGTGTACAGTTGTACATCACACGGCAGGGTCATGTGCAGAGAGATATGTCCTGGGAGATGGTATCTGGGGCGTGCCTAATGCTTTATCACAGGAGACGGCCAGGTCGGGTGCAGGGTAATATGTCCTGGGAGATAGTATCTGGGATGTCCCTAGCACTTTACCACAGGTGACAGCAGGGTGGTGTGCGGGTGATATATCCCAGGAGATGGTATCTGGGGCGTACCTAACGCTTTATCACAGACAATGGCAGGGTGGTGTGTGGGGTGATATGTCTGAGGCGTGCCTAGTGTTTTATCACAGGAGACAGCAGGGTGGTGTGTGGGGTGATGTGTCCCTGGAGATGGTATCTGAGGCATGCCTAGTGCTTTTACACAGGAGATGATGTAACGCTCACCTGTTCTTTTCCACGGGGACGTCTCCAGGCACACACCTGAGAGCTCTTCGGTACCCCTCGCCCGTCCCGGACCCCTAGATAAGCGGATTCAGCTCTGGAAGACAGGAGGGGCAGCTTAGATGGTTTCTTACTAGATCGCCCACCTCCCACGTTCCTGTGCAGGTTCCCTAAGGGCGACTCTCACCTTAGTGATGTTAATGGTGCGCTCTCCGTCCTGCCTCTCTGCGCGGTGGCGCGCCGATTTGGGCCCGTTCCGCCGAGTTGCTTCACTGGTGAGGGCCGGAGTTCAGACCAGCTGCAACTCCTTCTTCAGATAAGTCTTAATGGCCCTCATTACGATACTGGCGCTAAACCATGGTGCTATTAGCACCATGGTTGGTGCCGGTATCGTAACGTGTCCGCCATGGTGAAATGGGAAAATACTGCCCCATTCCAAGGTTGGCGGGGCGGTATTTCCCCATTTCACCATGGCCCTTCCCCATTCCCTTTTTTGCCCCATAGGGCATAATGGTAATGGGGAAGGCGCTAATTACGGTACTGCAAATTGCGGTACCGTAATTAGCACCAAGGTCCCTTTGCGGGTCCCTACTTTAACAGCTGGTCTACACCAGCCGTTAAGGTCGGGTCCCGCAAAGGGACCTCGTAATCAGGCGCTAAGTGTTTAACGGCGCTGCAGCCTTTTACGGCGCCGTTAAACACTTAGCGCCAGGATCGTAATGAGTCCCACTGTCTTAATTGATGAGAGGAAGTCTTTGTAGGTAAGAAATAGTCTTTGGTATATGAGCTAACTCCTGTCCTCGTTGCTGATGGTGGAGGTCACGAAGAAAGCCGAAGACTGGTTCAAGCAGGTAAGCTGAGTCGCCATGCGGCGCTGAAAGCGTCCTTGCAAATGACTAACCTGCAAACATTTGTCTTGCAGACCTCGACGGGCTGGAGTTGGAAGAACACCCGAAGAAATGAAGAAATCGGGGGCAGCACAAGTTGGGTGGCTTCGAAGAGCAGATGAAGCAGCCAACGGGTGAGAGTTGAGATGATGCCGGCTTCGGATGACTAGGATGCCAAAGGATGCTGCAAAGCGGTAAGTATGGCGATGGTCTTGCCTTGGTTACTCCGAGGTCGAAGGATGCTGCTGAATTGGTAAGTATGGCAATGGTCTTGCCTTGGTTACTCCGGGGTCGAAGGATGCTGTTGAATTGGTAAGTATGGCGATGGTCTTGCCTTGGTTACTCCGGGGTCGAAGGATGCTGCTGAATTGGCAAGTAGGGCGATGGTCTTGCCTTGGTTACTCCGGGGTCGAAGGATGCTGTTGAATTGGTTAGTGGGGCGTTGGTCAGGCCCAGGAAGGCTCCGAAGGCGATGGATGAAGCTGAGCAGGTAGGGATGCAGAGCAGGATGAGCGTCACGCTGCAAAGGCAGAATAACGCGAAGCGCGTGCTTTTGGTCGGGTGTGGTTTAAATAGCTAGGTAGTATCCCAGGTGCCTTTGGGGTGGGCCCCACCACGCGGGCCCCACCCTTGATGCTAGACTGCAGCATACAGCTCTCCAGTATTCAGCATGGGGACAGCAATGCTTATCCATTGGCCATAGGAAGCCCGTCCCAGTGCGCGTCTCTATGCCAGCAGTGCCAGGACTGGCTCCAGGGCATCAGAGGAGGCCCCAATAGGGTTCGTAAGGGCCCGTGTCCCCTTGAGGGAGTTAAGGTCATGACAGCACTCCCCCCTAAGGCCCCTCTCAAGGGATTTCCTTGGCCGGGTCCCGGTTTTGAAGGGTAGGTCCGGTGAAAACGCTGGAGCAAGCGAGGGGCGTGAACATACCTGCTGGGCTCCCAGGACCTATCCAGAGGTCCATATCCTTTCCAGTCCACTAAATAGTAGAGTTTTGATCCCACCATCTTAGAATCCAGGATGTCCTTCACTTCATACTCCGGTTTGCCTTGAATGATAATCGGCTCTGGAGGAGTTATTACACGGGTCCCTGGCTTGAATGGCTTCAGCAGCGATACATGAAATACTGGATGTATTCGCATGTTCATAGGTAGTATCAGTTTCACTGCTTCCGGATTAATAATAGCGTCCACTGGGTACGGTCCCAGGAACTGTGGACGGAATGTTTGTTTCCCCTTAAGTGGTACATGTTTGGAAGCAAGCCATACCATATCTCCCACCTGATAAACCGGAGCTTCGGAGCGGTGCTGGTCAGTGAATCTCTTCTGGGGAATCTTAGCTTGACGTAGGTGTTCTTCCGCTTTGGCGAATGCTTGGGTGATGGTATTATGTAGGGTTTCGACTGCGGGCATTTCCAGGGTTGTGGGGGTGTCTAACTCGGAAGTCCGTGAATGCCGCCCATAGATTGTAAAGAATGGAGTCTGTCCTGTGCTGCTATGTAGCGAATTATTGTAAGCGTATTCTGCGATCCATAGGAGTTCTCTCCAGTCCCCTTCGCCCTGGTGAAGCATGCAGCGCAGGTATTGTTCAAGAGTCTGGTTGGTTCTCTCGGTTTGGCCATCGGTTTGAGGGTGGTGGCTCGTGGACAAACGGATATCTATCTGGGCCAGGGAACAGCACTTCTTCCAAAAGCTAGATACAAATTGAGATCCGCAATCAGATATCAGGACTGAAGGAAATCCGTGTAGGCGGACGACATGTTCCAGGAAACTCTTGGTGAGGCCAGAGGCAGTGGGCAGCCTTTTGCATGGAAAGAAGTGAGCCATTTTCAAAAACAGGTCCACAATCACCAAGATGATGTTGAAGCCTTGACATGGAGGAAGATCCATAATAAAGTCCAAGGACAGCGTGTGCCAAGGGTCTGGGGGAATGTCTAACGGTTGAAGGAACCCCGCTGGTTTCTGCTTGCTGGATTTGTTTTGGGCACAAACTCCACATGAAGACACAAATTCGGTAACGTCCTTGCGCCACGTTGGCCACCAGTAATTCCTTTTGATTTTGGCTAGAGTCTTGGCGATTCCTGGGTGGCCCTCCATGAGGGAATCATGGTGCTTGGAGATAACCTTTTCCTTCAACTCTTTCACAGGAACAAATAACCGGTCCCGGTAGTATGGCAGCTGCCCTTTCACGCTGTAGTGCTTTCCTCTAGAAGCCCACTCCTGTAGCTGCTCCTGGGTGAGGATCTGTTGAATCTCGTAAAGAAGTTCACTCTGGGTCATGGTGGTGGTAATTCCTAAGACCCGATTTTCCGGTATGATAACCACTGGGTCCGGTGGTGAATGTGCCATTTCGTCCGTGCCCATACGGGAGAGAGCATCCGCTTTGCCGTTCTTGATTCCCAGCCGGTAGGTGATCACAAAGTCCAATTCGGCAAAGAATAGGGCCCACCGCAGTTGTCGAGACAATTGGGCCTTTGCTCCTTTCAAGTACTGGAGGTTCCGGTGGTCTGTTACTACAGTGACGGTGTGTTGGGCTCCGAACAGGTAGTGTCGCCAGGCCTTGAAAGGGGCCTGAATGGCTAGTAGCTCTTTATCGGTGATGGCGTAGTTCAGCTCCGCCGGTGTAAATTTTCGTGACCAAAAGGCCACCGGATGCAATTGGCCCGTTAGAGGATCTTTTTAGGACAAGACTTCCCCCATGGCCAGACTGGACGCATCGGTCTCCACGATGTAGGGGAGTTCTGGGCGCGGGTGTCGCAAAATAGGGGCAGAGGTGAACTGCGTCTTCAGTTCTTGGAAGGCCCTTTCCGCTTCTTCAGTCCAGTTAAACGTCTTGTGTGTTTTTCTGAGCAATGAAGTAATCGGGTGCACGACTTGGGAAAATCCGGGGAGGAAGCACCGATAAAAGTTTGCAAACCCTAGCATGCTTTGAACTCCTTCAATGGAAGTGGGAGCTGGCCAATTAAGAACTGTGTCCACTTTATGGGCGTCCATTAGAATGCCTTGGGGAGAAAGGATGAACCCTAAGAATTCCACTTCGGTGACATGGAACGAGCACTTTTCCAGTTTCGCGTATAGATGGTGTTCGCGAAGCTTACCCAGAACGGCCCGCACATGTCCAACATGTTCTTGTTCAGAGGAGGAGTACACCAGGATGTCATCGATATACACGAGGGCACAGACATCAATGAGTTCTCGAAGGACGTCATTCATAAAATGCTGGAACGCAGCAGGGGCGTTGCATAGGCTAAACGGCATGACTTGGTATTCGAACAGGCTGTATTTGGTACGGAAGGCCGTCTTCCATTCGTCCCCTTCTTTTATACGCCCAGGTGATAGGCCCCCCTCAAGTCCAATTTGGTATAGATCTGTGCTTCCTTAACCTGGTCCAATAACTCCGGAATCAGGGGTAGTGGGCAATGGTTTTTTACAGTTATCTGGTTCAGTGCGCGGTAGTCAATACACGTTCTCAGTTCGCCCTCCTGTTTCGGTACGAAGAATAACGGCGCTGCGGCCGGTAACTTGGACGGGCGAATAAAACCATTGGCCAGGTATTGTTTCAGGTAGGCCTTCAAATGCTGATTTCCGGGTTCAGTAAGTGCATAAATGCGAACGCATGGGACTTGGGCTCCTGGCAGGAGATCGATTTGGCAGTCGTAAGGCCGGTGAGGTGGCAACGTATTCGCCTGCTCCTTCTGGAAAACGTCCTGGAAATCTTGGTAGTGAGCCGGCAAAGTCAAAACCCCTCCAAGGGTATGAGCCAGGCCTTCCTACACCGGAGAAGTTGCGAGCTTGGCCTTCCGCCCCTTCAGGTAACAGGTGTAGCTGTGGGCGGAAACTAACTCGCGAGCTCGCCAGTTGATTCGGGGGTTATGGGCCACCAACCATGGCATTCCCAAGATCAGCCCAAACTGAGGAGCTTTAATCAGGTCAAAGGCTATGATTTTGCGATGTCCATCTTCACACAGGAGGGTGAGTTCCGAGGTGCACTCTGATACAGGACAGGACCAGAAGCGATTTCAGTGTCATCGACTGTGGTTACGGTCTCTGCAGTTGTCTCGGAGCACAGGAATAGGCCCATCTTTGCTGCGAGATCTCGATCAATATAGTTCCCAACTGCCCCGCTGTCTAGGTACGGTTCCAAAGAATGCATCTCAGACAACTGTTGGTGGGGAATAATGATCACTGGGAGCGCAAAATGGGAGGTCTGAAACTGGATTTCCTCGCTCGACAATTGGACCCCTACAATTGCCGGGCTTGGTCGTTTCCCGACTCCTCCTCCGGTATTTCCTTATCCGTGGCACCAACTGCTCGCCTGGGGGGCTTGACCGGGCAGTCCTTTAAAAAATGAACCGCTTTTCCACAATACAGACACAATTGCATCTCCCTCCGTTTGTCCCTTTCGCCCTTGGTTAAAGGGGATCTAACCCCGCCTATCTTCATTGGTTCACTATTTCCATCAGAGCCCCGTGGGGTGTGATCCTTGGGACGGACGAACAAGGGACGTGAATCTGACAATCCTCGATCACACTTCCTATCCTGTAGGCGACGGTCCAGCTGTACCACCAAACGAATGAATTCGGCGCAATCCCGGGGTGGATCCACGACTTGGGCCAAAACGTCTTTTAGCTCCCCGCGAAGACCCCGATGAAACAACGTGGTTCGTTTGTCCTCAGGCCAGTCCGCTTCGACCACCAGTCGATTAAAGGTTGCTATGTAAGTTAACAGGTCCTGACTCCCTTGGCAGAGGGACAAATGTTCGTTATCCAGGGATTGCCCATGGTGGCGTCGGGCAAAATGTTTCTCCAGTTCCCGTTGGAACCCATCAAATACTCGCAGCAGAGGGTCGTCTCGGCTGATGAATGGAACTGACCTGTCGGCCGCACTCCACTTAAATACAAGAGTACGAAAGCCACATGTTCTTGGTTCGTGGGAAATGCCCCCAGCCTACATAAAAAGTGGAGGCGACATTGATTCATGAAGGTGGCGTATTTCTGGGGGTCCCCTGCAAACCGTTCGGAGGAGCCAGTGGAACAGTCCCAGGAAGGTTCATTTGAACTGGACTGTTCACGGTAGCCGAGGTGGAGGGACTTACTCCGGGTAACTGGGTTTGCCCTGCCTGTGACTGGAGGAGTTGTCTTCCAAGGTCATCAGTCTTTTCCTTGGCAAAAATCACTTCTCTTCGCAATGCATTAGTCTCCTGCCGCGCGGATTGGACTTCCGCACGCAATTGCCCCAGCAATTGGGCCAGCTGGTCAGTTTCTGACGTTTCCATAATAGACGCCCAGGTGGGTTTATGTGTTAGGGCTTCGCGTTCTGTAACGATCACCTGTTCTTTTCCACGGGAACGTCTCCAGGCACACACCTGAGGGCTCTTCGGTACCCCTCACCTGTCCCGGACCCCTGGATAAGCGGATTCAGCTCTGGAAGACAGGAGGGGCAGCTTAGATGGTTTCCTACTAGATCGCCCACCTCCCACGTTCCCGTGCAGGATCCCTAAGGGCGACTCTCACCTTAGTGATGTTAATGGTGCTGAGCAGGTAGGGATGCAGAGCAGGATGAGCGTCACGCTGCAAAGGCAGAATAACGCGAAGCGCGTGCTCTTGGTCGGGCATGGTTTAAATAGCTAGGTAGTATCCCAGGTGCCTTTGGGGTGGGTGGGGTGGGCCCCACGCCCCACCCACCCTGGAAGCTAGACTGCAGCATACAGTTCTCCAGTATTCTGCATGGGGGCGGCCATGCTTATCCATTGGCCATAGGAAGCCCATCCCAGTGCGCGTCTCCTATGCCAGCAGCGCCAGGACTGGCTCCAGGGCATCCAAGGAGGCCCCAATAGGGTTCGTAAGGGACTGTGTCCCCTTGAGGGAGATAAGGTCGTGACAGATGGCAGGGTGGTGTGTAGGGTGATATGTCATGGAGACGGGATCTGCTGCACGCCTATTGCTTTATCACAGGAGATGGCAGGGGGTGGGATGATATGTCCCAGGAGATGATATTGGGGGTGTGCCTAGTGTTTTATCACAGGAGACAGCAGGGCGGTGTGCTGGGTGATATGTCCCAGAAGATGGTATTTTGGGGTGTAATCAAAGGCCCTAAACCAACAGAACTGAGTGGCCATGTGAAAAAGGCCTACCTGTCATTACCAAAGGAAAAACAGCATTTTAATTCACAAAGACAGAAGAAATTCAAGGTCCCTTTCACATGAAAAACAGGATTTTTAAATACTGTCATCAAAATAGCTTTGCATGTGTGTTTGCAAGTTAAAGCAAGACATGAGAAAAATGTTCCCCTGCCAACATAAAGATGTCAGGCAGGGATAAAACATGGTGTGTGTGATGTGCAAAACACCAGAAAACATTTGAAAAGAAAAGACCACTCTGTTGCAATGAAACGTTACAGTTGGCCCGAGGCAGGCAATGTGGGTGTCTTTCTGCAGTGGAAATCCGGAGAAAGCTAAAACAAAACTGTAATCCAAGTGCAGAATGGAAAAGTACATCACAGTACTGGCTGAGAAATAAATGCAGCATTTTTACTGAAAGTACCAACAATCAAAAGGTCAAAAGGTGGTGCACTGTGACAATTCAGATCCACTTTTCAGCAGAAAACGAACAGCAAATAATTAAAAGTGTATTTTATTAATGACTGAAAGAAACAGCCCTGCACTTTCAGCGCAAAAGCAAAATCAACTCTGATCAGTAAAACGCACCATGTGTCAAAGGGAAAAGGCTGATGTTAGAACATGCAGTATTTGAGTTCCTGTCAGCCAAGGACAATGGGCAAACTCAGTAAATGGCTTCCCCACTGACAGTCTGATTTGTGCATCCTAACTGTTTACAGCTGTAATATAATGTGGCTTGCCTAAAAAGTGTTAAAAACCAAGTGTCCTCCAGACTTGCTGTCTCTGAAGGCAAATCTATGCAGAGCATATGTCTCTAGCCAGTGCATCCCAGGTATTTACGATCTGCAAACAACCAACTTCAAACAACAAAGAGACAAATGGCCTGGAGGAAGCAGAGCTCCCATTTGCCTAACATGAAGATTTACTATTAATTTAAAAGGACTATCATAAACTTACGCCTTTTTCGCAGCAACCGTAAGTCGTACAGCCTTGATATATGTTTCATTTTTTAGACCATTTCCAGGCAATTGTGTTGATATACAATTCCTCCACCTGCAAATTATGGAATTGTAATGACCAGCTAAAATGGTTTTCTGGCTGATCTAAAAATGTCCTGAATTTGAGAGTTGGCGAACGGGTGGAGGGTAAAATTAAGTATGTGGGGAATAAAATGCATGTCTGTAACAATTATGCTTTTTATAAAAATGTCTGAAAATGGCCAAATGGCCATGCAACATGGTGCAGACACGCTGTTGTGTTATTAAATTCCACATCATTACCTGAAGGGGAATATATATATCACTGAAAAAACATTGTTAAAGGGACATTATGGTTAAGTTGCGCTACTAAAAATCTATCACATTCCGTGAAAAAACGTTGTTAAAGGGACATTATAGTTACTTTGTACTAATAACAACCTATCAATATTATGGTTACAAGTAAAACTGAAAAACCCCAGAAATTTGCCAGTTATGGTAAGCTAAGCAACCATAACTCGCGCCACCACCGTGCACTGCTAAGACTAACACCCATGACATCAAAGATGACATCACAAATGTCATTGATGACATCACTGATGCCATCACATGTCTGGCACCCTCTTTTTTTCTTTACTGCCATATCTAGGCCAGGTGGTTTTCTTCACTAACAGTCAGGAACTAAAAATTCAAACGGTACTATATTTGTAGACGTTACCCTTCTCATATGTTCTTACACTACTTTCCTTAGGGTCCAGTCACATCATATGATACATATTCATAGGGGAAGAAGCAGGCTTGAAACACAGCAATCATTTCTGTGCATTAAGATAAGCAGTTAGGTTATGAACACTTTCTGGTAGTACTGCTGTTTTTTTGCTTACTTTACTTTCCCTGTATATGCTTATATTTGTCTGTGTTGTTCTTACACTACTTTCCTTAGGGTCCAGTCAGATCATATGTTACATATACGTAGGGGAATAAGCAGGCTTGAAACACAGCAATCATTTCTGTGCATGAAGATAATCAGTTAGGTATGAACTCTTTCTGGTAGTACTGCTGCTTTTTTGCTTACTTTACAGTCACTTTTTGAACTTGGAGTCTCTCTCTCCTATGAACCTACTAAACTGAAAGAACTGGATACCAAAATGCACAATGGATATCCATTAAGCATAGGAAAAGTGTTAAACGCATCAAATATTAAAATAACATGTATGCAAAAACCTGCATACGAGTGATCCCAATCCCAGCTTACTCCAATACCCCACCATGATCAAATATGACTTAAATCTGGACACTAGCAAATAGAGACTCAATCAACCCAGTGTTTCAAATTAGTCAGCTGGAACACCAGAGGTCATAGCCATCTATTGAACACACACGTTCTCGAACTTGAACACTATGATATAATTGCGTTACAGGGGACATGGTTGGTTGAAACTCCAGTTTGGGACAACTTCACCATCTTTGTCATACCTGCCAAACTCCAAGAAAAGGGAAGACCTGTGGCAGGATTACTTATAGCCACAAAACTCTCAACAGGTTTGCTATTGGAGAGATAAGCGGAGCCGAATACATATACGATTGGCTCGAATTTCCATCGGTTCCAAGGTAATTGCATTGATAAACATTTACTGGAATCATTGTAGCATTTCAGCTGATAATTTTTTTAGTGATATAGAATCCTTGCTTAATTTGATCGCACCAGATCCAATGATAACTGCTACATTCTTATTAGGCAATCTAAACTTACATTGCATGACTGACAAGGATAAAAGCAACATGTTTTTGTCTTGCAGATGGACTTCTGTGATGGCAAATAGACAACCTCTCATGCTTAATGAAGCAGTTGAGGTGGATATACCCCTGAACCCGACATGGCATAGGCAGAACCAGCATGCCATAATAGATTATATCAATACTGACAGAATTATGTTCTCAATAATAGATATTTACTGTTAAAACCCAGACTACCAGTGAGCATAATCAATTAACTCTAACATTGGCATTGGGATGTGTCTTCATTTCAACATAGAGACTGCCACCCTGACTCTGAATTAATTGTTACAGGTGACCGCAATCGGTTACGATGGTCCCCTGATCAATTGATCAAGCTTTACGATTATATGAGTTCCAAGGCACTTAAGACATTAGCTGTAACTCTTGCAGATGGGCTATATGTTGCTGCTCTTCAACTCTTTCGGCAGAGTGTAATAAAAACAGACAAACCGAAGCTCAAACATAAACATACGTTTGATCTAATAGTCCAACAAGAGAAAGCTGCTCTTTGTAGAGACATTAGACTAACTAAAAATCTACCAATAGGAGATCGACTTGCCAGAATACAATAAATAAAAACACAATATAAAAATTGGCAGAAAGCAAGAAAAGCCCTTATGTACCAACAAGATGGCGAAGAAATGCTCCTAACCATTGCATCCCAAAAATCGGGAGCCATTTGGCAATTTCTCAATCGAGCCTCACATTACTCACAAGCGTCCTTTCAAAAAAATGCTGTCTCTGAAGAGGGTTGGATGGAATATTTCTCAAATCTTTATGCTTGTTATGATCAAGATTCAGCTCCAACTATTATCATGCCTGAAGCTAAAATATTGTTAGATTTCAATCATGAAGATATAATTTTCTACGTATCCAAATGCAGTACCTCGAGAGCACCAGGGCCTGATGGCCTAACTAATCACACCTTGAAATCCAACCCTGAACTTTGGGCCAAAATTTGACACCACATTTTTTTGGAGGTTATACATTCTCAAATCCTCCCTCCATCTTGGTGAAAATCAATAATTGCGCCAATATTTAAAAAGGGCAATTGACAGTCACTGAGTAATAACCGTCCCATCGCTTTGCTGGATGTTCCGGGCAAACTATTTTCCAGGATCATCCTCAGGGACCTTTACCAATGGATCACTGCAAATAATCTACACGACCCCCATCAAACTGGGTTTATGCCGGATCTTGGGATGGTGATTAATTTGACAGTAATAACTGCTATAAAAATACAAATTAAGCAATCAAAACAACCAATATGCATGGCATACATAGATTTTAAGTCAGCTTTCGATTATATATCTAGCCACATGCTGATGAAAAAACTGATGAAAGCAGCTTGTTTTCTTATCACTTATTTCTCAATTGTACTCGAATTCTATTCAAGTTAGGCTTACACTACAGGGAAAACTACCCCCCCCCATAATCACGTATCAAGGTCTGAAGCAAGTATGCGTGTTGGCATCGCCACTATTATTTTTTCTTTTATTGCTGACATGAATAACATCTTTGCCTTCATAATTTCTGACCCTCCGCGAATAGGTACTGCACCTGTAGCATGGGTACTTTATGCAGATGACCTCATTTTATTATCTAAGACTCTGAGAGGTTTACAAAACTTACTATCTGCTTTAGGAAATATGCAAATCAAAATCTCCTCCAAATCAATATAACCAAAACAAAGGTCTTATATTGCAAATCACGAAGCAACAGTAAGATAATCTCATTAAAATGGCGAGAGGCTCAAAATTGTAGATGAATACAAATACTTGGGGATACCTATTAATAATCATGCAACAGACCTATACAACTTGAAATGCAATTCGAAATTAGACCGGCCACCTCTCAAGCTTGTATAATTCATGCTAAGTACGGGAAATTCTCATTCTCATCAATAATATCCTTCTACGTGTAAAAAGTAGTTGCAATGATTTTATATGGAGCTGAGTTTTAACCCTACAGACCAGAACCTTATTGGATGAAGCTTGAGGGGTTTTACTGGAAAGGTGTGTTAGTGCAACCTAAAAGCCAGCCTATGCGCATATTAAGATTTGAACTTGGTCTTCCATCCTTGTTTGCTATGTATAATTGGAAAGCATGCTCGCTATATAGAAAATGTCTTTTAGAGGACAAATTGGACACGCTTCTGGGTAAATTGTCAATATATATGCTTTTTAATTTAATTTATTACATTTGTTACACTCCCAGACCCTTGGGTATCACGGCGAGGTTACAGACAGTTCGTTAGGATATAATTTGGTGGGGAACATTTGCATTATAATTACAATCAGAAAAAGTCATAGCAAGTTATTTACAAACAATTAAAAATAGAAGCGTCACAGAGTATTTACAGATGCTGAGGTAGTGGCTTTATTCGTATTGGTTGAATAACCAAGTTCTGAGTGATTTTTTGAAGCCTGAAAGTGAATCCTCTTTTTTAATGCTGAGCGGGAGGGAGTTCCAGTGTTTTGGAGCTAGGCATTGGAAGCTGCTGCCTCCCGCTCTGGATTTTCTGAAGCGAGGTGTGGTGAGAAGTAAAACATTGTTAGATCTTAGAGATCTGGTGACTTGTTTTTTAGTAAGAACTTTGTTGAGTTAAGATGGACCTTTGTTTTGGTTGCATTTAAATGCGATTCATAGTGTTTTGAAGATGATTCTGGCTGCTATGGGCAGCCAATGGTGATCTCTTCTGGTTTTGGAAATGTGATCTGATTTTCTAATTCCTAGGGCCGCCCGTAAGGCTTTATTTTGTATCAGTTGGAGTTTTTTTAGATTGGTGCCTCATTGGTGCCTTAATTTGGATCATGATTTTGCTCGAGATTGGAGAGAGCATGTACTTCCTTATTGGCTGTAGCTGATATCTCTGAGGACTTTCTGGTGTCTAACCCCACTCGTACCAAATGTAAATTATGTCATTACGACTGGATATCCACTATTGAAACGTGCCAAAACTATAGATCACTTAAAGACAACCCATGTGTAGAAAGAAAATGTTGAACCACAGAATTATACTTATTGAAATGTCCTAGTCCTGAGTATAGAAATATTTGTATGCGCTTTCGAATTTTATCTCTGTAAAACTAAAGAGATTCAAACCAGGTGGTGCAAAATACCCAAAAGTTAGAACATCTGTAGATTCAGTTGCAACCAACGACGAAGTGAAAATTTACAACATTTGCTAACTGAATATACTGCATTAACAAATCAGCGGAATATCTGTTTTAGACCTTATTTGAAAGAATTCAGGATTATGACAGCAGGGAATTTGTGGTTAAAATGATTCCACACTAAACTAACAATAGTCCAAATTGCTATCGTAAAATTAATCGCCTTTTTAAATCTTGAATAATTAAGGAGAAATAACATCTAACGCAACTCATTGTTAGACTTACGTTTTTGGAAATGTTAAACATTTTTTGAACTAACTCAACCTGTTCCCAATTTTAATTTATGGTACATATCTGTACAACTGGATATGTTTTTCTTTTATTTTATTTGGTTATACATTTTCTCTATTTATCTTGTTTTTTAAAAAATATTGAATTAGATGTAATCTTTTGATTTCTGTTATATTTTAATGTAATAATTTATGTAAATGAACAAAAAATATTGAAAGGATGAAGTATTCAACCATAACAATAAAAGAAAAATATTGCAAAACCCCTTTCTACCCAGGGCATTGGGGGCTGGGCCACCTCCACTCTTTATACTCAAGGACCAATTAAAGCTAAGGCCTTTGTTATTCTAGGTGAAGTGTATAGAAAAGATCACCACTTGGCCCAGAGTTTGGCAAAAGACTTGGCAAAACGAGGAGAAATCCATAAGTTGCCCTCGCGCTGTATGTCTGGCATGACCTATCAAGACTGGCTTGTGATGTCTGGTTCAACCGGCCCGTACATGATTCTAGAAGGGGCACATAAGCGCTGTGTACCCCTGACAAGGGCACAATATGCAGCCCCCATGGACAAGCCTAGGCACTCTGAAGCTACTAGGGTGGTACTAGGTGCTGTAAAACAGCCAATGAATATGATACAGCTTAACAGAACATGTGAGAAGATGCAGAGGAGGAGAAACCCTCATCTAGAGCCCACCTCCCTTTGAGAACTACCTTGGGGAGGCAACCATACCAGCGCTTGGACCATGGTATCACTGTTTCTATTTTCCCATCTTCCACCCTTATCAGTCACTGCATTTGCAGCAATCCACCACTCAAAACAAGGAACGCACTTGAGGTAGGGCTATAATTAAAACCAAAATGGTTATACTATTAACGTCACTTGGGTGAGGGTGTCTATTTGGATAGTATTCATTTATTAATTTTGACAGTGGTATAGCACCTTTCACCATAATTATAGTCACAACTTGCTGTTGGTTGAACACCCTCGGAGGGACCGGAGTGCAAATTTGGGGGAATTGAGATGTGCTAAGATGCGTGCCTGTATTTCGGCCATTAAGGTTATGTCACAGTGGCCACAACCCTGCTAGTCACCCATGTCTGAGTTGTGTGTGAATGGGAGCAGTGGAGGTAAATATGAACTAAACGGGGTGAGTTTATGGCAGAGGTGTTGTGCAGGGTGTGTGGAGTGCTAAGGTCTGAAGGGCGGTGTGCGAGGGGAAAAAACAGGTTAGCTTGTTTGTTTGTTTGTTTGTTTATTGATTTGATAATGCGCACCAAACCCTTAGGTAGCTGGGCACAGCAGTACAAGAAGTCTTGAAGCTTAGTTACAGTGCCTGTCGCATGCAGGTACATACATGAGAATACAATGTATAATACAGTACAGACATTTGCCATTCAAGGAGCATGGTAGTTATAGCTGATCGCAGATACATGACAAGGACCGGGCCTAACATTGTGTATACTTAAGGGAGCACCTACAGCTATGGACTACAAGTCCGGTGTATTAGTTGCAGTAGTAGTGTTAAGTGCAATGGTTGTCGGGGTTATGTCACGAGGGTAGAGCAGCAGTAGGGTGAAGAGGTGGTTATGGGTCGTTAGTACGAAGCCATTTGAGAGCATTGTGTCTAAATCTGGCGTAGTGTAGGGGATGTCTAAGGTCAACTGTGAGTGTATTCCATGATTGCGCAGCTTTGACTGGGAAGCTAGTTCTTCAACCATGGTCAGTTTAAATCGAGGGATTTCAAGCATAAATGTGTTGGCAGATCTCGTGGGTCAGGTTGTAAATCTCCTGGAGATTTTTTCCGATAAGTAAGGAGGTGCTAGATTGTTTAGGCATTTGGAAGTGATAGAGATAGTTTTGAGGAAGATTATATCCTTTATTTTTAGCCAGTAGGTCTCCTTCCTGAATTTAGAGATGTGCTCTCTATATGGGATGTTCAGCGCTGCTCTTAAGGCGTTATTTTGCAGTCTTTGAAGTTTGTCAGTGACATTCTTGTTGGCTCCTGAATACAGGGCGTTGCAATAGTCTAGTCTAGACATGATAAGAGCATTGGCCAAGGTGACACAGCTGGCACTGGAGAGGAATGGTCTGGCAGCTTGGATTCATTTGCAAGTGTAAGCTGTTGTGGAGGGAGTTGACTTGATTTTTAAGGGTGAGAGAGGAGTCCAGATAGAATCCTAGGGTTTTTACCACAGGCATAACCTTAGTGATATTGTTATCAATGTTAAAGGATGCATAGTTTGGGGTTTGTTTTTTTAGGTTGGAGTCAGATTTTAGCTATACAAACAACAATGTCTACACCCTGGGTTCCATCTTTGCACTAGGAGCAGTGCCACGTATCACAATTAGGCTGGATGCAGAATATGGCTACCTTACACAATTAGGCTAAATGCAGGATATTGCTACCATATAAAGTTAGTCTAAATGCAGAATGTCGCTGCCTGACACAATTAGGCTAAATGCAGAATATGGCTACCTTACAAAATTAGGCTAAATGCAGGATATTGCTACCTTAGACAGTTAGGCTAAATGCAGAATATGGCTGCCTGACACAATTAGGCTAAATGCAGGATATGGCTACCATACAAAGTTAGGCTAAATGGAAGAATATGGATTCCTTAATTAACTAGGCTAAATGCAGGATATGGCTACCTTAAATGGTTAGGCTATGCAGGATATAGCTACTGTACAAGTTAGGCTAAATGCAGAATGTGACTGCCTGGCACAATTAGGCTAAATGCAGGATATGTTTTTTATCTTTAATCAACCACGGGTTCTTTATTTGAGTAGACCCCCAACTCGTCTCGCACCGAGCTTAACAAACACTGTGTGCCACAACGGACCACAATCTAGGCCGGTGAGTAACAATATGGTATTTATTCATTTTATTGTCGAAAGAAAAATCAAGCAAAATCAAACAGTTGGACAGCAGTCACTGATGTTGTGGCAATACAAATGCAAAAATCCCCACAACGCAGTTAATTCAAACTCCTAACACAATACACAGCAACCTTTAATAGAAAACAAAGATACATAATTTTTAAAAGCAACAGATGGCATTCAGGTTAAGCACTCCCCCTGCAACACCCCGCCCAACATCTGCTAACTAAATTCTTTGTGGATGGAAGGCAGTGGCAAGGAGTCCATATGAAGGGGGAAAATCAGATTTAGGATTCAGCCCACCACACAGATGGGGGGCCAGAAAAGAAAATTAAAACCTTAATTACGAGCAAAGTGGCTTAATCGGATTTCACTTGTTACTCGCACAGCAGTTTGCAACCGCTGTGAGATAGCTAGGACAGAAATTCATGTTGCTACACTGGAGAGATAAGGAAGCTTATAGACTACTAAGCAGGGCACCAAGGCAACAGGAACACAAGGTAAGAAAGTAGAGTTTGGGAAAGGAAAACAAATGCAAAAGAAAACACACACAGCAGAATGGAAATTTATTTCTACACAGGACTTGTGATGACAGACAGCCTCGGAAATGGCTTGGCTGTCAAAATTAAAAATCGTTTTTCAGGACAAGGAACACAGGCACATAACAAATAGGGTTCTGACAGAAAGGGGTTACTCTTAATGGGACTACAGTTTGGGTTTTTCTATGGAACAAATGCAACTCGGAATTGGTAGGAAAGCACATAAAACATGGGTAAATTTGGTTTTGGTTACACAAAGGTTAATTCTGTTGAGGCTATATTTTAATGGCTATAATTATTAAAGAAAGGCACTTGACATGAGGTGGTTGATTTCGAATGTCAACCAACTCACTGTGAATCTCTTTATAGGGGAATTAATTGATTTACTTGCAAATAATGCTAGGGATGTTTACAGGCTTTTGAAAGATTTATGAAAAGGGGTGCACTAAGATACACAGGATAATACAGATTTGTCTATGGAAAGGTGAACAGATTATACTGGCAATTTAAGACTTTGATAGGATTTCAATGGGATGCAAGGGTCAAGAGAGGGGATATGCAGTTTTGGGAACTGGGGTTATGTGCTACTTACAATGTAAGCTTGAGTTTGGGATTCTGGAAAGCCAGCAAGGTCTCTGGATGGCTGGGCCAAGGGATCTGGTCACGGTGGATGGCTGGGCCAAGGGATTTTTTCACTGGGACAGCTGGGCCAAGGGATCTGGTCACTGGGCTCTCCTGGATGGGATGCATGACAGCTAGGCAAGGTCTGGTCACTGCACTCTCTTGGAGGGGATCAGCTGCCTTCTCTCCTTTCTCCCTGGATTCTTGGGTGTGCTTGGATCTGGATGTATGGATGGATCTGCCTCGATGGATGTATCTGGTTTCCTGGATCGTGAATGGATTTTGATTCTTGAGTCCTGAGTGAGTCTTTAGACCCACTTGTGTTTCTCTGTCTCCCCCTTATATGGCCAAAATGACATCATCAAATGTACAAACTCGGGGGAAGTACTCTGGAATTATTCCTCTCCTGGGAAAGGACAACCTACTGGTCCTCCCTGCTCCCCCTGGGCCGATTGGTTCCTGGGAAATGACATCATTTATGTGTTTGCATTTATGACCTTTCTTTGTCTCCAGCCTACTTTTTTTTACCAAAAATGAGTTATAGATCAAATCTTCAAACTTATAATAGCCACCACCATGAAAAGTAGATATGCGGATTCACTAGGTCAAAGGGAATTGGACAATCCTATCGCTGACTCTGTGCAAGGTGGCATCGCCCTTTGGCACATTTTCGCCATTTTTATGACATGCATAATATGTAAAATTCTGCCAATGACTACACATAATCCCTATAACAATTCTTAACATCCCACCTAGTTTCATATTTGTCCCATTTATAATTCACCCCGAAATGCGTCTTTCATGGCCATTTCAGTTCACCAAGTGCTAGAAACATATACTTGGCCTCTTTACATTTGCCTAAACATCTCATGGAACACGGGCATAGTACAAAATTATTACTTATTCAGAGTTCTAGGAAAAATTTCTTAAAATACAGGAGTCCTTTAATGTTAATGGGGTGGATTGGTCACATCTGTGGGCGGTGCTGCAGACCACCAAAGCAAACGATCCCTGCCAGGGTCGGCTTACAACAAGGACTTTTATGGCACCCTTTGAAGTTTGACAGTTCCTCCTTCTGAGTGGGTGCTGGAGGAAATCGTACCTCTTGGTCATGCACTAGCACTACTGACTTCCATTGTTCCTTCTTCCAGGGCTGCCTGATAGTCTAGCAGGGCAGTGAATCCTCACACTCTCTTCCTTTTCATATGTCATTGTGGGCCGGTTCACTTATGGATGTGACTTTGCAGTGTGAGGTAGGGCTGGCCATTGAATTCAGTACCTGGGCCAAAACCCAGTTTTACTGGTTTCTGAGTCTTTTCTAAGTAACCAAGTCTTTTGGGGACAAATATAATGTACATTATACAACCAAATGCCCACCCACATATTCAATCACCTTTCTGTGCGAGCAAAAGCTGTCATTTAACATTAACTTTAAAACAGCATTTTTCTTATTTTCAAAAGAGCAGATCCAGACGTGTGTTCACTTCCCTTCATTTCAAGTTTACAAATGTGGTTTATGCAGACCACAGGATTTTTTTTTCAATTAATCTTCTGGGGGGGGGGTTTGCATATACAGTTGGTTTATGTACACAAAAGGATGCTGCAGAGGATTTCTTTGATATTGACATGGAAAAAGAAATACCAAGTTATTTCTTTCATTTACTGCAATTTGGGTGCGGTGGTTCACAGAAAAAGGAAACAAAAAGCTGTGTTGAGTGAAAAGCAGATCTCTCTGCCCCTCGTGTGATTTCTTAGTAGACAATGCCATTCTTGGAAGGTATTTCCTAACGTTTTGGCAATCAGATGAAATAAAGCACACAGGGGTATGTTTCCATGGAGCGCGCAACTTGGTGGTATATTAAAAGAAAGAAAGAACAAATGCAGGGCCGCCTTGCATGCTGTGCGCTGCTTTAATATTCAGGGGACAGGAAAGCAAATGGGGTGCCGTTCTGAAAGCAGGTAATTTTCTTATGATTCAACTTGATGTAAAGCAAATGCAGAGCCATTCTTTGGGTGGCAGTGTTCAATGCTCACCACACATGGGCCAGGAAAAGAAAAGCACAGCCGTTTTTGTGGCACTATTTCAATGCAGTTTTTGTTTGAAGGGGTTTCTGCTTAGGGACTTAAATATATCCAACAATTTGCTTGTAATTTTGACTTGAATTAATTGAATTTTTATATATAAGCCTCACTCAACATGACTATATAGATTGTTAGTGGTTGAGAGTTAATTTAACTTGGTGCGATAGAGTGTTAGCAATTTGCCGTAAGTGACAATGACTAGTGAACTTTCTGTGTATGTTTAATGTAGATGGCATTCTCTGAGGAAGAGTCGTTTGAACTCAAAAACGCCTCAGACAGCTTACAAGTACTTGAATGCCATCACAAAGAGTGAAAAACTGTTTTACATTTGGGTCGTTTATTAAACATCATGTTATAAGTATTATTGTTTAAAGAACAATCAAGATTACTGAACATTATGTGGCCATTCATCTCAATGGCCCATAAAATGTTCATATTATTCAAAGGAACCAATGATTATGTGTATATTATTTGACGATCATTGATTATTGAGGATTGGGCAGTGTGCACAAGCGTCTATGTTGAATGAACGACATGGACCATAGCGTATCTGCAATTAAAGCCTAATTGAAAGTTATTGTTGGAAGTACATAGCCACACGCACGGCCAAATTAACAACAATAATGAGAGCTGCATGAAAAGTGTCTATGAAATTTTCAGTTCCCAAGTGGGGAGTAAATTGAGACCTAGGTTTCAATTCACCCATTTGTAAATGTCTAGTCTTCGTGCCAAGTTCCCTGAAAACAACATCCTTATCTGGTATCACGTCTGATTCCAATGAAAGTAGTGTTTCTGTATTTGCAATGTCTGACATGGTATATGTGCTTATTGGTTCTAGAACAGGTTTTGACACATACATTTTAACCTGAGTAGCAAAACAATTTTTTAGTTTTCATTTCCTTACACATGGAGGATCTCGAAATCTGACTTCTTTGGTATTGTTGTTGTTCCAGTGGCTGCCCTTTTTGTAGCATCGAATTTGTCCTAAAAAAAACCCCTGTCCGTTGGAAGAGGGCAATTGGTTATTGCTAGTGTCAGTACTTGATGGAGTTGCAAGGTTACCATCAGAGTCAGGGTCTGAACTGGTAGGACTAGTATTAAAGAACTACCACGTGATTTAGAGAGTGGGCCATTATACTTAGCTTGAAATGTATAAACCCTGTCTTGTCTATAATCTCTGTCATCTCTGAAATACTTCCTACATTTCCTAAATTTAATTTCATCCTGCTACTCTCTGAGTACCTCATGCATTGTATCATAATTGTTTTGTTTAGTTGATTCTGTTTTGGGCATTGCCTTGATCTCCTCTTTAAGTACATAATTTGGGATGCTACTCTGGTAAGTTCCCTTTTCGCATGAATAATTAATAGTTCAAGCATATTTTGAGAACTTTGCGTATGATTAGTTTCCCATTTTTCTGCTAAGTCAGCCTCTTCATCGTTTTCAACGTTAGGGAAGATGAGGATGCGTAGGGCCCTACGTATTATTTTGTTCTCTAAATAGTTTTTAAGGGAAGCTTGCTCCCAGTATTTGTTTATTTCCTTTCTGGAGAAACGTTCTAATCTGATGGCCTTCTGTCTGAGAGTCTCAATAGAGGTGACATTGCTCTTGAAAGCATTGGCTGTACTCCCTCGAGGTGCAAAGAGGGCAGCTCTGTCCTCGTCCCGATTTAATAGATAGTCTGCCATTGTCAAAAGTGAGTGGAGGTCAGCTGGCACTGGAAAGACGAAATTGGTGAAGGAAAGGTAAACTAGGGGTTCTTCAAAGAACACAGGTGCGCTCGGGTAGGAATCAATTTGGGCCTATTTGGGGGGTCCCACTGGAAGTACCCATCGCAGCAGGCCACATTATTCTGTGAGGTGGCAACCCGAGCGCACTGGTGCTCTTTGACGAACCCATAGTTTGCCTTTCCTTCTGTAATTAAAGCCGCCTACATTCCGGCTTGTTCTTCAAGAAACGGTATAATGAACTTTGGAGCCAGTCGCTGGTACATGTTCTAAAGGCATATGGATATCCCGAACCCTGGCGGCGGGCATTTCTCTACTTCCGGCTACTGAGAGATCCAGGACATGTTTGAAGTATGAAGCTTCCTGGGGCAAGATCTGCGCGTCGGACTGGGCCACTTTGGCAAATGGACAGACCCGGGAATGATTCGCTCATAACAGTGTCAGAATAGCGCCCCGGATCATGCCACTTTAGGAGGTGTACATGGGTTGCCCTGGACCATGGGATGCTAACATTTTGCTCTAGATTCAAAACAAAGGACCTTAAAAAGGGAACCCACGCTAGTGACAGTCCTGAATCCTGTCAATGATTTCGATTAAATCTCCATATTTATTATGAGGAGTGTGTTTTCAAAGAAAATCACAGAAATTACAAAACCAAAGGAAAATCCTAGGAGTACATGAAATTAGATTTATTATACAAACAAACATATTGAAGAGTTTCAAAAAAGCTTTCAACACAGGTTTAAAAACATAACAATGAATGAAAGAAAAAACATAAAGCATAACATTTGTACTTCGTAATTTCCTCAAGGGATGGAATATAATATTATGCAAAAGAACAGTTAATGAAAAGGCGGAGGCCCAACAGGGAAACAGTTGTACCTGTGGGTTAAGTTTTAACCAGGGTGTATAAAAAATTACCCTGGTTAGTACAGAGTGAAATCATTCACAATCAACTTGTGTCATATGGTTGTTTTTCCATATATTTAACTGCCAACGTGTATGAGATATTGTAGACTTGTTCCAAGAGTGCTTCCAGAAGGGAGGGGAACACAGCATGGGGAGAGACACGTTTTGGCGAGCCTATATAGGCTAATGTAATTAGAGCCTTCCTCAGGGCAGGGTTGATGTAGTATAAAGGTAAATCCCTAAAGGGGGCAGAAAAATTAAAACAAGTTTGGTCAAACATGTACTCTTATGGGAAAAATTACAAAGGAGTGTCAAGGTTTAGTGATACTGCTGACAAGGAGACGCGGAACACTCACCCTATGAACGTATGGAGGGCAGGGGAATGCCGCTTAGCTGCTGTCCCAGTGTGTCGGGACTCTTGTACTGCTAATGAAAAAATGTCCAGCTGGACAAGGCCAGTGCCACGACTTCAACTTGCTGTGCCGGGAAACCAACAGCTATAGAAGTAAGCACATGAAAGGAGTAGATCTCAGAATAAGAATTAAAAGATTGTAGTAGTGCATGAATGCACCTGGGCATCAAGACATCAAAAAAGGGGTGCATTGGATGATGCTACTAAACATGCACCATGGGTCACATGGCTGTCTGGAGAGAGAATAAAGGTCCAGAGGTAATAGTGTGCTGAAGAAATGGATAGTAAAAACGTGAAGGAATTAGATGTAAAAGAGAGGCTGAGAGACGGCAAACATGCTGGTGGATTATATGTGCAGGATGGCAAAAAGAGGAGACTAGAAAGTCCCAACCCATGCAAAAAATGGTGGCCCAAGCTGGGAGGAGGCAAATACGAGGGCTTTTTCTGGTCAATCCAGTGGGGGTTGTGGGGGGGTTGATGTGACGCGGACGTCCTTTTACAGCACACAATTAACTGTGAAAAGAAAAACAGACATAAGCCCATGGTCCAGCAGTTGCAAACGGTACATATATTGTACGTTCGTGTGGGAGGCAAAAACTCCAGACCAGATGGTGTGGAAGCAGCGCCTGTGAGGGGGATGGTAAAAAAACGCCTTGGGGTGTGTGGGAGACATTTTGCTCTAGGCCTTGTTTTAACTAGCGTGGCGTGAAATATGGATCGTGTCTGTGTTTTACATCGGCCGTTGTGTGTCATATTTTCATTTGTTAAGATTTCTGTAGTTTTTAGAAGTGATTGTAAACTTCGAAGTAAAGTTGACTTTGGGTAATGTATCCCTTAAGATGGCCGGGGCATGCCAACTTGCCCCATGACATGGCTTGGGCACACGCATGTGATGATTCCCATTCAAATGCTGGGGACACCTTCTTGACCATGAGATGGCAGCAGGCACATGTGTGCTCATATTTCCCATGAGATGCCAGATGGCATGTACATGGGCATGAAATGGCAGGCAGCACATGCAGGTTGATATTTCCCATGAGATGTCGATGTACATGCATGGGCACGTTTCCCATATTATAGAAGGGGTTATGCATAGTGATGTCTCCCATGAGAATGCAGAGCGCACATACATGACCATGCAATGCCAGCAGGGCCGGCCTTAGGGGCAGCAGCGCCCTGGGCAGATTAGCGCCCCCCCTTCCACGTGTGCCCCTGGCCAACAGTGGGCGTGGCCACGGAGTGACACCTTTTTTTCAGTTTTTTTTGTTAAACCTCCTCACTCCTGCGAGGAGGCAATTCTATGAATAGGGTGCATAAGCACCCTATTGTTCCTAAATGCGCTCTGCTGCCGCGGGCGCATTGCCTAACAATGAGGTGCCTGCCGCCAATACGCCAGCTCAGGGGAGCCCTTGAAAGACTCCCCAGAGCTGGCGTGGCGGGGGGCTAAGGTGCCTTTTGTTGATGAAGGCGCCGCGGCGGTGGGGCGCATTTGGTGACAATCGGGTGCTCAGCACCCGATTGACATTGAATGCTCCCGCCTGCTGCGCCTTCTCCCGCTATGCCAGTTCGGGGGCGCCCTTGAAAGACTCCCACGAGCTGGCGTGGCGGGGGCTAATGGCACCCTGGGGGGGGGCGTGGCGCCCCGGGCGGTTACCCGGCTCCCCCCCCTAAGGCCGGGCCTGAATGCAAGGGGGCAAATGCATGGGCATTTTTCCATATTATGGAAGGGGTGCATGCATAGTGATGTGTCCCGTGAGAATGCAGAGTACACATGCATGACCATGAGATGCCAAGTGGCACATGCATGGATATGTTTTCCATATTATGGAAGGGGTGCATGCATAGTGATGTGTCCCGTGAGAATGCAAAGTGAACATGCATGACCATGAGACTGCAGGGGGCGCATGCATGACCATGAGATGCTAGGGGACATATGCATGGGTATGCTTTACATATTATGGAAGGCGTGTATGGTATGCATAGTGATGTGTCGCTTGAGAATGTAGCAGCACATGCATGAACATGAGACTGCAGGGGGCGCATGCATGACCATGAGATGCTAGGGGGCATATGCATGGGTATGCTTTACATATTATGGAAGGGGTGTATGCATAGTGATGTCTCCCATGAGAATGCAGGGAGCAGATGCATGACCTTGCAAAGGCAGGAGGCACAACCATGTTAATATTTCCCATGAGATATCGGGGTACATGCATGGGCATATTTTCCATATTATGGAAGGGGTGCATGCATAGTGATCTGTCCCATGAGAATGCAGGGGGGGCACATGCATGGACATATTTTCCATATTATGCAAGGGGTGCATGCATGATCCTGAGATGGCAGGAGGCACATGCATGGTTTTTCCCATGAGATATCGGGGTACATGCATGGGCATATTTTCCATATTATGGAAGGGGTGTATGCTTAGTGATGATGTCCCATGAGAATGCAGGAAGCACATACGATAAGTCATTTACAACGCGCCTGTACACAAGTGTTTATAGGTGCGACAAGACAGGGGAGGGAAGACAGAGGGAGGGCAAGACAAACAATCTTACTAGGCCTTGTGTCATTCAGAACGTGCAAGTGCGTGAACGTGAAGTGCAAGGTGTTAAGATAGTTTTCTGAACTCTGACCTGGTGGGCACAGAGGTTCAGGAGTCTAGCCTAGTTTGTTGAAACAGGGTAACCTTCTGGACAAGCCAGACCAATTAAGGTAGCTTGGCGGCGGTCAAGGATATGTCTCAGGAGGGATGAGGGTGACTGAAAGACCTCAATGAGTGCACAGAGTAAAGGACACTTACAAATCACTCCCAGTCAGGTTTAGATGTATTAAAACACAAATACATTTATTTCAAGGCCTTTGAGTTTCAACACACAAATCAAATCACAATAATACTTATTAAGCCAACACAATCCTATCTAAGTACATATGTACAAGACCATTGGGGTATAAAGGTTAATGCACGAAATGGGTCCACAACCTAAAAGGGGGGCGAAACAGGCAGCGCAAATAGTCTTTAGTCCCTTCTGCATCCAACACACACCTAACTAAGAAGCAGTCCCATCCCTAAGAAGAGGGGAGCCTAATGCTCATTAGTTCAAATGGGCAAAACGGGTTCTCTTCAAAGGTCTGTAGCAACTCAGGAAGGTGGGTAAGGCGATGAAGAATAAGTTCCCACTATTCAAGGAGGGTCTCTACTTGAGGGCAGAGTCGATTTCAAGAGTTGGAAATAGTTTGCTAGTTTGCACTAGCAGTGGAAAGGAGAGGGGCCGCCAGGGGCCACTCATGTGTAAAAATGGATGGAGGTGGTAGGGGCTACCGGTTAGAGTTGCGATTACTCATCGACCCCCGGTGCACTCTGGACCAAACTTCGGCAGTCAAGTCGACTTCAGTTGCAGGTTCAAGTGCAGCAATTTGGAGGCTCTGCGGCTTTCAGCGGCGAAGATACAGTCATGATTCCCAAACGGGACAGTGGCGATTTCTCCACTCTTGGTAGATGAATCAGGCCAGCTCCACTGTAACAGGCTTCAGGGGCAAGAGGGGCACAAATGCAGTGCACCTGCAAAGGTCGTCACCACGGCTGGGCGACACAGTAACCACGTATGCTCCGGTTCGGGCGCCCTCATCTCACTTCAGACCTGGGAATGCCAAGTGAACAAAATTCGGTGTGATGGTGCTGTGAAAACAGATCTAGCGATATACCAAGTTTCGAAGGCCTCCTCAAAACGGCTGCGGTATCAGGGCAAAGAGTCTGCATAAGCTGGTCAGCCCACTGGTTGGCCCAGGGACACTTCCGAAAAGGCTTACTTGCAGGTTTTGATGAAGGTGCTGAGAATAGTTGGTCCCACTATTCTAATTGGTTGAAGTGTCTTCTCAGACCTTCTAGAATGACCAGATGAAGAGGGGTCCCACAGGACGACAGCGGGCTCCGGGTGCCAAACCTTCCAGCAGTTCCTCGATTCGGCTTCTTAGTTTCAGGATACTTGGATCCTATCCTTCGTTCAGTGAGAACTCCAGAGATTGACATGTTATGGGTGTTTGGGGCCTTCTCTTATCCAGAATCTCCTTCGCGCCAAAACGAAGAGGACCCAATGGGAGATCTGCTCACATACAGGCATACCATATGTGGACCAATCATGGACCATGGTGGTCCCAGGCATTCACCGCACTCCAAACTCTCTGGCACCCAGGATGTGTATTGGAACCAGACATTCCAGCCCACATCCTGGAGGCCCACACACAAGGCATGCAGAAGCCAGTGAAAGCTTGGCATTTAGCGGGCTAATGCATGCCCAAATAAGGACTGACCTGAGTCGGCTCGACCTGGGGAAAGGGAAGGGGCAAGATAGCCAAAGGACAGGACAAAGAACCTCGTGGCATGGCCATTTTGGAGCCAGGCCACCTATTTGTGCCAAACGCGGTAACCGCGGTTTACCTTGCAGGAAAGGGTTACAAATATACGAAATGATAAACTGCCACCAGCCCTGTCCAAGGCACATCTGCACTTCTCCTAAAAAATCCTTTGAAAGTATCTAGGGCCTTTGGAAATGACTAATGGACCCAAGTGCACAGTACTGGAAGGTACATTATACACTTGTTACATGTTGCAGAAAAGTTGCAACAGTGGAAAGGACTAAGGCAAACAAAGTCTCCCAGTACTGACTGTTTTAAGGGTGTGTCAGTTTCCCCATAAATAGTGAGCAAAAAGACCAGAGGAGTGCGGCAGAAGGCTGGGCTCCTCTGGTAAAGTCAGACTACGGTGTTAAACATCAGCAGAAAGTTGGGGGATACACAACTGGAGGGAAATTTACGCATGAAATGGAAACCTTTCCTAACTCTCGCCCCTCCCAGACCAAGGACAGGGGGGATTAATCCACCCCTGGATGAGTCTCATGTTCAGGTCAGTTAAACATTCTGGACAACCCATCAGCATTCTATGTTGGACACCTGGCCTATGCTCAATAGTGAAGTTGAAACCTTGCAGACTTATGGACCACCTGAGCAACTTTGGATTCTCTCCCTTCATGTTTATTAGCCATTTAAAGGGCGTATGGTCAGTTTGCACAGTGGAGTGGGTCCCATAGAGGTAGGGCCTCAGCTTCCTTAGGGCACACATAACAGAAAAACATTATTTCTCTACTGTGGACCACTGGAACTCTCTGTCCTTAAGCTGGCGACTAATGAAGCCACTAGGGTGTTCGTTACCCTTCTCATTTACTTGTGATAGTACAGCTCCTATCCTGGTGTCAGAGGCATCTGCCTGCACAATTAAAGGTCTTTGGTAATCAGGGGCCCTGAGAACAGGGGTCTTGCACAAGGAGTCTTTTAAGCCATTGAAGGTCTTCCCACGCTCTTCAGACCAAGTTACCTTCTTGGGTTTCTTTGGAGTGGTGAGAGCAGTCAGAGGGACAGCTATGGTGCCATAGTCTGCAATGAAATTACTGGAGTACCCAGTGAGTCCTAAAAAGGCTCTCACTTGGGTCTGAGTAGTGGGGGTAGGCCAGTCTTGTACTGCTTGTACTTTACTGGGAAGAGGCTGTATCCTTCCTCCACCTACTTCATGTCCAAGGTAGACCACTTCTCCTTGTCCATTCTGGCATTTACTGGCCTTTATGGTCAAGTGGGCCTTCTGAAGAGCCTGCAGCACAATCCTAAGGTGTTTCACATGGTCTTCCCAGGTGGCACTGAAACTGCTATATCATCCAGATATGCAAGACCAAATTCATCCAACCCATTCAGCACATCATTCATAAGCCTCTGGAACGTGGCAGGGGCATTCTTCAACCCAAAAGGCATTATACTGAGCTGGTAAAGACCATCTGGTGTTGAGAAAGCTGTCTTCTTCTTGGAGTGTTCTGCCAGAGCTATTTGCCAATAGCCTGCAGTGAGGTCAAATGTGCTGAGGTATTTGGAGGCACCCAAAGTATGCACCGGCTCATCTGTTCTAGGCAAGGGGTGTGCATCTGTCTTGGTGACCGCATTCAAAGCCCTGTAATCCACACAGAACCTCAAATCAGAGGTACCTGCTTTTGGAACCAAAACCACAGGGCTGGTCCAAGGACTACTAGAGGGTTCAATCACCCCAAGATCCAATATTTTGTTGACCTCTGTCTTAATGTAAGACCTTACTTTGTCTGACATCCTGTATGCCCTACTTTTGGTAGGTACACTGTCTCCTGTGTCAATGTCATGTTTGAACCAAGGTGTCACAGAGAATTGAAAATGAGAGTGTACAGACTTTTTTTTTTAAAACAAGAAGGTTATGAAAGTTTAAATTAAATAACAAAAAAATAGATTGATACAAGCCTCATTCAAGAGGAATTCAAATTGTTTCAGGTGCAAACGGGCTGGCGCCACAAGACCACTTGGGACACAATAAATGCACAACAACCAAAACAGCTTATTACTAAGCAGTAAGCCCAGATGCACTCCTAAGGAACCGTAGTTCAATTCTTTAGGTCCTGCCAAATAGGCAGAAATAAGTTCAATGTAGTCTTATTCGTGCATTCATACAGAATATATATACACCATATTTAAAATTTAGAAGTCTATACTGAAGATTAACCTCCAAATAAGACAGCATTCACAATGGTCCTTAAAGATATGGGACATTTTAATTTTCCATTCTCTGTTGAGCACAATTGAGGTTTCGAAACAAAATTTCAAAGAAGAAGTCATACATTACATAATAACAAAGTGAAAGTAAATCACTGCACACTATGTGTTCACAAAGTAAATCACTGCATAGTATGTATTCACAACAATATACACTTAATTCAGTGTTACATTGGTAATTGCAAATTGAGTTTTCCTTAATTATAAAGGACAATCTACAATCCGAAGCCCTCTTTTTCTTGCAGATATTAGCAATTAACCGACGCGTTTCGGATCAAGTGATCCATCTTCAGGGTAGGGGCTTCACTCTTAAGGTAAATCTTGAGAAATATAACGTGAAAACTTATTTATCGAGGTGCTTGTCCTATAATAAATTAGAGAGGGGCATTATTGTTGGTGATATGTAAGAGGAGCTGAGAAATAATGGCTAAAGAGCCGGGCGAGGTAAATGTTACTAACCTCAAGCCGAGGGAAGCAGTGTCACAACTCTGGCCTATTCAAAGACAAAAGGTGTGGGAATGTCAATATCTCACATACATAAAAATATATAAAAATATTCTGAGCAAAGACGACAAAATGACAGTGAATGCCAGAACCAATCACTCACCCAGTCCAGAACTGGAAAGTACTGTAGACTGGGACGCGGCAAAGGGCTGCTGGGGAGACCCTAGGGAAGGATACGAGTGTCAAAACCATTCGACTTTAAAGCGTAACTCATAGGGAGATATCTATCAGACCTGTAGTCATAGTTATTAGTCCTTACCCGAAGGATGGGGAATCATGAACAGCGACCGCCACCAGCAGCGAACAAAGCTCGACTGCGAGTGGCATTCCCTGTTGTCAAGGGAGACCCGCGCATGCGCGCGTGGGCCGAGGAATGGTCGGCCATCTTAGAGTGGGCATTGTGTGCGTCATAGCGTTATCATGGTAACGGCAGACGCTACTGGGCATCAAAGCGTAAATATACCTGTACGCAGCAAATTTAAGGTTATATAACCGGTAAAAATGTAACCTGTCACAATGCCTCGGGCCGTGACAGAAGAGTTGAAGGTGTAAATGATGCATGTGGGAGCCCACAGCGAAAACACCCACCATTGGTGGAACGCTGAGCGCCCCATTCTCACATCCAAATCGAGAGACAATTTAAAGAGAAGTTCAACGATTGCTCGCTCATGACCTCAACCGAGGTAATTAAAATACATAGAATGCAAGTGAGGGCTCCAAGCAAAATTCCCCACCAAGGGGATGTACGCTGGGCGCCCCCATCTTGCATACAACTTAGAGATTGTAATTAGGATGCTTAAAGAGGCTCAACAAGAACTGCTCCGTTGCTGATGGAAAACATGATTATTCTGGCAAAAGGGTAAAGGGGCAAAATGCCTCAGTCGAGGTTAACAATCCATTAGAATAGAGGTAAAAATGAAGACTGTCACAATTTTAAATTCATCTTTCAAGCACAGTATGTCTACAATTGACAACATCCGTATATTACATACACCCTACTGGGAGGGTTCATGTTTACAGAGTCTAAATCACATGCTGATACACCAAATCAAAAAGGTCCTATGTCATAACATCGAGTATCGATTGCAGGGACAATCCACAGTAAACACATCAATCATAACGTTGTGTGCTAGCTACTAGCCAGGAATTTAACACATTTTTGAATGGTGATTTATAGTCAGACCATATAAGTGCCTCTTGCATGTAGCCTGGCTAACCTTACAAAAACCAATGTACAGAAAGCAATGTACAAACAACAATATATAAAGAAACATCCCAAAGTACTGTACATAGATATATAGATGCAATCTGAACATTCCGTAATTACAGTATACATTCTGTACAGCTTCTCTAAGACCTATGGTATTTAAGAAAGGGCCCCTATCAGGGAGAAAAGGTCTCTACGCAGGGGCCGTCTAGGTGGAAAGTTATAGATAACACAATAGGTCAAATTCCAAATTCATACCACGAGGGTGTAAAGAGTCCAAAAGTTCTACCACAAGATTTCACGTTGTGCTAACTTATGTTGCAGGTCACCTCCTCTCTTCCCTGGTGTTACTTGTTCAAGGATGACACACTTTAGTTGTGCCACTGTATGTCTTGCCTCTGCAAAGTGAACTGAGACCAGTGATTTCAGACTTTTGGTACATATGTTAGACTTATGCTCGGTCCATCTTGTTTTGGCTTTTCTAGTGGTCATACCTATATAATAGAGACCACAGGGACATTTAAGTGTATAAATTACATTTTGCGCGTCACAGGTACAAGAGTGTCTTAACTGTATTTGTTTGCCTGAGTGCCGATGCGTAATATAGTTGCCTTTTATGATGTTCCCGCAATGTTGGCAGTTGTAACAAGGTATTGTCCCCTTATATTGGGATGTGGTATTTGGCACGGAAATTTCAGCCTTCACTAAACTCTTGCGTGGCGACTTGCTGTTTCTATAGGCAAACGTAGGAAGTTCAGGAAACAGATGTTGTAGCTGGGGATCCAACTGCATCATTGGCCAGTTTTTTTTGATAATTTTCTTGATTTTATTGCTCTGCACTGAGTAGGTGGTAACATATACAAGTGGTTCTACAGACTTTGTTGGTTAAGGGCACCAATAAAGTTTCACGATTGGTATTCCTGACTTTACTTGCTATGTCTGAAATAAGCGCTGGATCGTACCCTCTCGCTGTAAATTTTGTTTCCAATGTATTTGCTTGTCGTTCATATTCCATCGTGTCCGATATATTTCTTCTATATCTTAAGAATTGACTCAGAGGGACACTCTCAATGGTACGTTTTGGATGGAAGCTAGTCGCGAGTAAGAGACTGTTCGTATCTGTTTGTTTAGTATATATCCTGGTTTCCAATTTGGCTTCAGAGACATAGATTTCTACATCCAGAAAATGGATAATAGTAGTGCTGGTTGAGGTGGTGAATTTAATCCGAGGGTTCATGTCATTCATCATTGTGAAGAAATCGTCTAGTTCATCACAGGGTCCAGTCCATATACCAAAGACATCATCTATGTATCTGACAAAAAGTGATAAATGTCTTGCCCATCTTGGCGACGAAAGGACATGCTCATGCTCTAAATAGTGCATAAAGGCGTTGGCATAGCATGGTGCCATAGCCGCCCCATGCTAGTTCCCGATGTTTGGATAAAATACCGGTCCTGGAACCTGAAAAAATTGTTATTAAGGACTAGTTTCAAGAGTGTAAGGACAAACAGTCGATCTCCTTGGCATTTGTCCGATCTTAGAATGAGCCATTCTATTGCTTCTAGTCTGGCTTCATGAGCAATGTTTGTGTACAGGGATGTCACGTCCATCGTGAACATTATATCTCTTCCATCAACATACTGTACATCTTTCAATTGTTGTAGAAAGTGCATTGTGTCCTTCACGTACGTGGCTGTTTCTTGGACTAGTGGGTGCAGTATTTTGTCAAGATATTGTCCCAAAGGTTCAAGGATACTGTTCGTTGCTGCTATAATTGGACGTCCCGGTGGTTTCAACAGTCTTTTATGTATCTTTGGTAAAATGTAAATTACTGGCATATTCGGGTGTTCATTTTCAAGAAAACGTCTTGTTTTATCTGAAATAACGTCATTTTCCTCTGCTTGATCCAAAACTCTTTTGATTAAGGCTCTCACTGTTTCTGTTGGATTCATAGGTACCTCAAGGTATGTCTCTTCGTCACTTAATTGGCGTTCAATCTCATCTAAGTAGTCCTGTTTGTTCATCAGTACCAATGCTCCACCCTTATCAGCCGGTTTAAAGATAATTTCCTTTTTATTGAGAAGATTTTTCAAAGTATGACGTTCAATTCTCGAGAAGTTTCCTTGTGTGTCTGACTGGAACCGTATCTTCTTAAACTCATCCAAAACATTCTTCTCGAAGGTAGACAATATATGGTTTTGTACAGATGGATTGAAGCTGCTTTTGGGACTAAGTTCCAAGTACTTATGTTGTTCCTTTTCAACATTTTCATCTTCCAAAGAGTTAAAGAAAAGTTTAAGCTTGAGTTTTCTCATCAGTTTGAAAAAATCAATTTTTTCCTTTAACAGGGTGCTGTTATTCTTGGGAACAAATGATAAGCCCTTCCTCAGTACTTGTGTCTCCATTTTTGAAAGCTGATATGATGAAATATTCACAATCAGTGTTTCCTCGCCCCCTTCTTTCGCTGAGGGTTTTTTCTTTTTTCCTCTTCTTGTTGGCTTTTTTCTAAAAAAGCTGAGGTCTCGTTATTTATAGAGTCACTGGTTGTTGTACTCTCTGATGTTTCTGCCGTCCGTCCAGACGGTACCTCTAACTCAGTACTCGATGCGTCAGAAGAAGTTGGGACTTGACCCGTCTTTCTCAGGTAGTTAGTATTCGGTTTGCTCGGGTAATGTCCGTAATAGGCTTGCCAGCTATAGACTATGTCCAATTTATAGTCCTGCGTATCCCATCTGAACTTTCTAATCTTTTTAACTTCAAGTTTTTGTTTGTAACTAGCCAATTTTTTATTAGTTTCCTCCAGGATTTGGTTCAGTTGTTCCGATGTGTATGTTTTACTTAATGAGGATTTAAGTACCTCAATATCTTCATTTAATGTTGTTAAAGAACGTGCCAATTCTTCAATTGTGAGAATTATTAGATCTAATGAACATTTATTCAAAATTAGATGCCAGCATTTAACAAAGGCTGGATTCTCCTTGCATAATGTTGGCTCGAGATTCACACGTAGGCCTCTAGGGATCCTTTTTTTGGTGTAGTACTGCGCCAAGGTAGATGCATGCAGCTTCAGATTGATTTCCCTGCTGATTTTCCACTCCAGTTGACGAATTAATGCTTCTGGTTTGTCAGTAGCCGTAAGTTCGGCCCCAGCTGTTCTAATCAGCTCTAATATTCTTGTAGCCCCCTCCTCACTAAAGGCTAAAGTTTCTGCTCTGTTGTTTGTGGTTTGGTCTATTTTAGAAAATGACATATCTAATGATGGGGTAGAGGAATAATTGTTATAAATATTACTAAGGTGCGTGCAACTCTCCTGTTGTGGTCATGGGGGAAGACGAAGAGAATTGAAAATAAGAGTGCACAGAATTTTTTTTTTTTTTTTTTTAAAACAAGGTTATGAAAGTTTAAATTAAATAACAAAAAAAGTAGATTGATACAAGCCCCATTCAAGAGGAATTCAAATTGTTTCAGGTGCAAACGGGCTGGCGCCACAAGACCACTTGGGACACAATAAATGCACAAAAACCAAAACAGCTTATCACTAAGCAGTAAGCCCAGATGCACTCCTAAGGAACCGTAGTTCAATTCTTTAGGTCCTGCCAAATAGGCAGAAATAAGTTCAATGTAGTCTTATTCGTGCATTCATACAGAATATATATACACCATATTTAAAATTTAGAAGTCTGTACTGAAGATTAACCTCCAAATAAGACAGCATTCACAATGGTTCTTAAATATATGGGACATTTTAATTGTCCATTCTCTGTTGAGCACAATTGAGGTTTCAAAACAAAATTTCAAAGAAGAAGTCATACATTACATAATAACAAAGTGAAAGTAAATCACTACACAGTATGTGTTCACCAAGGTGTCAAACCAGGAGACTTTGAGAACAAGGGGGGAAATTGCCTCAGCACATTTTTCACCTCTGCTTGTTGATCAGCAGTCAGGTGAGGGGCCACTTGGACACCCTCAATTGAGCTGTCTGAAGGACTGCCCTGGAACAGGTCAGGGTGAGGTTCTGACTCCTCTTCCTCAATATCTGAAGGATGCAACAGTGCAGCAATTTGAACTCTTGGGATGAAAGCTTTAAGCCTATTTACATGGCACACCTTTGGAGCATGACCAGACCTTCCAAGGTCCACTAAATAGTTGACCTCACCCAGTGATTCCACCACCATGCAAGGGCCTGACCATTTGTCCTGTAAAGCTCTAGGCCTTATAGGATTCATGATCAGGACTTGCTGAGCAGATGTGAAATTGATGGGGGAAGCCTTCTGGTCATACCAATGTTTCACCAGTGCCTGCCCTGCCTTTAGTTTCTCACTAGCCAGACCCATCAGGAGTAACCTCCTTTTTCTGTGCCCTAGCACATAGTCTACTACATTGGTAGTAATGGGGCGAGTGGGCATCTCCCATCCCTCCTTGACTATGGCCAACCATCCCCTCACAGGGTGACCAAAGAGAAGCTAACGCCAACACCCTCCTGTGGTACCTCTCTGTAGGCAAACAGTAAGCATGGTAACAGACGATCCCATTTTCTTCTTTGGGGTTCCTCCAGAGCCCCAATCATGCTTTTCAAGGTTCTGTTAAACCTTTCAATTAGACCATTGGTTTGTGGGTGGTAGGCGGATGAAAACTTATAGGTGACACCACATTCCTTCCACATGGCCTGCATATACTTTGACATACGGTTTCTGCCCCTATCAGACACAACTTCTTTAGGGAAGCCAACCCTAGTAAATATGCCAAGTAAAGCTTTTACAACTGACTTGGCAGTCACAGTCTTCAATGGGATGGCCTCAGGATATCTGGTAGCATGGTCGACCAGTACCAGGATAAACCTATTGCCTGAGGATGTTTGGGGGTCAAGGTGACCAACAATGTCGATGCCTGCTCTCTCAAATGGTACCCCCACAACTCTGAGTGGTACCAGTGGAGCTTGGATTGTTGAGCCACTCTTACCAGATAACTGGCAGGTGGCACAACTCATGCAGTGACTTGCTACTTGAGCCTCCATCTTGGGCCAGTAGAAATGCAGGATAACCTTTGCTTGGTTCTCTTGATACCAAGGTGACCAGCAAGGGGCACTTCATGCGCCAGGTGCAGGAAGAAGGGTCTTACAGCAAGGGGAACCACCAACCTCCTATGGTCTCCTTCTGTAGACTCTGTAGGCTCACTGTAGAGGAGCCCACCTTCCCAATCAATCCTATTCTTCCCAGGAGGTTCACCCTCAAGCTGGGAGCAGGGCTGTCTCCTTAGGCCTTCCAGAGATTGGCACTCACGTTGGCCCTTACTGAATTCATCCCTGCCAGGACCACATTCTACTAACAAGTCTTTTAGTTCTGGATGGTCATTTGGATCAAATACTTCAGGTAACACCTCTACCTCATCAGATCAAGGTGTTTGACCAACTACCTCCACCTCAGTGGTAGGTGAGTTAGGGGGAATATTTTCTTTCCCGCTTTTGTCTTTCTTGACTCATTTATCCTTGGGTTTCCCCTTTGGCTTGGGCACTGCAGTGGTCTTGGCCAGTGCTGCTCTTGTTTGAGACCTTGTGCAGGGTCTTTCTGTTTTATCTTCCACAAGCCCTAAGGCTCTGAGATCATTTCCCAGCAAGACGTTACCTGGGACATCTCTCTGAATGCTCACTGGAATCCTGACTACTGTGCCATTTAAACTAAGATTTACAGGTATAACTGGGAACTGAAGAGGTGGGCCATGAGACAACTTAGTGGGCACCAGAGGAGCTCTGGCAACGTCCTCTGCGTCTACCAAGGTAGAATCCACTACAGTTCAACTGTACCCTCTATCCGTAAGAGCAGGAGTATCTGTTCCATTAATCAGCACACTGTCCTTAAAGTAGGTCTTGTTATTATTAGGAATCCTAGCATAAGCCTCTGAGACTTTAGGCTCCCAGGAACCTTGGGAAACTAAAACTACCTCAGAATCTATCCCACTAGGGAAGGAATATGAGGAGAAGGATGCCCCTGTAATCTCTTCTTCCTCATAGGAGGAGATGGCCATATTAGCAGAGTGGACCCCCAAGGTTTTAACCTTACATCTGGGATCCCCCTTCGCATTGTCACTTGCTCCACAAGCCACACAAGATCCACTGGGTCTGATGACATAGGGAGGCTTACTGTTAGCAGAGTTCTGTTTTTGAGGATAACCTCCACTACCCTGTGTGTTCTCTTGTGACTTACCCTTATTTTTCTTTTTGTGGCCCTTCTGGCAGGAAGTTTTATCAGATCCACCACCCTCTTTATCTTTTGAATGTTTCCCCTCCTCCTGCTTACCAGGATGAGTCTTGTCCTTATGGGACACTCTATGCCACACCCACAAATCTGCTGCAATGGCCAACTTCTTAGGATCTAACTCATTTGAATCTGCCAAATGCTGCTTAAGCTCAGGGGAACAAGATGCAAAAATATGCTCAAGCATGACAAGACATATCATACCCTCAAAGGTGGAGACCTTATAGCCTTCAGCCCAGCCAGTCAAGTTTTTTAGAGTCAGTCACATATGACACCCAAGTACTTCTTTCTTTCTTCACTCTCTGAACGTTTTAAGGTATTGGGCAGGAGTCTTCCCAAACTTCAAAATTAGAGTTTGCTTTAACATTGCAAAATCAACTCTTTCAGCTTTTGACATCTACATACTAGCACTGCAGCCAGAATGGGGTAGTCTGCTGAGCAACCATGCAATATTATCAGCATTTAAAACCTCTTGAACTTCACATGCATACTCAAATGCATCCAACCAGTCCATAATGTCATTCTTCTCATCATACACACTGAGCAACTGAGCAGATCTTTAAGAAATCTTGGATGAGAGGATGACCGAGACCCATGTCCAGACCCCCTAGATCCTGGTGGAACTTGAAGCTTGGCCAGTTCCAACTGGTGATCCCTGTCTTTCTGCTTTTCTGCCTGCTCTATCTTCAGCTTAGCCATATGAAATTCAAGCTCGTTCTGCTTAAACAGCAGCTCTTGCTTCTTGAATTGCAGCATGGCCTCAGCATCAGAGCTTGCAGAGGAAACACTACACATTACATCATCAACATCCTCATGGGCACCATGAATAAGGGCAGCGAAGAACTGTCAGTTCTGCCAGTGGGAGCAGCCCCACCTCGTTTTGCACCGTCATCAGAAGCTACGGCTCCAAGTTGCAACTCTTGCCATTCCATGATTTTGTGGATCATTTCCAATTTTGTACCTTGAGCAGGTAAACCCCTCTCAGTACACATCTTTCTCAATGTTTCTGATCTAGAAGCATTTAAGGTTATATAGGTACTTGTTTCCATTATATTAGATAGGTCTATGTCCTTTTAGAGTTATCACTACAAAGTCACTATGTGGCCTGTATCGGAATAACTTGAAATGCCTTCACTGGTGTGCAACACTGGATACCTTCAGTCCTATCCCACCGCTGTACACCAATTTGTTAAAATGGATTTCTGAACTCTGACCTGGTGGGCAGAGGTTCAGGAGGCCAGCCTAGTTTCTTGGAACAGGTTAACCTTCTGGACAAGCCAGACCAATCAAGGTAGCTTGGTGGTGGTCAAGACTAGGTCTCAGGAGGGGTGAGGGTGACTAAAATACCTCAATGAGTACACAGAGTAAAGGATACTTACAAATCACTCTCAGTCAGGTGTAGATATATTAAAAATAATAATATATTTATTTCAAGGCCTTTGAGTTTCAACACACAAATCAAATCCCAATAATACTTATTAAGCCAACACAATCCTATATAAATGCATATATACAAGACCATTGGGGTCTAAAGGGTTAAGGCACAAATGGGTCCACAACCTAAAAGGGGGAGGAAACAGGCAGTGCAAATAGTCTTTAGTCCCTTCTGCATTCAACACCCTCCTAACTAAGAGGCAGTCCAATCCCTAAGAAGAGTGGAGCCTAATGCTCAAGTGCACATGCAATGCCAGCGCATGCAGTAGTTCAAATGGGCAAAACAGGGTCTCTTCAAGGGTCTGTAGCAACTCAGGAAGGTTGTTGAGGCGATGAAGAATAAGTTCCCACTATTCGAGGAGGGTCTCCACTTGAGGGCCGAGTTGATTCCAATAGTTGGGAATAGTTTGCTAGTTCACACTAGCAGTGGAAAGGAGAGGGCCCCCAGGGGGCACTCATGCATAAAAATGGATGGAGGCACTAGGGGCCACTGGTTAGGGTTGCGATTACTCACCGACACCCGGCATACTCCAGACCAAACTTTGGCAGTCGAGTCCACTTCGGTTGCAGGCTCAAGTGTGGCAATTTGGCGGCTCTGCAGCTTTCAGCAGCGAAGTGATGATTCCCAAACGGGACAGTGGTGATTTCTCCACTCCTGGTGGATAGATCAGGCCAGTTCCACTGCAGCAGGCTTCAGGGGCAAGAGGGGCACAAATGCAGCACACTTGCTAAGGTCGTCACCACGGACGGTAACTGCGTATGCTCCGGTTAGGGCCACTCGTCTCACTTCAGACCTGGGAACACCAAGTGTACAAAATTCGGTGTGAGTGTACCATGAACACAGAGCTAGTGATATACCAAGTTTCGAGGGCCTCCTCAAAACGGCAGCGTTATCAGGGCAAAGAGTCTGCGTAAGATGGTCAGCCCACTGGTTGGTCATGGGACACTTCCGAGAAGGCTTACTTGCAGGCTTTGATGAATGTGCCGAGAATAGTTGGTTCCACTATTCTAATGGCTCAAAGCATCTTCGCAGACCTTCTAGGACGACCAGATGCAGAGGGGTCCCAACGGACGACAGCGGGTGCTCAGGGTGCCAAACCTTCCAGGGGCCACCAGCGGTTCCTCGACTCAACTTCTTAGTTTCAGGATACTTGGATCCTATCCTTCATTCAGTGAGAACTCCAGAGATCGACATGGTATGGGTGTTTATGGCCTTCTCTTATCCAGAATCTCCTTTGCGCCAAAATGAAGAGGACCAAATGGTAGATCTGCTCACATACAGGCATACCATACATGGACCAATCATGGAGCACGGTGGTCCCAGGCATTCACAGCACTCCAGACTCTCTGGCATTCAGGATGTGTATTGGAACCAGACGTTCCAGCCCACATCCTGGAGGCACACACAAGGCATGCAGAAGCCCGCAAAAGCTTGGCTTTTCGCGGGAGAATGCATGCCTAAATAAGGACTGACCCGGCTCAGCTTGACCTGGGGAAGGGGCAAGATGGCCAAAGGACAGGACAAAGAACCTCGTGGCATGGCCGTTTTGGAGCCAGGCCACATATTTGTGCCAAACGCGGTAACCGCGGTTTACCTTGCAGGAAAGGGTTAAAAATATACGAAATGATAAGCTGCCACCAGCCCTGTCCAAGGCATATCTGCACTTCTCCTAAAAATGTCTTCGAGAGTAGCTAGGGCCTTTGGAAATGACTAATAGACCCAAGTCTCGGAAGGATAGTACAGCGGCAACATGCTCACCTTGGAAGCAAGACGACACGCAGCAACACAAGTTCGATCCCCGGGTCCGTGCTTAGAAACCTCTGGGTATTAAGCGCGTTATAAATAACCAATCATATCATATCATAAGTGTACGGTACTGGAAGGTACATTATACACTTGCTACATGTTGTAGAAAAGTTGCAACAGTTGAAAGGACTAAGGGAAACAAAGTCTTCCAGTACTGACTGTCTTAAGGGCATGTCAGTTTCCCCATAGAAAGTGAGGGAAAAGCCCAGAGGAGTGCAGCAGAAGGCTGGGCTCCTCTGGTAAAGTCAGACTGTGGTGTTAAACATCAGCAGAACGTTGGGGGTACACAACTGGAGGGAAAATTACACATGAAATGGAAATCTTTACTAACACAAAGATAAAGGGAAGGGGGAGTGCGAGTGGAGGGGAAAACATGGCAGCCATGCTCTGAGTAAGTGCAGCCAGGGCAGCGCAGCTCTGCGTAGTGCAAGGAGAACAAGGGAGTGCAGGGTTACAGTTACAACCCCTAAGTGCATGGTAGGCCCAGAGGCAGTGCAAGAGTGACTGATCAAGAAAGAGCCTGGTACCCAGTCAGACTCTGAGGGTAGCCAAGCAACCAGTCAGTACAGCAGACAGGTAGGTCAGCAGCAGGGGAGGGAGAAAGAAAGCGGAGAAGAGGAACGTTTTGATGCATTACCATGTGATGCCACAGGGCACGTGCATGGGCATGAGATAGCAGGGAGCATATGCATGTTGATATTTCTCATGAGATGTCGGGGTACATGCATGGGCATGTTTTCCCATATTATGAAAGGGGTGTATGCATAGTGATGTGTCCCATGAGAATACAGGAAGCACATGCATGGCCATGCGATTCCAGGGGGCACATGCATGGGCATGTTTTCCATATTATGAAAGGGGTGTGTGCATGATCATGAGATGGCAGAAGGCACATGTATGACCATGAAATGCCAGGAGGCACATGCATGTTGACATTTTCCATGAGATGTCAGGGGATGGTTTCCATATTATGGAAGGGGTGTATACATGATCATGAGATGGCTGGAAGCACATACATGTTGATATTTCCCATGAAATGTCAGGGTACATGCATGGGCATGTTTTCCCATATCATGGAAGGGGTGTATGCGTAGGGATGTGTCCCGTCAGAAAGCAGGGAGCACATGCATGACCATGAGATGCGAAGAGGTACATGCATGTTGACTATTTCCATGAGATGTCAGGGAATGCATATATGCCCCGTGGGTGCCAGGAGATGGAGAGGGCAAATGCATGGTGTCAGAAGTGGATGCATGCATGGGTTTAGAAGGGGATATGTGCATGCTGATGGACACCATGAAAAATGCAGGGTGTAGATGCTTGCCTTGTGACTCATGAGCTGGAAGGGGACACATGCATGGCAGTGTTTCCCAGGAAATGTCATAACTCATGCGAAGAAGGAATGCATGTTCATGCTGATGTGGTTCTGAAAGTGGCAAAAGTCACGTGCTGGGCTAAGGATCCCAGGACACGGTAGTGGGAACCTCCATGGTGGTGAACTCAAGGAGATGGCCGCAGGCAAGCACATGGCACTCAACAAAGATCAACATTGGAAAATTGAAGCACCATCAGACTGTCCCTGGCATGCCTTGCCATGTGCCAGCTCAGAACGTGCTGGTCGGGATTGTGGTGCATTGGTAGCATTGTTTCTGGTTCTAGATCAGTGCTGGCATAACACGTATGTTCCATGTCAAGCACAGGCAGAACCGTGTGCCACAGTCTTTGGAGAACAGGGGCTGTTGTAGGGCAGGGGCAAAGTGATAACAGAACGGGGTGTGGGTCCTAATAATGGAATAACAAGGGTGACTGCAGAGTTTTGGGGTGCCTTTGAGTAAAATCCCTGTGCTAGACTGACAGAGAGGGTAGGTTAGTGTTACGATGCGCAGCCCAGCACTAACACACCTGGGACCAGATTACAGAAACTTTTCACCGGTGCAAGTGCAAAAGTTGCACGGTACTAGCTCTAGGGCAAAGTTTGCCCTATTTTTAAAAACAATGAGACACATTAGAAAATGATTGCACCCTGAGTGACAAGTGCAGTTTGGCATGGTATAAGCACCAGGGCAAACATTGCCATAGTGCAAAAAGGATACATTTTTGATGAATTTTGTCACCAGGGCAAAGTTTGCCCTAGTGCTAATACCATTTCGTATTAGCACTAGGGCAAACTTTGCCCTGTTGCAATAATGCAGTGAACATGTATATTTCTTGTCCGAGGGCAATGTTTGCCCTGTTGCTTACACCATGCCAAACTGCACTTGTTATGGTGCAATCGTGTTCTAATGTGCCCCATTGCTTTAAAAATAGGGCAAACGTTGCCCTAGTGCTAATACCGTGCAACTTTGCATTTGCACTGGTGCAAACCTTCTGTAATCTGGCCCCTGGAGTGCTTCAGGGTATAATGTGGGGCGCCCATACGAGACTCGTTTTATTGTCTAACAAAGGCATGTTTCCAGCCAGGCCCATTTTGACTGTGCTCCAGGTCAGGCATGCTCAGGCATGCCCTTGGCAGGGCAAAGGCCGATACCTGTCCACTTCCCTCCCCTGTGGTGAGGCACTCTCAGGGGAATGCCATTAGCTTTAAAGCCCCCACACCTGCAGGCAATCATTCCAAATCGGTCAGTTTCCTGTTTGGCTCACCCTTACTATCCGGAGGGGAGTCGCTTGAAGGGACATTAACCCTTTCTCTGCCTTTAGGATGTGTGTGTATGAGCGTTATAGTTTCCATGGGGGAACGATCTTTTTACACCCAGCAGAGAAACGGTTAAGAGGTCCTACACAAGTCGGTGCCTCTGAGAGGCAAGCAGGACTGGAACTATTTTTTTGATTCGTAAAGCACAATCGTTCAGCCATTGCCCCAATGGCGGCGTGCCTGCTGCCGTGCACACACCCAATCGACAGCACAGGGGAAATGCGCCAGGGATGATACTCTCCATACTTGCCCACGTTGTGTGATCCTGGGCAAAATTTGCAGTGCTTAGAAAGGGAATGCATCATATCATTTAGCACTGTCTACAATCTTAACTTGTCTGTACACACACCCCGACGCGTCGTTTACTATCGGTGCTTCTGTAAAGGCAATCAGGTCCGTTTTTACGCTTGGAAAGATGATGCGGAGCCTTTTTTTAATCCACTTCACATTCTTTAAATAATCTCCCTTTCCGGTTTTATGCGAAATTTCCGAATATTGAAGGTCACACACTCAAAATACCGATTTGTTTCTGCCAATTTGGCGTGGCCTTCAACATTCAGAAATGTCACTATTTCAGGGGGGGGGAGGGGTTCAGCCCCGCCCACTCACTAGCCGATTTAGAAAGGCTGCTCTGAACGGCCTGAAAGCGTCTTTTTAAAGCATTTTTTCTTCTTCCCAATATTTCAATCCGCAATCTCTTTCCATCTAGACCAGGGGTCTGCAACCTTTGGCTCTCCAGATGTTTTGGACTACAACTCCCAGCAATCGTAGCCAGCATAGTCAATAATGAGGGATCATGGGAGTCGTAGGCAAAACCACCTAGAATGCTGCTGCTTGCAGACCCCTGATCTAGGCAGCACCCCCTCTAGGTTTGTTACTGCAACTTTTGTCGGTGCCCTTTATGTATATGAAGTAGCACTTTGTTTAAACCAATAACTGGGAGGGAGTGATTCTGGAATCTCTGTGAATTAAATCCAGACATTACATGGACACAAGCATTTCCCCATGCACAGAAGTGCATCTATGCATCATGGAGTCTACATATAGTCTTCTTATTTTTCCAAGCCATTCTTTTTCAGTGATGTGACTGAGCACTGCTTAAGACTGGGCTGCGTTGTCTAAAAAGCCCACTGGCTCTTCCCAGCCACGGCTGTGCTGCATATGTGTATGTGAGGAATCCGACCATCCGCACGGTGGGTGTGCATTCGCTTGGGCTTTTTACATTTTTTAAAAACGAAATTGAATGTTGGTACTTTAACCTCTGGAAAATGTGTGGGGCTAATCTGCACACATTTTCCTATGCTCATCGCACGACATACGCATAGACTTGTGTACTGTGGGTGGTCACAGCCTACAGGCGCATACCCCGTGTCATACATAGTTGGGATATGACAGGAGGAGTACATGATGCATCTCCAGAAGGGGGAGGACCCAACTTTAACCCTGCTATGGCCAGCCTGATTAACTAACACAGGCTCCATGGATCCGCCCTTTCCTTGTGTTGGTTCCTGCAGCTGGTGGCAGCAATTTGCATATCATTCAAAGGGTAATTCAAACAGGCACACATGGGGCCTGGCTGCAGAGGCTAACAAAGGAGACAGGAAACCCCAACAACCTTTCCTATGCAACTATGTCAATATGAAGCCAGCTCGCGCCCTCGGTATCGATTGACAGTGAACTGTCATGTTTGGGATTGCTTGTTTCAATTAGTCCTCCCCACAAGGGGGACCACATTCATAAGGTATGAGAATGTGGTTTGCAGGAGCCAGAGAGTCTGGTCTTGCCACAGCTTCAAGGAAGACCTGACACTTTAATCAGGAACCACAGAGAGATCCGTTAACCAGAGAGACTCTTTGATCAACAACAGACAGGAGGATGGGTGGGACTTGGTACCACAAGTTTTCACCTCTTTACCTTTCCAGTTGCAAAGCACTCTGGTTATGACCTCATGCGTACAGGAGATTTTTGGTAGGGACCCCAGGATTGGCTCATTAAGGTAGGCTTAGTCACCACCGATCTTTGTGATCCATTTGGCTTTAAAAGAGGGCCAAGCCCCTCTTTTGGCAGATCATCTGAAGACTTTGCAAGGAGTAGCAAGAAGAACTATTTCTGGACCCTGGCTGAAGGTACGCTCTGCATTACATCTTCTTACAGCAAAGGAAGGCTAGGACCTCCAAAGAAGGAAGCAAGATCCCACCGCTAAACATCTCCCAGGGAACAGAGGGAGATACCGAATCCAGAGGACCTTCCAGCTGCTCCAGAACAGATACAAAGCCAGCACAGAGAGGGCACGGCTAGGCTCTGCAGCAAGCTTTCTAGGTAGGAAGTGGCAGAAGGTCTCTGAACCCGAAACCAAGGACATGGCAGCTGTCTTCAACACACTCCTCAGCTTTGGGCCGTCCACCTTAAAGGACGACAAGAGCCAAGTGAAGAAGCTGGAAGAAGTACTTTGACGAGCATCTACTGACATCCGCCTTAAAGGACATTTTTTCAAATTAGTCAAGCTCTAGGCCTGGCAAGACAAGGGAGGGAAGACAGAGGGAGGACAAGCTACACAATCTTACTAGGACTTGTGTCAATCAGATCGTGCAAGTGCGACAATGCAAAGTGCAAGGGGAAGGGAGAGGGAGAAATTCCAGGGAATGGGGAATTGCAATCAGGGCAGCATTGCTCTGAGTAAGTGCAGCCGGGGCAGAGTGGCTCTGGGTAAGTGCAAGGAGGCAGGTGACTGCAGAAGTTACATTTACAACCCCTAAGTGCACGGTGCAGAGGGACTCATCATGGAGGATCCTGGTACCAAGTGAGACTCTAAGGGTAGCCAAGCAACCAGTCAGCGCAGCAGACATGTAGGTCAGCAGGGGATGAAGAGAGAGGAAGCAGAGGAGAAAAGGAGGGTCTTGAGCTGCTTCCGGAACCTTATGTGCGTGGGGTGTATTTAAAGGCCCCAAATAGAAGTCCCTTTCACATGAAAAACACGTCTTTTCAACACTGACACAAAAACTGCTTTGCTTGTGGCTGCAAGGGAAAACTGAAGGTCCATTTCACCTGAAAAGCAGGATTTTTAAACACTGACCCCAAAAACGACTTCACATGTGTATCTGCAGTTCAAATGTGAAAATATACCACTGCTAACAGGAAAACTGTCAGGGAAAAAGACATGGTGCATGCTGACAAAAAGTAATGTATATTATGTTTCACATACAAAATACCGGTGACATTTGAAAAGCCACTTTGTTTTCATGGAAAAATGTCAGCCCAAGGCAAACCCTTTTGGCTGGCTGTGGGCACACCTCCCAAGGAAATCCCCCACTGCCAGTCTGGATGTTACATCTCCCATGTAATTACCAATTGCAATAAATGTGCTGCTAAATGTGTGGAAAACCAGTGTTCTCCCAGACTGGCTGACTCTGAAGGCAGTTACTGCAGGACAAGTTCCCCTTGGCTGGAGTATGACCAAAAGTTGTGAACATGGAGGCAACCAACTTCAAAGAGCAAGCTGCAAACACAAAGAGAAAAATACAAACTCTGGTTACAGGCTGACCCAGTGAGACAATATGGCCTGAGGGCAGGAGATTAATTAATTTAAAAGGGTATCATTTAGGCCTTTTTCTCAGCAACCATAAGTCATACTGATTACATCTATGTGCTATTTTTTATGTAATTTCCAGGCGATTGTGGAGATAAAAAATTAATCTACCTGCAACTCCGGGAACTGTAATGGCCATCTAAGATATGTTTCTGGCTGATCTGAAAAGGTTCCAAATATGAGAGTTGGTGAACGGGTGGAGGGAAACATTAGGAATATGGGTAGTAAATTACATATTCATAACTGTTAGGCTTCTTGTGAAAAATGGCAGAAAATTGTCAGACAGACGTGCAACATGGTGCAGACACGGCTGTTGTTTGATTAAATGCCCGATGATTAGCTGAAAAGGAAAATATATATATATATATATATATAAAAAAACACATATAAATGGAGGGTTGTAACACTACAAAAAACCCACAAAATATGCCAAAAGTATTCCCAGCACTCAAGACGAAAACACCTTCTTACAAAAATACTTCGTTTTTATTCATTATAAAAACAAGCAACCAACTGTGCAAAATATGCAGTAAAGGGTAGGTATACATCAAAACCTCCCCATGGCATACAGGTTTAAACAACACTCACCCCCCAGGGTGGAAAATCGCCAGGCGTTCCGCCTGGATATACCAAGCTTCCTCAGGCTAATCAAACTCCACATCCGTGTAAACACAACCCATTTAAAACTTAAGGAAAGCAACTCGAGCGAGCAGCTCCTCCCCCCTCTCATTATCTCCGATCACGTGATCGCTTAATGCCGCATTGAAAAATACATGAAGCGGGCCACCATGGTAGAATGACTATATAGTCATTGTGTTCACTATGAACACAGTGCGCTGGCCATAAAATATATGCCATCTTGATATGCGAGTATAGGGACAGAGAACTCCTCGCTCCACGTTGCATTTCCCTAATTAAAATAATTAATTTCTTTAAACATTTACTTGTGTTTGATTGCGCTAGTGCACCTTTCTATAACATGGGTAAACCTTATCAACCTTGACAAGAATTTTACCCATTACGTCCCTGGGTTTGTAATGTGTTACTCTAAAAGCCAAACACGGCACGACAACAAATTCATAAAACACCAAAGCTCTCCTTTATAGATGTGGGACATAGTGCCCTCTAGTGGAGAAAAGCTATATCTCTTTTAGTTCAATCTTATATATAAGACTTTCACATGCTTGGAATAATTTCCATTGTGATTATATTTATCTATAAAATGCATATCCATTTGAATGTTCGGTCTTATTTATATAAAAGACATGTATTTACCACCGCAGTTATAATTGCTAGACGTGACTAATGCATACTAAAAGGGACAATATTCAATTGATGATCCTATACAGCAAACCACAATATATTTACAAAAACTATTCAAAGTGCAAGTGCTCATAGTTTTCAAACTCAAACATCATATTAGATGATAAAATACTGATGTAATAAATCCTGAGTTGTAATATAGTACTACAACAGTAGTACCATATTACTCACTGAAATAGGCAATTCCCTCTTGTCAACAAAAACAGCAATAAGGGGATATACCAAACTTGCCAACCAGGGTCCTGTTGTTACATACACTTACATAGACATCCATACAATCTATTGGAGAAATACAAACATCTCTGAATCAGTGTTGAGTCCATTAGGCCTTAAGGTATCAAATTTACAGATTAGAGATGCCTCTAATTGCCTGAGTTTCAGTTCTCGGTTACCCAGTCTCTTGTGTTGTGGGACATGGGCAAGACCAACAAATGACATTTCCTCCACATTACCACCATGTTTCTCTATGAAGTGTCCTGTCAAAGGGTTGGTTATATCTCCATTCTTAATGGCTCTATAATGTTGGAGAATCCTGAGCTTAAGCATTCCTATGGTCGATCCAATATAGTGAAGACCACAGGTACAGGTAATAGCATATACTATAAACTTAGTCAAGCATGTAATTCTATGTTTATATCTCCATGATAAACCATTGGAACTGACAAATGGAGTTTTAGATACAAAGCTTCACATTTTGCAGTTCGCGCATTTACGAAAACCTCCCAAATCCTGTTTCAAAAAGTGGCCTGACTTGGTAACTTCTGTGACCACCATACTTGGTGACAGTATATTCTTAAGAGTTGGCGCTTTACGGTATGTCACATTGGGAGATTTATCTAGTACCTTCTCAAGATCAGGATCTGTCAGGAGCACATTCCAATGTTTTTTCATAATTCGTTTAACATTTGTAGCTTGATGATTATACCCTGTTATAAATCTGATCTTCTCCGGTTTCTTGCTAGTTTGAACTCCAAACAATTCCGTTCTTTTCGGAACTTCTGCTTTCTTAAAGCAGTTTGTGACTACATGTTTATTGTAGCCTCGTTTGACAAACCTTTTACCAATCTGCTTGGCTTCTGTCTGGTAATCTAATTCTTTACTACATGCCCTTTTTGCTCTCAGGAACTCTCCATAGGGGATTGAATTAATTAATGGAGTAGGGTGGTGACTCTTAGCATGCAGAGTGGAATTCGGACTTGTTTCTTTTCTAAATAACTTAGATGTTAAGCAGTTATTCTCCACAATAAATAACACATCCAGAAAGATCAGTTCTTTTTTGCTATGTACACATGTCAACTCCAAATTCAGATTGTTAATGTTAAGAATATGGACATAGTTATGTAACTGAGTCTCGGTACCGTCCCATATAATGAACAGGTCGTCTATGAATCGGTACCAGACAACTATGTATTTAGTAAATTCTTCCATCTCTTCTCTCCAAGCTATCTGTGTCTCCCACCATCCCATATAGAGATTAGCGTAAGTAGGGGCCATACATGACCCCATAGCTGTACCCTGAGTTTGTTTGTAAATCGAAGTACCATGTAAGAAATAATTATGCTCCAAGCAAAACTGAAGCATTTCCAACAACATTTTGTTGTGCTGTCGATGACTAATAGATCTAAATTCTAAATAGAATTTACAAGCTTCAATGCCCGCTTTATGTACGATAGATGTATATAACGAGACAACATCCAGGGAAACTAAAATGTATTGTGGTTCCCAATTGACATTGTCTACTTTAGTCAACAGGTCAGAAGTGTCTCGTATATATGAGCTAAGACTGGTAACAAATGGTTGTAGGAAGTGATCTAGGATTTTGGAACTATTTTCTAGAAGGCTCCCTATAGAAGAAACTATAGGGCGACCAGGTGGATTAGTTAAACTCTTGTGAATCTTCGGATTAAAGTAAATTAATGGGGTAACTGGAAAAGGATTTTTTAGAAACCAGTATTCCTCATCACTGATCAATTCCAGATCACACCACTTACGTAACATTGAATAATATAATAAGTTGGTATTCAATAATACACTGTTCTCTACCAGTGTATAATTGCTGGTGACACTCAATTGCCTCTTTGCTTCCATATTGTATTGATCACTGTCCAAGATTACTATACCACCCCCTTTATCCGAGGGACGTATTACTATGGTATGATCGTCTCTTAGGTTCTCTAATGCCTTGTATTGCCGGTAATTGAGATTTCTGGATGATGGAGATATCTTCACCGGCAGTTGCTTGAGATCTTTCATAACCAAACTTTCAAAAGTGTCAATCGGGCCACAAATGATGTTGGGGCAAAAAATCGATTTAGGTTTGAACTTGCTAGGACAAGTGATATCTGTGGGTATACCAAATTCGTGGCGGAAGGGAGCTTACCAGCAAGCTTAACTATACAGCAGAAATTAGACAAATTGGAAAAAATAAAGAAAAAGGAAATTTCAAAGTGGTGGGAAGCGATGACGCTCCAAACGTATCTGGAAGTCCGACGCATCCCAAGGGGTTTAAGAATTTTAACTATCCCCACGTTCGAGGACATTGATCCCAAACTAATAGAGGAATGGACGGAACACACTAATGAATGTTCATTTAAAATGATTGAGAGCCTCATCAAATATGCTAAAACTGACAGAGTCAAGCTGATAAAGGACATTGAGGAAATGGAAGAACAACTGTTTGCCTCTGAAGATGGGGACGAATGTAAGAAACGTATGCCAAGAGTGGATGAAAACCTTGAAAGATACGAAGGTGAAATCAGAATTAGAAAACAACAGAAATTCAAAAGAGATCGTTTGGATTATGAACAGGGCAGAATATATACATTCGCTAAACGTTTCGATGCCCCGATCAGACAAAGACTTGAGCAAATGGCAACAAATGTTCAACCACCGGCTGTAATGTCAGTAGAACCTAGTAGTTCAGAGGTAGACTCCTCAGATACAGATGGAGCCACCTCAAAAAGGTTAAATTTTTTAGAGGAATTCAAATTACTGCATCTGGACAGCAGGACAGACAAGAGGGGAAAGGGCCAATACTCCGGACAAGGAAGAGGTGCAGCCGGAAGAATAGGAAAAAGAGGACGAGGCGGGGATGCCAGCATAAGCAATGCACCAAACATGATTACACGATCTGGCAACAATCCGAGGGGGAAACCGAGAGGCAGGAAAACCTACAATTAAAGATTTTCAATATATCCTCCAGAAGACTTACACAAGAAGAGAACTCGGTATTATCCCTAGGCCTATCCTTCAGCCCTACATACCCCTATGACTATACATCTACGAGGGTGGATCTCTTTAAATTCCTGAGAAAATTAAAACTTACTAAGTTCTATGCAACAAAGGTCAGTGAAGGAACTAAAAATAGAGAAACAATCAGTAGAGAGATATCTCCCCTCACGGACAAAGATATGACAAGCCTAATATGTCTTGCGAAAATGGGATCACAATCTGAGTCAGAATGGGAGTTAGCGTCAACATTGGACAATATAACATTGGAATTAGAATTTGGTATACCCACAGATATCACTTGTCCTAGCAAGTTCAAACCTAAATCGATTTTTTGCCCCAACATCATTTGTGGCCCGATTGACACTTTTGAAAGTTTGGTTATGAAAGATCTCAAGCAACTGCCGGTGAAGATATCTCCATCATCCAGAAATCTCAACTACCGGCAATACAAGGCATTAGAGAACCTAAGAGACGATCATACCATAGTAATACGTCCCTCGGATAAAGGGGGTGGTATAGTAATCTTGGACAGTGATCAATACAATATGGAAGCAAAGAGGCAATTGAGTGTCACCAGCAATTATACACTGGTAGAGAACAGTGTATTATTGAATACCAACTTATTATATTATTCAATGTTACGTAAGTGGTGTGATCTGGAATTGATCAGTGATGAGGAATACTGGTTTCTAAAAAATCCTTTTCCAGTTACCCCATTAATTTACTTTAATCCGAAGATTCACAAGAGTTTAACTAATCCACCTGGTCGCCCTATAGTTTCTTCTATAGGGAGCCTTCTAGAAAATAGTTCCAAATTCCTAGATCACTTCCTACAACCATTTGTTACCAGTCTTAGCTCATATATACGAGACACTTCTGACCTGTTGACTAAAGTAGACAATGTCAATTGGGAACCACAATACATTTTAGTTTCCCTGGATGTTGTCTCGTTATATACATCTATCGTACATAAAGCGGGCATTGAAGCTTGTAAATTCTATTTAGAATTTAGATCTATTAGTCATCGACAGCACAACAAAATGTTGTTGGAAATGCTTCAGTTTTGCTTGGAGCATAATTATTTCTTACATGGTACTTCGATTTACAAACAAACTCAGGGTACAGCTATGGGGTCATGTATGGCCCCTACTTACGCTAATCTCTATATGGGATGGTGGGAGACACAGATAGCTTGGAGAGAAGAGATGGAAGAATTTACTAAACACATAGTTGTCTGGTACCGATTCATAGACGACCTGTTCATTATATGGGACGGTACCGAGACTCAGTTACATAACTATGTCCATATTCTTAACATTAACAATCTGAATTTGGAGTTGACATGTGTACATAGCAAAAAAGAACTGATCTTTCTGGATGTGTTATTTATTGTGGAGAATAACTGCTTAACATCTAAGTTATTTAGAAAAGAAACAAGTTCGAATTCCACTCTGCATGCTAAGAGTCACCACCCTACTCCATTAATTAATTCAATCCCCTATGGAGAGTTCCTGAGAGCAAAAAGGGCATGTAGTAAAGAATTAGATTACCAGACAGAAGCCAAGCAGATTGGTAAAAGGTTTGTCAAACGAGGCTACAATAAACATGTAGTCACAAACTGCTTTAAGAAAGCAGAAGTTCCGAAAAGAACGGAATTGTTTGGAGTTCAAACTAGCAAGAAACCGGAGAAGATCAGATTTATAACAGGGTATAATCATCAAGCTACAAATGTTAAACGAATTATGAAAAAACATTGGAATGTGCTCCTGACAGATCCTGATCTTGAGAAGGTACTAGATAAATCTCCCAATGTGACATACCGTAAAGCGCCAACTCTTAAGAATATACTGTCACCAAGTATGGTGGTCACAGAAGTTACCAAGTCAGGCCACTTTTTGAAACAGGATTTGGGAGGTTTTCGTAAATGCGCGAACTGCAAAATGTGTAGCTTTGTATCTAAAACTCCATTTGTCAGTTCCAATGGTTTATCATGGAGATATAAACATAGAATTACATGCTTGACTAAGTTTATAGTATATGCTATTACCTGTACCTGTGGTCTTCACTATATTGGATCGACCATAGGAATGCTTAAGCTCAGGATTCTCCAACATTATAGAGCCATTAAGAATGGAGATATAACCAACCCTTTGACAGGACACTTCATAGAGAAACATGGTGGTAATGTGGAGAAAATGTCATTTGTTGGTCTTGCCCATGTCCCACAACACAAGAGACTGGGTAACCGAGAACTGAAACTCAGGCAATTAGAGGCATCTCTAATCTGTAAATTTGATACCTTAAGGCCTAATGGACTCAACACTGATTCAGAGATGTTTGTATTTCTCCAATAGATTGTATGGATGTCTATGTAAGTGTATGTAACAACAGGACCCTTGTTGGCAAGTTTGGTATATCCCCTTATTGCTGTTTTTGTTGACAAGAGGGAATTGCCTATTTCAGTGAGTAATATGGTACTACTGTTGTAGTACTATATTACAACTCAGGATTTATTACATCAGTATTTTATCATCTAATATGATGTTTGAGTTTGAAAACTATGAGCACTTGCACTTTGAATAGTTTTGTAAATATATTGTGGTTTGCTGTATAGGATCATCAATTGAATATTGTCCCTTTTAGTATGCATTAGTCACGTCTAGCAATTATAACTGCGGTGGTAAATACATGTCTTTTATATAAATAAGACCGAACATTCAAATGGATATGCATTTTATAGATAAATATAATCACAATGGAAATTATTCCAAGCATGTGAAAGTCTTATATATAAGATTGAACTAAAAGAGATATAGCTTTTCTCCACTAGAGGGCACTATGTCCCACATCTATAAAGGAGAGCTTTGGTGTTTTATGAATTTGTTGTCGTGCCGTGTTTGGCTTTTAGAGTAACACATTACAAACCCAGGGACGTAATGGGTAAAATTCTTGTCAAGGTTGATAAGGTTTACCCATGTTATAGAAAGGTGCACTAGCGCAATCAAACACAAGTAAATGTTTAAAGAAATTAATGATTTTAATTAGGGAAATGCAACGTGGAGCGAGGAGTTCTCTGTCCCTATACTCGCATATCAAGATGGCATATATTTTATGGCCAGCGCACTGTGTTCATAGTGAACACAATGACTATATAGTCATTCTACCATGGTGGCCCGCTTCATGTATTTTTCAATGCGGCATTAAGCGATCACGTGATCGGAGATAATGAGAGGGGGGAGGAGCTGCTCGCTCGAGTTGCTTTCCTTAAGTTTTAAATGGGTTGTGTTTACACGGATGTGGAGTTTGATCAGCCTGAGGAAGCTTGGTATATCCAGGCGGAACGCGTAGCGATTTTCCACCCTGGGGGGTGAGTGTTGTTTAAACCTGTATGCCATGGGGAGGTTTTGATGTATACCTACCCTTTACTGCATATTTTGCACAGTTGGTTGCTTGTTTTTATAATGAATAAAAACGAAGTATTTTTGTAAGAAGGTGTTTTGGTCTTGAGTGCTGGGAATACTTTTGGCATATTTTGTGGGGTTTTTTGTAGTGTTACAACCCTCCATTTATATGTGTTTTTTTATACATTAAGGAGCTCAGTCAAAGCTTCCTTTTCCTAGCACCAGCTACGAGTTAGGCAGTGCACTAAATTTGGCTACTTTGTTTTTACATATATATATATATATATATATATATATATATATATATATATATATATATATATATATATTATGGCAGTTACTAGTAAATCACCAAGTTTTTGATACATAGCTAGTTTTTGCCAACCAAATGGCGATTACAAATGGGAATTGCCATATATTGCACCAGACCCCTAAACCAATCCTGAATGTGAGGCTTGGTTTGAGAGGAGCGAGAAGGGTAACTGTCCAATCCTAGTTGCGAGAACTCTGGCAGGATTCTTCCCCAAAACTGCAATATTTGTGGTGTCATCGCTGCTATATAAGGGGCACTACTCTAGGAGGAAGATGGAGAGCTGGTGAAATTTACCATCAGGAGGGCTGCTGAAACTTACCATCTGACAGCTGTAAGGAAACACCAGAGGAAATTACTGAGAGTACATCTGGGTGGTTCTGTCTATTTCTAGGAAAGCCTCAAAGCTAACTGGGTTATTAGGTGGAGAATGGGAGGCCATCTTTGAGAGTGGAGTGAACAGACCCCTGCCCTATCTTTCCAGAGTTTCCTGAGATGTAGCTGGCTTTCCTGAACCTTAACCAGAGGCTTTTTAAATAAGTAGAACTGACCCCTGGGAAACCAAAATGTAGGGGAGTCTGCTTGCCTTAAATAATTTCCCTTTATAGTGGGTGGGAGAAGGGCATACCTGTGTAGATCCTTAGCCTATTTACATAAACATTTTAATTTAATTAATTCCCCATTTGGCAGAACACTATGGGGTGAATTTTGTTAAAATTCGAAAATTAACAAAGCTCACTTCCCAGTGTGCACTAGAAACTATATTCCTTGGGAGGATAGGTCAGGGCAACACGCTCGCCTTGGAAGCAGGATGACGCAGAGCAACACAGGTTCGATCCCCGGGTCCGCGCTTAGAATCCTTTGGGTATTAAGTGCATTATAAATAACCAATTACTATTACTATACATTAATTAGGTAATCCTTTTTGTCCTGCTGACTCCGACTTCTTTAAGGACGAGAGGTGTCTTTGTTCTTGAATCAGTCCAACCTTTTAATCCAGCTACCCTAACATAGGCCTTTCAGTGGAGGGGGAGTCTGAAATCCAAAATTCCCTAAATCCTTCACATTTTTCTGTCCGACTTCCCCAACACAGACCAAAGTAGGGGGGGGGTGTCTGAAAAACAAACCCTAAATCACAACCAAAACCAAAAGTGGGCAAAACCATAATTGCCATATGTATTTGTACCAGTCTTGAAATCCTACTGCTAGCCTTTTAAGCCTGCAGGAAAATCAAAATCACACAACACTACATTTATAATTGGTTTGGTTATTGATCAGTTTAATTATTTCTTGAAGTGAAATGTGTATAAAGTGAAGAATTGTGATTGTGTTCTTTTCAACTGAGAGATGTTGATTGTGTTGTGCCACAGGTAAAGTGGTGTTTGACATTTTCGTGTGAATTTCTATTACTTTTAATTTTAAAAAATACCAATATATTTCCTGTACACCAGGCTGGTTCTTGGCTCATTGTCAGCTCAGGGGGAGGTTCCAAAGGGCATGATATGCGTCTGAAGTAGGGCTAAAGAAAAGAATCTGTTGAACAGTTTTTTGCGTAACACCTTAAGTGGGGAGGGAAGGAACTCCCTGTGTTGAGGGTGGCTTCTCAATAAACCATTACAGGTGGTCCGGCTCATGTTTGACAGGGGCAGGGAGGCCATTCCAGGGGGAGACACCTGCAGAGAAGAGAGATCTACCCCTCACTCTCTACCTGGAGAAGCATCTGACCCTCAGAGAGTTGGAAGTAGCTGAGAGAAGGGCTTGCAATGGAAGGTATTTTGGAAGAGAGGGTTGGAGGTATTACGGGCCCTGGCCCCAGAAAGCCTGTGGAAGATGCAGAGAGTCTTGCACTTGATCCTTGCAGCCACTGGGAGCCAGTGGAGAGATTTTAGGGCTGGAGAGATATGGACCCTGGGCTTGAGGCTAATGATAAGTCTTGCAGTCCTGTTCTGGATTAGTTGCAGAGGGCAGCGAGTAGAGGAAGGCAGATTGAGAAAGAGGCTGTTGCAGTAGTCCAGCCAAGAGAGAACCAGGGCTCTGGAGATGGTGGGCTTCTGGGGAAAGTGAGAAAAGGAAGGATACCTCCGGGGAGGTGGAGCTGGTAGTGGGGCTTCTTGGCCAGGTCCCTGAAGTGAGGAGAGAAGGAGAGAGTGGAGTTGAAGATGACAACAAGGTTTTTTTACCTCACAGGAAGGGGAGGGAAGAGGGCCAATGTGGGCAGACAGAGCAAGAGAGAGATTAAGTGGGAGGAGGGATCCCAATGAGAAGGATCTCCATCTTACTGGCAGTAGGGCAGATATCATTGGAGGCGCACCAATCCTGAATCGCATATAGACAGGAATGAGCAAGATAGTAGAAGAAGCGGAGGGGAGCCTGAAAGAGAACTGAGTGTCATCTGCATAACACTGAGAGTTAGAGGAAAGGGTAGAGATCAGGTGGGCTAAAGAGCCAGGGTGAAAGGATAAATCCCTGGCGTACACCACATGTGGAGCGGGAGGTGGTCGACAGAAAGGACCCAAGTTGGACCTGGGAGGGTTAGTCCATGTGGAAGGAGGTCAACCACTCCAAGGCTTGATCCATGATGCGCAGGTTCTCACAGAGTCAATTGATCAGGAAGGCGTGATTGACAGTGTCAAAAGCAGAGGGAAGGTCAAGGAGGATGAGTACAGAAGGAAAGCTGGAGTCAAGATTAGAGAGCAGATCTTCATGGTGTTCAGGAGGGCAGCTTCTGTGCCTCTGGTGGCTCTGAAGCAAGACTGGTGGTCATGGCAACAATCAACAGATTCAGTGTGGAGAGTAAGTGGTGTGATTGTCAGATTTTCCAGGAGTTTGCCCATGAAAGGAGTGATAGAGATCAGCAATAGTTTGCCAGTCAGGCAGGATCAGCTGAAGGCTTTTTAAGGAGGGGATGCATAAAAGAGTGCTTGAGGAGAGAGGGGAAATATCCAGTGGTGAAAGACTGATTGCAGAAATTGGCTAAGGCTAGATCAAGGGTGCCAATGTGGTCCTTGATGGTTCTGGAGAAGCAGGGGAGCACCTGTTTGGAGGACACTTTCATAGATCGGACTTGTCTAGAAACATTGTCAGGTGTTGTCAGAGAGAAAGAGGAGAAAGAAGGAGAGAAAGAGGCGGCCGGGGGGGGGGGGGGTCGAGAGGTAGAGGGAGAGGAAGAGGAGAGTGAGGACAGCATGTCCTGAGTTTTAGTGATGAAGTGAGAAGCCAGAGCTATACCGGGGGCCTGGAAGGGAACAGAACAGGTGGAGACTGCAGAAGGATTGACCAGCTCCTTGCAGATTTAAAAGAGTTTGTCTGTGTTGTTCGAGACCGCCGAGACGTGGGCTTGGATGTTGACTCTCTTCTTGGACAGGACAGAGAGTCTGTTCTGCCTTTGGAGCAGGCGGCATGCCAGTTTGTCAGAGGATGTGCCCAAAGCCCTCCACTTCTTCTCAGCCACCGTGCCCTTGCGTTTCAGAGCAGCAAGGTCAGTGTCATACCAAGAGTTGCACTTGAAGGTAGGCTTCAGACGGATTCTCGTGACAGGGACAAGGATGTCCAGAGTGTTGGAGACAAAACGATGCAGGTTAGAGAGGGCTGTGTCAGAGTGTGGCTCGGATGCAGGAGTAGGCGTAGGAGAGAAAGTAGAGGCAAAGGCATCCACTGAAATATGCTTCATGAGCTGAATGATCGAGAAGGTAGATGGCAGTGCTGGGGTGGGATTTTCCTGAGGGACAGTGCGTTTCAGGTGAGAGGAAAGCAGAAAGTGGTCACTCCAAGAGGGAGGAGTGGTGAGAGGGTTAGGGAGGGGGATGTCTCAGGAGATGAGAACATCCACGGTATGTCTATCAGAGTGTGTTGGACCAGAGGGTAGAATGGAGAGAGATAGAGTGTTGCAGAGGTTGCGGAAGAGCCCAGAGCAGGGATAAGAATGATCCAGGTGGATGTTGAGGTCTCAGAGGAGGAGACAAAGTTGGAAGGTAGAGGCAAGGAGAGAAGAGGAGAGGTCAGCCCACTCTGAGAGGAAGAGGGCAACCTGGCCAGGTGGCCTGTAGATGGTGGACACAGTCAGAGAGAGGTCAGGAGACATAGAGAGCCTCCAGAATAGGAATTCAAAGGAGAAGTAGGCCTGCATAGGAATGACAGAAACAGGGACCCACTCTGGAAAGATCAGGGCCACTCCACCTCTGGGCAGGTAGGTTCTGGGCTCAGAGAGGATCATGTAGCCCTCCAGGAGCACGGTGTCAAAACTTGTGACAGAGCTGGCCATAAACCATGTCTCGGTGACAGCAAGGACATACAGGTCAAGATCTTTAAGGACGCAGTAGATGTCAGTGGATTGTTTGACAGCAGAGAAAGAGTGACGTGCAGCAGGTTGTCACATTTGAAACAATTCTGGGGTGGGGAACAGGAGGGAGATACACCCAGCAGAGGTTGTAGAGGGGCCCTAGAATGGGTACAGGCAGTAGAAGGGGGTGGGGCGGTGGTCAGAGAGGAGGAGAAGTTAGGTGCCAGAGAGGAGAAGGGGGGAGGAGGCAGCAAAGGAGCAAGCCAGAGTGGTGTTAGAAGGAGTAGTAGGAGAAGGGAGGAAGTTTATAGGTCGTGGGAAGCGCCTATTGAAAAAGGAGGAGATTGGGCTGAGGGCCCTGGACCAGGACGGTCCCATTCAGATCGACATCAATGATGGTTTTGGAGGAATGGAAAGAAGCCAGGAGAGCCTCACACCGGATACCACCATTAATGGGAGAGAAGGAGATAGGAGACCATATGAAGGGCCATAGGTCATGAGATGGAACAACAAAGAGGATATCGATGAGTGTCTGTCTGGAGAAAGCACTGATGTAGGTATCAGCGATAGCGAGGCCTGGGTTGGAGACATTTAACATTTTCCTTCCAGACTTGGTGTGAGGGATAGGATAGTCAATAGAGTAGCAGTTAGAGAAGATGAGAGAAATGGAGAGCACCATATGGGGTTCGAGGAGCAAGGTTGGAGGAGGTGAGAGAGTTGGGGGAGGTGTGAGAGAGTGAGAAAAGAAGAGGAGCACAGCCCAGTGCCCGCACCACAGGATGCGCATAAGGGGGGTGGGGGAGTCACACAGGGGAATACAACAGTAGGAAAACACAACAAGAAGTGTGGCAGGGCACACAACAAGGGCGAGCAAGGCACAGTAACATCAGTGACCAGTGAATGGGGACCTAGATGAAGGGAGAGAGCCAAGTGGATACAGTAAAACAGTAGCAACAATGTAGGAGGAGTAGGAACATAAGGGGGGGGCAGACCTAGAACACAATAGTTAGCACTGCAGACTAGGGAGGAAGTAAGGAGTCAGAAAACACAATGTACGGCTAACCGCAAGCGAGGGTAAGCCTAGGGTTGCGCAAAGACAGATAACGGTAAGTCAGGCGTATAGGTGAAAGTATGCAAAAAGGCCGGGTAGTTCAGTAGAGAGCAGTAGTGGCTGCTCTCACTGCCCGTACCTTACTTACATTTACGGTTGCTGCTAGTCGACTACTGCGCAGCGTACTTGCACTCTGCGCCGCTACCCCTTCATCGCCAAACACCTGCGGTGCACAACACTGCAGCCTTGTCCTGTGCAGGCTTTCCTGCCAATCATCCCTCTGGGGGGCAAGCGTGGTTTCTCAACACTCAAGAGTGTCAGGGAGGTCAGCGGCTAGTGCGGCATCCCGCAGGTCGCGGGCCTCGGCACAGTCTCTAAGTTGACCAGTGATTGTTAACGGTGTAGCAGCTAGAAAGATCCTGTTGCAGGAGAGGCAACTACCGCTGGAGGAACAAAAACAGTTGGACTAGGTCACCATAGAGCGGGACAGGGGCACCATATAGCTGCACAGACTGCCACTCAATGAGAAGAAGAAAGTCAACAGATCCACCTCTAGCGAAAGCAGCAGTAGTGGCTCAAACCAGGATGCTTGGAATAAGCCCAGTGCCACATCCCCAAAGACTTAGTGCAGGCTTATGAAGTGGGGAAGGATATTTTTTAATGGTTTGAAGCGCTTGAGGTGGACGAGGTACTGTGGGGTGCATCCCTGATGAGTCGCTTACTGACACCAGGAACTGATGCAATTCTTCAGTTAACTCTTGGGAAAAAGACCCCTTTATGAGAGCATAAAGGCAGCCATCCTCAGGAAGTTCTGTAAAACTCCAGAACAGTATCTCAAGAGCTTCAGAGAGCTCAGAAATAAAATTGGGCAGACATTTGAAGCGTTCATAGACTTTGCCTTGAAATATCTGAGTGGGTGGGTGTCTGATAAGAAAGCGGACACATTTAAAGGGATGTACAATTTGATTGCGTGTGATCATGTATTGAACAATTTTGAGGTTGATCGAAACCAGCATCTTGCTCACAACACTATAACAGACCCTAGGGAACTTGCAAAGGCTGCCGACAGGTTTGTGAGTACTCCCATCCAGAAAAAGGCTCAGGTGAGCACACCTAAACCAGAAGAGAAATCTTCAGACAAAAAAGTTGACAAGGATGGGAAGGACAAATGTCCAACCCACTCCTCTTCGAAGTCAGGTCCCCAAAAGAATGAAGGAAAATCACAAAACTTTAGTTCAGCTGTTCACACCAAAAAGAAGAGTGCAGGCACCCCTAACACTGGGACACCTTGGTTCTCACCACCCAAAGGTTTTTTCGTGTTTAAGGTCCTGGACCATAGGAAAGGGGATCCTGCTTTCAAGGGCTTAGCCAAGCAAGCCATTGTGAAAATTGGACTCATAGAGGAGGCCATCATTAGTGTGGGCCTCCTAGAAGAGGACTTCGCACTAGCCCAGGAAGTGGCTGAATGTGGATTGGTTACACTGAGTGGACCGTACCGGGTCTCCAGAAGAGTTCCAAGTTCCAATAATACTCAGCTGTATTTAGAACAGTGTATATCAATGGACACAAAACTCCTGCATTCTGAGACACCACAGCTAGCCTCACTGGTGTCACCTGACAGTGGGTACAGCCAGGCCAGTATATTGATGGGCCTGATTGTAACGTCAGTGGGTTTGACGGAAATAGTAAGCACCCTTTGGCTATAGTAGAGTTCAGCTGACGAGGTGAAACGAACCAGCGCCGTGTAGAGGTGAAATTTCCATCTCTGTCCTGTCTGTTGGATAATGATCTTCCTGACCCTCAGATAGTCATGGTGGCTAGGTTGCCAGATTGAAGACTCTCAGAGCATTAGGGCCTGGAGTGCTTCCGGAGGGCTTGTTGAAGGGACCGGCGTGGCCGGTAGACCATGGTCCAGTTCCACAGACTGCTGAGTCGCCTTCTCCTGTAGGAGAGGGGCCAGTAGCCGCTGAGGACAGTACATTGGTAGCAAGGGACTCAGTGACTTCAGAGTTGCCTGGTACAGTGCAACTCTGAGGTGGAGGACCAGGTAAGCGCAGACCTAAAGGGTCTGCCCAAGCTGGATGAGTTTGCATCAGCTGGGGGCCCAGACAAGACTGACTTGTTTAAAGCCCAGAAAGAGTGCCCCAGTACGGCCGGCCTGCGGAAGCAGGCGGAGGAGCAGGCTAAGGGAGAGGCCCTAGAATATTCAAAGTGTACTGGGAGGATGGACTCCTGTACAGTGAGCCAAAAGACTCCACACCAGAAGGTTGGTGAGTCTCGAATGCCACAGAAAGTTCCTTTTAGATTTGGCTCACCAAATTCCTTTAGCAGGTCACTTGGGGGTGACATGATATGATATGATATTTTATTTATATCGCGCTCCAACACAAGTGTTTCAGAGCGCGATACATTGGACCGGTTGTCTGTGCACTTTTACTGGCTGCAGTTCGGCATAAAAATTAAAGAATTTGTCTTGTCCTTCCCGAATTGTCATGCTTCTGGCAAGTCAGATGGTGCCTAAAAGGCCCCCTTAATTCCACTACCCATGGTTGGGCTGCCTTTTAAAAGGATAGGCATGGATATTGTGGATCCTTTGGCTCCTCAAATCTGCTCAGGCAACAGGTACATCTTGATGGTGGGAGACCACACCACACAGTACCCTGAGGCTGTCCCTCTGAGGAGCATCAAAGCCCCCATGGTTGTAAAGGCTCTGATTGGGATATAATCCCGTGTTGGATTCCCCAAAGAAGTTGTTTCTGATAGGGAATCAAGCTTCATATGAGCATATATGGAGGCTGTGTGGGACGAGTGTGGAGTCACCTACCGGTTTCTCTACATCATTCCATCCACAAACAAACAGGGTTGTTGAGCAGTTCAACAAGACCCTGAAAAGCATGATAGGTCGCTTGGAAGAGCACCTGAGGAGAACATTGTATATTCTCCTGCCATGCCTACTGTTCACCTACAGAGGTGCCACAGAAAGGAGTATGGTTTAGCCCCTTTGAGCATCTGTTTGGATACCCTGTATGAGGTCACCTCAGTCTAGTGAAAGAGGGATGGGAGGGCAACCCCTCATCCCGTATGAGAAATGTGGTGGACTATGTACTTGCCCTTTGGTCTAGAATAGCAAAGTACATGGAACAGTCGATGAAAAACCTAATGTCTAGTCAGGAACTGATGTGTGCTGGAAAAGGTCAATTACCTCATTGATATGAAAGGACCTAAACAGACGTGCAGGGTCTTTCATGTCAAACGGCTAAAACCCCATTATAGCCCAGACTACTTGGTCATGGAGTTAGTGACAGATTGAGAGACTAACGAGGAGACCAATCCTCTCCCAGACCTCCTGCACACTGAAGCCACAGATGGGTTTGCTGAAGGTCCTTGCAACGACCCTGTCATAACAGCAACTGACAGATTGTAACTGTTTATGGGGACAGTTTGCCAGGATGTTTTTGCTGACTCCAGGTCACACAGATGGTGCACCAGTGATGTGGACACTGGAGACAGTAAGCCGGTAAAGAGCAGGATTCACCAGATGTTCGATAAGATCAGGAACACCATCAAGTAGAAAGTTTCCAGAGTGTTGTCCCTAGGAGTGATAGAGCCATCCCATAGCCCCTCGGCTAGCTGAGTGGTACTGGTCCGTAAAAAGACAGTGGTGGGAAGACTGAAGTTCTCTTTTTTGTGGATCCCGGGATCAATTCTGTCACAAAGACAGATGCTCACCCCATTCCTCAGGCAGATGAGCTCACTGACAAACTTGGCATTGCCAAGTACATGAGTACCTTTGACCTCATGGTAGGGTACTGGCAGGTCGGCTTGACAGATGGAGCGAGAGAGGTGTCAGCATTCTTATCCCCGGAAGGACATTATCAGTTCGCTGAGATGCCCTTCGGATTGAAGATTGCCCCTGCCACTTTTCAGCGAATGGTTAACCAAGTTTTGTCTGGACCGGAAAGCTTCAATGTCGTCTATTTAGAAGGCATTGCTGTATTCAGCCACTCCAGGGATGATCACTTATCCCACCTGAAACAAGTGCTTCAGGCGCTGCAGAATGCAGGTCTGACTATCAAAGCCACAAAATGCCAGATAGTGCAGGGCACAGTGACTTACGTCCACCGAACGGGTGGACAAGGTAAGAAAAAACCTCTCGAAGCGAAGGTTCGGGCTGTGAAGGATTGGGACATCCCCACCACACAACCACAGGTGAGAGCCTTTCTAGGTCTCACCAGGTACTACTGGTTGTTCATCAAGGGAAATGGGGCCATTGCCATGCCCCTGAACCTCCTAGAAAATGCAGAAGGTAACTTGGACCCCCGGCTGTCAAACCTCCTTTCAGGATTTAAAGGATGGATTGTGCAGGGCCCCAGTTATGAAAGTACCAGACTATGGTCAGGAGTTCATTATCCAGACAGATGCCTGAGATTTTGTGATTGGAGCAGTGTAAGAGCAGCTGAACTCCCAACGGGTAGAGCAACCTGCCGCCAACATTAGCGGGCGATTGACAAAAAGAGAAAGGAACTGGGCCATCATTGAAAAAGAGGCTTACGCAATCATGTTGGCAGTAAAGAAGCTGAATCCCAACATCTTCGGATTGCACTTTACTATCCAAACAGACCACTGACCTCTTCGACGGTTGACGGCCATGCAAGGGGAGAACCCTAAGCTTTTGCGTTGGGCCATATCCCTACAGGGATTAGGTATGGACATCCAACACAAGCCAGACTTCCAGCATGGAAATGCAGATGGCCTCAGCCGGTATCTTCGCCTTGATGATGAACCAGACCCTCAGTAGGGTGGTGGTTCACATGTTTAGGCTGGGGGGCATATGAGGATTTTGAACATCTGCACGGTGGGTGTGCACTCGTCTGGGCTTTTTTGAAATTTTATATGAAATTGAATGATGGTAGATCAACCTCTGGAAAATGTGTGCAGGTAATCTGCACATATTTTCCTATGCTCATCGCATGACATACACATAGACCTGTGTACTCTGCGTGGACACAGCCTACAGGCACAGTCCTCCCTGTCACATTTAGTTGGAATGTGACACCCAGGAGTACATCAGGGCATCTCAAAAGGGGAGGGCAAAACCTTCCCCCTGCCATGGCCAGCCTAATTAAATAACAAAGGCTCCATGGATCCGCCCTATCCTTTGTTGGCCCTGCAGGATGGTGGCAGCAATTTAACATAATTAGCATACTAATGGAGTATACTTGAAACAGCCCCACATGGGGCCTAGCTGCATAGGCTAACAAAAGACAGGAAAACTCCCAACAACCTTTGATATGCACTGTGTCTAACTGAAGCCAGGTCCTGCCCCTCATTATCAATGACAGTGAGCTGTCATGTCTGGTACATGTGTTTACAGTAGGCAACCCCTGGAGGGGGACACCAGTCAGAGGGGAGGAGTATGTGATTTAATGGAGAGAGAAAGTCTGGTCTCGCCACATCTTCAAGGGAAACTTATAGCTTTAATCAGGAACCACAGAGAGCTCAATTAATCAGAGAGACCCGTTGATCCACAAAAAACAGTAATTTGGGTGGGACTTAATATTACATGTTTTCATTACTTTACATTTTCTGTTGCAAAACACTCTGGTTATGACCTCAGGCATACAGGAGATTGTTGGTGGGGACCCAGGATTGGTTCATTAAGATAGGCTTAGCCTACACCAATCACTGTGGTCCATTTGGCTTTGAAAGAAGAGGGCTGGGCACCTCTTTTGGCAGAATTAAGTGTCAGCGAAGGAAAGAACACCTGTAGACCATATGTAGCCCGTATACGTAGTTTATGGTCAACGTAGCTCTTTTGGCAGATCATCTGAAGACTTTGCAAGGAGTAACAAGAAGAACTAATTTGAACCCTGGCAGAAGGTACAGTCTGCCTTACAGCTTCCACAAGTGAAGGAAGGCCAGGACTTAACTCTCCACGGGCCCTGTTCTGCACTCCACTTCATGGGTTTGCTCCAGGGTGCACTTATCTGAGAACCCCACTCCACTTATGGACTCGTGAACGGATCCCAAAGTCAGTTGCTAGGTCTCTGCCCGAGCTGTGTTAATATCAAACTCTTCTGGAGTCTGGATTTCTCGTTCTTCCCCCCAGTACTATGATCTCAGAGGATGATATTCCTGAGCACTTTCCCTTATTCATCACAAGATACATTTCCTGGTCGGGTAAACTATAGACCTGTCTTCGATGTGGTGATTGCAAAGCACATGCTGGGGCATCCAAAGGAAGACAAAGACAGGTGAAGCTCTGGTAGATCTCCCATATATCACCACCAGGGACTGGACCCACTTAACCTTTGCTTTTTCTTGCCTCCAGATGTCTCCAGTCCCCACCTTCTGTTCTCCCTAATAGCGACTTTGCCACAGAGCCCTCACCACTGCCTACATCCTTTCTACTCCTGGGTATCTTACGTACACCTCCTCAATGACCCTCTCACCATTGACTGTGTCTTCTTCCCTCATGGGTCTCTAACCCCCAACCACCTTTACCAGACTTCACCACAATCATGTGTATCTCACCCTGACTTCTTCTATGACCCCTCATCATTGCCTGCATTCCCTCTCCTCATGTGTCTCTTACACCCATCTCCTGAACCACCTCTCCACACAACGTGCATCACCTCTCATCACGTGTCTCTTGACCCCACTTCTTCTACCACCCCTCAACACAACCTACACCATCTCTCATTATGAGTCTCTTACCCCCACCTCCTCTACCAGCCTGTACCATGACCTGCATCACCTCTCATCGTGGGACCCTTGCCATCGCCTCCTCTACCACCCCTCAACACCACCTGCATCACCTCTCATAGTGGGTCTCTTACCCCAGCCTCCTCTGCCACCCCTCAACACAACCTGCATCACCACCTCTCATCACAACATGCACTACCTCTCATTATGATTCTCTTACCCCCATCTCCTCTACCAACCCTCAACACAATCTGCATCACCTCTCATTACAGGTCCCTTACCCAACTCCTCAACCACCGCTGCACACAACCTGCATCACCTCTCATCATGGGTTTTTTACCCCCACCTCATCTACCACCCTTCTACACAACCTGCATCACCTCTCATTATGGGTCCCTTACACTGACTTCCTCTACCAACCCTCAACACAACCTGCATCACCTCTCATTATGGGTCTCTTACTCTCACCTCCTCTACCACCCCGTGCCACGACCGGCATCACCTCTCATCGTGGGTCCCTTACCATCGCCTCCTCTACCACCCCACAACACAACCTGCATCACATCCCATCATGGGTCTCTTACCCCCACCTCCTCTACCACCCCTATACACAACTTGTATTACCTCTTATTATCGGTCTCTTACACCCACCTCCTACACCAGCCCTCAATACAACCTGCAATGTCAGGAATAAGGGCTGGCACAGAAGGGGAGTGTTACGGTTTCCATATTGAGGCGCTAGAGGGCTGGGAGGACTTGGAACTACAGTACCCAGCATCCTCGGGGTACCGGGTAGTCCAGCACATGCGCGTGTTGCCAGCTGTCTCCAATTGAGAACATTTTATTAGCCGGCAACGGCGTGCTGCAGGTGTGGCTTATTCTGATTCCAGGGAGTGAAGCGGTTGGCGGCGGGCAGACATGGAAGACTGACTGCGCTCGTAATTACTGATCAAGGACCTTGCCACACGGGAAAGTCAGGATGGCAGCAGACTGATTTACGGCCCTACATTCTTCGTCTGGGAAGTCCCGAGGGGCTCCCGGACCTCAGATAAGTACTGGGGACAAACAAGGAAATGTATATGTGTTACGAGGCTGCCGGGTTGATTATTGCAGTGTTCTCCACATCTGGGTAGTCCTGAGGGGCTCCCAGACCACAGTTAAGTACTGGGGGAAAAACGTGTATGAAGTTACGGACAAGGCATGGTGTCACTTGTGAAATACATTTTCCCACTTTGAACATTAGAAGTCAGAGAAATGCCGTTCATACGGTTCAGTGACCTGAAACTAAGTGCTCTTAGTGCTGCAAACTAGGAGAGGAATTATCTATGTGTTATGTGTTGCTCTTGCCTGCCCAAGGGGCCCTGTGTTATTGTTTATCATGTTGGGCAAAGTCCCATGTGTATCTGTTCCACTTCGTTGCTTGCTACATGTTTTCTGTTATGGTTCATCATGATTAAGCACACGTAGTAAGGTGTGCTGCTCAGGTATAAGGCAGTTCATCATAGGGTTAGGGTGTACAGTTAATCTAATGTGCATGTGTTGTCATTAAGTGTACTTCTACTCTATCCAGGGAAATCTTGTTACGTTCCATGTCTAGTGGTTTTTTCCCTGTGTTTCCCCTTACCTATCCACTATAAGGTTTCCTTATCCTCTTTCCGGTGTTCCTAAATTCCCCACCCTATCCACAACCTCTTCCTAACCCTTCTTACCCCCATTTGGTGCCACGTGGCGACCTGTGTTCTGAATCAGGTGCCTGTGCCAACCACGGTGGGAGGGTCGAATTAATTCGGCTTCCGTGGTTTGGGGGAGAGTGTCGATCTCTCTTCCCTTCCATTAAATTGTGATTGTGACATGCATCACCTGTCATCATGGGTCTCTTGCCCCCACCTCCTATACCACCCCTCAACAAAACCTGCCTCACCTCCCATCATGAGTCTCTTACACCCACTGTCTCTACCACCCATCAACACAACTTGTATCACCTCTTATTCTGGGTCTCTTTCCCCCACCTCCTCTTCCACCCCTCAACACAATGTGCATTATCTGTCATCATGGGTCTCTTACCCCTGCCCCCTCTACCAACTCTCACCACAACCTGCATCACCTCTCATCATGAGTCTCTTACCCCACCTCCTTTACCACCCCTCAACACAACCTGCATCACCTCTCATCATGGGTCTCTTGACCCTGCATCCTCTACCACCCCTCAACACAGCCTGCATCACTTCTCATCATGGGTCTCTTACCCCCACCTCCTCTTCCACCCATCAACACAACCTGCATTACCTGTCATCATGGGTCTCTTGACCCTGCATCCTCTACCACCCTCAACATAACCTGCATCACCTGTCATAATGGGTCTCTTCCCCCTGCCTCCTCTACCACACCTCAACACAACTTGTATCACTTCTTTTTATCTGTCTCTTACCTACATCGACCAAAACCAATCAGTGGAATATGCAAGAGTTCCTGGACATCTCTCGTTCCTGTTCCATTCCGGTCTTAACAACGAGGTACCTGGACAAAGAGCCGGCATATCCACCTTGTATAGGGCAAGGGCATGTGAGAAACCTGAAAGTGTTTCACCCGCTAGTCCCCGAGGATCTGTCATCCAGTTGGCCAGGACATGGCCATCGGCATTGGATCTAGTTCCTGGGGATGGACCAGTGCGGGAGGATCACTTGAATGGGGGTCCTTGGGGAGTGGAAGTGGGACACCGACGGGCGAGATGCGGTACCCCTATCCTTCTAACCCCTTTTCCCCATCCTACCCCGTAGGATACATAGAAGCTGTACCCCCCCTTTTCCAACATGAACACTTTCCTACGCCGTGAAAGACAACGGACTAACACCAGAGCCGTTTACCTGGCATGTCCCAACCCAAGGGTCAGGCAGAGTCAGGCAATTGACCATAACTACGCACACTTGACGCCCCTTTCCCTTCCCCACAGGGATACAAGGCGGGGCACGAGAGCACACTTTGAGCAAGGCCAAACGCACGGGGAAACAGCTACATCGGACCGGCAGTTCAAATGGAGGAGAAAGGCAGCAAGACCTGGAGGGACGATGAAGGGAGAACTTCCCTTGCCCTTTTCAACTCAGACACTCAAAACCTACGAAAGGGAAATCATAAGACCAGGAAATCCAGTTGGTGTGTGGTGTAACAGGCGTCAATGGCACTCAGGGCTGCCCCGCACTGACAGCCAAAGCGGGAGCAAGCGCTTGGCGCAGTGGTGCTGTCCTTGACTCCTGAGACAAGAAACCCCAACAGTTCAGCACAGCCGGTGAGTCGGAGAAGACAGATAATAAAGCCAAACTGTGCTGGGCCCAAGGTTGCAGGCGGCAACCTTGTTGAACGAAGAACTTGTGTAATTGAACTTTAAAGAAACCCTAGTAGAAGGTTCAGAAGCAGAGTGGTCAGGTGTCACAGGGCGCTCATTCGAAGAACTCTGACAGAAGCCTTTGTGGGTTATGTTGTTTTTTGATACTACGAGAACTAAGAGGCCTTAGAAGAGGCCTGTGTGGAGTGTCAAAGTGGTCCTACGAGGGTCAAGCAAAACCCCTCATACACTATGACAAGTGAATTCTGCAAAGTGTTAACACACCTATGAACATTGTGGCGAAAAGTGTGAGCCCGGCTGATGGATGCCCACAATGAATAGTTGACACTGGCAAATGTGAACCCGACAGAGGGATACCCAGCAAATGGAAGGTAAACCGGGATTTACCCATGAACATTGTGATGACAAGTGTGAACCAGGCTGAGGGATGTCCACAATAGATAGTTCTTAAAAAGGACATTGAAGCTTGTTGAATCATGCGGTTTGAGTGAAAGGCAACAGTGAACCCGATTGAGGGAGGCTAACACTGCAAGAAGGATCAGAGCCCGGCTGAGGGGGATCGAAAGGGGCGAAGAGCAATCGTCCAACGTGAAAGATTATCCAAGGAGCTTATGTTTGTTTATTGTTTATGGTACAACAGGCCCTCCAAGGCAAGAGACTTTGCAGGAAAGAGACTTGGCCCCAAAAGGTCCTTGCATCGTTGAAAGGAACTGTAACCTCATGCTGGTGAGGCCCAGGAGAGAGCTGTGCTCAAAGGTCCTGCCTTGTCCCGTGCGTTGTCCTGTGCTAAAAATGTGGGGAAGGGAGACCCCAGCCCTACCATTCTGACTCATGGTGGAAACTTCTTTCTTTTCTTGTGAAAATTATCCCACATTACTTTGTAATTTAGTGGTAAGGTTTGGCAATCGTTTTCTTTTTAATATAGGCCCTTTTTATTTGATAACACGCCACTAGGACCGCCTTATTATTATTTGATGGTCGTAGCATGCTTCCATCTTAGATTGAGGTTTAGATTAGACGTTTTTCTCACCCATTATACAGTTTAATAAATACCCTTGAACTGTGATCACTTGTGTCTGTCTTTACTGTTGCCACCATGAGTTCCTTACACAGCCCTCACCACAACCTGCATCACCTCTCATTATGAGTCTCTTACCCCCGCCTCCTCTACCACCTCTCAGCACAACCTGCATCACCTCTCATTATGAGTCTCTTACTCCCGCCCCCTCTACCACCACTCAACACAATCTGCATCACCTCTCATCATGGGTCTCTTTTCCCACATGCTTTGCCATCCCCTACCAGTACCAGAATCCCTCTCTCTGTCTCTTACCCCACCCCTCTGCCTTTCATTCTTGTCTTTCCTTGCTTCTAATTCTTTCTACATTTCTTCCTGTTTGTATTTCTGTACATTTTCTTCCCTCCTCTCTTTCTCAACTTGGCTCTCCCATTCATCCCTTTTCTTTCTCTTATTAAACCTATTGCCAATCTTCATCCTCTGTGTGTTTTATGATCTCTTTTTTTCAGATCCTCTCTACCTCTTTCTATCACTCCCCATCTCTCCATCTTTGCATGAACCTCCCACATCCCCTCTGACCAGTGGTTATTTCACAGAAGCGAATGACAGTGGTGTGTTTCCCTAAAAGACTCCGGGGAATTTGCCATGAGGTGAAACCTGAATGCCCTGGACTATGTTGCAGGGATGTCGTCTCTGTGGTGAGTCTTTGGCCTGTGTTCACTTATGTCCCTCCCCCGGGTGGATCCTGCAGATTAGCCACAAGGTCTGTAGGGTCTTTAGGCTGATGTGAGTCTAAGATGGGTTTACTTTGGGGTGAATCCCATTGGATTTATTACCAGAATTAGGTCATTCGTGTTTTCTGCAGGATAAGCCCCAAGGGGGTTTCACAGTGGTGAATCTTTGGGGTGATTTAACTTCAGTGACTCCCAGTCATGGAGTGGAGCCTCAGTGTGTATTGGCTAATGTGACTCCAGGCAAGGTTTTTTCTGGGGTACGTCCCCTTGGTGTATAGATGGCGTGAGATAGGGGTATTTTCTGTGTGGTGAGTCCCAGGTGTAGAGGGGGTCCCAACAGCAGTGGTTTCCCTCTTGATTTAAATCACAGGGGTGTTTCCGAGAGGGAAGCCCCGGATTGTACCTCATGTTAGTCTCAGGGAAGGATTTCCCTCAGTTGATTCCCATGACTGTCGTTGCTGAGGTAAATCCCAATGCTCTATTCCTAGAGGTTTGTTGATGGGGTTTTCCTGAAACTGAGGGATATTCTCTGGGGTGAATATTACGTTTTGGCCGGGAGGATAGGTCAGGGGCAACACACTTGCCTTGGCAATAAGAGGACGCAGAGAACATAGGTTTGAATCCGGGGTCCCTACTTAGAAACATTTGGGTATTAAGTGCATTATAAATAACCAATTATCATTTGCCTGGCAGTCACCAAAAAAGTATTCTTGTGCAGGGGCTCTCCTCTGACACCACCCACACCCCCCAACCTGGTTTGACGCTCGCCACCAGGATGTGCCTTTTTTCATTTGTCCGGTAGCGTGCGTGCTTACGTCAGCTCTTCCGTGTGAGTGCGTCTGAATGGCAGGTGACGCTCATGCTCACGAGGCTTGCAGGCCCGCGAGCCTTCAAAAAAGGGTGAACGGCCATGCAAAGTTGTGGGACACATTTTTTTTAATTATTTTCCTTCAGAGAGGAAGTAGGGTCACTGGAGTGTGCTGCCCTGCCACCATGTCATAAAGCTAAGACAATGGAATCATCAAAGGGCCACCATTACGCCACCTACCCCCAGGTAAGTTAATTTCTTTTCTTTGGTAATAATATGTTTATTCATTTTACAATATATACATACATCCAATACTCATGGATTACAAATACATATCCGATTACAGATTATGAAACGTATTGACAGGTCATAAAATCACAACATCCACTTAACTCCTAGAGAAAAAAAAAGAAAAACCTATAATCCTAAACCATAAATCTGACAATCTAATAACATACCCTCATACATAATCCAATGTAAAAATAAACATGCCAACATAACATACATAGACAATACAACACAACATAGAGACAACCAAAAACAAATGTATTAACCATATAGATCATTAAAAGGACTCCATAGAGACAGATACACTTCCGTACCATCTTTGTTCGCCAAAGAAACTTTCTCATATCTTGACAACAACTGCATTTCCACAAACCAATCTTCCACCACAGGCTTTTTCCTACTTTTCCAGACTCTTAGAATCAGCTGACTAGCAATCATCAAAGCTTTATCAATCCATTTATCAAACTCTATCGCAACAAGGCATCTTCCTCTACACAGTAGCAAAATCATACTCGCAGCCGACCCAGTAATAATTATGTTGAGAGTGATATCAATTCTTTTTTTTAAAGCTCTTTTTATTGATTTTCACAGGATAACAAGTAAACATCCCCCCCCCCCCCAACCCTCACCCCTCCCCACCGACAACAAGCTTGACCCCTTCAACCACCGTCCACACAGGCTAAGATTCTACAGTCAGTGCAAATCCAACAATCTCAATCGCTGTGGGCACCACATCACCTTAAAATCATCTTTGAGAACGTTCAATAGTTCCCCCCAATCTGCCGTAAAGCGCTGGACCTTATTATCCATGGCGTAAATCACCCATTCCAAGGCCACTATCTCCCACATCTTTCGGAACCAGTCTTGAATCATAGGGACCTCTGGGCCCTTCCATCTTTGGGCTATTAACAGCATAGCGGCAAGAGTCATTATAACTTTAGCTTTTTCCCTTCCTCTAGATTCTCCTGCCCCCGATTCCTCCAGGATGCCCAAAAGAATTTGCGCTGGAGTCCTTGTATCCTCCAGCCCAAAGGCCAGCCCCTGTGCCTCCCGTACTTCCCCCCAAAATGATGCAATTTTTGGGCATTTCCACTGTGGAGCCCGCCATCCCACAGCCCCTCCAGCAGTCTCCCGACACAGTAGGGTAAATCCTATGAAGCCGGACAGGGGTATAATGCCACCCAAACATAATCTTATACCAATCCTCTTGTAGGTGGGGTGCCTTGACCAGTTTAGGAATCCTCCTCCACAGCTTTTCCCAGTCCGTCCTACTGACCTCACATCCCAGGACCCGCTCCCATTCCTGCATGTAGGCCCATTGGACCCCCGCCCTAGAGCCATCCAGAATCTTATAGATGTTGGAGATGAGGCCCCTTGCCCCATCATTAGTAAGCAGACATTTTTCAAAGGATGTTGGGTCCCTTGTGGCCGCCTTCTTGACCCCTGGATGTAGTACCCAATGGCGTATCTAGGCATACCTCAACCTCTCTCCTTCTTGAACCGCAAAGTGCCTCTTAAAGTCGTTAAATGATAACAATTCCCCCCCAGCAAACATATTGCATCATTTCCGACAGCCACCCTCCTGCCACTTCGTGAAGGCTCCCCTCTCCAAACCCGGGGAGAAGTCCCCATTACCAAAGATGGGGGTGAAGGGAGACGGGAACGTGGTAATCCCTTCGGAGCCCGCCAGCCTGTCCCAGACATCAGCCATAAATTTAGTTATGGAACTCTCGTACAGGTGGCGAAGCCTATGCGGTTTTGGGAGCCACAGTACTTCTGCTAGGTTGCGATGCGCTACGGCCCTGTCCATCCGCACCCATAAGTTGTCCCACGTGCCTTCCTCCCCCCTCAGCCATTCCCTGATAATTCGAAGCTGTGTTGCCTCGTAATACAGCCGGAAATTCGGCAACGCAAGACCTCCCTTGCCCTTCGGAGCCATCAAAAGTCTGATTCCCACCCTAGGTCTTTTCCCCTCCCAAATGAATCCCTTAGTCAGCGTTCCCAACTCCCTGAAGTAGCTCGCCGGGTCTGGCTGCAGGACAGCCTGGAATAGATACAAAAGCCGCGGAAGTGTGACCATTTTAACCATGGCTATCCGCCCTATCCAGGACACCCTTAGATCTCTCCACCTTTGGAAATCCCTCTTGATTGTTTTAAGGAGCGGGGGAAAATTTGCCGTGAACCAACCCGCCAATGTCGCCGTAATGCTCACGCCCAGGTACCGAATCCCACTCGAGCTCCATAGGAAGCTAGTATTCGCCCTCAGGCTCTCCCTTTCAGCTACTCGAAGTGTTAAGTTCAAAACCTCAGACTTATTGGCGTTAATTTTTAGCCCTGAAGCCGCCCCAAAGGTTTCTAGGAGGGCCACACTCGCCTGTAATGAATCCCGTGGAGCCATGAGCATGAGCAGCATATCATCAGCAAAAGCTGCTACCTTATGTTGCTCTCCTCTGACTGGGACACCCCGAATCTCCCCCGTCTCCCGGAAAGCCTGAAGCAGCGGCTCCAAATAGATTGCATACAATATCAGGGAAAGTGGGCAGCCCTGCTTTGTCCCCCTCTGCAGGGGTATCTTTCTGGAGGCGACCCCGTTAACCATCACTCTAATAGAGGGCGCCTGATAATTAGCCTTGACTATCGACAGAAAGTCCCCCCCAAAGCCCATCTTCTCCATTACCCTGAAAAGGAAGGACCACTCCACGCAGTCAAAAGCCTTTTCCGCATCTAAGGCCACCAGGGCCGCGGGAGTGTGTGTTTTCTGCACTTTTTCAATTATGTGGGCCACTCGACGGATGTTGTCCGCGGTTTGTCTGCCCCTAATAAACCCGGCCTGATCAGGATGTATCAGATCCGGAAGGATGGAGTCAAGCCTTTTGGTCAATATCTTGGTGTAAATCTTAGCGTCAAGATTAATCAACGCTATAGGGCGGCAAGAGGCTCTCTCTTCAGGGTTTTTATTTGGTTTCAGGATTAAGGTGACCTTTGCCTCTTCCATGGAAGGCGTAATTCTACCCGTGAGACGAAATGAGTTAAACAGCGAGGTGAGATGCGGGACCAACTGCACAGTGAACAGCTCATAAAAGGCAGCTGTATAGCCGCCCGGGCCTGGAGCTTTACCTGGTGGCAGAGCCCTTATCACCCCCCGCACCTCCGCCTCAGCGATTTCTCGATTTAGGACTTCACTCATCCCCCTGCTAATTTCCACCAACAAGATTTTTTGGAGGAAGTCCTCCTGCCTGTCGCTTGGAGGATGTTGGGAGGTGAAGAGCGACTCATAGTACTCAGAAAAGGCCTCCTGTACTCCCTCATGGTCCGTGACCCATTCCCCAGTGGCCAACCTCAAAGCTGTTATCGCATTCCTCGTCCTTTTACCTCTTAGTAATTGCACCAACAATACTATGCAAAAGCCAATAGAACTTGGCTTTTGCATAGTATTGTTGTCGCACAGATAGTAAGGCCCTCTCCCACCTCTTAGTACGTAGGAGTTCCAACTGCCCGACCGACTTCCTATAAACCCGCATTGCCCTCCGAGAGGGGGTGCACCCCACCGCCTGCCTAGCCACCTCCACTTCTGCTTCTAATTGCGATTCCAACGCCTGCAGTTGCTTCTCTCGGTGGGCGGATATCGCTATCAATTCCCCCCTAAGGGTGGCCTTAAAGGCATCCCACCTCGTGTCCTCCCCAGTATCCCCATTATTGTTGGCATCAAAAAAGAACTTAATCTTCTCTTCAATGTCCTCTCTGATTACTGGATCCCTCAAGATGGCCCCTGGGAGTTTCCAGCCCCAAATCCCCTTCTCCTCCGACCCACATCCATCTCCAGAGAGACTATTTTGTGATCTGCAATCCCTATCGGCCCCGTGCCTACCTCCCGAATGGCTCCAACTAAAGCAACCGAGACCCATATGTAATCGATTCTGGATTGAGAACCGTGGACGCCCGACAAAAAAGTGTATCCCTCCTCGGCCCCCCTAAACTTCCTCCAGGCATCTCTTACCCCCAGCCTGCTGACCCTTTCCTTTCCTTCAAGTCCGCTGACATTACAGCTCCTCCCCCTCCCTGCTGCCACCTGTCCTATCCTTCTTCTTATCCCAAGCAGTGTTAAGGTCCCAAAGAAGCACTATTTGACCCCACGAGTGCTCTTCCAGCAACTTCAGAACCCGTTGCAGAAAGGGTTCCTGGCCCGTATTGAGAGCATACACTACCGCTATCGTCAAAGAGACCCCTTGACACTTCCCCTTTACTACAATATACCTCCCTTCCTTATCCCTAAGCACTTTGCAGGACCTAAAGTCTACTGTGTTCCTAATTGCCAGGGCCACCCTCCTTGCCTTACAGGGGGCCGAGGCGTGCAATATCTGATCAAAACCTCGCAATTTCAACCTGCCCTGGTCCTTATGGAGCAAGTGCATCTCCTGAAGACCCATAATATCTGGCTTCTCCTTTTGTGTGAAGTGCTCCAGCTTTTTCCTTTTGAGAGGGGTATTCAACCCCCTCACATTATGTGTTAGCCACTTAAGGGAACCCCCAGCGAAGGAGAATCGCCGTTGAGTGGGAGGGCCTCTCCCCATCGCCCTTCCAACTTTTGCTCGTCACCACCCCATCCAAACTCCCCCAAATCCCCCCTTTCCCACAACCCTTCCCCCCTGAAGGCTAATACCTTCCCACCCACTCCACCCGCCAACCTCAGGCATCCTCGCCCTTTCTGCTTCCAACATGGTTGCACCCCCTACAGCCCCTGCGAGCTTAGACACCCTATAGAGGCCCACCACCTCTAACAGCCCATGTCAAATCAAGACTACCCCAGGGAGCCGCTTCTAGCTTCACTGGATGTTCCATCACTCCGCCGACCGTTTCCTCTGGGACCCGTTTTCCTCTTCTCTCGAACCGTCGTCCAGTCTCAAGGCTTTGATCCAGAGCGACCACTCTGGCCCGGGAGGCCTGCACCGGGGGGGGGGGGGATCCTCAAGCTCAATGTGAAGAAGAGCAGCCCCTTCTTGGAGGGATGTGATTCGTCTTTGGGATCCCTCCCATTCAAAGAGCAAGCCAAAAGGAAAGGTCCACCTGTATCGAATTCCTCTCTCATTAAGGACCTTCACCACCGGGCCCATTTGTCGCCTCTTTAGGAGTGTACTGCTCGCCAGATCCTGGAAGAGAGCCATCAGCTGACCCTCGAACATAATTGGTTCCCGTAATCTCACTGCTCTGAGAATCGCCTCCTTCTGGGGATACCGAGTAAATGCGGCCAATACATTCCGTGGCCTCGCCGCCTGGCCCTTGGCCAGCCGTCCAGTTATATGCACACAATCCAACTCCACCGCCTCTGGACTGCCCTTCTCCAAGATGTCCGCAAAGATACCATGGAGTGTCGCCTTCAGAGTCTTATCGGGCACAGATTCAGGCAGCATTTTAACGCGTATGTTGACCCTACGGGACCTGTTTTCCAGGTCTTCCACTTGGAGTTCGAGATTCCTGGTGGCGCATCCAGCCTCTCTATAGCTTCACTATTTGCTGCGTTGTCTTTATCCACTTCTTGGAGGCCTTTCTCCAGGATGTCAGTCCTCTCGCCCAGTTGTCGTATCTCTTGCTTCAACTCCCCCACAGCTTCATTCAGGTCTGTGCGCATTAACTGCGCATTAACTGAAACTGTTCTTGGAAAGTCTTGGATAGATTTGCTTGCAAGGTGTGTAGTTCTCCGATGAACTCCTGTCTAGACATGTTTGCCAAATCCTCTGCTCGCCTTAGTGCGGGTTCCTCCCTTAACGTCTGCGCAGGTAGAGTCCGCCCCCTAATTCCTGGGGGCCCTGCGAAGCTATCCCGGGGGCTTTGCCCGCTTGCCTCCTCACACGCCGCCCAGGCCTGGCTTAGCATCGCTTGTTGGAAGGATGGAGTCCTCGCCGCACTGAACGTGCCTCCAGTGGTCGTATGCGGTCCCTCTGTTGCCTTTCCCGTCCCCTGGGGAGGCCGGAGCCCCCGATCCTCTCTCCCCACCTCCGAGGGGCAGGGGGAAGCGAGTCTCAAACTCTCCCGAAGTGCGGGGCGGGCCAGGCAAGCCGATGCCTGATCACTCCTCCTGGGTCGGCGAGGTCCTATCCTCCGCCGCCGGCCGCCCCCCGAGCCGCAGCCAGCAGGGCAGGAGGATATGGCTCCTCTCCTCGCTGCACCCGGGCACCCACCTCCAGGCTATCTGCCTCTGCTCCGCCACGCGGCTCCCAGCCTCAGAGTCCCAGTCGCGGGGCCTGCCGCAGGCTTCGACTTCCCAGTCCGCCACCACTCGTGGACCGCACCCTCCAGGGGGCGCCGGGTCCCGTAGCCCGAGGATCCGCCAGCGGAGGAGGCCATCCCTGGTCGTGATGTCCCGCGCCGCCGAGCACCGGCGGTTCTCCTCTCCTGATTGCTCTCCACGATACAGCTCACCGCAGGGCGGGTCAACGGCTGCTCCCTCCGGCGCGGCGAGGCACTTCCCAGGCTCACACCTCTCCGCACATCACCCGTCGCCCACGGGCGGGCCCGCTGCAGCAACCTCCGCAGCTCCTCCTCGCATCGCAGGTCCCAGCGCCACTTTCTCGCCTCGGCGCCTCCGGGACAAAGCTCGCCGCCAGCACTCTCCTCCCCCTTAAAGTCCACTGGGGGCCACTCAGTGCATAAACAGAGTCCGTTAAGTGGGTGGTGGGCACCTTACAAACGACGGGTCCAGGGAGCGCCGTCGGCAGAGCTACTCAGTGCCGGCGGCCATCTTGGAATCGTGATATCAATTCTATCCAAGACTTCCTTCCAAAAATGTTGCACCTTCGGACAATCCCAGAGTAAATGGAAAAAAAATTCCCCTATTTACTTCAGAGTTCCAACATCAGTATCTAATAATTTAAGTTTATGCATTCTTTTCAGGGTCCAGTATATCCTCCCAACAATCTTTTGCCTTATGAGCCTTAAACCCATGTCCACTTTTGACGTGGATCCCACTCTGAGTAAATCCTTCCACTCCTTTTCAGATATCTGTAGATTTATGTCATTCGACCACATCTCTCTCAACCTCAACTAGGAGTCTGCATTTTCAAGCCCCATATCCATACATTTCATATAAGTAGATACCCCATGCTCAGATCCATCAAACAACTTGGAAATTACTGGCGTCTCTTCTAAGTCTCTGTCAATCATATTCATTGTCTGACTTAAAATAGTTCTTAAATCAGAATAGTGAATCAGCTTGCTCCCATTCAGGTTATACCTTCTTTTTAACTCCTCAAAACTCAGAATCCTATTCCCTTCCAAAACATCCCGTACCTTAAGAATCCCTCTCTTAATCCAGCTATGCCTGTGTAGACATCTATTTTGCCTCTGTAATGCTTGGCTATGCCATATGGAAGCACCATGACTAAACCCAAAATATTGATTATTTTCTTTAAGCCAAGACACCAGAGCATTTCTAGGCCCCATAATTGACTGTAGCTTAATGTTTCTCCTTGAGATTGTTTCCAATTGTACGTATGGCATCTAAATGAAAAGGTCTGCAGATCCTCCTCTCTATTTCTAACCAAATTGGACCCGTCCTTTCCTCATTCTCAAAATAATGTGAGCCCTTCTTTTGTCATGACGCGCGCTCCATGGAAGCTATGGAGCCAATGGAAGGGCTGATTCCGTTCCTCCACCAGCGGTCTAGTCTCCCACGCACTGCACGTTACCGTCATGACGCATATAAATAGGCGTCACACGCGGTAGTCGATGCGTTGCAACCTTGCTTTCCTCGCCAGGTTCGTACGCTAGTGCTCCTTTCTGACTCCCCTTGTGAATTCCCGCTTGCTTCCTCTTGTCAGTCCACAGTGATTGCCCGTTCAGCTCCTAGCCCTTGTTCTCTCATGGTGCTTCCTCCTCCCCTCTGTTCCTCCCGCTTTGTAGCCCTGGTTCCTTCTTCCGCTCTAGTGCTTTTCTCTCCCTTGTTGTGCATACCTCTACGATTGTATGCTCCTTCCCACTGCAGCCTTCTGCAGGCCTCTTCCTCATTCCTCAGCTACGGTATCCATCCAAACAGCGCTCAGGATACGCACGCTAGCCCGACTCCAGCAGTGTCTTCTGGGAATTGTAGTCCTCTCATCTACTTCAACGGAAAGCCTTCAGCCTTGACATCCGTAGTGCTAACTACATCCAAGCACACCAGGGTTTTTCAGCCACGCTTTTCCCTGGAATTGGGGGCGGACTCCCTGAGGGCCCCCTCTGCCTTTCTGTCTGCCAGCGGGCAGGGTGGCTTCCAGTGGAGCTCGTCCCAAACTCAACAGGAAAGGACTGGACCTCTGGAGAGAAAGGAGAGCCATAGACACAGACAGTTCCTCAGAAGAACTCAGTACAGGTGAGGAGGAGGAGGAGGGAACCAAGGAGGGTATTTGTCAAGCAACCAATACTTCATCGCATGACATCTTTAAAAGAAAACCATTACAGTATTTAAAAAGATCTGGATACCCAAATCCTCACTCCGGTACCTCACGCAACAAAATATGCCTCGGAAAGCGTGGCCTTTGTCCAATTCCCCACATAAAAGCATGAAAAACCCTATCAATTTTCTTCAAATTCTTTTTCATAACCAATGAAGTACATGATTGAATAACATACAACACTTTAGGAAGTAACACCATCTTGATCGCATTTATTTTAGACCACAAGGTCAGGGTCAATCTGTCCCACTTTTTAACCACCTTTAAAATTTTACTAATAACCTTTTCCACATTCACCTTAACAATTTCCCTGAAATCCCTAACGATATGAACCCCCAGATATTTCACTCGCCCGGGGACCATTTGCAATCCCATGATTCCAGCACTCTCCTATCATATACAGCTGAGAGGGGAAATATTTCAGATTTATTCCAATTAATTTTTATGACCGGACAACCTTCCCACCTCTTCCATCATTGCTTTCAAAGCTGGGCCACAATCCAAGGAATTGGCAAGAAGTACAGTCATGTCATCCGCATAAGTTAATATCTTTAGCTCAGTGTCCCCTACTTGAATCCCTTGTATTGCATTATTTTGCCTAATATGCACAGCTGTGGGTTCTAGCGCCAAATCAAATAAAAAAGGTGACAGAGGACATCCCTGTCTAGTACCTTTTGTTAAAGAAAAAGCTCTTAATATCATTCCATTAACTTGCACCTTTGCATATATATCCATGTTTATGAAACTAATCGCTGAAGAAATGTAGGTCCAGACACATTACCCGTAATGTGTACTCTAAAAATGTCCAGTTGACCCTATCAAAAGCTTTCTCAGGGTCCAAAAAGGCCAATAGTGCATCTGATTCCCTATCATTATGTAAATGTATTGCATTCAAATTGTTCTAATATTGTCATATCCATATCTCCCCGGGATAAAGCCCACTTGAGATTTATCAATTAAGTCTCCCATGTACCCATATAATCTATTTGCCATACCTTTGTGAATAGTTTCAAATCCACATTCAACAAAGATATCGGTCTATAGTTCTCACACTTCCGACTATCTTTATCCTGCTTTGGAATCACTGTTATTAACACCTCCTTCATTGAGTCACACAAAGTCCCTTACAGAAGTAAATTATTGAACAGCTTACACAGTACTGGCGCTAATTACAAATAGTTTATAGAAATCTGATATTAACCCATCCGGCCCAGGTGACTTCCCCCCATCAAAATGTTTCATAGCCTCAACCACTTCCCATATTTCTATATCTGCTTCTATTTTACCATTACCCTCCAAAGATAGTTTTGGAAGCTTAATCTTATCAAAAAATATCTTTAAGTGCTCTGTACTTGGAAAATTGTCTTCTTTGTACAATCGTGAATAAAACTCACAAAACTGATCACATATCTCAGTGTTCTTCAGCAATACTCTCCCATCTTCAGTAATCAATGATGTAACACACGATTCCTCAACTAAAACCTTCAACTTATTAACCAAAATCTTCCCATTTTTCTCCCCAGATTTCCAAAACTTATGCTTACTAACGAACATTCACTTCTCATCCATTTTGTCCAAAAGATTCTTTATCTCCCCCTCTAACATTCTCAACTAATTTCTATTTCCCCTCGTATCAGAAGAAACACATTTCCTCTACAGCTCCCCAAGTTCTTCTTCCATTTTCTGTAATTTATCAAAACTCTTTGTTCTAGTGCTAGCCGACCTACTTATCAGCTCGCCTCTTAATACTGCTTTAAAACAATCCTAAACAATTTTGACATCAGTCGTATCAATATTATCCTCAAAATATCTATATAAATAAAAATGTAAATGTTCGTTTGTTCAAAATCTTAAATCTCTGAATGCTCTTCCCCGATTGCTTTGAAATTTTGACACAACGTTGCATTCGAATAGGCAAGTGTTTTTATATACCTACTATACATAGATTTCACACCTGTGACAGGTAAAAACATGCTTTTTCTGAAAAACAGCGCCATCTGTTGGACGTAAAAGCAACACACGCTATACTAAACATTTTACTGAAAAACAGCGCCATCTGTTGGATGTAAAAGCAACACACGCTAGAATGGCTCAAATACGTGCCGAGGAAGCAGCAGAGTGACGTGCAGCCAGACTTCAGGATGCACAGCTGCGAGCACGGCGATCGCGTTCTGCAGCTTCAGATCTGCTTAGTTTTCAACAGAATGAACGTGGCAGGTTGAGAGTGGCTGAAAGACGTCAATGAGAAACAGCAGATCCGTGTCAAACATGACTCCGTGTTGAGCAATCGGCGATTACAATCGCCTTGCATTCCGGTACAATGCAGTTGATGATTATAATTTGAGCCGGCATGTTCTCATCGGCACCATGACTGAAGTGTGTCCTTATTGCAAGGCTCTGAAATTTAATGGAGAAACGAAAGGAATGTGTTGCGCCACTGGGAAAATTAAACTGCCTCAACTTGGAGAACCTCCAGAGCCATTAAAACTACCCACAAGCATTGTGAAATTAAACATATTAGAAACGGGCACTTTCTCTTTTCTTTCTTTTCCATTTAACCAGACTGAGCCACAGCAACGCGTGGCCGGAGACAGCTAGTTGATTAATAAACCTCTCCAATCCCGGAGTGACGTATCTTTCAGAATTCCCGCTTGTAATCTCCATCTCTTTGGTTTAACTTTCAAGCCTCTGGCTTTCATCTGCATGTCAATCAATGAATGATCAGAAATAACCTTTTCCCGAATCTCTGAGCATGTCACATTACAGACCAATCGATCAGTCATAAGTATATAATCAATTTGTGAATACGATTCATGCACTGGCGAATAAAAAGTATATGACCTATCCACCTGGTGCAATTCATGCCATATATCTACTAGATCAAACTTTTCTTTTGTATGAACCCCCCGGAGTTCACTACTAATTCCACAGCTCGACTTCCTATCCAGCATACTATCAAGCACAACATTAAAATCTCCACCTAGAACCATGTTTTACCCATGCATTTCCTTTAGCATCTCACCCAATTTGGTAATTTTTATTGACTTTCCAAGGAGTGAAGTAAAGGATACATCTATATAGTCCACGACTTTCACAAATACACATTGATCTCCCTTGATGCCTACACAGCGCCTTGATTCCTACGGGTTTAGCGGGCTCTATAAATGACAACAAAATAATGTAATAACTAGAAATACACAGCAAGTGTATAAATAGAACAAATGACGACAGCACCGATACAAAGGGGCACGTTGACAAGGACAGACAACACACACCCGTAACAAAAGAGGAAAACAAAAACAAGGGCGGTGGTGGGCGGGGAGGCCTAGTAGCCAGTCTCCAGGGCTGTTCAGCAATCACCCTGAGGTGCAAAGGGGCCTCTGCGTCCTTTGAACATGCCTAATCCCAGATGGACAGGATTACAATTATTTGTCCTCATGCCACCACCTGGCAAACTCTTTCCAACTATTGTCATGCTTCGTCCCACTTTCCTCCTCTCAAACTTCATCCGTTTATCCCGGTTCAGAACCAGATCACGCTGTGACCGCCTGCAGTCACGTAGACGGGCTAGGGCCTGAGCGTGCATGGCCTGCCCAAAATCTGTAAATGCCTACTCAGCAACGTTTGCTTAAGTGAAAGGGGTTGCTTTCTTTGGGGTGCTCTTGGCAGTGCTTTCCCTGAGGCGAGTGAGTCCAAGGAATACGTCCCCTGATTCATTGAAGCAGGACCGTCATAGGGGATATTTTTTGCAGACCCCAATTGGATATCCTAAACTAAAAGACTGTCCCCAGATGTGCCCAGGCCCAGATATTTCCCAGACAGGTTATGCACCTGGAAGAGACCGCAGGAGCACAGAGGCCTTACCAGGCTCGGACTGGTCTATAGGGCAATAAGCCAATGCCCGGACCAAAAACGCAAAATGCTAGCGTGGGCCAGTTTTTTGGGTCAAAGTGGGCCACCTTTTTGGCCAACGTGGACAAGTTTGATGAGTTACTTCACCATGCGGTTAGTAGTTTTTGACCATTGTTACTGAATACATATTCTTTTAATTGAACAATTTGCATCACATTTTATCAACAAAAAATACCTTTTGGTACTACTCAAACAGTCTGTCACAAAAGGAATGAATTGCCATTTGCAACTGTGGGCCACTTTTTCATTGGTGTCCGACCCTGGGTCTTAGGCACCCTTTCCACTTTTTCCAGTTTGAGTTACATTATGTGTTGGGACACCCCAAAAATATACCGTGTTTGTGCCCCAAAATGCATTACCTTGGCCTGGGTCTGCCAAGTTCACGCTGCTTTGAATCAGCGCTGTCGTTTTCAGCAGTAAATCTCATTAGGCGCAGGGAGATGGCGTCCGTCTGGACATGGCGACCGTGAGCTCAGCTCCACCTGCCCCGTACAGCAGTGGGGGAGATTACAGGAGCTCAGAGCAGCATGGTGGCGCGAGTCTAGGCTCCAGATGGCGTTAATTGCATTATCGGCCCTGTCGCCCCACATTGCACCTCCGTTACGTCCAAAAGGTCTTCCTCAGCACAGGGGTGGGGGCGGAGGGCTAATTACACAGTGATCCAAACCCTGCAGTCTGCCCTGCACCCCACGCTGGGCGGGTGCACGGAGCCGTCGTGCTGTTGCCTTGGTGGGGAACAGTTGGGCAGGTCAGACTATGGGGTCAAGCCCTAAAGACTGAGATTATAGAAATATCTAGCTGTGATTCGTCTGTGCATAGTATGGTTTGTCTGAGGCGTCGTTGACCGGATGAAGGGCCTCCTCTGAGGGGCAGATACGGGGGGGGGGGGGGTGGGCGAGGGAGTGATTGAGAGGGGGGTGTAGTGTAATCATCAAAGCACATGGATCTGATTTAGCTTGCAGAGTTGCACCATGGGAAACTCCAAAATAAAAGCTAAATAAAAAATCGATGTCACCTTTTGAAAGGGGTGGGTAGCTCAGTTGGCTAAGCACCGGCTGCAGAAATCTTTTATCCGAACTGCAAAGCACTGGTTTGAATATCGATGGGACTGAGTGAATTATTAACCATTTGTAGTTTGAAGAGTGGCTTCATTCGTGAGGGCAATGACAGCGCCCATCGTTTGTGCATCGAACGAGAACGAGTTTGTGGGAGGAACTATTCAATGGCCACTGTCATTCTTAATATGGAAATTGCCATGTATGTAATACAAGACATGCGTTGGCTTTCTGACTAGACAGACTGGAACTGAGCCATAAAAAGTCACGCCGGGCACAGGGTGACATGGTCTACAACCTGTACCTCTCCCGTTACAGACTGATCCACTATTTCTGCCATCACATCGTACCCCACCCCGTGAAGGGAGCTCTGGTCAACGGGCTTTAAAAAAAAGAACTAGCCAAAAGTACCCGTTCTACAAACGGGTTCTGTAGACAGACATGATAGCATTCTTAATAATGGTTGAACATCAATGATCCTGTAGGCCGATATTCCAATTCACTTATCTCTTGATGTGCTTTGCAACCCAAAGTAAACTGCACTGAGAATGGGCGCATGTGGCTGGTGAACGTACCCTGGAGCAGACATTGGGGAGAGGCAAGAGTTAGCGTTCTGCTGCATACTGGGACGTTCTGTGGTCTCTCCCCACCTGTCGCCTCACCCTGGCGTGGTGCAGTTCATTGCGGTGCATTGCGGTGCAAATATCTTGGAAACTGTACATCCTACAGGACCTTGAGTTTTGTTCCTCGTGTCGAGACTGCTCCTTCTACGAACCCATTGATGTTTTGCAGATTTCAGGTAGCCGTCTCATATGTGAAGGTGCTGAAATCCAGGGAAAGGGGTGCAGTGTCTAAAAGTCATGAGCCAGTAATGTCCGGAGGGTCCTAACAGATAACTATGCAAACTTTGGTGCAGATTGGTGAAACAGTGTGGAATTGTATAAGGAACAACGCTTTGCCAAGCCATACACCCACAAACACATTTTGACTTTTGCTGAAATCTGGGGAAAGGGGTGGTGTGTCCAAATGTAGGGTGACCAGACGTCCTGGTTTTGCCGGAACCGTCCTGGTATTTTGCCCTTGGTCTGGCATCGCAAGACTTTTTTGAGTTTTGAAACCAGGTCCCGGGATTTAAGGATGGCTGGCTATTGTCCCAGGTTTTGCCGGTGACCTTCGAACAAATGCCGAAATCGGGCAGGGGGAGGGCATGAAATGCTTGCGTTTCACTTGCGTTTCATGCCCTCCACCTTCCTCCATGACTTTTCTCCTCCAATGAGAGCTTTGAGCTTTCAATGAACACGTACTTACACGTACTTTGTGTGGAAAAGTTGCCGACATAGAAGTAGGGCTACAGTTTAATTGGAGTCCTATGTGTCGAAACTGTAGTCCTATTTCTATGCCAGTGGCACTTCCTGGTTGTTTATTTTAAAAATCTGGTCACCCTACCAAATGTCATGTACCCAGTAATGTCCAGAGGGTCCTAACAGATAACTGTGCAACTTTTGGTGCAGATTGGTGAAACAGTGTGGAATTGTATAAGGAACAACGCTTTGCCAAGCCATAAACCCACAGACAAATTTGGACTTGTATTAATATAGATAATGTTCAGTTTAAATTTGGGATGGAACTCCATACACTTTAAATGCCTCTGGAGTAGATTGCCAAAAGTTTGCTCATGCCTATCGTCACTTGTGCTAAAAAAAAAGATGCACTCTATTATCAAAGTCCAACCTCGGTTTCTACCACCTTCACATAGCCACACTGTAGAATCTATCACTTTTGAACAAGCAATCCTTAAAAAACTGGAGGAAATAGAGACCAGGCTACCATTCACCCATGACAATTGCACCAAAAAACAACTTGAGGCGCTTACCGCACTATCCAAGAATGATAAAATCATTATAAAACCGGACGATAATGGCGGGGCAATTGTGATCCTAGACACTACCGACTATGACAAAATGCTCAATGCTCTTCTCACGGATGCAAATGCGTATAGACCTTTACCAGTGGATCCACCCGCTTCGATTCGAGCACTGATAGCACCAGTGGTGGATGAAGCCAAAGCTGAGGGTTTCATTTCAGCACACAAAGCTAGTTTCCTGATGCCTGATCATCCAAGACTGCTGGCGTTTTACGCTTTACCTAAAGTTCACAAGGGACAAACTCCCATTCCAAGGAGACCGATAGTATCGGGTATACAATCCATTCTGGAACACTTGTCCGAATATGTTGATTTCTATCTGAGGGATGATATCCCCAAAATGGCATCATATGTCAAGGACTCCACGGCCATGTTGGTCTTGGTCGACAGTCTCACCTTCAATGATATGACACAGTGGCTAGTTACCCTCGATGTGGAGGCCCTCTACACGAGTATACCTCAACAGGAAACCATAGAAATGGTGCGAAGACATCTAGCAAGAAAAGACTTACCACGTGGCAAAGCAAACTTTATCACTGAATTAGCAGAGATTGCCTTAACAAAAAACTTTTTTGTATGTAATGACACGTTTTACCAACAAATCTCGGGGACTGCAATGGGTGCTACCTTCGCACCAAGCCTCGCGAATCTCTGTGTAGAATATTTCGAGAAGGAACATGTATACTCTAACACTAATCCATTCCTAGAGAATATTAAAACTTGGAAGCGCTATATAGATGAATTTTTTCATGATTTTCGAAGGTACTCAAGGTGATCTAGATAGTTTCCACTCCTGGATAAATTCGTGCAACCAACATCTCAAGTTCACGATAGAGTCAGACAAGAAAGAAACACATTTTCTAGACCTCCATCTTATTTTTCAAGAGGGACATCTGACATCAAGGGTGTACAAAAAGACAACTGACCGGAATGCCCTACTGACATATACCAGTTATCACCCGCAGGCCTTATGGGACAACTTACCCTTCGGGCAGTTTTTAAGATACTGCCGTACCTGCACCAACCTAGGAGATTTTCAAACACAATCAGCAGCTTTGAAGAAACAACTACTGGCAAGAGGCTACCCGAGAAAAGTGGTCAATGATACACGGAAGGGAGCAAGAAACATTAATGAGAAACCACGCTTCAACACCATGGGAAGAAGGAAAACACTGACAAAATTACAGCGGTCCTGAGCTATTCCCCAGTATTTAACATACTAAAAAAGGAAATCATTAAATTGTGGCCAATCCTAATTACAGGAAAACAAACTATCCCGCTCCCTCTTTTTTCAATCAAAAGGAGAAGAAACATTAGGGATATGTTAGTCCACACTTTGAAAGAACCAAATGTAGATGATGCCAACACCTTATGAGACCTTCCAGCAGCCACTGGACACTCACCATGTGGTACATGTAGTGTGTGTACACAAACTACAAGAAGCAAGAGTGTAGACATTGGGTGGAAGACCCCCTGGCAACAGCGACAATTCAGCAACTGTAACAGCAAGGGAGTAATCTATATGATCACATGCCCGTGCAAATTAAAATATATTGGAATGACTTCAAGACCAGTCAAAAAACACCTCATTGAACACAAATCGTGTATTCGAACCAAGAAGATCATAGCTCCCATGGTCGCCCATTTCGTCGAGAAAAACCACACAGCTAAACAATTTAGGTGGACCGTTCTTGAAAAAGTAAAATTACCAACCAGATGAGGAGATTTTAACAACTTGCTCCTAAAAAGGGAGCAGCAGTGGATCTTTCTTTTGGACACTGTGAGACATGGTTTAAATGAAGAAATCCAATGGAATGAACTGGCTTTCATTAAATAAACAATCAGGGAAGAGATTACATTTATCAAGAACATGGATCCATGGGCATAATAATGGTTTTATGCCAATTTACCTGACACTGATACACATCGGGACCACCGACCCACAAACCCCTCCCTTTGTGACACATACTATGTTTCACATACTTTGCCTTGTCCTATAATGCTTATACTTGGGAACCCCCTCCATTCTACACATTTGTATCTGCACTACAATAATTACCACTTTGATGTGGGTTATGAGCGGGACTAGTTTTCACCACTAGTGTTCATAATATGGAAGTACATGTACAGCCTGACCGGGGCTTTCACTTGTTGGGCATTTTGCCCATGCATCGGTGTCTAGCAATACAGCAATGATAATCCATATCACTCGTAGACAGACACTGCCTGGTGCATGTTTTTGCACCTTCTATAATGGCCGCCAAGCAACAGTGTATGAATCGGCTTGTCTCCGCCAAAAATGGCTGACAGGAATCTAATCTAACAATAGTCCATCCTCTATGTTTGTCCGCGGGACAAAAACATGGAAGTGACCACACACTGCCTTTTCGGGTGCACTTACGTGCGAGATTCCTCACGGAGCCTCGCTGCCCTGAGCGCCTCATAGATGCCACATTAGGTAAGTGACTTGATCTGCCTGACAGTAGCACAGCGCGGTTTCGCATAAACTAGATGCCATAGTGCGTATACCATTAGACGCCATGCTCATGCAGCCGTCAGAGCTCTTGCGAATATAACTGTGTTTTCCCCGGTTGATATTGTCATTACACCTACGCGTTCCTCCAAGTAGAACACATTTAAATGGACCATGTGCTCATGTTATGATTATTTTGAAATGCACAGCACAAAACCAGCATGATTTAGTCTTGCAGGATGCCGACGTAAGAGTAATGGCAATGTATATATGCTCACGCAGTTTTGTGTAAATCTAGATCCATACTGCTGACACTATGCAGAAAAGCAGTGAATATGGATATATAACACAACATGGTTTGCTAACTCACTGCCTTGATACAACATCAGAGGCGATGCACAGATGCCCACGTGGCTTTGTTGAAATCAAGGCCTGCACTGTGCACATAATGTATAAAAGCACTGTATATGTATACATAATACAACATGGTTTCCTAATTCACTCCTTTACAGCTCATTGTGGTCAGGATTGAGTCCAAGTGAAAATCCAAGGAGTACCATCCACTCTCACCATGCCGTTAGAAGAAGAAAATACAACATCATAGTGGGAATGAATATACCCAGAGGTAATTCCTGCCTATTTTCTCCATTCTTACGGTGGCTAGAATATAAAAAAGCATAAGCATGCCCGTTGCACTGGCACGCCCCTTTACTCTCCATTTGGAGATTTCACTTTACGATCACTATGTCGGGTTACCTTTGAAACAAGAAGGTGCACAAGGGAATCACATGCACGTACCATTCAAGAATTAAGATAAAGGGAGTTTTTCTGTGCCATATTTTTGGGCGCGATGCACATACCCTGCACCAGTGGTGTTGGGACTCGGGTTTTTAAATGCCTACAGAGGCAAACAACCTTTGCAGTGGCAAAAGAGCATACATGGCCAAACTAATAGACATAGGTTGTCCTCCTAACTCGGCTGCTAAATAGGTCCTTTCTCTCCCTAGGTGGTTGGTGGGCCCCGCTACTACTTGCGGATAGAAGATGCAATCTGAACAGATAAGAAATTGGTCCTGAAGAAGATGATAAAATCAAGATATCATCGAAACCGGTCGACCTGACATTCGACAGATGCCTTCAACAGAAAAGACACCGTCTAACAATAACTGACTTTTTTTGTATGATATTTGATATATGATATTTAAGAGGCACCTCAGATCAATTCCTAGAAAATGCCTGCACCTATCTTGTAAACTGGTGCTAGATGCATTGTTTTAAGGTTTCCTCAGTAGTAATTGATACTTGTGGTATAACCATAGATGGAGGGGGGAAGCACACACCACGGAGGGTGAATAAAGCCGGAAAATCTCCCGTTGGGTGTCTCTTTACCCCATTGTTCTGTCTTTTTAAATGTCAAAATTTCAGTTTTAACATTTTTTGGTGTGTTTTTGTCTTGAGATAGCCCAGCCATCATCTGGGCTTCTTTTGACTAACCATCCATTGTAGAGCTAGGGTGAGTTCCCTCTTCTACCTATCCTCTGTTAGATAGGCTGGCCACCACAAGCATCCTAGGGAGAGTCCATCCTGCAAGGTCAAGGTGTTCTTCCAGTCAGAGTCACAATAGGTAACACAATCAAATTAGTCCTTGCTCTTAAAGATTTGTGTGGCAATTGTACTCAGTATGTTGGTCTAGATTCTGTCTTGTGTGATACTATGTTAGATAATGACAGAAAGGCTTTGATATCCTTGGAGGATTAGCTATATATTCAATTCAGTTTCTCCACACCTGTATGTGTTTTGCTTCTCTATTATCAAAGGCCATTTCAATTCCCACATCATAGATGCGAACATTCAGATGCCATTTTCCACCCGCTTTGTACATTTGGGCAAATTAGGAATTTAGAAACGGGATGCGCGTCTAAATACGCAGAAAGCAAACACACTCTCTTGTGCATGAGGAGGCGCAATGCATGACAAGAACATTTCTGATTGGTACAATTGTTTAAAATTGTAAAAAGCAGTGGTTTAATCTACGGCTAGCCCACAAACTTAGGTGAGACTTTTTCCTTAATTTTTCTTGATGTTTCGCAATGACAGCCTTTTAGAAGACCTGTCACTGTAAAAATGCACGTGCAGTGCCTACACTGGTGATGGGAGCTTCTAACACATATGTATGCAAGCAGGCTGGCCAGTGCATCATTTACATTGATGCACAACCCCCAAGAAATGCGCAGTTCACTTTTGTGAATAAGGTGACTTGCACATTTCCTACAGTGGTGCAAGAAAAGCAAGGGCATCCTCTGCGCTTTTTAACTTGCGTTACATTTAAGAATCTTCCCCTCTGTCCTTTGCGCATGCCCGCCATCTTGTATAGGGCATACTTCCGGTTTACCATTGCAGAGTCAAAGTTGAAAAGAGGCGCCTCCCCTGGAAAGGAGAGGTTATGGTATTTTACTGCAAACTAATTCGGCGTGCTGTTACTTCTGGGGAAGCCTTGTGGCACTAAAGGGAGTGGTAACTCAGGGTGCACAGGAGCAGGTAAGTTATTACTCTACAGATGTTCAGTGAAATGGAAGGTTATGAAAGGTAACATGATGAAAGTGCTTCTTATCCATGTCGAGAACGTGATCCAAAGCTCAGCTGTTGTGTAGGAAAAGGCATACTACAAGAGTAGCATTCTCAAGCCGCTTTATTCTACATCTGTTGCAGGCGTTGCATCATGCATTTAGAAATACATGTGTGCAAACTATTCGCATAATGCAAATGCGACACAACCAAAGTCAAAACAACCTGCACTTTACATGAGAAGTGATATACAGATGAGTGTGGCTCGGAGTCCCCCTGCTGAGATAGCCTCCCCTGGCCACAGCTGCAGCCTGGGAATGTGTGGGGAGTCATTTTAAAATTGCACGGAGGGGACTGCCAACATTGGTACTTATATGCTATTTCCACTTTTCCAAAAGGTAGTGCAAAATCAAAGCGGAAAAACTAAAACAAAAAAGTTAAAATGTTGCCTGCCGCATGGCAGGTACATTTACAATGGCTTCTTATGGAATCCTTCTGATTGTATCAAGTGCTAAAAACAGACAGATTCCATAGTAACTTTTAAAATATAGGGGGGGGGGTAGACCTGGTTGAGCTAAATACCACACCTTAAATTTGTACATTGGTAATTTCAATAAGCACATCTTTAAATTGATGAACAAGGGCAGGCAAGCAGAGACCATAGTTAATGTGAAACTCAGACCCCAGGCCTTACAGAAAAAGTTTTGTATTGTAACAAAACTAGCCACCTGTGCCTCAACCCAATAAAATTCTATTTGATCAGATAATCCCAACACCAATACTCCTAATTAGGCACTCCGGGCCTCATTTACAAAAGCACTTTTGAATGGGAAGACACCATTGAAAACCACTTTGTAAATCAGGCTCCCAGTGTTTTATTGGACAGCCAACACTTGTTTCGACCCTTGAGGCCTTCATCAGGGTTGTGTACCAAATTAATAGATACATTTTGCCATACATTATTATACAATATAAAATAAAAACCGAACAAATTGGCACATATTCACAATAATGTGGAATGAAAGAAAATTAAACACGGAAAATAAACAATACCCAATGGTTATGTGAAAAAGAGAAAAATAAACAAGGTTTCCAATTTAAATTGTTAGTAAACACCCACAATATTCACCACAAATGAATCATAATTCAATAATTTCACACAGCATAACAAACATTAGTTCTACCACATTTCAATTGGACCCAAAAATTAATAGGGATAAGGTCTGGAGAGAGGAAATAGGAAGAGAGAGAGAAAAACAACAACTCGCTATTTGTCAACAGGGATTAATTGCCAATAATACCATCACATTGTATAACTCAAATATAATTCCTTACTGCCTTTATCCACTAATTCAATGTCATAAGTATATCTGTGCAAGAACACCTCATGTGCAATTCCCATTCTATATGGACTGCTTTGGCTTAACCCAATTTTGTCACCACTGTGCAAACACTATTCCCAAAATATAATGATTAAGCAAATATAGTCACCTGATCTTATTTTCACAAATCTTCAGCAAAGGTTTTTTGCGGACTCTTCACACTCAAATCCTTGGTAGGATAACTTCCTATATCTTAAAAGAGAATTTTGTATTTGTGTCAGCAAACCTGTTAATACCATCCATCAATTGGTTATATCATAAATGATAAGTGATATGAATGATTAAAGGCCTTAAAGGCCTCTGTATTGTAAAACCAGACCTCTATGGCCTGCTTGATTGTTTAATCTTAAAATGTCAACGTATCCTGATGATGTGGGACAAATATCCCAAGTTCTAGATTCAAGCACTCCAAACTACTCAACTAAAAGAATGGAAGACACAAAATGCCTAGTCACATAGTTCGACACTGTTCATCTATCTAGAAAACAAACACCTACTTTGAGAACATGCTCACTTCATGTATAGGGTTGTTAAGCCCAAAAACCTGGTGGGACAGTGCAGTGTTCCGTGTGAAGAAAATGTAGCGGCTGCCATCTTTTTTGATGGTTATTTATATCCAGTGTGACGTTGCACGTCCAGCAGCTGCGGTCACGCTGTAATTAACATAAGTAAATAATGTTGCGTCCCAAGGGACGTCCTGACTGTACTGCAAAAGTCAAATGAATGGAGCGCAAGGCGCTGACTGCAATATATCAGACTTGTCAGTACTGCTGTATGTTGTTAAAATTAGGAAATCTTCCGGGGAAAAGGCATAAAAGTTGACATTGATAGTACGGCCCTTCGCCAATCATATATATACACCGAAAAGAAGTGTGTCCATCGATCGCTAATCAAAAAGACTGTTCTGAACTCACAAAGAGCTGTATTACCTATATCTGAACACTAATCCTTATTCTAAGCTCGCTCTAATTCACATTAAAATGTGACGTGTATGGTGTATGTACCTGTTATTAGATTGTTAGTTCATCACTGCTAATGCCCTGTGAGTCAATAATGTTTCTAATAATTGGGGACCAACAACCATATATGTACAGCACGGAGTATGTCATGCTATAGTGCACATTGACACTAACCAAATTTTATCCACAAATCATCTACTAGGGAAACAATATATATTAAGAGACAACCATGTATCACACAATCGTCCAAATTTAACAGGCGATATCTCACAATTTAATTCATCCAATATATAAATTATAGTACCCAACTGCCAAAGGTAGTGAGATCCTGCCCAATAATCACTAGCCTTATCTGTCGGACACACATTGATACTTAAATCTGTGCCCATCAGATTGTTCTGTGTCTAATTTGGACCGCCTATCCCTTGTTATATGCAAGAACCCAGTGCAAATTAATAGAAGTCGCACTTTAGAAAAAGCGGGAGATATTTGAAACTGCAGTTAAATCACAGCTATGAAAAACAGTATCTATGCGTCAAACATGTTGGGTCGTTCAAGTGTACATGTCCAATTAGAGATTTCTAAAAATAACATCTCATTAGAAGCAATCTGATTGACCCTTGTGTTTAGCATGTGGGAAATCTGTCAATTACTCTTTGGTGAAACATCCCAATGGTAGCACCTATGTCTGCTTAAAAAACTAACTTAATTGATAAGGAACTTCACCTACTCTATGAGTATGCTCAAAAGCTAATTGAATATGTTATTTGCTGCACATATACAGAGCAACAACCTACACCATTGCTTCTTAAACTTAGAAACTCTCAATTAACACACATGCCCAACATGTCTATTATTTCATTAGATAATGCAGCGTTATGCCTGAAAATGTATTAGTTTGAGTTGCTCAATTCTGGTATGTTGCATTTTACATACTCTATTTATAGATTCAGCCCTGATTCGATAAGCTTTGCACTTGGCATTTGAAACACTAACAGTTGTCGTAGTTTCATGTACTCATCTGAAGATATAGTGCTGGCCACACTACCTGAATTCATTTTCTGAAACAATCCAGTTCTAAAATAGAAAGCCACAATATCCGCAAAAAGATTTTTTGTAATGTTATCTCACATACAATCCATGACAGAAATACTCCCATTTCAGGGTCTGTATTAAGACCTCTTCCAATTGTTCAGAATTTGCAGATCACCCTCGCCTCAATTTTTTAAAATTATTTTTCGCTGTCTCCTCCCCGAGGCTTATGCTGTACAGGTTTCAGTCAGACAAACAGAATTCCTGATGTGCCCTGAAGTTGATGATTTTCCTGCCAATGTGTTGAGAGCTGCAGTATTGCATCATCCTTCCATAGGGCACACAGATGTTCCTGGACTCTTACATGCAACTCTCAAATGGTTCTTCCGATATACACCAGTCCACACAAGCATATAATACCATACAATACATCCTCGGGCCTGCAGTTAATAAAGTCCCTGATTTCAAAGGGTTCCTTAACATTGATATCATTACTCTTCATTTCCCTTCCATAATGGCAAATCCTGCAAGGGCCACATCTGAACAAACCTCACAGATTCTTATGTAAGATGGGCTGAGTGGGGTTCTCGAGGTGGGCGCTCTGGTAGACACAAACGTAAGACCTCTAGCAATATAATCATGGCCACCTGGATCTAGTGTCAAACTGGGGCCGTGTTTTTGAAATATCTTGAACATATTATGGCCATTTGCATTTGGATGACTCAGTGATACATTGCTGTTTCTTAATTCATATATATATTGTTTCCATGTAGGAGAATTTGAGGATAAGATTTGGTTGGTGCCAATGTGCGCTATAGCATGACACACTCCGTGCTGTACATATATGGTTGTTGGTCCCTAATTATTAGAAACATTATTGGCTCACAGGGTAATAGCGGTGATGAACTAACAATCTAATAACATGTGCATAAACCATACACGTCAAATTTTAATGTGAATTAGAGCAAGGTTGGAATAAAGATGAGAGTTCAGATATAAGTTATACAGCTCTTTGTGAGTTCAGCAGAGTCTTTTTGTTTAGCGATCACTGGAGACACCTCTTTGCAGTGTGTATGTATGATTGGCGAAGCGCTGTACGATCAATATAAACTTTTATTCTTCTCGCGGGGAGATTTCATAACTTTAACAACTTTCAGCAGTACTGATGAGTCTGATATCTTAAAGTCAGCATCTTGTGCTCCATTCGTTTCACTTTTGTAGTACAGTCAGGACGTCCTTTGGGATGCAACAGTGTTTACTTATATGAATTACAGCGTGACGTCCGCCGTCGGACGTGCAACGTCATGCTGGATATAAATAACCATCAAAAAAAGATGCCGGAAGCCTTTTCTGCACACGGAACGCTGCACTATGCCACCAGAGTTTTGGGCTTAACAACCCCATACATGTAGTCAGTATATTCTCAATTTGGGTGTTTTATTTCTTGATAGATGAACGACGTAGTGATATGTGACAATGGATTTTGAGTCTTGCATTCTTTTAGTTGAGTAGTTTGGAGTGCTTGAATCTAGAACTTGGGATATTTATCTCACCTCATCATTGAGAAGGATACGTTGAAACTTTAAGATTAAGCAATCAAGCAGGACATAGAGGTATGGTTTTACAATACAGAGGCCTTGAAGACTTTTAATCATTCAGATCACTTATAATTTGTGATATAACCTGTTGATGGATGGTATTAACAGGGTTGCTAACACAGATACAAAATCTCGTTCAAGATGTAGGAAGTGATCGTATTAAGGATTTGAATGTGAAGGGTCCACAAAAAAACGTTTTAGATGATCCGTGGAAATAGGATTAGGTGAACATGCTTGCATAATAATTATAAGTTTGAATAGTGTTTGCAGAGTGGTGACAAAATTGGGTAAGCCCTAGCAGTCCATCTAGAACGGGAATGGCACATGAGGTGTTCTTGCACAGATATACTTATGACATTGAAGTAGCGGACAAATGCAGCAAGGAATTCGTTTTGAGTTATACAATATGGTGCTATTATTTGCAATGAATCCCTGTTGACAAGTAATATGGTGGTGTTTTTTCCCTATCTTCCTATTTCCTCTCTCCCAACCTTATTCCTAATAATATTTGGGTCCAATTGAAATGTGGTCGAACTCATTTTTGTTATGTTGTGTGAAATCATGGAATTGTGATTCATTTGTGGTGAATATTATGGGTGTTTACTAACAATTTGAATGGGAAAGCTTGCTCCGTTTGTCTTTTTCATACAACCATTGGATATTATTTCTTTTCCATGTTTAATTTACTTTGCATCAACACTATTGTGAATATGTGCCAATTCGATTTTTATTTCATATTGTATAACAATTGATGCCACAATTTGTCTATCAATATGGTACACAGCCCTGATGAATGACTTTTGAGGGTCGAAACAAGTGTTGGCTGTCCAATACACCATAGAGTGTCTTATTAGGAGTATTGTTGTTGGGATTATCTGATGAAATAGAATTGTATTGGGTTGAGTCGCAGGGGGCCAGTTTTGCTGCAATACAAACCTAGATTACATGGGAAGGCAATTCTTTTGTGCAGGCATAAAAAATCATCCTGCTGTAAAACCAGGTGTTGTTTAAAGGCGGCGGAGAAATGTGCATCAGTAATGTTAAATCCATTTCGTACCCCTACTCTGCTGCCCAAAGCCCACCATAATCTCCTGGAGTGAAAAAGTAAGGCGTAAACAGAAAACTCCTTGCTTTTACACCCTGTTTTTGCACTCACGCCTTAGACAATAACCTCCATAAAAATATCAGAGTCCATTATGACAATGAGGTTCCTATCTTGTAGGATGTATTCAAAGATCCCATACTGAAGTCCCTTTCACACGAAAAGCAGGATTTTTCGATGCTAACCTAAAAAAGGCTTTGCATGTGTGATTACAAATGAAAACTGAAGAGCCCTCTGAAAAAGGCCTACCTATCATTACCCAAGGAAAGCAGCATTTTTATTCACAAAGCAAAAAGAAAAATCAAAGGTCCCTGTCCGTTTCACATGAAAAACAGGATTTTTATACACAATGTCACAAAACGGCAGGCATGCGTATTTACAGTTTAAATGTGAAAAGGGTACCACTGATAACCGGAAAATTGTCAGGGAAAAAGAAATGGTGCGTGTTGACAAATAGGAATGTATATTACGTTTTGCATACAAAATACCATTGACATTTGAAAAGCCACTTTGGTTTCCATGGAAAAATGCCAGCCCAAGGCAAACTATTTTTGCTGGCTGTGGGACACTTCACTACCACTTCCCCCACTACCAGTCTGCATTTTATATCCCCCATTTAAATACAAACTGCAATGAGGGGTCCTACTAAAGGTGTGGAAAACCCATTGTTCCCCAGACTTGCTGGCTCTGAAGGTTAGTTAAGTGTGGGGGAAATCAGAATTGCCATATGTATTTGGACCAATCTTGAAACCCTACTGCTAGCCTTTCAAGCACGCAGGAAAATCAACATTGCACAGCACTACATTTATAATTGTTTCGGTTATTGATAAGTTTAACTATTTCTTGAAGAGAAATGTCTATAAAGTAAGGAATTGTGATTTGTGTTTTGTTTGAACTAATTTGTGTAATTGATTTGAGTAACAAGAAGTTAATGGTGAGCCACAAAGAAGGTGGTGTGTGCTGATCAGTGTGATTTTTATCACTTTTAATTTAAATAAATACAAATATATTTCCTGTACACCGGCCAGGCTCTTGTCTCATTGTTAGGTTGGGGGGGGGCAGTGGAGAGGGGTGGATCCAAGGGGCATGATATGTGTCTGATGTAGGACTGAAGAAGAAAATCTGTTTAAAAGGTTGTTGCGTGACACATTGAGTGGGGGGAAGGAACTCCTTGTGTTGAGGGTGGTCTCTCAATAAACCATTACGATCTTTACTTGAAGGCAGAGGGCAAGGACAAACTGTTTGGGCCAGACATGTGCAGGACACAGGTATTAGTTTGAGCCCAGGCAAGCATCAATAAGCAGTGAGCAATTGTTGAAAGGGTTTTGAGCATTCTGTGTGATCTTGGTAATGCTCTGGCTTTTATCAGCACAGCTGTATATTGGAATACTTAGTTACGGGATTATCTTGATCAAAGGTGACAGATGTATATGAAAGATCATGGGAGACAGCTATGAACCCTGAGGGACACCACATTGCAAGTTGCAGACGGGGAGGCAAATGATGTGATCGCCCCTTTATGTTATTTATTCCTAATCAAGGAAGTGTTCCTTCAGGCACTTTCTTTTGCACTCCTGTAGATGAGTCGGGAGCACCTGGTGACTGATGGTATCGAAAAGCTGCCGACAAGTCATATATGACCAGATATTTATTGATAAGACGAATGTCTCCTGTGGAGGATATCAGTTTTTATTATTCAGGGAAAGAGACTAGTATTTCCGTCTCCTGGAAGATTCGTCTAAATACGGACAAAGGTGTTCTGCACCTCAAATGTAAAACTATTTGAACCCTCCCAGTTACATGCTCGTTCCCTCCCAAGTTGCATTAGAGAACGAGGGTATGTCTGACGTTCATTCGAAAATGCAACTTAAATGACAGAGTGTTGTCTTCCTATTTGAAGATGTGCGAGTAAGCCACCTGCATGCAACCTCTTGCTGATGAAGTCCTGGGAATCCTGGAGAGCGAATGATCCAGGACCATGGGACAGACAAGGACTTAACAGAAACTCGGACCCCTGAAGAATCGCGATCATACCATGTGACCAACACCCAATGTAGCACAGGTGCACCAAGTCCAAAGACCCCAGAGAAGCACGGATACAGAATCCAGCGAGGTGCCAAACGATAGAAGGTAAAGGCCCAGGTGCGAGGACTCAGGAAACATCGGGGAACAAGCAGTAAGGTTGCGCTGTGGTAGTAAATGGCCATCACCTTAAAGGCCAGACAAAAGGACATGCTTAACAAAAGGTTCATTAGGAACCGCCTACAAACAGGAGCCAAAATAACAAATGAGGAAAGAAACTAAAGTTGCCTCGAGGGTGCTTCGCCAGTATGAACTCTTGGGGAAATTTTAAAAACATTTCTCTTAAGCGAGCACAACAACTGTCCAACCAAAACAAAACAACACACTGGTTTCATTAAGGTGTCTTCCTGGTCTGTCCTGGGAGCTTAGTGTACACTCAGAGACTCAGGTTTAAGGGGGTCCATCACCTTTAGGCTGCTCTTAGTACACACATAGTTTTGGGTTCAGGGAGTTGCGGCACCCATCTCCCTCTATTCCTAGGGACCTTCTAACACACTCAGAGTCTTGGGTTTAAGGGATGCTTGCACCCTTCTCCCTCCTTCCTCCCAGTATCCCTGGTCCAGCCCTATGTTTCATGACTGCAGAGGAGGCCGATGAGTGTCGTGTAGTTAACTCTTATCACTTGAGCTGCCCTTGCCCAGGCTTGGTGCCACAGAAAGATAGGAGGCCACCCCAAACTGGCTCTCCTGTTCCTTCCTTCTCACTGCTTCCCCCCACAGGGTACTGGGTGCCTGACTTTCCAATCCCAGCTGCCTCTCCTTCTTGCAGTCTTGCTTCAGGATCATAGCAATGGATCTCTCCCCTAATGTCTCGGCTCCTGGCGTAGCTCCTCACTGCTGCGCCACATGCTCCTTCCTCTACCCACCTTCTCACTCCATATACGGCCCCCGCCTCTTCCTTACAGCCTCTTCTCCCCTGTCCTCTACTCCTTTCATTTCTGATCGTCTCTCATTCACTTCCCTCTATCACGAGTTCCATCCTCTTCCAGAAGTTTCTCTTCTCCTCCGCCTCTTCTCTCAGTAGTTCCTCTGCCATCTAATCTTCCTTTCCTTCTATCTCCCTCTCCTTCTTCTGTTTACCAGCTCCCCAGCAAGCAGTTCGTCCTTTCTCTTCCCAGGCTCTTGATCTTACCTTTTCCTGCATCTACTTTGTTTTTTTTACCAATCCTCTAGGCCTCTCCTCCAGCCTCTTATCTCCTCCTTACCCCAGCCTTCGGGGTCTCTCTCCTGCCCGGCGTCAGGGTCTTTCTCTTCCCATGTTCTTGGCTTTTCTTTCCACAACCTCCTGCTTCTAATTTTCCAGAGTATCCTGGGTCCACATTCGTCCAGTCCCCGAGCCTCTATTCCAGCCTCCCCCCTATCTGGCCTCCTATTTCTTCTCCACCTCTTTCCGAATGACCTCTTCCTCTTGACTGCCTCAGTCTTCTGCCACAGGCTCGTCCTTTTCTACGGCCTTGGTGTCACCTACCAGTCTCTCTCTCTCTGGTATAACAAAGGCTGGTGTTTCTCTTTAGGTAGATGGGGTGCAGATTGGTTGATGGGTCCAACCCTGGGGACGGCTTCCAGTTCTGCTCTGTGACGTGTGTTGGCTAGTGCTCCTCTTGGGCGGTCTTTTCTGGTCATCACACCCTGACCCTCCCTTAGCTTATGTGGTTTTAACTATAGGAGAGTGGAGGCCTTTTGCAATGACTGGCTGATTGCTTCTCAAGTTTCCCGTTCTAGGTCAGGTCACTCGCTTTCTTTCTCTTTGTAGATTTAAAGCTTATTTCTACTATACTTGCACAAGGAGAGACGAGTGTGCAGGTGCTGCAGGCTACAAGGAACCACTGCACAGTGAGTCCATAAAGAGCCAGGAGCTTCTGAGGTGGCAATGTAACAAGCCCGCGTCTCCTGTGTTTGGCAGGGGAGGCCAGGGAATCCTCCCCATGACACCCACTGCCCAGAATCACATAGCCAGTGGCGGGACCTAGTCCCCTTGGTGAGCCCGTCATCCACCAGCAAGCTCCGGCAAGGGACCACAGAGAGCAGAGGAAGCAGAGGCATAGAACGAAAGGAGAACGAGATTAGGGGAAACACACAAGGAAGGGGAAATGATCCCAAAGCACTAAGAACCAAAGGCAAGAGCCGGTCAGGGGGAGGGAGGAGCAGCAACCATGGTTTGAGATAATTTAAGAGGGGGCTTCAAAAAAGGCAGGTCAAAACAAGCGGAGGATCCAAGTGCTGCAACACTCGCAAGCGAGAACTTGAATTCGCAGTGAAGAGATGCTCCACAACAAAATGACTCGTTGAGGAGCGCCAACTCCTCCTGCTTCTGGATTGGATGCATCTGGTTGCTATGGAGGGGGCGATAAGTGACGCGCATTATCGCGGGAGCTGGCGTTTAGCCCAACGTCCTTCCACTGGCAGCATGTTCTAGGTGGACTGTTTGGTCGTTGCACTTATTGCCACGACCATCAAATATAACTAGATCGGAGGTGGGGGTTGGGGGAGGGGGAGAAGGGATAAAGGGTTGAGGAAACAGGGGGGCAGGGCGGGGTAAGCGCTAATGGTGGGAAACAAAGAGAAACTGTAAAATAGTCACAACAAAACAGTCCAAGTTCAAAATGTTGGAGGTGAAACCACATAGAACCGTGTAGTTATATCGCAACATGTCCATGATTGCCCTAATATGACACGCATGATATTGCCTGAAATCAATAAGACACCGTCCCCCAAAGCCCTGGGCCCCACTCTCTAGCCCTGGAGGCTATGCCTGGAGGCAAATGGGATCGATGGCCGATGAGGTAAGCGGCTCTGCTCACTCCTTGTGCATCTTACACCAAGCATAGGGCAGGAACAGTGGTGCCTACTCCCCATTCTGCTTCTATATGCCACAGGCCGGGAATGGGTTTGGCTTGCTGACACACAACCAGGCTGCGGCACAAACAGAAACAGAGCAGGGCACATGGGAGTCACCCAATACTTCTGCCTGACTACTGTGGGCCGTCACCAAGCACTGCAGGATGCCCGTAATCTGGCCCAAGCATGCCTGCATTGCAGTTACAGAGGACTAGAGGCAGGGAGGAACAGAGACCACACACACACACACACACACATATATATATTGCATGCACTTATTTGTATAGGTTTGTAATGTGATCATGGAGGGTGTGCTCGCATTCAAGAGTATATGCTCGCCGCATGTGTGGGTGTAAAGTGCATCTGCACTTTGTGACCAAGGATACCCGTGCAAGGAGTAATGTGATGTAAAATGATCAATGTTGGGGTACTGTTCAGTTGGCATCAGGCACTGTCTGGGGGCAAAGTGAACGTGGCATGGGACTAGACTGAGGTCCATATGTTATGCTATTGAGATTTCTACAGTGCTCCATTGCATAAGCACTCTGTCAGATCTAAAAACAAGAGGGGGTGGGTGAGGTTAGTGGGCAGAGAAGGGAAAATGCAGAATAGCGTTGCTGTTGTGTTGATGCGTGCAGACCGGAAGTACCATGAAATCTGCATGGGGGTCAGTTTCTTGGTGTGCTGTGTCAAGAGCATAAATGCATTTGGGTCTGAAGGAGAGGTTGGTGTGCCTGTGGTTTTGGGGTGTATTGGCATGCGGCTGGGTATGTAAATTGGCTGTAGAGGTGTAGTGTTCTGATGTTTGATGTCTGTTGTGCGGGTGTTCATTTGCCATGTGCAGGTGGCTTAGTTGGTGTGAATATCGTGGAATGGAATGTAGAATTTGAGGAATGAATGCCTTGGGGCATAGGACGGCGTTTATCAGGTGTTTGTCTAGTGATTGAGGCAAGGGCTGGAATCCTGGTCTTTTCTCCTTGACGTCTACCGCAAAGCCTCACAGAAGCCTCAAACTCCTCTTAGACCCAACCTCACATAGCAATAGAATCCCTCGCACCTGACACTCTTTATCTGGTTTTGCGGCCGTTCTATAACATAACTCCAGTTTCAGAAGGATCCAATTAACTTGGCAACGTGTCACTGTCATGAGACAATGCAAAATTGTGTGTTGGGATATCTGCGCATAAGGCTCTGGCATAGGGGCAATGTGAAAGTCGAGATTGTCAGTTCTGGAGGCCACATGGAGTTATTATCAGGAAATGTTCTGTATAAATTTGAAAGTGGCATGAGTCAATCATCTGGGGCATTTCATGAACCCGATTGTGATCAAACACAGGCTAGCCATATCTATACTATCATAACACTTCTTTATTAGGGTAACTTACAGGAGAGAACCAAATCAAGGCCGAGAATGTGAACACAATGAATTAATCTGTGTCAGGATAGGCGTTCACCAGGCTGTGGTCAGATCTCAGGGGAAACTCAGTTAGTGCTCTGAGGTTCAAACGTGTTCAAAGTAAATGTTCTCCAGTCCCTGTGGATCCTGGGTCCAGGTCTCTCCCGAAATCTTAACACAACAACATATATATGGCGAAGAGATGCAGGTTGATGCAAACAAACTCAAAATAAAATGTCTCTCGGGTTCCCGGTGGGTAGCGCTCATTCAGCACAGTTTTAGAATGTGTCGCTTTTTTTGGCAATGGTTTTCTCCTCCTATGTTTAAAGTCTGCACTAGAGTGTGATGGTTGTTCTGAGTTGGAGCCCCTCTCTCTCGCTCTCGTCCTCCCCACCCCTCTGGGTCTTCCTCTCCTGCGCCTGGGTATTTCTCTATGCAATCTGTGTCTACTTCTACCATATCCCCTGGCTCTTCATCTCCCCAGCTTCATCGGGACTTCCTCGCTACAGCCTGCTGGCTCTTCTTCATCTCAGTCCTCTGGGTCTTCATTTCTCCAGTCCTCTAATTAAACCCTGTGAAGAAATCTTCTGGAGTGTGATAAACAGATATAACACACAGTGTAAAAAGGAGGTGATTGGGATCAATGCCCATAAGAACTAGGGTTTTATCTACAACAAAGCAGAAGGTTCCCCCGGGGACATTCTAAGCAAAACGTAATCAGATCGATCAAAGTATAAGGTATCAAAGTCCCTAGCAAATTATGTCTACACTTCTAATGAATATTAACATCATAAATCTCTCCCGAAAAGTTTATGTTCCTGTGGTCCAAATGTTTTCTCTCATGTGCAACAAGGGAAGGGGTATATGGAGAAATGTCAATGGGACCAATGGGTTGTGAAACTTCAACTAAGTGGGAGTTTTCCTTCCCTGAGATTGATGTAAGTATAATGTATTAGGATTGGGCAAACTATAAGGTCTCAGGGATCTAAGTCAAGCGCAGATACTAATCTCCCAGTATGGATCACAGCCCAACCTGAGGCATATATGCCCCAGCTGCTTCATGGCTCAATTCACAGACAAAGGGATCTAATGCCTAATAGGTTCTTGGCCACATTTCACCTTCACACGTAAGTAATGCCCACCAATTTGTAATGCAGCCAGGAGGATATTGCCTGGACTACTTCTGCCTGTTCCAGGAACAGAGCGCCCCAGTTCATTTCATAGGGATAGTGTACCCCTTCACTCATAGGGGATATCATTTCCTTCTCACACTCAAAGGACATACTGACCTTCCCATTAGTTAATGTAGGATATGATGCCCATCTCACAATCAAGGTATAAAAGGCCATTGACACTAGTTCATGGACATTGTGCCCTTCCCACTTGTTAATGTAGGATATGATGGATATGATGCCCATCTCATGCTCAAGATATATACTGCACATCCCACTGGTTAATTCATTTATTTGTTAATTTATATAGCGCCAGAGCCCACAGGCATCAAGGCGCAGAACAATCGGAAGAAGAAACTGAAGTAGAAGCGGTGGTCATTTGCCAAAAGGGATTTATTCAAAGAGAAAAGTCTTTGAACGTTTTTTAAAGTTTAAAAGGTTTGTTTCTGTACGTATATCCTTTGGCAAATCGTTCCATGCCATTGAGGCCTGCACAGGGAAGGAGCGTCCAGCTCCTCGGACACATTTGCTGTGTGGAACAATCATGGTTACTTCCTCGCTAAGTCTGCGTGCCCTTTTAGCAGTATGTACTTTCATATGATTTTTCAAATACCTAGATGCGCGTCTGTAACAGAACCTATGTACGATGGTTAGAGCCTTGAACTGAATACTGGCTTTCACCGGAAGCCAGTGGACACCTTTTCTGTGTTCCAAAATAGGTTCCCGCCTATTCACATTTCTTATCAGACGAACTGTGTCATTTTGTAGGACTTGAAGGGTGCCCAGGCTGCCTTTTGTTAGTGCCAAGATGGAGAGCACTATAGTAATCTATTCTGGGAATAATCATAGCTCTAACTAAGGTTTCACAATTAGCCACTGAGACGTAGGGTTTCATCAGGCTTAATAATATCAGATGGTACTGGGTTTTGTTTACCGTATGTTGAATGTGAGCCTCAGAGCCAAGATTGGCTTCAAAAATGACTCCCAGGATTTTCACCTTAGGGGAGACAGGAATAGAATGGTTATTAATAGAAAACCCATCATACGACATCTCAAGCTTCCCTCTAGATTGGGGTGATCCGAAGACCAGCAGCTCTGTTTTTGCAGCATTTAAGCTCATGTCATTGTGTGACACCCAACTTTGGATTTCCTTGTAGATTTGTGTCACTCTCTTCAAGTCAGTTTCATAAATACCACTTAACTCTATGACTAGCTGAGTATCTTCAGCATCATTTGAAAAATAGACACCACGTCTTTCAAGTAAGGCACTAAGAGGTTGGCAGTGGACATTAAAAAGTGACGGGGACAGACAGGAGCCCTGTGGAACCCTGCACCTCAAGGTTTCATAAGGTGAGCAGGCATCACCCCAAACTACTCTAGATGTTCTGTTATGAAGAAAGGATGCAAACCAAGCGGTTGCCTCATCGAAGCATCCTCCAACCTGTTATAGCCTCTTTAGAAGTTGTTTGTGGTCCACTAAGTCGAAGGCTGCTGACAGATCTAACAATATAAGCAGCCCGGCTTTACCCTTATCCATAATAAGAAGCATCTCCGTCTGAAGATCCTGGAGAGCACTTTCGGTACCATGATAATCTCTAAAGCCGCATTGCCTCTAATGCAGCGCCTGTATGTTTTCCAGATGTGCTTGGAATTGGGCTGTGGCAAGCTTATCAATAACTTTCAAAAGGAAAGGGGCATTGGAAATAGGTCTAAAGTTCACTTATTCTTTAGGGTTCATGCCGGCTTTTTTTTATTAATGGTGTCATTGCCATCTTTTTGAGGGCACAAGGTAATCGAGTGGGCATTAGCCAATCGAGTGATGAAGAAACAAATCATTCAAGTGCTCCAGCATACTTTTACTAGGGAGTATGTCTCCTGCACAAGTAGAAGGTTTCATCGATTTCAATATCTTAGATACTTCTTCAGTGCAGATAGGTTTCAATGAGAAGCCTGGTTGTTTTATCAACGATCTTTGAGACTCATCCTCTTCACAGGAGTCGACAATCAACTGTTCTTTGCTTTCAGTGATTTTAATGTGTGCCTTTGATATTTTATCTGCAAGGCCTTCTGAATGTCAATGCAGTCAGTCAGTAGGGAGGTTGGCACATGACATAGCTATGGGTTTTTCCAATTATTTCAAGATCTCGAAAGGTTGCTTGTAGTCATATTTGGCATTAACAATTTGTTGATCGAAATAATTTCTCTTAGCCAAAATTATTTCTGCTCGATATGCTTTCTCTGTCATGCTCCAATTGCCAATTCACTAGAAACCAGTTTCATATCATAATATCACTAAACTGACTCCAATGCAACAGTGTGAGGTAGTGAAAGCTCCACAGGTCACCCTACTCCCCTGACTCAGTAAATGAGTCAGATGGGGGTAGGATTTCCAGGGAAACCCCCTGGGGAAGATAACTCTGGATGTCTTCTTAGGAAGTAGGTCTTTGGTTTCTGGTCTGGAATCTCGTAGGATCCTTTGGGGATGATCTTGATGCTGACTGTGTCCCCGTATCCCCTTCCTGCAGTGGATCACAAAGATAGCTTGGTCAAACAAGGAAGACAGAGTGGGGGCACTTAGTGATTTACCTACTCAACAAGGACTACGGGTTTCAAGGCTTGTCTGTAAGCAATTCTGAAGGAGCGACACCAACGATAGATCGCTAGAATACAGAAAGAATATGTGAGGGTAAGCTGAACCAAAGCAATCAGTAGAATCCAGACTGCGTTCCCAGTTACTGGGGAATGCACAGAGATGCATATAGGGCTGTGGTCTAATAAGGTGTAAAAAGAAGAATAAGAATTGCTATAGGTACCTACAATACTGGGCATGGATGTAATCCGCCTTCTGCAAGGTCGTGGACCATGAGCAACCTCGCTGGTTATCTGAGGAAAACAAAATACATGCTAAATAAGCTCTAACCAATGTTGGGAGCACTCGGGTTGCTATGGGATACCAAATGCGTCCATACCCGGAAGGATGTGGAACTCCAAATCAGACTTTGGCGTTTGTCTGCAGCTTACGGATTTCTTAGAAGTCTGTGGAAAGACTGTATATGACAATGAGAACAACCGTGGAAAGTAGAGAACCCAATTGATAGGAAAGAATAGTAAACATAGAACGCTGCCTACCCAGTGACACGTGGTGAGACGCTTGCGGGAAGAGCCAATCAGTGCTTGTATTCCGTGTCAGCGATTGGAACAGAAATTATGTCTAATGGATAACACAGAGTGATTACACAACAAAGAGGGAATCAATGGAAAACAAGTAGATCAGAGACAGTAAGGAGGTGAACTCACGAGCGTTGGCTATTGAGAGTAGCAACGCAGAGTGGGTCCTGACAAGCAGGCAGATGAGGCGTTTGTATGTCAGGGGGCGGAGCCAAAGATCCAGGAAGGCACAGAGAGTCTGAAACCACACAGTCTAGAGCGGACGCCATCTTGAGGGTAGGACAAGATGCAGCACTGATGCAGCGCCATCTATGCCACAGGGACCAACGGAATCTATCCCTCATGACATTCTCCAAAACTTTCCAGGCATCCCTATACGCCAAAGTTGGTGTTTTTTCCCAGATTCTCTCAGCTTTACCTTTTTCTTTTTTACGTTTTTTTAGTGCTGTATCAAACCATTTATGACTTGTAGATTTCGTTCTCAAAAACTTGACTTTGTTAGGGGCAACTTGTTCAAGTCTGGAAGATATTTCGGTGTCGAAACTTGCTACTAATGCTTTCGGGGAGTCAGAGTCAAGTGTCATGTTCATATCCTTATCTAAACTCGTAGCTAGGTACTTCTAGCTAGGTAGCTATCCTGGCTGATATTGTTAAAATTCCTACTGCATGCTTTTTTTTACAGGATTTCTCTTGTCCTAGAAAAAAGAGGGCAGGTTAAGGTAAACAAAAAAAAATGATCAGACCAAATACATGGCCTAATGATCAAGGGAGTTATGTCAACATTCCTAGGAACCACCCAATCAAGGGTGTTGCCAAGCTTCTGTGTGGGTTCGCTATTGTGAATTGTAAAGTTGTTTGCAATAAGCCGTTGTTTCAGTGTAAGAGCATCAGAGTCCTGAGCACTGTTAAACCATCGGTTGAAATTGCCCCGAAGCAACGTAACCACATTAGGTTTACTGAAAGGGGAGAGTAATTCCATTAAATCCTCAGTAAAGCAGGGCATATCCTCGGGAGGTCGGTATAACAGGACAATATTCAGGCAATTATTGGGGGTAGGAGTTACTTTAATCAGCATGATTTCGCATTCATTGCAGCTGATAGGAGTCTTGAAAAAGTGCAAGTCCTCTCGTGCCAAAATGGCCACTCCTCCTCCTTTTCCAATATCTCTATAAGTACCATATAAGGTGTACCCTTGAGGTAAGGCTAATGAAATATTTGGGCCACTCGAGTCTTGCAGCCAGGTTTCTGTTAGACACATAATTTCTGTTTGGTTATTAACAATATAGTCCCCTACGTCCACTGCATGTTTGTCCAAGGACCTAGTATTTAACAAGGTCACTTTGATAGGACTAATAGTCCGAAAGACCATATTCCTACCAACCTACCAACCACAAAGGAAAAGCTGATAACAATCAGATATACCCAAAGTCAAAGCAGCCAAGAAAGGAGGCTGAATATTTATGTATATCTGAAATAAGCATTGCACAGCAATCTAGTAAAACTATAGGTACAACTCACCTGTTAAGTGTGGAAAAACCCGTCAGCGTCGACGCGTCGTGTGGACTTGTGCAGACTTGCTGGACCCTGTCGCGCCGGCGCTGACGCATAGTTAATGTAGGATATGATGCGCATCTCACTCTCAAGGTATATACAGCCCTTCACACTAGTTCATGGGCATTGGGCCCTTCCTACTAGTTAATTAAGGATATGCTGCCCATCTCACCCTCAAGGTATATTCTGCCCTTCTCACTGGTTCATGGACTTTGTGCCCTTCCCACTAGCTAATTAAAGATATGATGCACATCTCACTCTAAAAGTATACACTGCCCTTCACTCTAGTTCATGTACATTGTGCCCTTCCCACTAGTTAATGTAGGATATGATGCCCATCTCACAATCAAGGTATTTTGTATTTGTATTTTTATTGTTCTTTATATAGCGCCTTTATCCAAAGAGCTTTACATAGAAGATCAACAGTACATCAGAACAGTGGAGGAAACATGGATAAGGTACAGGTAACATGGACTACATAGTAGATGATGCCCATCTCACTCTCAAGGTATATTCTGCCCTTCACACTAGTTCATGGACATTGTGCCCTTCCCACTAGTTAAAGTAGGTTATGATGCACATTTCACCATCATGGTATATACTGCCCTTCCCACTAGTTAATTAAGGGTATGATGCCCATCTCACCCTCAAGGTATATTCTGCCCTTCACACTAGTTCTTGCATATTGTGCCCTTCCCACTAGTTAATTAAGGATATGATGCCCATGTAGAGGAGACCCCAGACGTGGCCTGCACCCCTGCCCCTCTCGTGGAGGTACCAGTAAAGTACTCGCCAAGGTATGTGACGTACGAGGAGCAGCTGAACCAACAAAGGGCTGCAATGGGCCTCTGCCCTGTGTACATTAGAAGATCAATACCTGGTGAAATGCCCATAACCAGTCAACCCTGGGCAGCAAGGTACCCAAACAGACAACCATACCAGACGTTGATACGTAATGAGGAGGAATGCCTACACACGGTCCATGAAGAGACTCCAAAAGCCATAATGGAAGGCCACTGGAGATGAAACAAGGACCAGAGCAGCTCCAAGAACAAACTGAAGGAGTACTGGAAGCATGCATGCCAGTACTGACAACTGCGAGGATAATTGTAAAAGACAAAGGGGAGAGACACTGTGAAAAACGTATGAGAATGGTGCCATGAGACAAGATGGAAGCAACCACCTTATTGAACGTGTGTAGATAAGCTTGAAACGCAAGATGCTAAGTAATCGATTCTGCTTGCAATGCTTAGTAGAAGTTAGAGCGGCAAGCACCGACTGTATACATCTACCTCAATACAGCACAATGTACACGTGCAACTCCATTTTGTGTAAACAGAAGTACTCCCAGGCGGCCAAGGCCTGACTGTCCAAGTTTCATATCCATGCCCAAGCTGAGGAAAGGAGCGGGATCGAAATTTAACAAAGGATGGCTCATGCCGGGGAAATCGAGGTCAACCAGAGAAGGGGAGGTAAGCATGAGCTCACGAGGCTCCAACTTCAGAGCATGCCATCCCTCCCGTGAAGGTCAAGATAAGAGAGGCCCATGCAGGTGGCTAAGCGCATACAGAATTAAATACACAAAAGGTTGGAAACTGAAGCAGATTCACAGTGGACCAACACGTGACCAGACAGGCGCGAAGATGTACCACCGCCTGATGTCATCCAGAACTAGAGGGTGCCATAACTTTTCCTGATAAGAGACTATAGATCCGAGGCCATACCCAGCCAACTAATTGACACATAGCCCTAAACCACTGATTGATGGAAGGGAGGCAGGGTGAATCTTAGGACAGTAGGCACCTGGGTGTCTGTTCTGCATGCTGATCATTAAAATGGAGATTTATGTTTAGGGGTGTAACTTGCCCAATCACAAGAGACCATGTAATCTAGGCTCCTATAGACATTGTAACCAATGCAACGTCGTACTTGTAGTGACGTCAATCACGTGTGGTGTAGAGGGAAGGGCGTAGACGCCCACCCGATAAGAGTTATCCAATCCACTTGCATTATTTCCATATACAGTTATAGCACCTATACTTAAAGGAGAGTTCCGGGACTTTTTTTTTATTGTCCCTACGGGTCGGCCATGTGTTTGTAAGCATAAATCGGTAGATCGTAGGAAACTTTCCTATGGACCTTACCCGACTTTTCGCCCATTATCGCACTCGAAATCAGCCTCCATTTTGTGATAATCCTATCATTTCGCCCCATCGACCTGGCTCACCTGCCTTTGCGGCACTAAATCAAATCCCCCGCCCCTGAAACAGACTTTATCAAAACATTCATATTCCCGCCTCTATCCGTGACGTGACTGAGCTGCGTAGGCAAACGCGCCCAGGCGTCTTCTACGCGACTCCACACAGACCCCGGAAATCAACACAGATCAGCTCACAATACAGCGTGCCACAATTCGGAATATGAAACTGTACTTTGAAATCAAACCGCAAGATTGTAAATGTGGTAAAGTACATTTATTTGACATCAAATGTTTAGAGAATATTCAGCGATTTGCATTTTTATTTGCTCACGTTCCAAAAAGTTCGTATTGAGGAACGCGATGGTCCTTTGCTGTACACAGGGTCTTAGAGCATCTCACAATACAGCGCCACAATTCGGAATGTGAAACCGTGGTTTAAAAGCAAACGGCAAGATTGTACATTTGGCAAAGTACGTTTATTGGACATCAAATGTTTAGAGAATATTCAGCGATTTGCATTTTTCTTTGCTCTCGATCCAAATTAGTTCGTCTTGAGGGAAGCGATGTTCGTGTGCAGTACACAGGGTGTTGGTTTACGATAAAAATAAGCTCTTCGGTCGCACTGATAATCGCATGGCTGTTCCAACAACGAGGCACTAGGCCACCACAACGGTAGGTATGTTGCATCTAACCGTTAGTACCGCGTAAGGGCATACTTGTACTTGGCGATCGTCCCATAAAATGGTCAGGGTGGTAACGTTGTTCACGCGGAGAAGCAACTGGCGGCTGTAGAAGCCGTCCGCCGGTGTCTGGTACTCGTGACACAGACAGTAGTGAATGATGTACCTAAAAACATAAAAAATGAAATTAGTCTCACCATCAGATCCTTATTAAAATTATTCATTTCATAGCGAGGACAGCGCTACTGGGTGTACACAAGTGTTTAAAGGCGTGGCGAGGCATGGAGGGGGGGGGGAGTGGAGTACAAGGTAAGTAGCATAAAATAATAAATAAATAGGGCCAGCTGGTGGCAAGTGCAAGGTAAGTGCAGAACAAGTGCTGGGAAGGGGGGGCTGTAGGATACTGAGACAGTCCCCCAGTGCAGGGGTTGACAGGGAGGCAGTGCAGGTGGAGAGTGGAAGGGCCCAGGACTGAGGTCGCAGACAGTGGACCAGTTGTAGCAGGGGAGAGGGAGAGAGAAAGCAGAAGCAAAGAGGAAGGTTTTGAGGTGCTTTAGTAAAAGCAGATGTTTCTCCTCAAGATAGTGCGCGGTAGAAAACAATATGCCACATAGAACGAACAAGTACAACTGAACCCGTCTTTAAAGCCACTGTATAGTAATGAAATTGCGGTATAAACTCATCAAAAGTTACTTACATTATATTTGCATTTTCCATTGTGTCTCTGTGTAGGGCAGACCCGAAACACCACTCCTTCTTTGCCGACGTTACTTCTTCTAATGAACGTGGCTCATCGTTTCGTTTCTGAAATTTTATTCATTATCTTTTCTTAGTCTTTCAGGATGGTCCCGGCCTGTCAAGGTCAAATCACAATAGAACCTTATATTGGGTCGTGGGCCGTTCCGCCACCCGAGCAAAACATCAAAGCAGCTGACCTTCACTTTGAGCGAGCACACATTTCTAGTTAGCTGCAGTTAGTTTTAGGGACATCTTGTCTGCGTGCCTTTTTTTTTATTGTCCCTATGGGTCGGCCATGTGTTTGTAATACGGAAACATTCTATAATTTTTGTAAAAATGATTTATATTACTGTTTGGTTTAATTGCAATGGGCCTGCAACATGAGGAGACTCGAGAGAACAGACAATCAAATTACAATCATTTAAACCGTGATGTGTATTTCTCAATGAGCTCTGCTTTAGGTGGACATGGAACAGAGGCAATGTTGGGTGGCAATGCAGTTGTCCCCTGCATAGGTTCGTTCACCACTCCATGTATGTGCCTATCGAGGACATCTACGATAAGTCTCTCAATAAACTCATATTGCATATCCTCAAACACTGGTTTGATCACCCATTGTTTACTTCTTTTAGTGAAGGCCTTATTGTAGCGAAGCGTCCCTAAAGTTCCGGTCGTCCTACTTTGTTGACGGCCAACATTATGGTTATGTGCCAAGACCGCTAAAAGAGTCCGATTTATCATGCCTTCCATGCCAAAATGCAATCTTTTGGGCCTGTACTTGAGGCACATATTGTGGAACACCTCCAAATCTCCTGTGTGGCAGAATTCCGTGAGTCCCCTCAAAGCTTTTGTTATAGTTTTATCAAATACAATCTTTTCAATGGCTTTGTGAGTGGGTGATGAAGGAATCAACCACTTCTTCTTCCGTGCCTCCTCTGTGGACAAATGGCCATGTTCACATTTGTGGAAATGTTCATTTGTCGACCATCGATGTACGTTGCTACAGTGCAACATTACTGACCGCCATTTTTCCAGTAGAATTTCCAACGACCCTTCACATGTTTTTGAGCTCCACCAAAGATGGTTGCTGATTGACTTGGACCACTGTGAAATACCTTGCAATTCTTTTTTTTACCTGCAGCCGACAATTTTTTATTGATTGATTTTGCAAGATGCCAAACGTCAAATTGGTGATTTATATTTTTGTACTCTTCTCTCATTGTCTTGGCAATTGAAACGTGTCTGTCCGTGGCTATCAGGTCGATCACCATTCCCCGCGATTGTAGTTCTTGCAATGATGCTACAAAGCCAACTTTCTCCATGGCCACTGAGGATGTACTTTGTGACACCTGCACGACCACCGAACTCACAATTTTCTTACTTTCCATGTCCTGAAAGTGGTAGGTGCAGTACTTGGCTGAAAATCCTGGGCTGTCGCACTGTCCATCACCGGCTAGCCTGAAGCGTTTGCCCGCGAATGTACTTTCCATTGACATTTTTTCCATTCTCCAAGCTTCGCTGATGGCTGGAAATAGATAATCGGTTTGGTATTTGTAGAACTGACTTTTCGCAATGAAATGGATTCCCACAAACTGAAAGAAATACTGTAACTTTTTAAAACTTGAACCACTAAAAAGTGCGGCCGCTGCACAAAGTAGATTGCCTGCTGGCAGTTGCCCCAGCATGGGTTGTGCAGACCATGCGAACGGATGATATTGTGTACAGGTGGCATGTATTTTAAGGTTAGTGCCTCGAATTGCACGAGTCACATTAATCAATGGCTCCCCACATACTTCCCCACCAACCCAATGCCCACATTTCATCATCATAATAATATCCATCAAACAGCTATCGAATACAATGAATTTGGCCTCTTTCCTTATACTGTCACTCTGCATCCCAGCTGGTTCGGCCTGTAACGTTGAGGACATGTCACTCGCATGAAAGGTAGAATCTCTGATATCGTCTTCCGCTATGTTCAGTGATATTGATGGTGTTTCATTGTCGTCCACTTCATTCTCTTCCATTGCAACATCTGTTCCTTGTCCGGAGATGGGAGAAAAAAACAATGTCTTCAACTTTCGCGCGCTCTTATTTTTTGCGGGTGTGGATTCTGTGAATTGATCTCCGACTGCATCCAAACTACCAGGAGGACATTCACTATCAATGGCTGGTGGTGGTATAGCTCCGTTGTCAATCACTTCATATTCTTCCCATTGGCACGATGCATCTCCAGTCTCAAGTCCCTGCCAAAAGGTTTGACAAGCAACATCTCTCGTTCGCTTCACTGTCTGTGTAGATCTAGTTCTTACACCCACTCGCAACTAGAGGACAGATTAGAAAAGGGATGTTCAGTTTAAACACAACTTACAGTATTGAACTATTGACAGTGAAAGACAACATAATATAGTGACTAGGACACTAACCTTCTTTTGCTTTCTTTTCTTTGAAACTTTCTTGCATCGAACTTCAACATCTGGACGCTGTTGCTCCGACTCGTGTGTGCATGTCTCCACTTCCTCTCGCGCTGCAACGACTATATTTTCATGATAAGCACATCCATCACGCACTGACGCTCCATGGACTCCCTGAAACATAGAACTTTCATTAGTATGTATGATAATATTGAAAACACAAAATGTACTTGGGGACCAATACCCACGTACATCTCAATAGCAAAACACGAATGAACGCATTGTGTAGAACATTCAAACGACAATAGTTCACGCATTGTTGATCTAGTTAGATTGAACTGTCAAGATCCATACCTCGGGCTCCTCATAGACTTCCATTGATGATATTATTGAAGATGACGCTTCAGCAACTCCCTGAAACACAGTAATTGCATTAGTATGGTTTTCTATTTTGTTTAAAAGAACATAAACTTTCTGCAGGCGTCAACGGCTCATCTAAATAGACCTGCACAAATGATCAGTTGTCTAAAATAAATAATGGATATCTAAATATGATTCGATTTGCTCCATCGTTGGAAGTGTCACCACCCAGAGATCTGCATCAACTACTAGGGGTGATGTTCTTGTTGAAGAAGCTCCGTCAGCTCCCTGAAACATAGTACTTGCGTTAATAAAGAAGGAAGTATAGCGGATGTAATCACGTCATTTGATCTCGCATGATTGATCTGTCAGTATCCATACCTCGAAATGCATAAGAACATCAAGGGACGCTGTAACTGCGGTGCACACTTCTGCAAGCTGTTGCGCCGACCCTTAACTGCATGCTCCCCCTTCTTCTTGGACTAATGCTCCATCGACTCCCTGAAACATAGGACTTTCATTAGTAATGAACACAATATTGAAAAAAGAAGACACATAGGAGGGCGACGACAGAAGGACATACCAATGACTAAAAACAAAAGAAACATTGTGTGTAACAATCACGCTACAAGAATGCAAGATCTGATGATCTCCATCGATGGAACTGTCCGGAAACGTACCTCGAGCATCTGAGTGACATCTACGGTTGTCGTCAATGCGTTGGACTCCTCAGCATCTCCCTGAAAGACAGTACTTGCATTATTTTGGATAACAATAATTATAACTGAAAACAAAGACTAGAGGACGAGTACTGTGGTGTACCATTAGGTAAAATAATTACACGATCAATTAAAACTATTGATTTACATGCCTAAAACAAGTCAGTGTCAAAGTAGCTAAGTAAGATTACCCGATAGGCGCTTGAAGTGGCTGATGACTGCAATAACGACACGGATGGAGAATCTTCCGCCTTCATATTGAGTGGATACATAAATGGGGAAATTATTGTTAGCTAATGCTACACACTACCGCAAGGCCGAGAGACAAATACGTAAACTTGACTCACCAGTGGAGGGATGTGGACGAATAGAGTGGGAATAGCGGTTGAGAGCAATTTTCGCCTCGCTCGCGGTGTTTTCTTCTTTATTAGCAATGATGTGGAGTACATGTCTGGGCTAAAGTGCCTGCTGCAGATGCGGTATCGATCACCCCTCTTGTCCGCAAAGACTTCTACTTTCTAGCTCAGAGGCTGGATATCCGCAATATGGGACCCATTCTCTTATCTGATCTATTGTCTTAGGGAAAACATGCATTATAGTATCTTCAGATTTGTTATGGGTCTTCGAAGGGCAACCGCCAATGGAACAGGCAGGCATTATGGAAAGTTCTGAAAAGTAAAGATCAACAATTCTCTATGAATACCAATGTGTTAAAACATTAAATGACACATAAAAGGTTCAATGCAAGGTCCGTTTTGGTTCTTGGAACTATACACGTTATTCACATGCGGATAAGTATTTCAATAACTTTCAAAAAATAGAAAAAGTAATTTGACTAAACTCAGAACATGTGACTAGTTCCTTGCATGTACTGTCGTGAACGAAAAGAAAACATGGATGCAATTTGATGACTACTAGCAAATAGATATAAATTAAAAAATTGGACGCAAAATGATTATGGTACATGGACTTACCTTGACGAACAAACAGTTAGATGCAGGGATCAGAGTAGTTTCTTGTCGTAGAACAGGGAGCAGTTCACAGGTTTCAAACTGACGAGTTTGCTCAAAGTGGTCACGGAAGTTCACAGAGACGAAGAGCAGATAACCAGCACCTTCACGGGTTGACTAGCAAAGCGCAAAGAAGTTCTCATTAGAAATATGAAGTGGGTTATAAAGAATTCGAAACAGGGGTGTGTTTGTGAATGAATGACGTGTATATGTCGTGGCATTATGCGGATTGCAGGGGGGCGTCCAGCGTGAGGGGGGATGCTTGGCAGGAGACACGGGGTCTGGAGGTAGACATGGGAACAACAACCCATGCTCTATAGACCACTTTGAAGTGTACATGGTCTTTGGCACCTCTTGGCCTTTATCGCTCCCTGACAGCTCCACTTGCCAGCACAAGTACCCCGGTGCGAACTGCCTTTGATAGGGCGGGGGGTGGATCGGGGCGGTGGTCGTGCAGACAAGACACAGGAAGACTTGTGAATGGAGACACACTTATGTGGATTGCAGGGGGCCGTCCAGCGTGAGGGGGGATGCTTGGCAGGAGACACGGGGTCTGGAGGTAGACATGGGAACAACAACCCATGCTCTATAGACCACTTTGAAGTGTACATGGTCTTTGGCACCTCTTGGCCTTTATCGCTCCCTGACAGCTCCACTTGCCAGCACAAGTACCCCGGTGCGAACTGCCTTTGATAGGGCGGGGGGTGGATCGGGGCGGTGGTCGTGCAGACAAGACACAGGAAGACTCGTGAATGGAGACACACTTATGTGGATTGCAGGGGGCCGTCCAGCGTGAGGGGGGATGCTTGGCAGGAGACACGGGGTCTGGAGGTAGACATGGGAACAACAACCCATGCTCTATAGACCACTTTGAAGTGTACATGGTCTTTGGCACCTCTTGGCCTTTATCGCTCCCTGACAGCTCCACTTGCCAGCACAAGTACCCCGGTGCGAACTGCCTTTGATAGGGCGGGGGGGTGGATCGGGGCGGTGGTCGTGCAGACAAGACCCGTTTGCCGCAGGGCCTCACCAAGGAGAGGCCATCTAACTGAATGTAAGAGGATGGCTGCAGGATCTACTACATGGAAGGCAGGGGGGTGAGTTTATAAATACCTCACCCTCCCAGGAGAATATACACTAGATTCATTTAAAAAATCAAAACAACCATTGTTAAAATATATGTTGGGCTTTATTTTAGATTTTAATTAAACATAAATAATAAACATTACACATTGTAAAGTTGAGGTTGCAGCACATCGAGGGAAAATCCGCGGTATTGTCCACTGTCACTGGGGAAATGTTGTCTAATGGCAAGTACCGCACAGGCAGGTATTACTCTCCGAACGCGGTGTCCGAGCCTCCCGTGAAGCCACCAAGTGAAGCAACGATAGGCCACCAGCCTGTACCACCTGTGAAAAAAAAAGATGCAAACTGTATTAAACTGACCAAACTTTCTTATCAATGTCGATTCAGGTAACACATGTCATTTTTCTTAGAAAAAAATGATATCTAGAAAATGCACTATATGGAACAAATTTACATGCGTTCGAATGATATGTAAATGTAATTTTATATGTGGGAGACGACCATGAAATAGTGGTGGCATCACTGACATCACAAACAGAGTATACTTACTCGTTACTCGGATTACGCGGACGAACAGTGCCACGAAGTTCGTGCATAAGCACCATCATCATCCTCAACACTGTCCGTGAGAGGCAGGCTTCCCTGAACTCTGGCAGCTCGGTGATGCATTGCGGACTTTGCTCGCCTTCCTGCAGACTTTGCTCGCTTTCCGAAATGTAGGCCAAGCACCCGGAATTTTCACGGCAGCAGCAGTTCTCCTCCTCAGTTGGCATTAGCTCGCACCGATTGCACGTGCACCAGGTGGAGACGCCGTCCATGCGACATGGTCCAGGCTCTTCATCCGTTGACTGGTCCTCCCAACTGCCGTCCGAATCCCCATCGTTTTCGCGTGCTTGCCTTTCCAGTAGTTCCTCCTCGGTGTACTCGGGCTCGTACATATACGGCATTATTGTGGCCATTGTGCGGTAAAGATAGTAAAATAATTTACAGAGATGGTACAGGTGTTCACACGGGCTACAAGCGGCGAAGGTAGCTGACCAGAGCACTGAAACGAGTCACAGAATACTCAAAGTAACACAGAGAGAGGAATGGAATCGAAAATCTGCTGCTGTATGTTGTGAAACGGTCTGTTTATACTTATTGGGGAAAGAGGCGTCCTGCCATTTCCATGGCAACACGTCAATAGCTGAGGCGCAGCGATTGTTGACACGAGACGTGCTTGAAATGGGCAGTACGCGTCTGCTGATGTCAGGCTCAGGGGCGGGGGATTTGATTTAGTGCCGCAAAGGCAGGTGAGCCAGGTCGATGCGGCGGAATGATAGGATTATCACAAAATGGAGGCTGATTTCGAGTGCGATAATGGGCGAAAAGTCGGGTAAGGTCCATAGGAAAGTTTCCTACGATCTACCGATTTATGCTTACAAACACATGGCCGACCCGTAGGGACAATAAAAAAAAAGTCCCGGAACTCCCAACCAATTGTATTGCATGATGATTCTTTGTAGAATTAGACGTCAATGATGACAAAGTTTGCCCATAAAAGAGGCTGTTGTACTGAAGTTCGAGGAAGTCGGGGTGAGGCAGGTGTTCGTGATGCTGCTGATTTCCATAAGCTGATGTATGTATCATTAAACAGACTTCCCTTTGCCAATTTACTGAGTCCTGATTATTGATCCTTGCCGGAGTATGTGAATCCTGCACTCTGTCCTCGCCTTGTGCTGCTATCTTGTATTACCCGTTTTCGAGGGTGAGTGCTGACCAATAGGCCCGTCAGTAATTACCTCTCCTCGTAAACACTTGGTAGCATGAGGATGGTTTCGGCCATCGATTAGTGATAATCGATTAATACAGTTATAAGACACCTTTAAACCGACGGCACGAAGTAACTTTGGGCCTTCAGTTACATCACAAGTCCTTTCGCCATTCTGGCTGAGTAGGCTGAGAAGCTCCCCGTGGACAATGATAGTGTAATCATTCCCAAAAAAAAAAAAAATCTGCAGTGGGTCTGAAGGAACCCGCCTTTCCAAGCAGAACCCTTCTCATTCCCACGGGCAGTGGATCGGATGAAAAACCTTAAAAGCAGGAAGAGGAAGGGGCGGTGATCCTGAAGTTCCAGAGAGGAAAAGAGTCGATAGGTGAGTGAAACAATGAAACTCATTATCCTGGCAAAGGTCTTATAGGCCTTAGAGTAAGAAGGGAAAGGTAACGGTGGGTGGCGGAGAAACAGAGAAAAAATAATACAGATAAAGGCAGAAAAGACTGTATATATATATAGGGGGTAAAAGACCTGGTCACCTGAAGGAACTGGGGTAAGGAATACCGGGGGGCACCCGAGACTAAAAACTGTAAGGAATACCGGGGGGCACCCGAGAGAAAAACGGTAAGGGATACCGGGAGGGCACCCGAGACAAAAATTGTAAGGGATACCGGGAGGGCACCCGAGAGAAAAACTGTAAAATTCACCTTGTTCCTGCGCTTTAAAGAGTGGTCAGAAGGAACTTGAACCCAGAGCCCACAGAGAGGGGGACACTAGGCTACGATGACGTTTAAAGACGTCATAAAGGGGTAGTTCAAATCCCATGTCAGGGTATTAATTAGAAGGCAGGTATATGTATGACCAGCTGGTGTCTGTCTAGTCTGTCAAGCGTCTGTCATATATGTCCTGTGTATGCTGAATGTGGAATAATTGTCTTATCAAATTAATGCCAATGCATTTTGCTTTAAGCAATTCTGTAAATGAGAGGGACTCGCCACTGAATTGATGCGTTTTGAGTAGAATTGTTGGTATAAAATTGCAGAAATATTGGATTGGTGCTTGCGTATGTGGTGCTCGCTCATAATAGTGTAAAGTTGAAACACTGTGTGATCATCGTTGGTGATAAAATTAAGAATGGAAGAAGTTACCCCACTTGCACACTTGGGCAAGCAATTGCCAAAACGTGCAGCAAAGCTGAAGAAATATAGCCAGGAGTGGGTTAAGGGGACCGCAAATAAAATGTTTATGCCGTGGCCCCAGAATGGGTCATTGTCTAAGGCTGTCTTACAGCACATGACCACGTTCCTACATGCCACATATAGCGGGAAGAAGCTTCAGAAACGCCTTGCTGTTCTCGAGCTATGGAAAATGTTTGAACAAGTTAAGGAAGAAGAACCTCCCGCAGACTGGATATTAAATGTATGTACGGAGGGGGGTGAGACGCCTACCGCGCCACCTGCCCCGCAGGAACCAGTTGTTGAGGGAAGTAAGTCGGAAGGCCTCTACCCACTACGAGAAGTTAAGGCTAACTTAAGGTTTTAGCAACCCTGCATACGAGTCACCTGCGTGTAGCAGTGACAAGACGAAATAGAAGGAACAGGAAATTGACTCGGCCTCCACGATCCCGTGGGACAAAGAGAGGCGAGATGAAGAAAGAAAGGGCCAGGCACAAACGAGTGCACCTCTCGATAGAGAGAGAGAGGGAAAGAAGCGGAAAGGAACCGATGAGGTAACATTTGCAAAGGACGATTGTATGGGAGGGCAGATACTATTGAAATTTTATGGAAAAGGAAGTGATGATGCAAGGCCGAGTGAACGGTCTGTTGAGGTGCAAAGTAAGGAAAGGAAGAAAGAAATGGCTATGAGAGACAAGAGGGCAAGAAAAAAGGATAGGTTGAGGGGAGACCAACTATATCGTGAAGAGCAAGGAATACCGCTCAGTCGCACACAATGGGCTGCCTATGAAAAGTACAGGCAGAACATGCTAATGTTGGAGGAAGAAAGGAGAGTGCACGAAAGGAAAGTGAAGAAGAGAGAAGATGAGGAAAGTAGAAGGGCAAAAGAACATAGAAATGAACGGATGAGGGAAGTAGATAAGGCTAGAGAGGAGGCGAAGAAGCAAAGAGAAATGGATGAGGAAGCAGAGCGTGAGCGCAGGCAAAGGGTGCGAGATTTAGAATATTTGCAGCAGGACGTGAAAAAACCCAATCCTGTTGTAGACTGGGAAGACATAGAAGAGTTCTTTCCCGCAAATGATGCGGGACAATTATTGATGATGACTTCAACACCAGAAGCATCGGGGAAGTGATTGATTAAATATATGGTGAAATGGGACTGGAACAAATCTCCCAAGAGGGAAGGGAAGATGAACGCTTAGAGAGCACTCAGGTATACGATACTGAGGATGTCACCCAAAGTAGTGGTAGTAGGAGACGTTCCCTAGATAGACTCGAAGTCGAGCAGAACGAAGATGATACAAGAAGCTGTGTGAACTGGGAGTATTCAGAGTCTGACTCCAAAGGGGAAACAGAAGAAACTGTGTATGACAAAGGGAGACGGTGTGAAAAGCAGCACCCAGGGAACCGAGAGGTACGATGGTTAGATGCTAAAGGGTCCACAAGTAGGACACTGAAGTCCGCTGGACAGTCCAGCCGACACAAAGAGACACCCCACGGTCAGAGGGGGGCATCAGCCCCTGCCTATGCGGACAGGCTAAGAGCATTACCAGGCAGGCGGCAAGGCGGAAACGCCACCCTGGCAATAGACCAGAAAGATAGAGAGGACTGCGCTTTCCAATTCCCGCTATTAGAGAAAGGGGGAGCAAGACCGCAGTATATTCCTTGGCCGCACATGGACCACGATAATCTTGAAAATAAACTTCCCATGCTGACGTTGCGGGCTGGGAAGTGGATACATGAGTTAGAGAAAATGACAGGGGGTGCCACTCTAGCCATAGGCGACATTAAGGGACTCCTAATTGCCATATTTGGCGAAAGAGCAGATGATGTGTGGAAAAGGGCAGGCTACCCTGGGGTGACCATAACTATTACCACTCATGATGCAGCACCATTTAATAACTGTAGGGCAGCAGTGTGGAAAGCGCTGGGCATATTATATTTGGACACATCAGATATGGGAGCTATAATGACTCGTAAAATGAAAGAGTCAGAGGATCCGTTGCTTTATATCCAAAATTTTCAGGACGCATGGGTACTCGAAACGCATGAATCTTGGACGAAATCTATCCCTGTATTCTACCATATATTGTGCCAAGGGTTACCAGAACCGGTGCAAAAACAACTCAATAAATTGGTAGGAATAGAAGCTAAACCGTGGGCCGAAATCCAGTTGACAATTGCCCATTATTGTAGGCTGTTGCAAGAAAAGAATCGAAAGAAAGAGGCAACGCGTAAGGAAGAAGAGGCTAAGCTAGTGCAAAGGAAACTCTCGAAGTATGCGATCGAGGGAGCCATGCTAACAAGCCCAGCCTATTCGAGTGCACAATGTGCCACTAACCCGGCGCAAAACAATGAGGGTCACGCGGGATATTATCAGAGAGGAAGGGGATTTGGAGGAAGAGGATGGCAGGGAAATCAGGGAGGCTTTAGAGGTAACCACAGAGGTTTTCAAAATGTTCAAGGTGGTATCCAGAGCGCACCAATGGGCAGTCCAGCTATGCCAGATGGACAGATGGCCCAACCACCACCAGTGTGTTGGCTGTGTGGAGTGACAGGACATGTGGCACGCATGTGCAGAAGCCAAGGAATGTGGCAGAACAATCAAGGAATGGGGGCAAGCACAGTAAATCAACCTGCTACCCTACAACAGGGCAATGTCCAAAACTATACCATGCAGCAACAGGCAGCTGGCTTGCAGCAAGGTGCACAGCAAATGGTCCAACCAATGAACATGGGGAATGTACCACAGGGACAACCCCAGCAGACACTGACGCAAGTGGCTCAGAGCATTAACACTAGTGGGGGAAACCCACAGGTATACAGTGGACCGAACCTATACATGAAATAGGACGGCTCACAGGGATCTCTGATGTGTTCTATCCTATCAGTGACACCAGACCCTAACTGGGAACCTAGGGTAAATGTCACCATAGGGGGGAAAGAATATTCCTTCTTAGTTGACACGGGTGCAACGCGCTCGTGCATACGGGAAGGCAAGTTTTCCTTGTCCGGCGAGGCAATAGACACCCAGAGTTTTACTGGAGCTCATAGCAGAGTTCCATTTACTGATGCACTCCCAGTCTCAGTGGGAGAGTGCAACATGAATGTACCTTTATTGTATTTGCGTCAGTCCCCGGTGAATAGCATGAGTCGGGATTTGATGACGAAGTTGAATATGACCATCTCGTTCACTGAGGATGGCATCGTGTGCTCCACCCCAGGAATGCATTAATCAAACATATGCTAAATGATCAGAGCATAATCTGGACGTGCAGCCATGAGAACTGTACCATTAGAACCAGAAGTTTTCACATATGGAGTGTGAGTGCTCATGGCAGGATTGCCAGGCCTCGCAGACAAGACTATGAGAACCCCTAATGTGTTTCTATTCAGGCCAAGAATACCCATGCACGGAGAGGAGGGACAGGTGTTTCCCTTAATGATACAATCCGTCGCGGTGCAAGGAAAGGTAGTATTGGTCGAAGGATGTGACGACGAGGGTAGACCTTGGTGCACGATTGTCGCCATCGAAGAAGGGTATCGAGTGACTGACGTCACCGATGACGATCTCTTCGAAGAACACCCTGACCTAGAGGAGACACGGGTGCAAGTGCGTCTCATATTTTGGGTCAAAATGATCAGGCGAGATGCCACCAGGGGGTGCAGGCAAGATGGCCGCCTGAGCCGATAGCTCCGCACACAGCCCCGGCAAACTTGCAGGGTTGAGCAGGAAGAAGGAGCCCATCCCTCACAAGCCCCTTAAAAAAGGCTGTGTGAACCCTTGCTCCTCCAAGGGGTCCAAACCAGGAGTCTCTATAACACCCACCGGCCGAGTTCGGCCGCCTGGAGTCACCGCGGCCCCTCTCCCGCAGTCCCGAGCAACACGCAGGCGGCGCACGCCAAGGCACACCAAGGCCGCAGCAGAGAGCAGGAGCGGGGAAACACTGCGGCCACCTGCGGGGTGTGTATCCACCTGGAGCGAGGAGAAGCTAAGGGCAGAGGACCCTGGAGGGTCTGCCTACCAGGTTGCTAGCGCCCGAGCCGCGCTGAGGAGTGCCTGGCAGCCCGGGGGCCCCCCCTGTTGGAATTCATCAGAGCGGTCCTCCCTTCCCCCGAGGCCTCTGGCTCACCGCTCCCAGGCACGGCGAAGCGGTACGGGGCCAACGCAAGAACACGCCCGACACTGAACGTAGACGCCTGAGGAGCTGAACACGGACCCTCACTGCCCCAGGGAGAATTGAAGCACCTCGATACACCACTTATCCACAGGCGGAGTTGAACGGACCCGCCTACCTTCATACCAGAGCTCCCCAGTCTGGGCCGTCGCGGGAGCGCGCTCATACTACATCCGACTGGGGGGCATTAGAGACGGTACGTTCCAGGTGAGAGGCCCTGGGGCCAGGACTTTTTGAACTAGCCCCCACGAGCGCCGCTTGATTAAAGGGCCCCCCCTCCATATCCCGCCACAGAGGACACCCGCTCCCCACCGACCACGACCAGCCATCTAGTGGTTTCCCTAACCACGGGGGGATAAACCTGCTCTCCCACTGGCGCTGAAGCCCTAGAGTTACTTGGCCGGCACATCCATAGATAGTCATTCCGAAGGCACCTCCCCACCGTGGATAGCTACGTTTCTCCTCCTACACGAGTCCCACCGCGGCTGTGGGCTCCACGGTGGACAGTTGTCACACTCTGTAGCAACTAGCACCCCACGAGTTGGAAGGAGGCCCTTTCCAAGTACCAATTTGCAGCTGGAGGGGACAAAATGGCCGCCAGGTGCCCATCAGTGCCGCCCCCGACCTGGGAGCCATCCAAAATAATATCCAGGTAATCTTGGAGGAGATTCGTAGGATTTGGACCGACATTGGAGCTAAGCTGGCTGACCTTACCACTAAAGTCACCATTGTGGAGGACCGCGCGGAGGGAGTCGAGAACAACCAGCTCTCTACGGCGATCCTGGAGACGCAAATGGAGGCCAGGTTTCAAGAGGTGCACTGTCGGGAGGAGGAATTACGGTTCAAGGTGGATGACATGGAAAAAAGGGAAAGGAGGAACAATTTGCATATTTTTGGCCTAGTGGAATCGGAAGGGGAGAGCCCACAGGGACTCGAAGGCAAGGTTCACAATATCATAAGAATCGTCATGGGGGCGGAGGCCGACACCGAGATTAAGCTCGACAGGGTGCACCGCGCTGGTGGAGGAGGCAGGGGCCCGGGGTCGGTGCTGGCCCGACTGCATTATTACAAGGACAAAGCCAGGATCCTGGAGAAAGCGAGGAACTTTGATGATATCCAATATGGAGACTCTAAGGTGCCAATCTACCAGGACCTCTCATCCCTCACCCTCCCAATGAGAAAGAAATGCGGTGCCCTTACAAGATGGTTGCAGGATAAGGGGGTCAGGTATCGCTGGGGGCACCCCTTCTACTTGGCATTCGAGTGGTCGGGGGAAAGACACCACCTGGTGACGGAAGAGGACATTCAGCGGGCCACTAGTGATCTGGTGGGCGACCGTGCCGGCCTATCCGGTGGACCAGGGGGAGAGACCAGGAACCCCCCACGGGGCCCTGACAGACTGGGGCAACCCAGTGGCAAGACCAGGGTCAAGGGGGCTTGCAAGTTCCAAAAAACCAGGCACTCATCAACGGCCTTTGAGGATCATCTGAAGTGACAGCAACATCACTTCATCATGAGCATGAGATTTCCCAGTGACTAAGGCCACTGGGTGTTACGCCGATGGCTCTGTAGGGCCGGTGACCGGGGGTCACATGGAGGAGCGCCACATTGGGGCCAGGTTGGGCCTGCGAGGTTTTGGGTCTGGTTACTGTTCTTTCACAATGTTTATTGACTTGTTCAACAGAACAGCACAAGGGGTCCGTGCCTGGGGACACAGGGGGAAGTGGGGGACCTCGAATGCAAGGTCACACCCCACATATTTGTTTAAAGGTTCATACACGTACATTCTGAAAAGAAGGGCATGGGTTATCCACGCCTTTACACTACCCGGGGCTGGGGTAGAGTCCTTGGTGGTTCGTTGACCGTCCCCGAAGGATATCGGGAACATGGACGAACGCCTCACGATGGAGGGGAGGAAGGAGGGGGAAAGGGACAGGGGGGAGGGGGGAGAATGACCACCATAAAGATCAAAACGGTATCACCTAGAGGGGTCTACGGAAGGGTGTGGGGGTATTAGCCAGATCGAACAAGAACCTTCTGCTTTACAGCAGGCCGCACATAAGCATTACATTACGGTGAGGATAAAGATGGACTCCCTAGACAAAAATGGTTGAAGGCAAGATAGGCACACTCAATGTCAAGGGCCTCAACTCTCAAAACAAGAGGTCATTGACCAGTAACATGTTCCGCAAACAACAACTAATGGTGTCGTTCCTCCAAGAAACCCACTACAGACAGGGCAGGGAATCACCCATCAGGGGGAGGGAAATTAGAGCCAATTTCTGGGCCTCCCACAGAAGTTCGAAGAAGGAAGGGGTGGGGATCCTCTTGAGCAAAACATTCCACCTCGCTAACATTGAAACCAAAAGAAGCTTTGGGGGGAGGTTCCTAGGGATTAAGGGTACCTATGAAGGGGAGCGCATAACCCTGGCCACCCTCTATGCTCCCAACTCAGGTCAGATAGGGTTTTTGACCCAAATCCTGGGGGTAATGGACGAATGGGCTGAAGGGGCCATGATACTGGGGGGCGACTTTAATCTTATAATAGACCCCAGGCTAGACTGGTGGACGGCAAGAGCGGCTGAACCGAAAGGGACAACTAAAGATAACCTAACGATGCAGACCCTTCTGAGGGAACATTACTGGGAGGACGTCTGGCGAGTGGGACACCCGGAACCCGGGATACACATTCTTCTCCCCCCCACACCATACCTACACCAGAATCGACTTCCTTTTATCTTCTAAAGAGGGGAGTGGGGTAGCTACAGCCCCAAGGGTTGAGGCAATAACGTGGTCTGACCATGAGCTTCTTGTGGCGGACTGGTCCCTCCCCCTGTCCCCCAGATCAGCCCGTTGGCGGTGCAACGACACGCTTCTGAGGGATCCGGTCTTTAGGGACTTCCTGAGAGGCAAAATACTTTGAGATGAATGACAATGGGGAGACAGATATGGTGACAGTGTGGGAGGCGGCGAAGGCCACCTTTCGTGGTCTCCTCATAGCTGAGGGTTCCAGGCGCAAGCGGGAAAGAGGGCTCATTGAGGCCAGGATACGGACGGAATTTAAGAGCCTGCGGGGCAGGCTTACCCAGGAGGGGGCTGACAGGGAGTCCCTCCTATCGGAAATGCGAGAGAAGCGCCAGGCCCTACACACGGTCCTCATAGGGGAGGTGGTCAAGAAACTGAGATACACACGACAAAGGTACTACGAAAAGGGAGACAGGGTGGGGACATTACTGGCACGTAGAGCCAGGGGTTGTAGACTGGAGAGGAGGGTCGGACCTATTAAAGACCGGGAGGGTAAGGTCCTCAATAAAAAGGCAGAGATAGTGGGCTCCTTTGCAAACTTTTATAGGGACCTGTATGCAAAACAAGGGGGGGAATCGTTGGAGGAGATCCGGGAATACCTGGAGTAACACCAGCTACCCCGCTTAACGGCGGCTGAATTGCAAGATCTTGAGGGGGACATTGCGGTGGAGGAGGTGGAGGCAGCCATAAAGAGACTTAAAGCAGGGAAGGCCCCGGGGGGGATATGGGTACACGGCTGATTTCTACAAACAATTCCAGCCCATATTGATGGAGCCCTTGGCCAAACTGTTCAACCAAATCCGAAACAAAGAGACGACCCCCCCCACATTTCTACAGGCCCTCATCACGGCAATCCCCAAGCCAGGAAAAGATCTGACAGAGTGCGCCTCCTATAGACCCATCTACCTCTTGAACCTTGATGCTAAAATCTTTGCCAGGATCCTGGCCACTCGCCTGGAGAAATGTCTGCCCCGCCTGGTTCACCCAGATCAGACAGGCTTCATACTAAATAGACAAGCCTCGGACAGCATGTGCAAAACCCTCCATGTGCTACATTCAAGGGAAACCCGGAACGAGGGGGTTCTGCTGCTGTCCCTGGACGCAGAAAAGGCCTTCGATAGGGTGAGTTGGGCTTTCATGGGGGAGGTTCTCTCGGCAATAGGGATGGGCCAGAGGTGGTTGGGATGGATGGCGGCACTATACTCCGCCCCCACGGCCGGGGTGGCTGCCAATGGGATGGAATCAGAGGCCTTCCCCTTGGGGCGAGGAATGAGACAGGGCTGTCCACTATCCCCCCTGATATACGCCTTCGTCATGGAACCCTGGACGATCTCGGTGCGCAACAATGAGGCTATCACTGGAGTTCAGATGGGCAGCTCCCACTGTTAGATCAGCTTATTCACCGATGACGCTCTCCTCTATGTCACTAAACCGTCACAGACGATTCCTCATGTGTTACGGGCATTGGAGCGCTATGGGGACCTTACGGGGTACAAGGTTAACCTAGGCAAATCGGTGGCTTTCATAGGGGGTCGACAGCCGGAAACCGAGAAGGAGTACGTGGAGGGTCTCCCCTTCCAGTTGCAGAGAGAGGGGTTCCGACACCTGGGAATCCAAATCACACCTAACCCAATGGACCTCTTCCCGAGCAACTTCACCCCTTTGTGGACAGAGGTCAAGAGAGATATAGAGAGGTGGGAGGTCTCGGGGTTCTCATGGATGGCACAAATCAACCTGATCAAAATGGTGGTACTTCCCATATTTCTGTTCCTCTTCTAGATTCTCCCCACTCAGGTGCCTACCACGTTCCTACATTCAATGAAACGCACCCTGCTCAGGTTCCTCTGGGCGGGAAAGAAACATAGGATCTCCTATGATGTCCAAACGAGGCCCAAGGAAGAAAGAGGGGTGGGATTCCCAGATTTTAACACATACTACAGGGCTTCCCAGTTGAGGATTCTGGTTGACCACGTCAAACCTGGGTCAGAAAAGCAATGGGTGGCACTGGATAATAGGCTACTCGCCCCGGTCACGCTCGACGAGTGGTTATGTGTCCCGAGAGCACGTATCCCCAGGTGGGTTCTGGACCACCCGGTACTGGGGGTTCTATGGTCTGTCTGGAAGGAAGGGAGCTACTACAGATGGCTCACAACCTGGCCCTCTCCGTTGAGTTGTATTTGGGCGCCACCGTTCCTGGCCAAAGTGGCGGAGCCTACCGCCTATCAGAGGTGGTACGAGGCGGGCCTCGTTAGGGCCTGCCACTTGTGGGTGGGAGGGTCCTTCATGCCCCTTCTAGATCTTGAGGAAGCCCTGGGGCTGGGCAGGCTATCACCTTTCTGCTTCAACTGAAGGGAGCTCTCTCCAAACCCCCATGGGGGGACACCCTCAGGAGGGACCTCACGGACTTCGAGAAAATGATAATCTCCACTCGAGGTTCCAATGGGGTCATATCCCGTTTGTACAAGCTCCTCTTGCTCACGATACCAAGGGATCCCCCGCCAGCACGGACACAATTGGAAAAAGACCTGGGCATGGCAATAGATGACAAGAGGTGGACTAAAATGTGCATCCGGGCCCACCGCCTCAACGACCTCCCCCCAGTACAGACCCCAGGCTCTAAAGGTTTTACACAGATAGCACTACCCTCCACAGTTGATAGCCAGAATGAGCCCGGGCTACGACCCTCACTGTTGGAAATGTCGAAAGGAAAAAGGGGACTACATGCACATGTGGTGGTCTTGTCCAAGGGTGCAGTCATATTGGGGAAAGGTCTTGTCCTGGATCAGGGGGGTGGATGGAGTCACTAGACCCCTGTGCCCCTGGTTGCTTCTCTTTGGCATTGAAGTGGGAGATGACCAGGAGGACACCCAGGGCCACATGCTACAGGTCATGCTTGTGGCGGCCAGGAGCTGCTTGGCCCAGAAATGGAAGAACCTGCACATGCCCGAGGAGAAGGAATGAGTTGTAAAGGTTCGGGCGATATACGACATGGAGTTCCTAACCCATGTCCTGGATGAATCCAGATCTAACATTGAGGAACTCTGGCTCCCCTTCTTTGAAAAATACGAACGGCCGACCTGAGGGATGAGCCCTTGATCCGCTGACTTGTCCAGGTTCAAGGTCAGGAGGAATTTGGGGACTTTATAGGTACCAATTGTACGGCACACGCCCCCTCAGTGGCGCCACTAAGTTGAGCTCTAGACTATGTGTGCACCAGACTATTCGACAGTCCGAACTTAAAAATGCACAATGCGACCCTGCAAGACAAGTTTGAAATCGTTACCTGTTCACTGGCGATGGGGGGTGGGGGAGAGGGTTATTGACTGAACGTTCTTTATGGGAATTGAATTGAATTGAAATAATATGTTTGTTGTAATAACCTAAAAATGCCAATAAAAATTATATTTAAAAAATAATAATGATCAGGCGAAGGGTACCACAGAGAATGATGGTAGCGTTAGTATGCCCACAGTACTTTGATAACGACATGGCCCTAGTGCCGGCCAAAGTATGGACTACAGGGCCCTATGACGTAGGTCTCCTAAAGGGAGCCGGCGAAGTAAAAATTAAATTGAAACCAGGAGCAATTCTGCCACGGGCACGACAATATCCCATGTCCAGAGAAGCGAATGAAGGGATTGCAAAGACAATCTCCGCCATGTTGGAGCAGGGCATCGTAGTGACATCAGAAACACCCTGAAACACGGTGATTTATCCTGTCAAGAAATCAAAGGGAGGGTCCTGGCGTTTAATCTAGGATTTGCAAGCCCTAAACGACATAGTCGAAGCCAAGTTCCCTTTAGTCCCGAACCCATCCACAATTTTGTGCAACATACCCACTGAGGCAAAATGCTTCACAGTGATCGATTTGAAAAATGCATTCTTCTCGATTCCATTGCACCGTGACTCACAAGACCTGACATCATTTACTGTCAGACAAATGCGCCTGGAAAGTACCAGGCTGCCACAGGGGTATTGCGAGTCTCCATCGATTTTCAACAGAGTCCTGCAAATGGACCTAAGCAATATTGCGGTGGACAGTGTTGTTTTGCAATATGTAGATGACATTCTAATCTGCAGCATCACTGAAGAGCAATGCCGACATGACTCATTCCAGCTATTAACTATACTGGCTGAGAAGGGATACAAAGTGGACAAGGACAAGTTGCAGTACTGCCAACGGGAGGTGTTGTACATAGGGCAACTGATCTCACATGAAGGGAAAAAGGTTACCCCAGAAAGGGCTGAGTCTATCATGAACATGGCCAAGCCGCGCACATTAAAACAAATGCAAAGCTTCTTAGGCCTGTGCAACTATGTCAGAGCATGGGTCTTCGACTACAGCTCATATACCAAGCCCTTGTTGCAGGCCCTTAAAAAGGCCCAGGCAACGAGGGAAGAAATTGAATGGAATGAAGATATGGAGAAGGGGTTTACCCAACTCAAGGGGGCAATTTGTAAGGTCCCAGTTCTCAGGATTCCTAATTATGCTGAGGAATTCTATTTGTTTTCTCATACTGATGGCAACTTTATGACGGCAGTGCTCGCACAACGAACCTCATTGGGATATAAACCCCTAGCATATTACAGCGGGAGTTTGGACCCGGTAATGAAGGGCCACTTCCCATGCGAACAAAATCTAGCTGCCGCCATGTTTGCCATTGAGAAGGCGTCATCCATTGTGATGGGGTGCTCCATGACACTATATGTTGAGCGCTTGCTATTTGCCATACTGGAAAATCAAAGGGCACGCTGACTTCTCAGAGAGCATCATCCTATGAGGTGATTATCTCTAATCCATCGATCAAAATAGTGTGATGCAAAACTGTGAACCCTGCCATGTTTATAGCTGAGCCAGTCACAGAGGGAGAACCTGTGAATGACTGTGCGAAGTATGAGGAATTTTATGATGAAATCCCCAGGGTAAAGGAAAATGCCCTGGCAGGTGGGGAGATCGTCTTTATTGACGGGTCTTCTAGAATTGACCAAGAAGACGGACAAAGATATACAGGCGTGGCCTTGATCAAACACATAGCGGATGGAGAGTTCTGAGTACTTGTCAGTGCACGAATACCATCCCATTTTTCGGCACAGGCTGCAGAATCATGCTGACCAGGAAGTAACAGTATACTCCGCCTATGTGACGTCAACAGTGCACGCAGGATTAGCGCGCTGGAAAAGGAGGGGCTACCTCCGAGCAGACGGCATGCCAGTGCAACACGCAGCCTTACTGGACAGGCTGATAAAAGCACTACAGCTCCCGGTAGGCATAGCAGTCGTGAAATGCGCCACTCATACCAAAGGGACAGATTTTGTGTCACGTGGAAATCACGAAGCAGGCACGGTAGCCAAACGTATGGCATCCAAAACTGAAACCATCATGGACGTGGAGGTGGCACGTACCCAGGAAAGAATGATGGTTGCACGAGCCACACCAGAAGCTTATAGCAATATGGGGCAGTCACAGTTAATGGAGCTCCAGGGGGAGGCACCTCAGGAGGAGAAAAATGTATGGAAGCGTCGAGGGTGTTCTTTAAAACCCTCAGACGGATTGTAGAGGCAAGACAGCATTGGTAAACCAGTAATGCCTGTCGCCCTCCTAAAAATAGCTCTAGAACAGCACCATTACCCAATGCATATGACTAAGGAAAATCTTGCCGCAACACTTGCCGAAGACTGGTTTACACCGAATTTAGCAGAGCATGTTGCATTCTTTATGGTAAACTGTATTATCTGCCAGCAATTCACTTCTGGGCACACATTGAAAGTAGTGAGAGGAGTCATCCCCAGACCGAATGGACCTTTCCAGCACCTACATATTGATTATGTCGATATGATCCAGGTGTGTAATGGGTACAGGTATTTACTTGTGGTGGTGTGTCCCTTCTCCAGGTGGGTAGAAGCAGGTCCCTGTACATACACCGATGCAGCCTGTGCTGCTAAATTCCTGGTGAGGGAGGTCTTCTCTAGATGGGGGGTGTGTGAGATTATGAGATCAGACAATGGGCCTCATTTTGTGAATACAGTGTTCGAACAGATTAGCTTGTTGCTTGGTATAAAGCACAAGTTCTCGTCGGCATATCACCCAGCGGGAAATGGGATATGTGAATTAATCAACGGCTTGCTTAAGGAAAGGATTGCCAAGTTGAAACTCACATTAAGAAAGGGATGGATGCACTGCCTACCACTGCCATTGTATGCGCTTCGGAACCAACCAGGCTCCGACCATCATCTTACGCTGCACAAAATAATCACTGGGAGAAGGATGGGACCCCTTTTACCCACGAGATAGAGCTAGATGTGATGCCCAGTCAACTAGGGAGGTTCTGGGAGATGAGATGAAAGCGTACCTAGACTGTCTCATAGACAGCACCTCTATCATTTCAGGCCAGCTGCAGCGACGGCAGAAAGGGGACAGCACAGCACAAACCACAACAGACAATGCTGATGCAGGTGCAGCTCTCAGCCTTGGCGCACCCCTTGTCTTCCCGGGGGACAGAGTTCTAGTGAAGAACTTTACGAGAAAGAAATGGGACTAAAGCAAGGTTTAACAGCCCCTACATCGTAGAGGACTGCACCCCGAGAACCTCAGCACATGCAGACAAGATCTATGGCGAGGAAGAAGGACGCATGAGCAGACAAGTAACGAGAATGTTAGGAAAGTGAGACTCGTTAAAACAAGACATTTCCTCGAGCCAAGTGAAATGTGTGAAAAGAACAATTACACGAACAAGTCAGTATAGCCAACAAAAGAACTATTGTGAAAATTGTGTCTGCGACTGAACCTTTTCATATACACTAAAAGAGACAATAGTAAGCAAGCTAACACTCTATGCAGACAAAGGTGCAGGGTAAAGGAAGAAAATCACACACTCATATCGGCAAATGCGTTAACCTCATGAACATTTAAAACCGCACAAAGCACTCATAAGCCTAAGACTCTGGTAAGCAACAAAACCGGACATTCCTGAGAACTGAAACTGTTATCCTGAAGGACCCAGCATAAAGACTTTGTTCACGATGACATGGTTCTTCCCAGCAGAAGCCTCAAGTGGGATGTGCTCACCTATTTTCAACTAGTTGTATTGTCCCATCCGTCACTTATAGGCAGAGAAGCCAGCGTTACTGAATTCATTCAAGACCCTGCAAACAAGAAGGTAAACTGGCAACTATTGACTGTCATCACAGAGGCCTTCGCCGAGTTGCCCGAGCACAGTGACTCAAAGACCAATGCTCCCGCCTCAAGTAATCATTGACGAGATCACATATACTTTGTTCTTCCGCATCGTCGAAGAATGTCCAGGGCTTATCGGGAGAACTACAGATACATTGACATTCATTAGAGATCCAAAAAACAATTACTTCCTCAACCAAATATGGTACAAGCTGAACCACGTGGTTGCAACTCACATTGCAGGAAAGTGAAAAACTTGTTCGCATCTAAAGAAGGGACTGTGATTAGAACCCAGCAAACGAGGCAAATGTCCCTATCACCTTAAGATACACAGCTGGCACACAACGTTTTGCTTAGATTAGTCACAGACTATCCGGAAATGGTAGGGAGACCTTCAGATGTGGACGTCATCACCTTTCTTAGGAATCCAGTCAACATCCCACACATGGGCGCACTCCTCCAAGGCACCATGCTCCAGGTGGAGCTGTAAAATTTCCAGCGAGAATTCCTGAGAAGATTTCAGTGAGACTAGCCGACGAGGGACAGATCGAAGAGGAAAAAAAAAAAAGAAAAAAAAAACAACTGAAAGCACACTGCGAAAGAAGGCCTGTGACTCTAGAGCCAAAGAACCAGATCAGACAAATGTCATGAACACCGGAAGACAGTCGGTATGCTTTTCGCGTTTTCTTTCATCTCATTGAAAACTTTCCAGAACTAGTGGGTAGACCCCGCAACATTGAAGTGCCCACTTTTCTTGATGATCCAGCAAAGAATGCCCAACTAAACAGGCTCCTAAAAGCTATTTCATCACAATTAAGAAGCAATTATGGACATCCGCTGCTGAGGCGAGCCTTAGAAAGGAGAGATCCAAGATAAAACCCTCTAGAATCCCCAGCCGGGGGCAAAGCAATTACATAAAGACACAGTTCGTCATGCTTCCAACGTAGAACGAATCGAAAGGAGATAACTACATCTTGAACTTCTTTTCCTATTTTTCTTATTTTTCCCTATTTTGTGCATTATCATTCCGCAGTGGAGTAAATGGGGAAGAGAGAGACTGTTCCTCAACTCGACCTCGAACGACCAAGTGACAGGAACAGCGACATGAACTTCACTGCCGTGTTTACCGTTTTCAACCTTTTTCTTATTTTTTCCTCCTCATATGTTCACTTTTATTTTTATTTTTGTTTTTATTTTTTCAATGGTTTATCTATGCGTGATGTGTAACGAATCAATTTTTATGGTGTCACTGCAAACAAATTCATGCATGTCCTCAGGGCCAAGACGAATTGGGAATGTGCCCTGGGAATGCGTTGTATACACAAATGCAGGAAGAATGTGATGTGCTAAAAACGGTAGTCTAACCTTTTTCCATAGTCTAGCAAAGGATCTGTACTCCATAACTAGAGACTTTCATCATCACTCGCAAGAGGGGGGACATTAAACTGCACTCGTCACTTTGGTGTTTGCTGAACTTTTTAAGTAACGAAACCAAGATAAGAAAAGAAATAAACTATTGACTATGAACTTGTTCGAGATGGGGGCCCAAAACAGTAATTTAGTTGTGCCACCGGTGGATGGGCGCCCCCTCTTTTCTGGAAGGAGGTGCTGCAAACTGTCCTTCAAGGCAATCATATGTATATGTATAGTGATTATTGTAGTATTTTTGTCATTAACGATCAGAACTGCATTTTTTATTGGTGCACAAAGCATCCCAATGTCCATGCATCCACCAGGCCCCACAAAGGCACCCAGACCTTATGTTGTCATCCCTGTTCCCAGAAAAATTGATGATAGAGCAAATGATTTACAGTTGAATTTAATTAGCAGTGATATGGATGCACCTGAAATTATGAATGACGAGAAAAGCTGGAGACAGGGTCAGCACGGGATGAATGATAACATAGCACTGTCCACAGCACGCACCCACACACTGAGTGCACAAGAGCAAGGGCAAGTGTCAAAGGCTGTGAGACCCCAGGCCGAGCCGACAGAAAACAAAAAGATACCTGTGAAACGAACAGCTCCAGAGAACAGAGAACCAAGCGAGCAACAAGACAGAGATGGCATGACAAAATCCCTCGAGAGAACAGAGGAGGCCACAAAAGAACTCATGGGGAAGACACATGCGTTAGTCAAGTATGTGTTTCCGCTCATACTAAGAGCAAAGAAACTACATGAGGAGCTGAGCAAGAAAACTGCAGCAATTGTGATAACGAGCACACCTGCTCCAACACCAGAAATAACGACCGAGCTTACAACACCGCCACATGTTGGAAGGATGATGAGCCACATGTGGAAGGAGGTCTACCAGAGAATGCACGAGGGAAGAAGAAGAAACACAAGACCTCCCCATAGTACTGCAGGGCAGGAAATGAAACCTGCCCCTCCAAGGATACTACCCGAGAAACTACCTAAACAAAAGAGCAGTACAGACGCATTCAGAGGCATTGTGATGGCCAACTACAGAAAAACGTTAAGAATCAAGAGAAGCCCATATGAAACAAACAATGAACTAAACGACTACTTGGACAGCACAGCCCATCTTGGAAACACCATATGGTACCAGCACATGAAGGAAGTTGGACAAAGAGAATCAGAAGGAGAATGTTTCGTCTGTGCACTCCTGCCATACAGCATGGGGAAGTCCAAGATCTTCGTGGCTGTAGAAGTAGATTTCTCCACAGCACACTGTATGTCACACGTAGCTATGTGCAACACCAGAGGACAATTCATGGGAAGAGATGCCTCATTGATATGGGCCAACGAAAAGGACTACCCTGATGAAGACGGGTTTGTCCAGGACATCAAAACAAGAAACAGGGCGCACATCAAGAATCACGTTATTAGATATGCAAACCCTGACGTCAAAGGATCAAGAATAAGGTGGGAAATAAACTCAAGACTTAACGTCCAAGGAAAAACGACAGAAGAAGCTCAAATATGGAGGAACCGGGGACAAATGCAGATCTGGGGATCAGTAGTTTCCCCCAACGGATGGGAGGAAGGAGTCGTAATCTGCCGAGCTTGGATGGTCCTTGGAGCATGCAAGGAAGCAATAGAAAACTCACAGAGGTTATGTAAACCTCTATGGCCAAAGTTGGTGAAGCTGTTAACATGGGTCGAAGACAGGGGAGGGCCCCTGCAAATAGTACCATTGGAGAACCCGAAACTGTGCTTCAGGAGTAAATGCACAAGGAAAATGGGGGAGAATCAAAACTGTTGACGTATATATGAGGCACCAGGAATGGCACAAGGAACCGCAGTCCTGATGGACCTCTATTGGGCGTGTGGATCCAAAGCATACATAAGACTGCCAAAAAATTGGGGGGGCATATGTACATTGGTCAATGTCCATGTTCCCGCACTGGTGATTCCAAAAAACGATCTGAATCTGGACAGCTTCCCAAAAGCAGATGCTCATCTGGGAAGGAGGAGATCCGCAGAGCTGACATTAAGAAACTACTTTTCTGCCAAATCAGAAGAAGCATTCTATGCGATTCCATACAAACACAGGCTGTTCAGCCTCACTTCAACAGTATTCACTACAATGCTCCTGCCACACATCCAAATTGGAGTAAATGCTAAATGGTTGCAGATAACCAAATGGGAGTTACTGCAGACCATCAACCGCACCATAAAAGGATTCAATGCGATCAAAGAAGAGCTAAGAGCGGTTAGACTGATGACCCTCCAGAACAGATATGTGCTTGACATGATCACAGCAATGGATGGAGGTGTTTGTGCAAAAATCAGAGAATCATGTTGCACATTTATACCATCGCATGATGAGGAAAATGGAACCCTAACAGAGGCCATAAGCATGTTGACAACTTTAAAAAAACAGATGACTGATGAAACTGAAGAAGTGGATGATGACAGTTGGTTTGGGAACCTATTCTCATGGGTCCTGCAATGGATGGCCGATATATTCAAGTTTCTGGAGCCTTGCTAGCAATGGTGCTACTAGGATTCTGTGTTATCAAGATAATCATCACACAGTGCCAGAAAACTGCAAAGAAGGCCATCGGGATGAAAATTATGGTCGATGTCGAACCAGGCTGGAAGCCCAGAGACATGACAGATGAGGAGATAAAGGACTTTGTGAAGGCCAGTGAATTTGCACCAGAGGGAACAAAATTCACTTATCCCAAGAAACGAGAAGGTGTGAAGGCAAATGGATTTACTGCAGTCAAAATGGACAATGCCAATTGATGACCTGGAACAAAGATGAGCATGTGAGAACAGCAGGAAGTTTGAAAGGAGTGATAAAGATATGGACACCCAAATTGCATACATTCACGCCATCATGTGTAAACCCAGGAGACGATGAGCAAGAAGCTGGGGAATCAAAGAAACTGAATATAAAGGAGGAAGCAGAAGTGGTCGATGAACCGACCAGAGGGGGGGTGTAGAGGAGAACCCAGACGTGGCCTGCACCCCTGCCCCTCGCGTTGAGGTGCCAGTAAAGTACTTGCCAAGGTATGTGACGTACGAGGAGCAGCTGGACCAACAAAGGGCTGCAATGGGCATCTGCCCTGTGTACATTAGAAGATCAATATATATACATTAGAATGCCCATAACCAGGCAACCCTGGGCAGCACGGTACCCAATCAGACAACCAGACCAGCCATTGATACGGAACGAGGAGGAATGCCTACACACGGTCAATGAAGAGACTGCAAAAGCCATAATGGAAGGCCAGTGGAGATGAAACAAGGACCAGAGCAGCTCCAAGAACGAACTGAAGGAGTACTGGAAGCATGCATGCCAGTACTGACAACTGCAAGGATAATTGTAAAGGACAAAGGGGAGAGACACTGTGAAAAACGTATTAGAATGGTGCCATGAGACAAGATGGAAGCAACCGCCTTATTGAACTTGTGTATATAAGCTTGAAACGCAAGATACTAAGTAATCGATTCTGCTTGCAATGCTTAGTAGAAGTTAGAGCGGCAAGCGCCGACTGTATACATCTACCTCAATACAGCACAATGTACACGTACGACTCCATTTTGTGTAAACAGAAGTACTCCCAGGCGGCCAAGGCCTGACTGGCCAAGTTTCATATCCAGGTCCAAGCTGAGGAAAGGAGCGGGATCGAAACTTAACAAAGGATGGCTCATGCCGGGGAAATCGAGGTCAACCAGAGAAGGGGAGGTGAGCATGAGCTCACGAGGCTCCAACTTCAGAGCATGCCAGCCCGCCCGTGAAGGTCGAGATAAGAGAGGCCCATGCAGGTGGCTAAGCGCGTACAGAATTAAATACACAAAAGGTTGGAAACAGAAGCAGATTCACGGTGGACGAACACGTGACCAGACAGGCGCGAAGATGTACCACCGCCTGATGTCATCCAGAACCAGAGGGTGCCATAACTTTTCCTGATAAGAGACTACAGATCCGAGGCTATACCCAGCTAACTAATTGACACGTAGCCCTAAACCACTGATTGATGAAGGGAGGCAGGGTGAATCTTGGGACACTAGGCACAGTGCTTAATTTGTAAAAAAATAAGTGCCAGTGCCCAAAAAATATTGGCCTCATAATGCCGGGTACAGCGCCGTCCGCAGCGCCGTCCGCAGCGCCACCCTCAGTGCAAGCGCGGCACCGCCCCAGTTCAGTGCTAGACCTACATAGATCGGCCCACCACCAGCCCATCACAAAGCTGCTGCTCCATGTCACATGTTTGGTGTTGCAGCAACTGCTGGCACAGGCTAGTATTAAATACGCAACTAAGACATGCTCCTCCTGTAACTGCGCCTCGATGCCCCTGGGCTGTGTGAGTGCTTTAAAAATGCAAATAAATAAAAAAGAATTCTGTTTCAATCACTGTTGCACTGTATTTTTCTCTACCCCTTCTGCCCCATCTGACAGTCTGTTAAAGCAACCAAGCACTGTTAATTGGTTACCTCAGGAAGAGCACCCTCCCTCAGCCCATTCTTCAGTCACGTCATCCAGGTGTTTTGTGTAATCAATTTACTCTCAAGCCCTTATCAGTCATCACATCTCATAAATGCATCCCCCTTCACCATTCCTTCAAGCATGAGCATGGTGTTGTATAACTTGGAAAAAGTCATTTCTGCAAGACGTTGTGAAATCAACAGCCTGTGCTACTTCTGCTTTAGGGCCTCCTTCCACATTAACACATTAAAAAAACTAAATATGTTTTGTCACCCAATATTCAGGAGCCAGAGGAGAATGCATATTCGGATATCTCCTTCCCACTGACATGTTCTTGACATACTTCACTGAACTGCGGGGTGTAACAGACACCCACCTCCCTATCTGAGGATTCCTATCTGAGGATTGCATGTGCTCTCATTTGGAGCACATGCTCGGAGAGTATTGTACCCAGGTTAAGGGGGACATCTGGTGTATAAACCACACATCAGGATATAAAACATGCGCGGGAATTATGCAAAGAAATGACAGCAAAAGACGGTTGAGAATTATACAAGAATACTCAACTAGTGCTTTTATTTATGAAGACAGATTAGTGGGCACGTGCACCATGTTTATCCCTGTCTAGTTTCCATGTGTGTATCTTTAAGCCTGAAAAGGCATTTCAGAAGTTCGTCTTTGCATTGGCTTTTGTCGCGAAGTGCAGCCAGTTCGGTTTTGGCCCAATATGTGCACCGTTCCGGGTCCCCTCGCTGAAGCTCGTTTGTGAACTAATGAGGCCGATAACATTAACCGGAAGAACCGAAACATCCAGGCAAAAATTCACAGTTCATGTTTCGCTTAGATGAATGCTATCCAGGGTCGGACTGGGGCATACAATTGTCTCGAGTCGGGCTCGGCACCAATGAAAAAGTGGCCAAAGTTGCAAACGACATTTCATTCTTTTTGTGACAGACACTAGTGGGACCACGCTGCCGCCCGTGCCCTGCCCGGTCCTGGGCTTTGTCCTGCCTTGCCTCAATCACTTAGGCTACCTTCCATGGGGCCACCACCGCCACGGCCATGCTGAGCGTGATGACGGCAAAAATAGGTGCGTGGCGCAGCGGCCCCATGGAAGGTAAGATTTTAAAAGAAAAAACTTATATTTGGGCGGATAGGGCACTTTCGAAGTGATGGGCTACAGCCGCCACTCAAAATAAGCTATTTATTTTAAAACCTACCTTCTGTGGGGGGGGGGCCCGGCCACCGGCCCCACGGAAGGTCAGGTTTTCAAAGAAAAAAGTAAAAAACATACTTTTGGGCACAATCCACGGGCCCGGCCACCCGTGGCAGAGTCATCCGACTCAGACTGCGGCAGCCGGCAGCCCCTGGTCACAGAAATTGGCCTGGGCCTGGCACTGACTGCAGTCAGCAGCACACTGCACACAGGTCACACAGACAGAAGCCCGGGCGCGGATGGGCCCCTGGTGGGGTCCTGACTCCTGGGCAGTCAGGACACCACCAGGGGACCATGCCGCTGCCCAGGCCCGACCTGGGCCTTCCTTGCCTGATCACTTGACTGTGATAGCCTCCGGCTGCACCGCACGCAGCAACAAGTGACTTACCTGCTTTGCCAGCTGGGACTTGGTCTCCTGTCGGGGCCTCAGGCTGGGGGGGACCAGGTGCGCACACTGGCACCCGCAAAAATGAAAAAGCAGGCAGAGGGGGCCCAAGGAAGCAACTAGGCTGCACCACACATTGCAGCAGGGCAGGCTCTCTCTCTCACAAGTCAGGACCGACGACGCCACGCCTCAACACCTTCACTTCACAGTAACTCGTGAAATTAAGGTGGCTCTGCGCTGCCTCCTGTGGCAACAACAACAGGTCACCATGTAATTTCACTGGCTCAGATGAACAGCCAATGAAAATTGCACATTCTGTGTTACTATACAGAATTCATCAAATACTGCATAGTAACAACAGAATGGTAGTTTTCATTGGCTGTTTGTAACAGTTTGTTGCTCATTGGTATTGCTGGCCCCTCCCAGGCCCAGCCAGCCATGGCCTGCAACCTGCAAGCACGAGAGAGATCGAGATCAGAATGACAAATCCCAATGGGTCTCATTACAACCCTGGCGCTCACGGAATGAAGGGTGCCGGTACGGGATCGGCACCCTTTATTCTGTGAGCGCCGATTACGAGGTTCCCTTTGCAGGACCCGGACCAGATGTCTGGTAAAACCAGACGTCTTTTCTGGGTCCTGCGAGGGGAAGAGGGGAAGAGGGAGGTAATAATGGGCCACTTGTAATGTGCCCATTATTACCTCCCTCCCCTTTCCCATTGATCCTATGGGGGCTCAAATGGGAATGGGTAATGGTTCCTGCAAGGAGGAATTACCGGGTCCTCCCATGTTGGAATGACCCGGTAAGTCCCCATTGCAGGAACCCAGTAATGCAGTCCGGTTTGGAGGCAGCCATGGTGCTAGTAGCACCATGGCTGCCTCCAAACTCGCAATGAGGCCCCATGATTTATAATCGAAGCAAAGCGAAGTGGAAGAACAAACAAAGCAATGGCACACGCGCTGGCTCCGCATGAGTTCCGGTGCCCAAAAAAGAGTGCCGGTGTTGGGCACTGGCAACCACCCCCACAAATTAAGCACTGACTAGGCACCTGGGTGCCTATTCTGCATGCTGGTCATAAAAATGGAGATTTATGTTTAGGGGTGTAACTTGCCCAATCACAAGAGACCATGTAATCTAGGCTCCTATATACATTGTAACCAATGCAACGTCGTACTTGTAGTGACGTCAATCACGTGTGGTGTAGAGGGAAGGGCGTAGATGCCCACCCGATAAGAGTTATCCAATCCACTTGCATTATTTCCATATACAGTTATAGCACCTATACTTAAGTTACCTTTCCCAACCAATTGTATTGCATGATGATTTTTTGTAGAATTAGACGTCAATGATGATGAAGTTTGCCCATAAAAGAGGCTGTTGTACTGAAGTTCGAGGAAGTCGGGGTGAGGCAGGTGTTCGTGATGCTGCTGATTTCCATAAGCTGATGTATGTATCATTAAACGGACTTCCCTTTGCCAATTTCCTGATTATTGATCCTTGTCGGAGTATGTGAATCCTGCACTCTGTCCTCGCATGGTGCAGCTATCTTGTATTACCCGTTTTCGAGGGTGAGTACTGACCAATGGGCCCATCAGTAATGACCTCTCCTCGTAAACACCCATCTCACTCTCAAGGTATATTTTGCCCTTCACACTAGTTCATGGACATTGTGCCCTTCCCACTAGTTAATTAAGGATATGATGCCCATCTCACTCTCAAGGTATATTTCGCCCTTCACACTTGCTCATAAACATAGTGCCCTGCCGACTAGTTAATTAAGAATATGAAGCCTATCTCACCCTCAAGGTATATTCTGCCCTTCACACAGGTTATGGACATTGTGCCCTTCTGACTACTTAATGTAGGATATGATATGCATCTCACTCTCATGGTATATGCTGCCCTTCACACTAGCTCATGAACATTGTGCCCTTCCTACTAGTTAATTTAGGATATTATGTGCATCTAACTCTCAAGGTATATACTTCCCTTCACACTAGCTCATGGACATTGTGCCCTTCCTACAAGTGAATTAAGGATATGATGCCAATCTCACTCTTAAGGTATCTACTGCCCTTCCCACTAGTTAATTAGGGTATACTACCCATCTCGCCCTCAAGGTATATTCTGCCCTTCACACTAGTTAATGGACATTGTGCCCTTCCCACTAGTTAATGTAGGATATGATGTTCATCTCACTCTCAAGTTATATACTGCCCTTCACACTAGTTTATGGACATTGTGCCCTTCCCACTAGCTAATTAAGGATATGATGTCCATCTCACCCTCAAGGTACATTCTGCCCTCCACACTAGTTCATGGATAGTGTGCCCTTCCAATTAGCTAATTAAGGTTATGGTGCACATCTCACTCTAAAGGTATACACTGTCCTTCACACTAGTTCATGGACATTGTGCCCTTCCCACAAGTTAATGTAGGATATGATGTCCATCTCACCCTCCAGATATATTCAGCCCTTCACACTAGTTCATGGACATTGTGCCCTGCTGAACTATATGAGCTGTATGACCCGTCTCACTGACAAGCAGTCCTAGTTCTTTTATGATTTTCGGTGGTCCAGGCCTCAGGATTGTCCACCCTTTTCCAGTTTGGACAGCCCACCTAGTTGACTCAGGACTTTCAAGATCTCTATCTTCCTAAGTCAGTAGTCCATTGCCAGGCTTTCCTGCAGTGATCTTGGGCACTGGCTCTTTCTCCCTTTATGCATTTCTGGCTCCTAAAGGGCAGCCTCTGCCCCTCTTCATGCTGCGGGCGCCTGAAGGATAGCTTCTCACTCTCTGGCTCACTGCTCAGTGGCCTTCTAAAGGTCCACCCATCTTGTTACTCTTTAATAGCCTTTTTGATTTGGCTCTGCTCATTTTACAATTTTATGTGGCTCTTGGATAGGTAATTTTCTTCTCCAACTGCAGGCCCACAGCGTTGAAAGGTTACTTCAGGCCTGACGGCCATCGTAGCATCAGTCAGAAGTCCCACCTGAATTCCTGCTCCATGTTGCTTTGCTGTGGCTCCCTGCCTCAGCTGCTATCCTCTTTCTGCTTTTGGGGTGCCAGTACCCCGAATTGCTCTGCACTTTGGAACCTACACAGCCAGTATGGATTTCACAAGTGCCTGCCAAGTGGGCCATGTTGTTGGGATGGACCCTCTGGAGGCACACAGAGCGTACCCCACCCTTTATTCTGGCTTCCATGTCACATGCCAGTCTCACATGTGCTGACAGGGATCAGCTTCAAGGATATACTGGGTCCATGGTGCTTCTTCCCTCATCTCAGCACTTTCAGCAATTTTAGCGTTAGTCTCTAAGGGACTATAGGACAGTTGTCCAACTCCAGGCCTCAAGGGCCGGAATCCTGACAGGTTTTCATGATATCCCTAATTAATTAATATTCATGAGAAAACATTAGAATCAATGTATGCATATTTATATCATGAATATTAATGAGGAATAGCCTGAGCACCCGTCAGGATTCTGGCCCTCAAGGCCCAGAGTTGGACAACCCTATAGGGCCCTGCACAGACTTAATCACTGGGTCTTGGCATGCACTCATAGGTCCTATAACACAAGTATTGCCTATCCTCATGGACCTCATACATTTGGATCACCTTGCGTGACATGCATGAAGCAACTGGGGTGATGGAAATGAAAAGAGGACAACAGCTCAACCTTTGCCCCAGGCAGCACGAGTGGAAATCACAGAAAACGGACACACACACAAGAATGTATTTTTTAAGATACTAAAGTTTATTTACACAACCAAACCAGAAGAAGAACTCATCAATTATACATTATGTGGAAATAAGAGTTATCTTACGAAGTTCCTGGTTTGTTCCCAGTTGGGACCCACTCCAATGCTCAATGGGACAACGGTCTTTGCCTTCGTATTGTGGGTATTCAGGGTCCACACCATTTTCAAAGCACACCAGCTGCCACAGAATGCATCAGTATTTATTGACAATAAAATGTGCCTCCCGTGGGAGGTATATCAATATTTACTAAAAATGATAAGCAGCTCTTAGGTGGAACAAAACGTCAGTACCTCCTGGTTCTGAATCTATCCTATAATCCTATCCTCTCTAACACGCCCCACCCGCTTTTCTTGCAGAGCCACTTGAGCACCTGGAGACTGCCCCTGGGTGGTAGCGGTGTGTGGTATAAATGAACATACCATAACAATATTGTATTGTATTTACTGATAGGACACACCTTTGCTGAGAGGTAGTGCAGTAGTTAATAATAAGTTGTGACCCTTCTGAGAAATGGATCATGTGATACGGCCAGTACCCTGGCCTTCTCAAGGGGGGATTGGAACTCCTCTCAGCCGGGGATGGAATGCATACCAGAGAGAAATCCAGAGCCAATCCTACTCCTGAGGAGGAAGGTGGGAGTTGAGAGGTCCCCAATTCCTGTGCCCTTACCCCCAAGTGTCAGTCTGTTTTTTTGCCGCACTGAATGCATTACCCAGTGCCTATGATCCAAAATGCTGGCAATATATTTTCATCTGTTTTAAGAATGGGGAGACAGTGGCGGGAGAGAAAGCCACCCAGCAGAGGAATAACAGTGCCCCACACCACGTTCTAGTCCAGAGCCGCAGCCCAAGAGAGAAAGAAGCTATCAACTCGCTGCACACATGCGTTTACGGCTGACACCACAAGAGAGCAGGATCTCGGAATGGAAGAACGGTCTGCTGCGGCAGCCCTGCGATGCCCAGAAAGGCCTCCCCAATGGGCCACCATGCCACCTGAGACTAAAGCAGACATTAGACGTCCTGAGAGGGATCAGACCTACCTCAGATGGGGAACAACACCAAACCCCTATCAGGAATGGGAAAAATGGAGAACATGGGCTGTCGTGGCTGCCCCAGAACGTACCCATGCAGAATAAAGGGGATGGGCTTAGCACAGTACTTGAAACCACCAATATCTATGATCCCTCCTGGGTGGGGCAAACAGGGCCAAATTGGGCAGGGTCAGATCACCAATCAGGAGACATGGAGAAGGATAAAGGAGGAAATGGGAAGCAGGAGTGTGTGTATTGTAAGTATGACGTCAGAGGAGGTGGAGGGGACAGACCAAAAGACAACCAGGAGGAAGGATGGCAGAATGGACAGTGGAGGAGATTTAGAAAGTGCAAGTGGTAATGTGTCATGAGTGTGCGTTATAGTGTGGCGAGTCGGTTAAGGTATGTTAGTGTCGGGAGTGAATGTGAAGTGAATGGAACTGCGTGAAAGGAGGGAGTATGATTAGGTGGTTGGTGGAGTGCTAGGAGAAGTGTGGAGGAGGGAGCAGAAATGTGGAGGAGGGAGCAGTCGCTAGAAGGAGGAAAAACAAGGGTTAAGGCGAGGCCAACAATGTGTAAGAGAAATTAGAGGGATAAAGGAGGGATAAAGGAGTATAGGGGAGAGAGTAAAGATGGGTGCAGTTGGAGAAGTGGGTGTAATAAGACTTAACGAGAGGGAGAGAAAAGCGAGCGCGAGGTTGAGACTGACACAGGGTATCTGAAAGGCACAGTTGCCCATCCCTGTAGAACACAACCACTGACAGAATAAGCGCAGGTAGGAAGCCCCTGCAGGAATTAAGACAGATAAGGAGGTTTGCCTTTTTGGTCATCATCGCAGCTATACTGAGGGAGGGAATTAAGGCAGATAAGGCGGTTTGCCTTTTGGTCATCATGGCAGCTATACTGTGGGAGAAACAATCGATATCTATTAATGTGGCAATAAGCCCACAGATAACAGGCCAATACCGCCCCAGGTAATGACCCCGGGGCCCGTAGTTACGTATTGGCCCACTGTCGAGGGGCTTATAGCCATTAGTACCCTGGCCCGTTAGACCGGGGTACTAATAGAACGGCAGCGTTTTGGAGCAGAAAAAAAAAATCAAATAAAATGGGCGCTGGGAAAGGGAAAACGTAGTCCATTTTCCCTTTCCATGACGGCCATCGGAAGCGGACACGCTGGGAACAGAAGCGTTCCCAGTGCGTTCGCTCCCGAGAAAAGAAGAAAAAAGAATATAAGTGAGGTTGGGAGGGTGGGGAGGGGATAGTTTGTAGGGGACGGGGTGGAGGGGACAAAAAAACTTACCTGAGTCCCCGGCTAGGGACGAAGGCAGCCTCCAGCCATGGGGAGGCTCGGAGCAGGGATTGCCCCGGCTCGAGCCTCCTCATTGTCTAAGGGGCCACCACCCCCCCTGCTGGGAACAAAAGGCACGTAGTGCGTGCAAGGGATTCCCGGTCTGGTAATTCCCCAGTGAGGGCCAATCAGAATGCTTGTTGCATTCTGTTGGACCCTTGCCATGTACTAATTAGGGTTAAGGACACCTGGGTTATGAAGGAAGTGCTTTCAGATGAGAGAGAGAGGGACGGACATAGGGCCCATTAAAGGTTTAGTAAGAAACCCTTGAAGTGTCCATGAGCGTTGGAGTGTTTCTTGAGTCATCTGTGACAATCCGTATTTATTGACTAGATGAGCATTTATTAATAAGGTACACCTGTTATGGGAGATTTATTTCTTGCTGTATCTTTCTTGGGAGGCATAGTGGCATTTACTAACAAGAAACCCCTCTTTTGGGAGGTGTGCCAGTAGTCATTGATAACATGGGAAGGAATATCCATATTTCTTGAAAACATTAAGCTCTTCTGGGAATTATAGTGATCATTTTTGCTAACATGAGTCCCCACTGGAGTTATATCAATTTGTATTGGTAAGATATGGGTCCCGTTGAAAAGATTAGGATCTCCTGGGAATTACATCTGGATTTTCTGACAAATGCCCCCCTTCCCCTCTTCTGGGAGGTATATCGCATTTATTGATAAGATGTACCTTTTCCGAGAAGAATATCTGTATTTATTGTTAAAATGCCCCTCTCTTCTGAAGGGATAGCTGTATTTATTGATACGATGAAACTCTCCTGTGAGAAATATCTGTTTATATTGAGAAAGATGTACCTATAACGATATTTATTGATATATTGCAGTCATATTGAAGGTATATCCGTAATATGTGATAAGAGGATGCCCCCCGGGAGTAATTGGGATATTTGTATTAATAGGATAAGGCTCCAGTGGAAGTTATATCTGCATGTATTGATAAGCTAAGGGTTGTCTATGATGTTTATCATATTTATTGATAAGATGGCACTCTCCTATGATGTCTATCAGTATTTATTGATAAAAAAGGCTCTCCTGTAAGGTATACTGGTATTTATTTAAAAGAGGTCTCCTGCCTGGGAGATATATATCTGTTTTTTGTAATCATATATACCGCTCCTCAGAAGTATATGAGTATTCTTTTTAAAGATGTGGCTCTGCTGGCAACAGGCGCTATAGCAGTACACATAGATGAGATGCACCTCTTTGGGGAGGTAAATCAGTATTTATTGATAAGATGAGGCTCTCCTGGAAGGTATAGGGATATTTTTTGATAATATGCATCTCTCATTAGTGTTATATTGGTGTGTATTGATACAATGAGGGTCTCCTGTGAGATATATCAATATTTACTGACAAGATGTGTCTCTTCTGAGATGTAAGTCAGTATTTATTGGAGACATATGCCTCTTGATTAGGGGTGTACCGAATAGTAGATTTATGTATTCTGCTGAATGCCGAATAGTTGGATAAGTATTCGGTCAGGCCGAATACGGAACCAAACAGTTACCTTTTTAATAAATAAAGTTATGTAGACAAGAAAAACACTTTGAAAATTAAAAATACACTTGAAAATATGTAGATCCATTATTTATTGAATTTCTCTTCTTTGTTGTCTACAGAAGATGTTTGTATATAACATGACAATAAATTATTTGAAAAGAAACATTTCATTAACAGCACAGTTTGTATTTGTGTGCATTCATAGGTGTCGCTTGTTGAGCATGTCACAAGTAACTAAGACTACCCCAAAAGTATTTGCATGCAGTAATCTTCAGGGGAGACCTGGATGTGTCTACTAGTACTTTCAAATATTCCTTTTGGGCCTGGCCATCTTTAGCCTTTTGGTTCAAGCAAGGCACTAAAAAACAAATGAAGTGATTACATCAAATATCGCCCTTCTTACTGCTAAAGGGCTTCTGAATACAAACCCTTGACCTGTGGTACGGAGAGGAGATGAGTCATTTGAAAAATGTCTTTTCCTTAATAGATAGTATTTTTCTTTCTGTTTCGGTTAGGGTATGTTTGTGGTGTTTTGGGGTATGGTAAACGAGACCAGACAAACATTATAGGGAATTCTGAGTCCTACATGGCTCTCTGCTGACCTCATTGGCAAGGACACAAGGACAGAGCTGATTTTCAGATCTTTAATTGGCATGTGCCTATTTATTTTACTTTTTTGTTTCACTTCTACATCCATTTGGTCCCATGTTTCTAAATTGTAAACATGTACCTCCTTGTCTGCAAATATGCCTCTTTTTTTAACTCTCTAATGTTGGGAAGAATATTTATGCTGCCACAGACTGGGGAATTTTAGTTAAAAAAAAGTTAGCCACTTTCTTTAGTAACAGTTGTCAGCTTTACTCAATTCAAAAGGACTTATTTTGGCAACATGAGAAAGTTGGAGGGCAGGAATTGTATCCTATGTTTTGATACTATACGCACATCACTGCCACTGGCACACTTCCCAGTGATTCAATAAATGGGCTCCTGGTTTGGAGCCTATTCTACCCAGGAGGGTTACTAGGTGTGGGGTTTTGCCCCCCTACAAATGTGGGGCTTTGCTTACTACCCACATGCTCTGCAATAACACTGATATGCCCTCCAATCTTGTAGGTTTTTTCACGTGGGGAAAGACTTTGAAAATTAAAAGACCAATTACCACAGAGATAAAAGCCTCTACTAGGAGGACTACATTGAGATCCTCACTACGCCTAGCAGATCCCAGAAAATAGTGCCTGTGGAAATAATTACCCATAGCACTCAACTCACACCGTACAGCATTTCGTCCTGATGAAGGCCGTGCACAAGATGAGGCATAACAAGTCCACCTAAACGGCTGAAACAGCCCGGTGTAGACGCACCCCTAACCACAGTGTATTGTCACTGTCAGCCACCAAAAGAACAATTGTCTACCACAACCCCCCTTTTTTGTTGTCATTATGTCAAATTGTTTTGTTATATATTGTATTATGTGAATTGTCGTGACAAACAACAACTGTGATTGAGTTTGTCTTCCAAACATAAATTGACTGTTGTGCCAAGAATATTTGGCCCTAAGCGTTGTAAATATATATTCTCAGTCTGTACGTCTAATTTAGAAACCTTGTGATGTTATTTTTTAGAAAAATGTTTTCATTTTATGACGATTTATACAACTTTATAGATAAACAAACAACTTCTTTCATAAATAGACAGAGTGAGTCATTTTCCTTTTCTCCTTTGATGAAGAGGGTGATAGGGGTCATAGGTGTGTTTTTGAGCATAATCCTCTCTGGACCTATTCAATTGTAATTTTGTTTCACACTTCCCAGTGAGCCTTCTTACTTGCTTTATAACCTTGGCCGGCAGGCTGACTACAGTTCTTTGCTGCAGGCACACAACCTCCTCAGCTATTTTACTCAGGGTTTGGAAGTTCATGGGATTGTGGCTTTGGAACTTGTAACTTTCAGATTACTCACATGGGCCTTCAGCAAATCAATACAGCCCTTTCCAAAAAACCTTTGTAAACTACTGTTCCAGGTCAGTGGCTTTTAACTGCAAAATACAGGGGAGACCAGAGATATCTCACTGCACATTCAAAATACTGAGAGTTTTGCTTCAGCCCACCTCTCACCAGAAAAACCAACAGATGAAAGTCTGTCTGTGCAGCACATGACTTTGTTTGCACTATCACACCTCTCTATGCTCTGCCTGCACTCCATCAAATAAGTGACAGCAGATTTTGTTTATTGATCCTTTTAAATGACAAACATGGCATGCTTGAACATTTCCAGACACACAGTCAAAGCAATACTTGATATATTTGTTAAGGGAAACTATTCAGCTTTGAGTGATAAGTAATTAAGTACTCGGCCAAAGCCTGATCTATTATTGAGCTGGAATTCAGCCAAATACCTGCAGCCAAAATTTGGAACACCCTTGCACTTCTTGGGGATATATATTCTGGGAGGTATGGTGATATTTGCCAATAAAATGTGCCTCTTCTGGGAGGTATGTTGGTATTTATTTATAAAATCTGCCTCTTCTGTGAGGTATATTCATATTTGTTGATAAGATGTGCCTCTCCTGGGATGTATATTGGTATTTATATACATGATGTGCCTCTTCAGGGAGTTATATTGGTAGTTGTTGATGAGATGTGCCTCTTCTGGGAGGTATATTGGTATTTTTTGATAAGATGTGCTTCTTCTGGGTGGCCCATTGGTATTAATTTACACAATGTGCCTCTTCTGGTAGAAATATTGGTAGTTGTTGATGAGATGGGTATCTCTGGGAGGTATATTGGTATTATTTACATGATGTGCCTCTTCTGGGAGGTATAGTGGTATGTGTTGATATGATGTGCCTCTTCTGGGAGTTATATTGGTAGTTGTTGATAGGATGTGCCTCTTCTGGGAGATATATTTGTAGTTGTTGAGGACATGTGCCTCTTCTGGGAGGTATATTGGTATTTATGTATAAGATGTGCCTCTTCTATGAGGTAAATTGGTAGTTGTTGATAATATGAGCCTTTTCTGGGAGGTATATTGGTATGTGTGGATAGTGGTAACTATTGATAAAACTGGGCTCGCCTGGAAGATATATCAATATTTATTGATGCAATATCTTTCTCCTGCGGGTATAGCAGTGCTTATTGATTAAATTCATCTTTTCCTTTAATGGGATATCGTTATTTTATGACAACATGTGCCTCTCCCGTGAATTTATCAGAATGTATTTATAAGGTAGGATTTTCTGGGCGTTATGTTGGTATTTATTGACAAAATACACCTCTGTTGGGATGTCTATTGATATGGGTGGCATATCAGCATTGCTGGGGGCTTTCTGTCATACACTGCTTTTTCCTCCAATGGCGGTGGAACCGATGACTGCATCACAGCGTTCATATCCTGGCCTATTCCAAGATGGTGGTGCGGTGCTTAGATTCAGCCCTTTCCAAGAAGGCGCAATGCACGGAAGCTAATGGGATTACAGGTCCTGGTCCTAGAGCGACTCTGCGCCTGCCATCGGGTACTTCACTGCGGCAGTTCATGGATTCGACACACCTTACTGCATACGTTTGCACTCTGCTTGCTGCTTGGCTTCTGAGAATTCATCCTTTGTTTCTCCCGGTACTCCCGTCTTGAAGTCCCATTTCTTCCTATCTCTTGGGCCCCGCTCAGCTGCTTCCCCACTGGGCTGATCTTCCTCTCTTCAGCCTTCGTCCTGCTGATACTTCAGTTCTTACTCTTTATTTTATGATAGATACTTCAGTTCTGCCAGTAGTCTCTGTGGAAAGGTTATCTTCTGCACCCAGCAGCTCCACCGACTGAGAGGAATTATCTGTTTTTTTACCTTTCCACGAGGAGAGGGTTTCCTCCTTATTGTTGGCCCTTTTCCTCGGGGTACACCTTGTTAGTTGTATGCTCAAATTGGCAGGTTGACTTTCGCAAAAGCCAGGCCCTTCTTCGTCAAAAAAACACACCTAAAACCCTGGTACGACCAGCTGTTGATGGAATAAGGTGCACACATGGATCAGGACCAATTGCTGGTGGCTGTTCAAGCCGTTACCCTCGAGGTGCAAGCCCTCAGACAAGATAACATGACCCTCCACCAGATAATAACAGCACAGGAAGCCATAATAATGGAAAGTCCTTTGAGTGAACATTCTAGTCACGCTGGGTTGCCCAACTTCGGGCCTCGAGCGCCAGAAACATGTTGGATTTTCAGATTGCCCCTCATTAATGTTCATGAGATAAATTTGCATACAATGATTCCAAATGTATGCAAATTTTATCTCATGAATATTCATGAGGGATTTCCTGAAAACCAGTCAGGATTCTGGCCCTCGGGCCTGGAGTAGGACAACCCGGAAAGTTTACATGTGATCCGAAGAAATGTAATGAATTTCTTAGTGCCTGTATGATGGAATTTACTTTCAAGCCCTTGCGCGTCGCCACAGACTGTGCTAAGGTGGGATACACCATCAGTCATCTGAATGGGATCCCCATAGCATGGGTTACCCCTTTGGTCACTTAGTCCAGTCCTTTGTTGGATCAGTATGCAGCTTTCCTTCCTGCATTGCACAGTATGTTTGGGAGACAACAACTGACATATTTTCCCCTATTCTTAGCCCCTTTTCTTTGGGGTACCCCTTGTTAGTTGTTCACTCAAGCTAACAGGGTGACTTCCTTAGAAGGCAGTCTCTGCTTCACCCAAAAAAAACACAATTACAAACCCTTGGAAGACCAGCGGTTGACGCGTCCCCCTCACACCTTTGCTTTTCGGTGTCTATGTCGAACCATTGGCTGACATTAAACAAAGTTTGATTCAACACCTGCAAGGCTATGCTGATAACTCAGCAGCCCACTTTCTGATGGAGCAAGAATTGAGGGTTTCATCAAGTGGCTGCCCCCAATGCTGCCAGTATCTGGATGACGAGAAGTTGGCTCTGTTCCACAGGATTTGTGTGCTCCCCATATGTACAGCGCCCTATTATTTCCCAGCTGGGTGTGTGCTTCATAAACCCCAAAGATCCCCACAATGAGTTCACCTCCCCTGCCCATGTTAAGCGCCCTGAAGTGGCTTCCTGGTTGAGTGTTGGTGCTATTTAAAAACAGAAATAAATAAACAAATGAATACATACCGTGTGCTCTAGGGAGCAGTCTTAATTGTGTTCATGCGGAGTTCCTGCACCTGGGAGGTGTTACTGTTGGAAGCCACTCCCCCGCCCAAGCTGATTTGCTGCGCAGCCTTTGCATTATTCTCACTGCAGGGGACTGAGGTTGGGTAACAGAGACTCCAAATTCAAGAAAATATGAGCAGGATTGGGAACTGGAAGGGACATGATAATGGTGAGTGCTTGTTAAATTAAGAAAATGTCAGTGTTTTATTTTTACCAATGGTTGAATCTCGCCGGACTCACAGGCTCATTTTGTTTTGTCCGCAAAAATGGGATGGATGGGGGAAAACCCGCTGCAACAAACTGTATGGGTGTTTCAGTATCTGGGCCATTTCTGGACCCGATTCCCTGGATTGGTTCACAGGGAGGGAATCTGCTCTGTGCGCTCCCCAATCAATGCAGGGAATCTGCCAGCATCTCCTACTCCACCTCCTTTAAGGTGTTCATGACATGCTGCGTCACAGCGCAAAGTTAATAAAAGAGGGGCTGTCCCGTGCTCGGAACAAGGCCCTGCGGATCTCGTCTGGAGCTCCAATCTTCACAAGGATAGCAGACCTTCACAGAGACCTGGACATCGAGTTGTTGGATGAATATCTAGCAAAGCTGAGTAAGAACTTCTGCCAAGGACTGGATCAGAACCCGAACCCTCTGATCAGAAGACTCACTGCCACCACTACAAACCCCTTCGACCGCTACCCGCGGCCCATCACAGCAAAGACCCTGTGAAACCAGCCGTACTGTGACAAGTCCTCACAGACGAAGAAGTATCCTAGCCTACAACTAGATACTCAACCCGAAAAGATGGAGTAATGAGGCTCAAGCCTCGGCATCCAAAAATCACTGCTGATGGATCAAATCTATCAGCAAGAAGAAGTAGCGCTCACAAGGTTATTCGCAAGCACGGGGTCCAGGTGCAAACAACTGGTCTCTGTACTTTGTAACCGAAGAAGGACTCACCAGAGCAAGCCCTCTCCAACACAACATTGGCAACGAGGCAGGATTGCTCCTGAAAGCAGCGAGAATGCTCGGCCATCAGCCGATGTGGCTCGGCCGGAACTGAGCAGCGCTGTGGGCGGCAACAGGCTTGCGTGTCACCACTTCCATGAGTGTTGCAGTGCCTAAGCTTCCTGTTCCTTTGCTCTTGCCACTCGGGCCACTGGCGGTGAACTTGGAGTGCTCCAGCTTCCACTATAAGCCCCCGAACCACCCAGAGGGTGAGGCCCAGAGGAGCAGCCTGCCGGAAGAGGCACACTTTTACTGAAAAAAACAAAAAGGAAAAACATTTTTTTTTTCTTTTTCACTTCTCAAATTGACATTGAGGCAGACGTCCTCTTGCACGTCGCCATGTGCACAGGACTAATACTGGGCCGCTCAGAGCGGTATCTGGTCCATCCATTCCCTACTCCTGCCCTGGAATGATATAAACAGAGACCGCCTCGTCACAATACTGTGTATGACGAAGAACAATCGGCTAATAAAACAAAACAACGGCAGGTCAGTAGCCCCACATCAGCAGAGCCCCTGTTGACCCTGTGCAGGGGAGGGGTTGCAGCTCCCAGCGTGAGGGCTTGTGCACCCCATCCTTGGTGCTACTACACAATAGCATGGAGTGGACCCGACAGGGTCGCCCCGCACCTCGTCATATACTGTGCCACCACCAAGCCTGGAAAGGGTTGCAGCTCCCGTTCAGAGTGCTTGTGCGCCCTGCCTCCAGTCCTCAAGTACCAACTAGCCTGGGCCCCAGGTAAGCCCTTCCCTCACAGTGAAGTGTCTGGTAGCGCCCTCATACACGCAGTCATCTGCTGAAGACACACAATGGCAATCGATGCTGGAGGTGCACCTGCCGGGGCCAGAATGCCATGCCCCTTGACCTACCTCACCCCGCTACAAGAATTCGACATCACAGGAGCCCCATCATCCCTGGGGCCCAGGTGGTCCGCATGGGTGAAGTGGCTAGAGATGTTTATGGCAGTCACAGGCGAAGGCGATGACGCTCCCGCCGTACACATTTTTGAGACCCTACCGACGGCACCTTTAACGCTGCCAATATAGCACTCCAAGAATCCTTTGCACCAATGGTGAACCTGGACTACGAGAGATTCCTCATGAGGACAGCAACGCAGAAGGAGGGAGAGTCCCTCAACGCATTCCACAGCAGACGCGATGAATGTCGGACGCGTGTGCCTGGCTGGATGTGGAACATGAGCAGTTTATAGAGGGCTGGTCAGATATTAAACCAACCGGGGATTATCCTGGCACGCATTCTGGAGCTGGGTCAGTCTCACAAACTGGTGGATTTCATAGCGAACAAAATGTGTGCCGCACTTAAATCAGTCAAACTAGAAGATGCATGTGCTGTGGGAAGACAACAGTATCGCAAGGCTGACAAGCAACCGTCAAGGAGCAAAAAGGATGGGTGGGGAATTGATTCAACCCGATGCTCTAAGGGTGGCTATGACCTTCCTCACACCAAAGACTACCCAGCAAAGGGCCACGTGGGTGGCGTGTCGAATCACTTTGCTTGTGTCTGCCGTGCGCCTATGCCATCCACGCACTTGAGGGGGGCTAGCCTATTTGAGCCAGTCATTCCTAAGGCCGGCACGGAAAGTAGGCCAAGTGGAACATCCTCTGTTGCTGGTGGACCATCCAGAGTAGGAAGAGGAAGATGAAGACGTATTCTTTATATCCAGTATGTCCGAACTGCAAATATCTAAGAGGCGTCAACTATGTGCATAGTCTGCAGCTGCGATTCCCAAATTCCAGTGCTGATTGACACCGGGGCATCTGTGAGTGTTATGGCAGAACAACATTACCGGCAGCTGTAAACTGCCCCTCCCGTAAAGGACACGCAAGTCTGCATATACATGTGTGGAGGAAAACATACATTGCCTCTGCAAGGCATGTTTGTAGCCCTGTTTTTCATGACGACATGTCTATCAGAGCCAGATTTTTTGTCACTAAAGTGAGCGGCATGGCGCTGTTACGGTGTGCCGCTGCCAATGCACTGCGCATGGTTACCTTTGTATTGTTGCCTAGAAGACATTCAGTTCCTGCCGACCTGGTACTCTGGTGTATTCACGGGAGTGGGGAAGCTCACGGGTGACCCGAGGCGCCTTTATATTGATTACACTGTACAACCCATCACACTGAAACACAGACAGGCACCTTTCCACTTGAGCGGGAAGGTTGAAAAAGAACTGGACAATCTAGCGCTGTACAGTTACAAGCACCTGAACTTTGGAAGCTCCTCAGCCGCAGAGGTTTTTCAAAATACCATCAGAGGCACCCTGGCTGGTTTGAAAGATGCTATCAACATAAGTGACGATATCATAGTGTATGCGAAGTCGGAACCAGAACACCTGGACAGGTTGGGGAAGGTCCTAAAGCGCATCCAACAGCTGGGGCTTACCCTGCACAAAGACAAGTGTTCCTTTATGCAGAAGAAGATTGAGTCCTTTAGGTTTGTGTTTCATGAGGGCGGATATCACCCGATCCTGCAAAAGTAAAAGACATTCGAGAAGCGGTGGCCCCCATGAATGTATCTTAAGTGCAGAGCTTCTTTCAAATGGTTACGTTCTGCTGCAGGTTCATACGGAACCTGACCACCCTGTCCGAACCCCTCTGGAACCTCACAAAAAAAGGAATGCCCATGGAGATGGACCGCAATGGAGCAAAGTGCTTTTGAAGACATCAAAATCGCCCTCACCGCCGACAGCACCATGGCTTTCTTCGATCCCGGGAAGAGGTCAGATATCATTGTGGATGCCAGTCTGTTCGCTCGGGGATGGTGCTGATGCAACCCGATAATAGCGGGTCTGATCGCCCCATAGCGTTTGCAATTAAAGCCCTGTCTGGGAAGGAGCAACGAGACTCGCAAATCAAACGTGAGACACTGGCGGTACTCTGGCGCTAGAGAAGAGAATATCAAGAGAAAACATTTCCACCTTTATGTCTATGGGAAGTCTGTGACAGGTGTTGCCGATCATAAGCCCCTGATCCCGATAATGGCTGGTTCTTCCTCCAAACCCCCCGCTCGGATAGAGAAGTGGATGCTTGCCCTGCAGGAGTACAACATAGAATTGATATTCCACCCAGTAAACACCAATGCGGCCTGCTACTTGTCTCAACACCCCATGGGGGTAGGGCAAGAAGGAGAGTGCCAGGAGGAAGGAGAGACAGAAGAGTCCCTGTACATTCCGACGGCATCTGCAACCTCTATCTCCATGTCCATCGACAACATCAGAAGTGCATCGGCCAGTGATGAAAGTTTCCAAATACTCCAGTCAGCTGGTCCACGCAGAGAATGGAGAAGAGTCCTAGAAAAACTAGACAGGTCCATACACGAGGCGAGAAAGGAGCTGGAGCAGATGTGGTGCATAAGGTCAGAATTCCCATTCATGGATGATGCCCAGGTTCTGAGAGGTTCGAGAATGGTGATCCTAGACAATTTTGTGCCGAAGGTATTGGAGCTGGCTCATAAAGGTCATCAAGGGGTCTCCAAGACCCAAGCGTTGCTCTGGCTGAAAGTATGGTTTACGGGCCTCGAAGAAAAGGTGGAGGTTTTTATCAACAACTGTGTGTGGTACCAAGTGGCTTTACCTCACCAAAGAGAACCCTGCATCGAGTCAATGGACCGGAGTAGTGTGCCTTGGGACTTTGGGTAAACCTGTCACGACACACTCTTCCTGGTCCTAGCGGACCAATGATCATGATACCCGGAGGTGGAGTCCACTTTGCTGGAGGATGTTGAGCCCGCACTGGAGAACATATTTCCCAATCATGGCCTCCGTGTACGTCTGTGCACAGACAACGGACCTTGCTTCCAAAGCAGGTTTTTTTTGGAGTACCTGCAGACTCTCGGAGTAGAACATCGGAAGGTGATACCCTTGTGGCCCAGGGAAAATGGGGAGGCAGAAAGACTGATGCACACGCTAAATAAAGTTTTTCGAATTGCATATGGACAAGGAGAGTGCGAGCAACGTGCCCTGTATCAGTTCTTGTCAGAGTATTGCCCCCCCACTCCTCAACAGGGGTACCTCCAGCAGAAGCACTCTTCCAGCGCTGCCTGAGGGGGCTGCTGCCAGATCACTCACCTCGCAACCCGGGGGCCATCAATGATGAGGCAGCGTTTGAAGAGAGAAAGAGGGCAAATGAGAGAAGGTGCTAGTGTGGGTCAGGCACCCAAAAGGGAAGATATCTCTGGTCCACAAGCCCATTGCATTTACAGTCATGGATACGAAGGCGTCGGTGGTCACAGTTTCGGATCACCAATCGACAGTGACCGGAAACTCCCGCTTCTTCCAGTAGTTAGCGAGATCACAGAGTCCAGGTCTGAGAGAAGGAGGCAGTTGGGGTCTCCACCATGATGGACAGGTCTAGAGAGCAATACATCCGTCCAAGAGGGACCATTGTCCAGCAGTGACAAAGATGGCTCGACAGTTCTAGACAGAGGTGTGGACACAGGTGATGGAGGTCCTAGCGGGGAGAGGCACTATCCCATTTGAGAGTGCCTCAGCCAGCCAAGCTACCGGCAAGACTTTGAAGTAGGTCTCCCCTGAGCACACAGATGCACCAGTCAGTGACTATGCTGTTCCAGAATAGTTTTGATAAGTGGTTGTTCTGCCACCTGTTGTGGCCATGAGGACAGTACATGTTTTGTTTGTTTCAAATACGGAAAAGGAGGAGTTTGGTGTACGCTCCTTTAAGGTTTTTGTGACATGCTGCATCACGACATAAAGTTCATAAATGGGGGATGTCCCGTGCTCATGAGGTTATTCACAAGCACAGGGTCCCAGTGCAAACAACTGGTCTCTGTGTACTTTGTAAGCCAGGAAGGCCTCACCAGGGGCAAGGCCTTTCCGACACAACACAGGTCATGATAATGTGCCCCTTCTGAGTAGCACTATGTGGGCAGGGCTCTTCGTCTCGTCACACCCCTCTGTGCTTTCCCAATCTCTACCCCCTAAACCTTGACACCCTTATCATCTCCATGTCCCTCTTCCTCGTCCCAGTACTCACTGATGAGGTCCCAACCTCCACTTTAGGAATCCATTCCATCTTTTCCATATATGCTGACCCCTCTCCCTGGAGAGTATAGGAGAGGAAGGATAGCTCAGGGGCAATGCTGCACAACACAGGTTTGAATCCCAATCCCCCTTAGACACCACTCGTTGGTATTAAGCGCATTATAAAGAACCATTATAATTAAGCAATATGCCCTGAGCGGTGGGGGTATTACAGAGTTAGGTAATGCCCCGGGGCCCATAGTAATAGGCCCGAGCGAAGCGAAGGCCTTAACGAAGGCCCTGGGGCATTACCTGACTCAATAATGACCCCGCTGTGAGAGGGGCACATTTCTATTAGTACCCCGGGCCGCAAGATCTGCGAGATCGGGGTACTAAAAGCAGGTTTTTCTGTCTGGAAACGATGCAGCGTTTTGGGACAGAAAAAAAAAATGACTGAGAAAATGCCCACAGTTCCATGGTGACCATCTGTTCCTAGTGAGTCCGCTCCCGAAACAATAAAGAGAAGAAGGTAAGTGGGGTTGCGGGAGGGTGGGGAGGGGAAGAAGGTGGGGGGATGGGGAGGAAAAACAAAGAAATAAAAACACATACCTGAATCCCCGGCGGGGGACATACGCGGCCTCCACCCGTGTGGAGGCTCAGAGCGGGGATGACCCTGCTTCGAGCCTACTCATTGGCTGAGGAGTGATATAATTATAATTAGTAACCGGCGAAGGAGAATCAGAATGAAGAACCATTCTGATTGGCCCTCGCCGGGGCATTACCCGGCCGAGAATCCCTCGGATTCCACTCATTTGTCCCCGGCGTGGGGCGTGGTGCCCCTCAGCCAATGAGGAGGCTCGAAGCGGGACTATCCCCGCTCCGAGCCTCCACACAGCTGGAGGCTGCCTTCGTCCCCCGCCGGGGACAAATGAGTGGAATCCGAGGGATTCTCGGCCGGGTAATGCCCCGGCGAGGGCCAATCATAATGGTTCTTCATTCTGATTCTCCTTGGCTGGTTACTAATTATAATTATTCGTCCCTTGCCGGGGCTTCAGGTATGTGCCTCCCCTTTTTTCCCCTCCCCGCCCTCCCAACCCCACTTACCTTATGCCTGCTTTGTTCCCGGGAGGGTCGTTGGCAGCCTCCAGATGTGTGGATACTCGAAGCGGGGCCATCCCCGCTCTGAGCCTCCATACGGCTGGAGGCTTGCATCGCCCCTCGCCGGGGACCCATATGTTTTTTTTGTTTTTGTTTTTGTTTTTCATCTCCTCTCTCCTCCTCCCCCCCTCCCATAACCCCACTTACCTTCTTTTTTTTATTTTTTCAGGAGAGGACGCGCCGGGATCAGCAGTGTTCCCAACGCGTCTGCTCCCGATGGCCACCACTTACCTTCTTCTCTTTATTTTTTCAGGAGTGGACGCACCGGGATCAGAAGTGTTCCCAGCGCGTCTGCTCCCGATGGCCGCCATGGAACGGCGGCCATTTTCTCAGTTATTTTTTTTTTCTGTCCCGAAACACTGCAGCGTTTCAGGACAGAAAAAACTGTTTTTAGTACCCCAGACTCGCAGATCTTGCGGGCCGGAATACTAATAGCAATATGCCCCTCTTGCGGCGGGGGCATTACTGAGTCAGATAATGCCCCTCACTTCGCTCGGGCCTATAACTATGGGCCTGGGCCATTAACTGACTCGGTAATGCCCCCGCCGCTCGGAGCATATTGCTTAATTATAACACTCCTAGCCTCCCACAACATTTCAGTTTTGATTGTCCTGCCTTATTACAAGATCTCTGGTGGGGGAGTAGGCCTCTTACTGCTTTGTCTTTCCTCTCCTAACATTTACCCATCTCCTGTTTATATATTTCCCAGAATTCGTTATTGATCCCGATTGTCATTTTCGGGAACATGTTCCAAAAAATATCAATCATAAACATTTTGGCAGTAGTGTGGCGGTATTTTATCACAGGAGATGTCGTTTTTTTCTTGCTTTCGATAGCATACAGATTCGATAGGTAACCACAGTAAAGGTGAGCAACATTTTCGTTCCATGCCAGCCACCATTTCAGATCATGGATGGTGCCCTGGGTGGACTGGGAACCAAATAAGGTATAATGTTCAAAGTGGCCCCAGATTACACATTTTCAGCAAGCCCAACCCTTTTCCGAGGAGACAATCTGGAAATAAAATAGGTTACAACACAAAAGAGGCCCAGGATGCAGAGGCCCACCAGGAAATGGCCAGGGTTCCCTTTAGCCCAGTCGACCCCTGGTTGGCGCTGATTATGGCACGGAAACCCAGGGAGTGACTGTGATGTGATGATCACTAGCACTGCAGAGTGAATAGCTAAAACGCCTTGGAAAGAGGACCGTGGACACATTCGTTTTCCGATAGATTATCCGTCGGCACTAAAATGAGCCTCCGCCTGAGCTTTTACAGTAGTGTATTTGACTCGTCTTTTTCAGCTGGAATAAAGTGCAGGCTCTGGGGACAGCCACCTGAATCCACAGCTCTGACAAACTCTTAATGTGACAGCAGCAGACACTCAGAGGCCCTTGTGTTCAGCTCTAGTAATACACTCAAGGCTGCCAATGATACCATTTTAAATTGAATCGAAGTTAATATGAGTGGGGCGCCACCTGGCGTCCACTCTCTAAAATCCGTGGCTGTGAAGAAAACGAAGGAAAAAAGTATGTTTTAAAAGGTCCTTAGGCCCGAAGGATGACCAGAAGAGTGGGGGGACCAGACTCTTTAAAAAGGGGATTAAGATGACTGTTTTTAATATAAAATAAAAGCAGTAGAAAATCTGCTTATATTTTAAAGAGCCTGGGCCCGTCTGGACATCCTTTGGGCCCCCTTAGAGGGGACCAACTCCTAGGTGGGGGCCCAGAAACAATATTTTTACTCAAGGGGCGAGGGCTAGGTGTGAAAAAGTTTGAATACCACTGGTCTAGATTAATTGCAATCCTGGGCCTTGCTTAACCACCTTCTGAATAAAAGTATGCATTACATAGGCTGTCTCAGCACACACTTTACTATAGACGTGTGTAACCACAGGGCTACCTGGCTTTGAGCATGGCTTCAGGAGAACACTGTCTAACCGCAATGCAATTAGGCATGGAGCAGGTCTTCTGTAGAGCTCTGCATAGCGACATCGCTGCTTGACATGAACCATGACTTCTCCAGCATTGGAACTTTCATAGATTCAGATGCTTGAATATTCCCCATCAACAGACTGGGAATCCTTAGTGATAAAAATTAATTATAATTTTTTTTTTAAAATATACATCCCTTCTCCCCTAGAGAATGCATATAGATACTCCATTGTGGCCTATGAGCCACTCCATTGTGTAGTCCCTCCACCTCACTTTGGTCCTTCCTGGCCCCAACCAATGAGGTGGCAGAGCTTAAGCTCCGCCCCAGGCAGCCATCTTCAGATTTTTCACCGCAGTCTATCAGATAGAAGGAATCCTCCAGCTCTCTGAGCTTTCAAAATTCTTTTCACCTTTTGTGTGTAGTATATATTTTTCTAATACATTTTACTGTTTTGCCCTCCTTAGGGGCTTGCTATTCTGAATCCTTGGACTCTGAGAAACGTTTTTGTTGGCACTTTTTCATCAAGTGAAAGTTCTCCTCAGCATGGCTGAGCTTCAGCCTGCCAAGAAGCCTTCCCTGTTCAGGGACTACATGAGGTGCAGAAAGAAATTGGTCTACATGAAGGATCCGCATGACCACTGTATTTACTGCTTATATCCACATGACATCAACAAATGTGACATTTGCAGCACTTTCTCCACCAAAACCCTGCTGGACATACACAGGAGACCTCTGTTACACCTAGAAGCCAAGGGTCTGTCCTCTGACGAGGAGTCTTCCTAACAGCTCCTGTATCGTCTACTAAACCATCTGAGAGACAAACATCTAAAAGAAGGGCCTCTTCAGTGGAAAGGAGCTCCTCTCCCTCTCATAAGGCTAAAAGAAAGTAGTTGGAAACCAATCCTTCTATGCCCTCCTTGGACCCAGGACACCACAAAACACGTCATCCTGAAGAAAAAACCACCTCCAAAGGTAAGGAGGAGTTTTCAGAAAATCGGGGGGGGGGGGGCAGCCGTCCACGGAGAAGCCGTCCATGAGCGGCAGCAAAGTCAGGGACGCACCGTCGAGCAAGCTGTCGATGAAGCCACCGTCAACGACTACAACACTCCAAATCTCATTGTCCATGACAAAATCCTCGTTATCGAAGTCATCGTCTACGAAGCAGTCATTGTCAAAGGAAGCACATCACTCGTCGTCGAAGCTCTCGTCCACGAAGCTCTCATCGACGGTTCAACCATCTTCAAAGTCTTCATCCACAGAACCACCGCCGACAAAACTGCCATCGACGAAGCCATCATCAGCGAAACCACCATCGACGGAAGTACCGTTGACGATTCTGAAAAATTCGGTGTCTTCTGAAGAAATAGAACCCACAACACCATTCGCTGACATCACGGATAAACCATCCAATGTGAGCAGTCTTCACAAGTCTTTGGGACCAGCGTCTCCAATTCCAGATACACCTGAGCCAGTTGGACCACAACTATCCCCTTTAAAAGAGATGACAGAACTCCAAGATGTCATTCTTCAGGAGGAGTTCTCGGACACAGAAATGCCTGGTGAGCAGCCTTTCCTCATTCATAAGGCAAATAGCCCTCCTTGGCAACCGGATTCAGAGGACATGGCTGATCCTTATGACCCGGTGCTCATGGCATTGAGGAGTTTAACAGGTGCCAAGAGCTACAGAATAGGTCTTCTATACCTAAGGAGCCAAGAACCCTCCTGAGGGATACTTCACCTCAGCATAGCACACCCAGACACTCCCCTTCCAGGAGTAGACTGCAGAAAAGAACACGATCACATGAGCCTCCACGTGGATCCAGGAGCAAAACACTCAGTGCTTCACCAACAACAGATCTAACATCATCTCATAGACCTTGATCGCCAGTTCGAGATCCAACTACGGTACCTTCATCTGTGTCAGTATCTGATTGGCAAGAGGATCCGTTCAGGGATTTTTCAGATCCGGAGGAAGGAGAGATTAGGCAGGAACCGGATGCTCCCAGTGAATGGGATGATTATATCGTTGAGAAACCCAGGAAGAAGGACTCACCAGGTGATTCATCACCCCCAGACGATTTAGTATTGTTTCATAATATAATTGGTAAAGCTGCAGACTTGTTCAAAATACAAGTTTCTTTGGAAGAGAAGTCGGTGCTTTATGAGCACAAGGACAAACGCAGAAGAACGGTCACCACCATTCCTCTTCTCGACACCATATGGGTCAAAAGATACAGGCCACACCCTTATCCACACCTGCTTTAGTTTCAAGACCCGAAAAGAAATACAAGGTATATGACTCAGATCCACTTTGTTTAAGGGGTCATCGGAAGCCAGACTCAGTCATCACAGTAGTGGCTAGAAAGAAATTAGCCAACCCATCATCACCATTGTCAGCACCGTCAGACAAGGAAGGTCGTAAGCTGTAAGCCATGGGTAGAAAGGTGTCTTCTTCAGCATCTCTCACGATCAGAGCGGACAGCGCATTAGCCATGACAGCTAGTTTGACCGCAAGCTTTGGATTCGCATGTCCAAGCTGACCAAACATCTACCAGCAGATTTACAGGAAGAAGCCAGGTCCAACCTTGCGGACGGAGAAGCAATTTCAGACCACATGATCGACGTGGCTGTTGATGTGTCTGAATCAGGTTTCAGACAAATGGCCCATGGCATGGTGCTAAGGAGACAGCCATGGATGAAGGCCATGAATTTCAGGCCTGAGGTGCAGGCACACATTTTGGACATGACCTTCAACGGGCAAGACTTATTTGGCAAAAAGATAGATGACCACCTTAAAGGAATCAAAATGGACACGGATACAGATCGAGCCATCAGTTCCTTGAAGGATAAATATAAAGACTGCAGGTCCTTTTGGCCCTTTTGAGGTGCAGCATCAAAAGAAAGAGGATATACACGTTCCTCCTATGGTCATAAGTCACAAGGTAACACTTTCTAAGGAAACAGATATCAATCCGCCAACAGGTATTCCCAGAGAAGAAGGCACAGCTCTTCCCAGGGTAAAGTTCAGAACAAACAGAATTGACCATTCAATTCTTCCCCCTCTATGCCGAACACCTGTGGGGGGAAGGGTAAGCCAATTTTTTCAATGCTGGAATTCGATAACATCGGAAAAGTGGGTTTTACAGGTGGTCCACAGGGGACACACGATAGAATTCCTACACCATCCCCCATCCCTTGCCCCCACCCCTTGCAAAGTTCACATGCTGTGGAGCGTCATGACAGAAGTTCAAAAGTTACTGCACAAAGCCAGTTCCTTTTTCCCCACAAAGGAAAAGGTTTCTACTCCCGCTTCTTTCTAATCAAAAAGAAAAACGGTAAATGGAGGCCCATATTGGACCTTAGGGCACTCAACAGATACATCAAATGCATCAAATTCAAAATGATATTCCCTGCAAGGCGTCTCACCGTGGCTGAATAGAAACAACTTCCTGGCCACTCTGGACTTAGAAGATGCATACTTCCACATTCCAATTCATCCTGCACACAGACAGTTCCTCAGGTTTGCTATAGGAGACCTACATTTCCAATTCCGGGTACTCCCGTTCGGGCTAAAATCAGCACCAAAGGTATTTACCAAATGTCTGGCGCCCGTAGCAGCGAACCTCAGAAGGTTGGGAACGGAGGTCTTTCCATATTTGGACAACTGGTTGATAAGGGCAAGCTCTCTCAGTCAAGCTCAATTGGCAGTGTCGAAAATGATAAAACTCCTAAAAGGGTTAGGTTTTCCGATAAAAAACATAAAATCCTGCCCAGTACCCAGCAAGACAGTTCTTTTTCTGGGGGCCGAGTTCGACACTACCATTCCTAATGTAAGACCATCGTAGGACAGAGTAACAACCATCCTCTGCTCGACATCATTGTTCCTAGAAAAAGAGACGACCACGGTACGCTCTTTCAAATCCCTCCTGGGCATGATGTCCTCATGTATATTTCTCATACCAAACTGCAGACTTCGCATGAGACCAATCCAGGAGGCCCTGGACCACCAATGGAAACAAGCCAAGGGCTCATGGGTAGATTTGGTTCAGATATCGAAGGCAGCACACAAGGCACTTCGATGGTGGAACACTCCACGGAACCTGCTCCAAGGGATGCCATTCCAGGCTCCAACATTCACTCTTCTCATAAGGACAGACGCGTCCCGTTCGGGATGGGGAGGACACTTGGTGGACCTTCAGACGATAGGGGCTTAGTCAGACCAAGAAGCACAGCTCCACATCAATGTTCTAGAGCTCAGGGTGATACGATGGGCTCTAAAAGCTTTCCTTCCAGTAGTGGGCGGTCAAGTCTTAACCATTCAGACAGACAATACAACCTCCATGAGCTACACAAACAAGCAAGGGGGCACGAAGTCAGAGATCTTATCTCAGGAAGCTCAGCTACTATGGTCATGGGCCTTGCACCACAAAGTCCAGATCAGGGCGGAACACTTCCCGGGAGTAGACAATGTCTTAGCGGACAAACTGAGCAGGGAGTACGTGTCATCCCACAAATGGGAGCTAGACGAAAAGGAAGTTCAACGGATTTTCTCTGTATGGGGCCAGCCACTGATCGACCTTTTTGCCACCAGGGTCAACAGGAAATGTCAAGCATTCGCCTCAAGGTGCCCGGAATATCAATAAGCAGGAGATGCATTCTCAGTGGACTGGACAGGGAAGTTCCTTTATGCCTTCCCCATTCCATTCATAGCCAGAGGTCTGCACAGAATGAAGGAACAGGATTGCTCCATGATCCTAATAGCGCTGGACTGGGCGCGTCAGTTCTGGTACCCGACTCTGCAACATCTATCCCGATGGCCTCCAATTCGTCTCCAGGCTTATCAATACTTCTTGACCCAGCAGAACCACAAAGTCCTACACCACGACCCAGCGAGCCTCTCCCTCAAAGCCTGGTTCCTGAACAGCACAAACTCATGAACTTGAACCTTCCGGCGGACTGCTGGGACATAATCAGGGCCTCTAGAGCCGCCTCAACAAGTAGAAAAAGACCTGCTTCTCTAAGTGGTGTGAAACAGTTATGATTAACCCACTTATAGTTTCGGAAGAACAAAAACTACCTTAATTTTTACATTTGGCCAAGACAGGTCTCTCCCCTATCCTCCATCAAGGTTAACCTGTCGGCCATATCAGCATACATGGCGACTCCAGAAGCGCAGTCATTACTCTCTCCTCCGGCCATCAAGATCTTGCTCAAATGGTTCATGCGTGCTTATCCTCCTACGCCCGCTTCAGTTCCTTTCTGGAGCCTGAATACTGTGCTAACGGCTCTCATGGAACCTCATTTCAAACCCATTCACAGATGTGAATTAAAATTCTTATCTTGGAAAACGGCTTTTCTGATAGCCATGACCTCGGCCAGGAGGATCAGTGAATTACAAGCCTTGTCTTCAGAACCTCCTTTTACTTTATTTCAGCAAGACCGCATCATTTTGAGGACACATCCAACATTTCTGCCCAAGGTCTTATCGGAAATGACACTCACAGAGCGCATTGTTCTACCATCTTTCTTCCAGAACCATACCTCGGAGGCGGAAAGGGCTTTACATTCCCTAGATGTGAATAGGGTTTTGAAATTTTACTTGCAGAGAACTAAGGAGTTCCGCTTATCTAACAGACTGTTCATTGCCTTCGCGGGCCGCATGAAAGGACCACATATCCCAAAAAAAGGCTGGCAAGATGGGTCTCGTTATGCATTACCCATTGTCATCAATTGAAGGGCGACCCCCTCTCTAGACCACCTTCAGCACACTCCACCAGAGCGGCATCAGTAGTGTTTCACTCAGGGGTTCCCTTGAAGGACATCTGCAGAGCTGCTACCTGGAGCACTCTGCACACGTTCGCTAAGCACTACTGCCTAGCAGAAGATGCCAATAAAGAATCTGCAGTTGGAGAGGCAGTGCCCTGCCACCTCTTTGCATAAGGTAGGACCAGCCTATTTTCCCTCCTTTCCCTGAGTATGTAACCTTGGTGTATATATATATATATACGTATATATATATATATATATACATTCAGTAAAAAAACTTTGTTAAAGGGACGTTATGGTTCAAAGTAAAACCGAAAACCCCCTGAAATTCGACAGTTATGGTAAGCTAAGCAACCATAACTCGCACCACCGTGCACTGCTAACACTAACACCCAGGACATCAAAGATGACATCACAAATGGCATTGATGACATCACTGATGACATCACATGGCTGGCTCTCCCTTTTTTTCCTTTACTGACATATCTAAGCCACATAGCTTTCTTCAGTAACAGTCAGGAAGTAAAAATTGAGAAGGTACTATATTTGTAGATTTAGGGTCAAGTCATATCATATGAAACATATATATAGCGGAAGACACAGGCTTGAAAGAGAGCAATCCTTTCTGTGCATGAAGATAATCATTAGAGTTATCAGCACTTTCTCATAGTTTTATTTTTATTACTATACCTTCCCTGTATATGCTCATATCTGTATTCATTGTACTCACACTCCTTTCCTTAGGGTTCACTGACATCATTTGATACACATACATACAGTAAGTAGCAGCTTTGAAACAGAGCAATCATTTCTCTGCATAAAGATCATCAGTTAGGTTATGAACTCTTTCTGCTACTACTTCTGCTTTTTTGCTTACTTCTCTGTCCCTTTATATACTCATATTTGTATGTGTTGTTGTCTCTTTGTGTTTTGTCTGTAATAATGTAATTATGTATTAAGTGGGTTTTATTAGCTACTTATTACATGTTTTACAGTATGCAAAACTCTAATAAAAAAGCAGTTATCATTTCATTATTCTACATGGCAAGATTATGAATATTGCACCTTCATCATGTATACTGCACACACTGCCTAAGTTTCTGCATGAGTTGCTTAGTATACTGGATAGAACTTCACAACAGAATGCTATTTATATCAATGCATTGCTTAATGCACTAATTAGCTCATGATATTCATTCAAATGATCCTTGACACTTTTTGGTCAACATTATAAGAATCCCTCCTACAGAGTTTTCATGAAAAGTAAATGAACATGTGATGTCATCAGTGATGTCATCAATGACATTTGTGATGTCATCTTTGATGTCCTGGGTGTTAGTGTTAGCAATGCACGGTGGCGCGAGTTATGGTTGCTTAGCTTACCATAACTGGCGAATTTCAGGGGTTTTTCGGTTTTACTTTGAACCATAACGTACCTTTAACAAAGTTTTTTTACTGAATTTGATAGGTTTTTAGTAGCGCAACTTAACCATAATGTCCCTTTTAACAACGTTTTTTCATTGAATTTCATAGGTTTTTAGTAGCGCAACTTAACCATAACATCCCTTTAACAACGTTTTTTTACTGAATTTCATATGTTTTTAGTAGCACAACTTAACCATAATATCCCTGACTTTATATATATGTAACATAGAACATACTGAACCCCTAGCTAGTAATTTCGATGTGCGCGGACTACCGCCATGTCCGCGGACATATCAAAAATCTGAGCGTGATGTATGTAAATTTAAATAGTGTGCCCCATTTCCCCTTTGAGGTTGGCTCTGAAAAGAGCCGTTTTTTTTGTTTTTTTTTGCAGATGCTTGACAGACACCTGTTATTTAGTATTTTCTTTTCTTACTTTACATGCCTGCATTGAGCATACTGTTGTTGTAAACCATGCACAAACATATCTCCAAGCACCAACCCCCTGACTTTCTCCACTTCTGCCATCTTCACTACACACGGGGCCTCATTACAACTCAGGCGTTAAGGGTTAACGCCACCGTTAACCCTTAACGCCTGATTCCGATTTTAACGCCTGCTTTTAGCAGGCGTTAAAATCCATGGCGCTAACCTGCCATGGTGCTAATTACGCCGCCGTAATTTACGGCGGCGTAATTAGCGCCTTCCCCACTCCCATTATGCCCTATGGGGCAAAATTGGGAATGGGGAAGGGAAAATGGGAAATGGGGATTTACCGCCCCACTCACCTTGGAATGGGGCGGTAAATCCGCCATCCACCATGGTGTAAACGGAGTTTACACCATGGTGGTAAAGTTGGTGCACTTAGCACCAAGGTTGTAATGAGGCCCACAGTCTCTTTGAACACAAATCCACAACCTCAACATCTGATTGGCTGATCCCTACAGTCTTCTTTCCATGCTGGATTTGCTGGAAAACCCCGGATGTAGCACGCCCTGTCCGAGGACCGCGTAACTCTTAGACAGCCCTTCTACCATTTCCACTTCACTCTCTGTGCCATTCCCTCATTGGATACAGCTAAGCAAGCACACAATATGGAGAACGTCCTCAGAACACTCCCATTTTGTTTATTTTCGAACATTTCAGGACACCGCGAGTGTTCTTAGAACACATTCAACTTGCCAGCGAACAATACGGACAATGTCCTCAGAACACCCCCATTTTCTTTATGTATGAACATTTCAGGACACCGCAAGTGTTCTTAGAACACTTTCAGCTTGACAATGAACAATACAGACAACGTCTTCAGGACACCCCCTGCGAACATTCCAGGACCCCACGAGTCTTCTTAGAACACTTTCAACTTGACACCGAATCCATTCTGTTTATTTACGAACATTTCAGAACAGCCATGTTGTCCGCAGAAAAAACGAACACAACAAAAGCATCTAGCACATAAAAAAAACAGAACATTGAACCTATCTCATACTCCCCACCCTCCCCAAACACTCTTACACACCAACACACTCCACTAAATACAATTTGTAATCCAAGTTTCACCGCGCTGTCCACGGTCGTCGGCGAATGCAAGATGGCGGGCGCCACAAAAAATCTGACGCGCTCCACGCCCCACGCCGTCCAATCAGTGAACACGTTGCATGTCCGCGGACATCACGCAAGTCGCCTGGCCAATCAGGGCACTTTCTGCGGAGCGAACCGGGAAGTCCGTCCGCGAAGCGAACGGAGATATCACTAATTTTTTGCCTTACATTTTGGTCATTTTAAAAAAAACTACTTGACGGATTTACACCAAATTTGCAAAATCACGCTTTCGGGAGCAGGCCCGCGCTCCTGCCGCAAATATGGTGTAAATCCGTCCAGCGGTTTGGGCTGTAGGCGTGCACAAAGTTTTTTTCCATTATATCTATGGGAAAATACAAATGTTTTGGGACCCCCCTATAACTTTGCCCCCCCGGACCAAACCTCTCCAAACTTTGCAAAAACATTCAGAGTGGGCCATATACTTTTTTTTGCAAAGTTTGGTGAGGATTCGTCCAGAGGGAGCGAAGTTATAAGCCACCCAAAAAATGCTCTTCCTATGGAAACACCAACTTAACCATAACTACATGGACGCTACTGCGTCCATGTAATATATATATATATATATATAGATAGATATTATAATGATATACTTTAACTGCTTGATATTCTATTCAAACATTTGAATCTATGAAAGATCCAATGCTGGAGAAATCTTAGTTACTTACCTGTAACTGTATTTCTCCAGCATTGGTATCTTTCATAGATTCACATGTGCCCACCCGCCTCCCCTGAGAGGCTGCTCCTATGCTCAGCACCCATCATACTGTAGTTACTACAGTTCAAAATCTGAAGATGGCTGCCTGGGGTGGAGCTTAAGCCCTACCACCTCATTGGTTGGGGCCATAAAGGACCAAAGTGAGGTGGAGGGACTACACAATGGAGTGGCTCATGCAGTATCTATATGCATTATCTAGGGGAGAAGGGATGTATATTAAAAAAAATTAATAATTAATTTTTATCACCGAGGATTCCCAGTCTGACGATGGGGAATATTCAAGCATATGAATCTATGAAAGATACCAATGCTGTAGAAATACAGTTACAGGTAAGTAACTAAGACTTGTGTAGAGATTTGCATAGCCGCACCACAGTCTGACATTGAGCATGACATCTGTAGAGCTCTGCATTGCCACACATCTTCCTAGCATTGAGCATGACTTCTGTAGAGCTTCACATAGCCGCACCACTGTCTCACATTGAGCATGACTTCTGCAAGCTTTGCATAGCCACACTGCTGTCTGGCATGGTGCACAACTTCTGTAGAACTCTGCATAACCATCTCGCTGTCTGGCATGGAGCTTCACTTCTGTAGAGCTCTGCATAGGCACACTGCTGCTTGGCATTGAACATGATTTCTTTAGAGCTTCCACTGTTTATGTTAACAGACCTTAGGTATGTTCAAGTCTTTTTCTATTACAGATGTGATGCCGGGGTGAGCTATATTCGCTCTGTGTTTTCTTTTAAAACAATGTGTGTACTTGTGAATAATTCCCTCTACACCTGTGTTTCATCAGGTGTCCTTGATTGTTTCCCGCATTCAGTATTGCCGTTTACTGGTTCGCCCATGCTTTACATTCTCGGCCGCTTTATGAACAGCTGCTGCCGTTGGTGCTCTTAGGTGAGCACGTTGTTTTATCTTTTCATCAACTTTATTTATGCCTACAATCGAATGGGCTTCTTACCTCTCCGGGCCGTTAAGCCAGTGTTTTCCATATCTAGCCGCCATAGACTATAGATTCAATTTTTTGCTACACCTTTCTCTAAAATATTATGGGACTTCTTTGCAGATCCAGTTTCGCCTGTGCAATTATTGACGGAATTGGAATCATCCACATTTCCTAAACAATCCTGATTCTAGGGACGGACTAATAGACTAATTTGGGAACATCCATATCTGTAGCCCCGTTTGTGAATCGAGACACTTTCCTGCTCAAGCTTACAGTTCACATTAGGTAACAATTCTTACTACCCTTATTTCTTTGACCTAATACAACGGGTTTATCCAAGATGGCCGCATGTTGACATAGTGACTGTTGAGCTGCTACTTTTAGCATGATGATCTATTGAAAATTACTTGTTGTTTCTTAGTCTTGAAAATGGATATGTATTCAAACTTATCGCCACTAGCCACTAGTTACTGTTAACCGTGCTTGAAATTCCAATCGACAAAGACTGTCACAGATGTTCTTGCTATTGGTAGCTAATTGTACCATTATAAATCAAGCATCAGATGAATTTGAAATTGTTTAGATATACTTTAAATTGTCTACTCAGACTGCTATGAAGTTATGATACTTAATTTGTTGCTTAAACATTGTTTGACTCTGTCCTTTCTGTTTAACTCCTATCCAACAGTCCGTTAAGGCCTATGAAGAAGAGGAAAGACTCCTCGAAATGCGTCACCCCTGAAAGCGGACTACTGTATTTGCTTTACTTTGTATATTCCGTACTTGAAAAATGTAACAATATATATATATATATATACATATTTTTAGCACAAAATTGTTGTGTCATGTAATTCTTCTTCATGAATATATTCACAATGTTGTTTATACGTTTTGTTTGAACATTTGATTAATTGGTTTTACCAACATTTGATAGTGTGCAGGGGACGGGAGGATTCCCAGGTTGAATCTTCTTTCCTTGTTCTGAATAGTGGTTTTGTGCCAAGACCTCAGTTCCTCCCGCGCACCTTAAAATGTAACTACATACTAGTAAAAAAATGTCTTCCCAATAATCTCTAATAACAATATTTTTAGGAGTGCACCACTGATTCTTTTCACATTCTTTAGAGCTTTGCACAGCCTCACAACTGTCTGGCATTGGGCATGACTTCTGTAGATTTTGTATAGCCACATTGTTCTCTGGCCTGGAGCATGACCTCTGTAGATCTCTGCATGGCCATGCCATTGCCTGGCAGGGAACAGGTCTTCTGTAGTGCTCTGCATAGCCACATCACTGCCTGTCATAGAGCATCCCTTCGATAGAGCTCTGTATAGTCACATCACTGACTGGCATGGACCATGACTTCAATAGAACTCTGCAGAGCCACATCACTGCCTGGCATGGACCATGACCTCTGGAGAGCTCTGCATTACCACACCGCTGCCTTGTATTGAGCATGACTTCTGTACAGCTCCACATTGCCACACCACTGCCTGGCATTGAGCATGACTTCTGTAGAGCTTTGCATAGCCGCACCAATGTCTGGCATTAAGCATGACTTCTGTAGAGCTTCACATAACTACACCACTGTCTGACATGGACCATGTCACCAGCCTGACATGGACCATGACTACTGGTGTGGAGCATGACTTCTGTAGAGCTGTGTATAGCCACACCACTTTGTGGTATGGAGCATGACTTCAGTAGAGCTCTGTGTAACCACACTCCAGCCTAGCATGAAAAATGACCTTAGTAGACTTCCATATAGCCACAACATTGTCTGGCACGGAGCATATCTAGAGTAGAGCACCATGTGACCACATCAGTGCCTGGCATGGAGCATGGCTTTACCAGAGCACTGTGTCACCACACTCCAGCCTAGCATTAAGTATGAATTTAGTAGAGTTTTATATAGCCACATCGTTGTGTGGCATGGAGCATGGCTTCAGTGGAGCACCATGTGCCTGGCATGAAGAATGGTTTTACCAGAGTACTGTGTGACTACATCAATGCATGGCATCGAACATGGCTTCAGTAAAGCACCCCATGAACACACTAATGCCTGGCAGAGAGCATGGCTTTACTAGAGCACTGTGCAAGCACGCCATTGTCTGGCATAAGGTGTGGCTTCAGCAGAGCACTGTTGATATGAAAACAAGCCTAAGTTAAAATAGCTTTTCACATCCCATGCAGCCTGTAGCCAGGGAAACAATGTCAAATGTAGATGACAGCTGTTTTAACATCTCATGCAGACCTGCAGCCATTGATAGCCGAAGAATGTTCATCAAACATACAGCACACATTTTACACAGAAGGCTAGTGTGCGCGCTTGCTGGAAGAATATTTTTTGGCCTAACCAAAGTCCAGGAAGTGGTGGTTTCCTGTTCTTGCAGATGAGCAAACCATAAATGGCAGAGAGCTGCCTGTTTCAGTAGGTGTGAGAGTTGACTTTGCACCATTGAGTGTTATATCTGATAAGGATTCAAGGACAGAAAATAGGCACACACGGATAGAAGCGTGGTGCACGTCACAAAGGTTAAGAAGTAACGAGTGACAGACCTGTCTCTTTGCAAAGCCAAGGACCATAGAATACAGTGGAAGCACTCACTGAACGAGTACAATACTCTCACCGACAGGTGCAAACACCCACCTAATGGAGCCTTACATAGGAGACCTAAACTCAGCGAACACAGTGACAGGCTGAGCTCTAGGCCTTACTCTTCCAGATAGCAGATGTGACGCATGCAAACGGGCAGGGAAACCATGTTCATCCATACACATAAGGCCCAAGCAAAAAGGGGAAAAAGTAAACTTGCTTGTCCATTGAGGCCTGCAGGGCTAGGGAAGAGTCCTGAGTGGAGCAGCAGCAGGAAAGAAACAGCTAAGCAGAACTCGTAAACCCCAGAATGCGCTGTTTCATTTGAAGCACATTCTGTTCTAAGCGTGAGTGATGGGTGGGGACTTGCTGAGTGCATTTGGTCTGATGGCGTGTAGTATAGTGTAGCATAGCTTCCTGAGACATAAAGCTTACACAGGCTGTTAAACTAAAACCACCACTTGTTCTATTATTTATCTATTCAAACATGTTCTTTGCCCACATGGAAATCTTGTTCATAGGTGTGATGCTATTTTATATTATATCTGCTTTTGCTTTAGCTTGTGTAATGAGAATTAGAGCCCTCAGAAGATAGGGGGCACATTAAATACATTAACATGATAACTCCTGTGTCAAGGGTATAATTCAGCATACTGTGTCAGGGTGTTATCTCTTTGAGTCCAAGAACTTTACAATTCTTGACTGCATATGTTTGTTGGTAAGCACACAAACCTTGGCAGACCTGTCTTTTAGTGTTGAGACACAGCCTAGGGTGAGTGTCGACATGAAACAACTGATGATCACGGGTCTATTTTCACAGCCTCAAACGAGGTGGAGAGAAGAGGCTCATGGTCATGCCTAAATTGTAGGCAATTAAGTCAGGTGCCACCCGCACAGATGGGACCTCTTACAGATGACTGTAGAATTGTTAATAATAAAATAACCTCATGCCCCAGTCATGATAAACGGACCAAACAAAAAAACAATTCTAAAAGGCTTTTAAATCAACAGAGGTTAGGTGGGTACAAAAGATGGCCCATCAGGAAATCAATATTTCAAACCATTGTAGGACAGCGCTGTTTGAGTGGCTTTGATAAACTCACTGTCAGGGAGTTAGTGCCAACTTTACAGTGGCGGTAGGGCAACTAGGTGGGTTATCTGCCAAATCGCTCTTTAATTGCTTAAAAACTCCATCTAACCAGGTAAATAAAATGTATGCAACTCTCCTGATAAGGGAAGATTTAAACACCATCCAATATCACCCCTACCAGTTTCCTGAATTGGCTTTAATACATATAAATCATGTCAACTAGTTTGGAGGTAATCTAGTTTATCCACAAACAAATGCTAGACATGGACCGTTAGCGACACTCAACCTATCACTAGCATTTTTAGCCCGGTTTCATCCAAACCGCAGAGGCCTCTTTTTACAAGCAGACTATCAACTGCTAGCTACACATTTTGACACTGTGCATAACCTTGCATTGCAATATGCTATGCGGCAAGGCTTTGCACCTGCCCAGCAGCCACATGGACAGATAGATGCAGGAGGAGTGTAGCTACAGACATTGAGAATTATATTAGGGTCTTGCCCTTCTGGAAATGAGGACATACCCAAGTGGTATTCAGAAAGGCTAGGACCGCTGCAAGCCACCTACCCCCAGGTACACCACAGCATAGGCATAGGGCAGTAGCCATGTTAGCGAGCTGTGACAGTTGGATCTCAATTTATAGCTGGCTTTATTTACAGCTGATAGTCACGCCGTCTGTCACATCCCTAGCATTAATATTGGCAGACATCATGGGAACACAAGACGCTGCTGCTGCTGCCATCAATTTAGGCTTGTCTATAGCATCCAGCAATTATCAAATGGTTGAGAGAATAATTCTACGCTTATTGAAAGGAGATTCTGCAAGGTTAGAAGTTTATAGACAATTGTCCCAGTTAAATGAGCAAGAAAAAATGGAGCAATTTGGGGACATGGTGACATCCACTTATTAATCACTAGGTAGAAATCACCTAGGCAGGAGACCTGCAGAGGCACAGAAAAAGGCTAACAAAAATAGAAACCCAGACAAGGAGACACACCACAAAGAGAAACCCTCGAAAGGACGGGTATCTTTTCAAGGCAAAAAGGGTTGTAAACCACATAGACTACAGCTTTTGCCAATAGAGGAAGAAAAATACCCAGAGCATGAACTAAAGAATGAGAAAACTACAAGCGTTAGGAATGCCCTGCAGTGGCAAAGCACTCACAGGCGTAGATGATCTTGGGGTGAACCTACGGGGCAGTCCCAGTTTAGACCAACTGACTATGATTTCAGAAACAGAAAACATGTAAGTCCACAAAAGCATGGCACTGATGAGGGTTCATCTCACTCTTCACAGGCAAAGATGCCAGACCATTCTAAAACTGAGGGGAAGGATGTGAAAGCAGAGAAAAAACACACTGCAGTCCTATGAGTCTTACAGAATGCAGAGCCCACACACACAGCGAGTCAGTCACAAGAATAGCTCATTGTGAGGTTACCTTCTTAGGGTTCACTCTTACAGATGAGGGCAGAAACTTGTCAGCAGATTGTCTCATTTTGCCGAGCTAGTGAAACCATTGTATACTTTGATTGTATGCATTTCAAAGCAGCTCACTGGTTTCCAGAGCACACTCCCATTCTGCACCATGTGTATTCATTAATGACTCAAACTGGTCTTTTGCAAGGCAGAAATATACAAACAGACTTAGAAATAAACCTGTTGGTGGGAGATGATGCTTTCACATGCAGAGTTTGTAATCTAGGGGAGACTAAACCAGTTGCATAGATTGTTGCTTGCATAGCGTGCCCAGTGCAAAGGCATTACATACTAGATAGATTAAATGGTCAGCATCTCATCATGCCCCAGATGTTAAGTATCATTATAATGAAGAATTGCAAAGAATGAGTGAATTGACTTGGACAATGGATACAGAGCCAGACACCTTACTGCCTGACATGCCATTGTTTGATTTTTTCAAAATTATTTACTGTGATGGCTCTGTCATACCAGCTGTTAGAACACGTTCCAAATATGCTTCTGCATGTGCAGCAGTGATAGGACAATGTACACATAAAGAAGCATTTATACATACTAATATTGCAACAAAGCATCTGGGAGACATGTCTGCCCAGACTGCTGACTTGCATGGAGTTCTGCTTGCATTGCACCAAGCAGACTCAGGGAAGCCCCCACTAATAGTCTCAGATTCAGATTACATTCTCAGGGTTTATAACACTGATTTGCATTGGTGGATTAAAAATGACTTTAGGGACATTAGGCATACAACTATTGCTTCCAGGCAACTCTGAAAACAGGTTTGGGACCTTAAACAGACTTACCAGGCTTGGATGCCCCACCAATCCCCTCACTTCATTACCATATACAGATGTAGTACCTATAATAAGGTTTGTCTGTGCTTTGATTGTAGAATTTTAATTCGCAATTTCAAATTGCTGATTAGCACTTTTTCTACTGTGTTACATTTGTATTTTAATAATAGTATTGTAGTTGCACCTCTTAATATTGTAAGCAGCACATTTGGATTAGCCTAATACAAGTTATTTCTGTGCGATTTGAATCAGGAAGAAAAGCTTCCTGCACGCACAACTTTTTTGGGAAACTACATTTCCCAGCAGTGCCTGTAGTTCTTTTTGGCGCATTTCTTTGGGGACAAGCCGGTCTGTGCCAGTGTGGCCGGGCTACATAGTCCACATCTCTCTCCTGACTCTTCAGGTTTGTGCTTTGATTGTAGAATTTTAATTCGTAATTTCAAATTGCTGATTCGCACTTTTTTTACAGCGCCTGTAGTTCGTTTTGGCACATTTCTTGCCGAACCCGGCGTGAACACGCCAGCGCCAAGGGGACAAGCGGTCTGTGCCGGTCCGTGGCCGGACGTGGTTACGCGGTATCCCTGTCCAGTTAGATGGGGCTTCAGGAGGTTCTCGAGGCAATTGCCGCAGCGAGAAATATTTTCATCAATCCACCTGGAAGCAGGTCCTTGCCCATGATTGTAAGTACCTCCACCCTAACTAAGAATATGGAGTTTAACCCCCAGCATACTCAGGATGTTTCTTTTACACCACCAATACAGCCCCAAAGACCGAAACTCCTCCAAGTGGAGGAAGCTTTCTGTCACGGCTCCCATGAATGGCTTGACTCAGACACGGCAGTCAGGAAACTGTGTGAGTGACCCTTAGGTGCAGTGTCATCAATACTGCCTTCATCTCAGGACACTCAAACTGAAAAAGTCACGCCAGATCCAATACTGGCTAAAATCCTTATGAACAATCATAAACTACAGTGTGTTAATAATGCCACTAAGGCAGTTCATAACATGTTAGATAGTAAAGGTTCTGTACCCTTGAAAGAAAAAAAGGTCGGCGGACTGAGACACAGTCCTGTCAACCAGTACCCAAAATACTTTCTATTGCAGAGCTTAAAATCTGCCTACTTATCTTTGAATAAGCATGCTCTTTGTATTCATGATAGGATTGTGGAGGAGGATATTGAATGATTTTGCATTACAGAAACATGGTTAAAAGAACCAATAGGCCCTACATGTGATATTGCAGTCCCTGTTGGATATGCAATATATTTCACTAATAGAGATTCAGACCAAGGAGGAGGAGTGTCAGTTATTAACAAGGGATTCGATTCCCCTGTTTCCAGATAAATCCATATGTAAGGATAGCGAAATCTTAAACCTTATATACTTGCCGACTGGAAACAGCTGTCTCAAGCTAATTGTCTTATATAGACCTCCCTGTAGCACTCCCGACTTTAAAGAAGAGTTCTCCCACCTTCTTAATATTCTCTAATTGTCCCACGTTGGTAGTGGGTGATCTCAATAGATGGTACGGTGACATCAACCTAGAGAGACTATTAAACAATCTTGACTTTCATGTCACCAAAAAAGAACCCACAATGAAAAATTGACTACAATTAGACTGGGTAGTGACTAACAACTTAAAGACACACGACTATAAGACAGAACCATGTATTTGGTGAGATCACTTTAGTGTCACTTTTCAAATTACCCCTCCATCCTCCGGAGATAAAATCCAAAACCCACACTGTAAAATAGCCCAAAGGGATTTTAAAAACATCAATAGGGAACAGTTAGAATCTTGCATAAAAGAGGTGAATTATAACATCAAAGAGGAAGACTCCTGCGAAGGCATGATGAGCAACCTACTAGAACACCTCAATCAGTTGGTCGACCCGAATGCTCCCCTACAGTCTAAAACTCGCAGATCAATTGCAAATCCCCTTACTTGGTTTACTAAATATTTGCTAGAACAAAAAAGGGAAAAAAGAAAGTTAGAAAATGTATGGAAAAAAAGCCCTACAGTACAGAAAAAGGAAAAATGGACGAATATAGAGCCAAAATATAAGAAAGAGATAATTGAGGCAAAAAACAGTACTACAATGACCAAATTACCTCCGCGGGTAATGCCACAGGCAAACTATTCAGTATCCTGAAGTCTATTGAAAAGCCTAAGGCCATTTTAACCCCCTTCATCCAGTCCCAACAAGATTGTGAGAATACACAACAACCATTTTTGTTATGCTCACCTGGTATCCATGGGGGCGCCACACGATAATGGATCGAGGTCTAAGCGCTATCCCGGACCCCTCTCTGCTTGGTTATGTGCCAGACGTTGGCTAGCGCCTATAACAGGAGAATGGAGGGTTAAGGTACTGGTTCTGTGATGGGTGGACTCCCACCTCCCTCTGGTCCAAATCCCTTCCCTTGGGGTTATTTCTCACCTTCGGTTTTTGTGCGTTGAACTCTCCGTCCTGCGTCTCTGTGCAGGGGCGCATGGTTGGTGCGGCCGTTCCATGGATCTAGTTGCTTCACTGGTCCCTGTGCCCTTATGTCGGGTCCAGACCGGCTGTGACTCCGACTCTGCTTGGTGTCTTCCAGGTGAGTTATAATGTCTTTTTCTTCTTTGTTTTGTCTCTTTTTTCCCCTCCATTTTCTCTGTTTTATCAGCGTCTTGCTCCACTACGCTGTTCCCTAACAATGTCTCTTTTGTTTTCACAGGGATGGTTGTGATGTCGGAGTTGCCGCACCGATGGCGAAGACAACGGTGAGTTATTGATACGCGGAGCGCTGCGTTGTTTATTGGTGTTAATTGCTAACCTGTGTTCTCTTCTCTTCTTTGTACAGGTTGCAGTGATGTTCCGGAGTGATGAGCGATCGAAGAGCTGTTTGTCCAGGTAAGTGCTTTGTTAATGCTGACCTTGTTCCTTCTCCCTTACAGGTTGCGGTGAAACCTGGAGATGGGCGAGATAAGAGAAGGGCAGGGTGCTGCCAGGACTCGCTGCTTGCCCAGGTAAGAATTGTTATTAATGCTGTCCTTGTTTCTTTACCTTTGCAGGTTGTGGTGAACTCCGGAGATGGGTGAGGTAAGCGAAGCGCAGGATGGGTTCAAGACCGGTTACTTCACAGGTAAGTGTTCTTGCTTGCTAATGCTGTTCTTGTTCTTCCAGGTTATTAATGGAATCCGGATATAGGGCTTCAGGATCGGGCCGCCGGAGAAGCAGATGAGCAGGAGCTGGACACAGTGAGTGTTACGCTGCAGGAGGGCAGAATAACGCGAAGCATGTTCTGCTGTTTGAGTGTGGTTTAAATAGCCCAGTTAAAGTAGTTCCAGGCCAAGTAGTTCCAGGCCCAGCCACACCCAAAACACTGGACCACATGGCTTGGTTCTAAAGTACTGAGCTGTGTAATAGGCCTCCATGTTGGATTAAGGTCCAAAACTGGTATTACTTTATTCCTGATAATGAGTCTGGCGCCAAAGGCGCCAGGACTGACTCCATGTATGCTTCTGATGGAGTTTTAAGGCCCTTGGGGCCAGTGTGAAGGGCTTTAGCCCCATTGCTGCCAGTGGGCCGTTATACCTGAGGGGGTCAAGGGCATGGGTCGTTTTTTTTCAAGACAATTGAAGCTGCTAGAGAGTTCATTACTAAATCCCAATTAGATAAACCTAAAAACTCCAGACTACCTATGGAGGAGGCCATTGACAAAGTTAACATTTTCAACTTCTCTAATATTATGCCAGAGGAGATGAAAAAAACACCTGCTACCATGAAGCCAACTTCTTGCGCTGAAAATATTCTTCCAGGAAAAATGATCTTGGACATCTCTGATCTCTTCTCACCTATACTATTAAAATAGCAAGCCCCCCCCTGCGGGTCGCCCCAAGATACCCCTGACAGCAGGCTGCTGATGAATATAAAATCCATCCAAGTCCAATTCACCTACTGCCATGGTTTCTTGTATCAGACATATCCCGGGCCTAATTACCTTATCAAGTAATGAAGTCCATGCCCGCAGGTTGGAGCTACCACAAGAGTTCCATGTCACAAAGGTCAGCGCCTTAATTTCATCCTACTGTCTATCTATTGATTTAGGCACAGCAGTTGGGTTCACGGACCCTATACCCATCATTCCCGAAAAGGAAGCATCAAAATTCATGAATTGTTTAAAAAAATCCTCATTAATCATTGGTAAGGTTCCTGCCACACTTGGGATTGCAGGCGGATCTGGAAGAGCAACTATAAAAATTTCAGCAAGTTCATCTGAACTAAATAGACAAGGAGTTAGACCTAATAATTCAAGATTGTCGCGCTGCGCCCAGATTAACCTTGCGATGATATGTGAGTGGTAACCACAGATCATTCGAGTCGGGTTATTATGTGATAGTCTTACCCAATCAATATCATCACTTCTTATAGTACGCAGGGCAGGTATAGCCTGAAAAGCCTTGAGCATCGCCGAGCGATTCAGACACATTTTTACGGTGGTTGGGACTTAGATTCCCAGCCCATAATGGATGGCATATCAGAAGTTAAAATCATTACCTCCATTTTAGGCATAGACTCATCTACATATGAATTCACTTCCTGTATGCGAGCATAAGGCTCTGTAATGGATCTGTCCCCTGCCATCTTTGTCTCATTTTTACAGTGGTCAGGCTCTTGTGGTTCAACATTCATACCATCCTCATTAGGTAAGAGGGTTTCGAGTCCTTTCCCCGTGCTATTAGGTGGAATCCGCTGAGGGGAAGTAGTTTTGTGTAATTCACACTCCTGTTTAGTTAGTAGTTTTAGGGTCTTGTTATTAGATATGCCTTGTTTAGGTTTAGTGGATGCAGAGTTATTCTGTAATTTAACAGGACCAGCTACTTTAATTTTGTTCGATGCCTTCTTTATACACAAGGCTGGGAAAAAATTCAACAAGTCAGATTGTTTTTGTTTGACCACACCTCCAACATCATCATGCATTGATGCTCTATTTCCTTTCACATTAGATTGTTTCTCCAACAAATTACGCTTCCCTGGCGAGTCTTGACTAACATCAGTATTCAGGAGTACTCTAGACTCCTGATTAAGTTGCTGGAGATCAATCTTCTCCTCTTCAATTGACATGTTTTTCAGCTCAACTTTAAACGCCTCTTTACCATCTATTGTTACATATTTTGTTTTCATCAATTTTACATTTTTTGATTGATTCACCTTACGTTTGGCCACTCTTACCAAGAGTCTTTTTTGTTTTCTGGATAATACCGGTTCATAGACCTGTTCCTCAGCTGTATCGCCTTTCTGCAATCCCATTGAATTATGAGTTTTCTGCGACTCATCTTCCAGATCAATTAAATTGGTTAATGCACAAGGGCTATCTGGATGTTTTTCAGTACATCCACCAATCGAGAGTGGGGGTGGATCAACCTGGGTCTCTCCGGCCGGTTGAACATTAGAGGTATTCTTTGTTGTCCCTATCAAGATCTGTTGGATTGCTGCAGAATTTGCTGACACCATCTTTATCAACTGATCTATTAACTTAGATGGAGGATTAAATTCCTCTTTTTTGTCATTAATGGCGGTAACAGCAGTAAAGGTAGTTATAGCATTCGGCCCCAATCTAGGGTCGGCTAGGGTTTGCGTGTCTTTATCAATCATTTTGGTATGCATGTTTTGTTTCCCTACTGATAGAGCAGCCACAGAGTCACAGGTGAATAAGAGACCTTCTATCCGATTAACCTTGGCTAGAACCTCCATTATCAAATTATGAGAATAGGTGATTTGAGAATGCGTTTATTCATGACCTTTATCAAGAATGTTTAATATTCTAGTCAAAACGGGGAAATCAGCTCCAAGGGCAGAAGTGTCCAATAGATTGCGTTCCACTTCTCCCTGTAATTCGAAGAGACTTGCCCGTTGTTCGACGGGAACATTAGAGATCTCAGGTTCGGTCCCCATACACGCACCAACAGAGTCCTGGCTATTTCTCATTTCTGATGGCGAGCTAGTCTCAACATTTTTGAACCCACTGGTGGACTCATCTAATTTGGGATGCTCATCAAAATATGCATGTACCTGAGCTTGGCTAGATAACAAATGACTTGGAACAGTATGAACATGCACATCTTCCATACAATATCTGCTTACTTTCACCAGAGTTGAAGGCCCTTTTGAAAATCGCATCCTTTTATCTAATAGTGCTTCTATCGCCGGGGCAATTATGGATACATCAGAAAATCTTGGTTTAGTTGTGCTAATCCCCGTCTTTGTTAGCAATTCTCCATTAACTGGCACTTCAACACACCCACGCCCAGCTGCCATACCTTCACCCTGATTCATATCTTTAAACTTATAAATCTCAGATGTGATTGAAAGATCAGGTTTCTCACCTATACTATCCAAAATTATTAACGCTTCTTTTAGGGACCAAATAGTCCCTTCGGACATAAAAACGGTTACTGTTACTCCACTGGTTAAGAAACCAGGTCTGGTTCCCAGAAAACCTAGTAATCTCAGGCCAATTACTAACTGTAATTTTCTTTTGAAAATTATGGATAGGATAGCCACTCAACAATTACAGGTGCATGTAGAAGCATCTGAATCTCTTCATCCCCAACAGTCGGACTTTATGCCGGTCTATAGTACTGAGACGGCGATGTTAGACCTTCAGACAAACATGCTCAGTATTTTAAACAGTCGGAAAGCAGGCCTCCTGGTCTTATTGGATCTCAGTGCGGCCTTCGATCTTCTAGACCATGACCTTCTCGAAGTGACACTGAGTAAAACAGCCAACTGCTCTAAGGCAGCTAAGGGGTGGATAATGGGCCTCATTACCAGTCCGGTGGTAACCGTGCCTGAAATTCCAGCAGGTTACCGCCGGACTCGTATTACCATTCCGCCTCTGTGATTCCCGGAATTACTGGGGCATTATGACCTCTGTGACCTGGGAATTCTGGAGGCGGAATTTGGTAAATCCCCATTCCCATTGAGTCCCATAGGTCAGACCTGGTGGTAATGACTCCTCCGCCTGCAGGACTCGAGATCACCCGATATGGAAACAACGGTGGCGGCGGGTTTACCGCCACCGTTATTTCCATACTGGGTGAGAATAGGACATCTCGGGTTCACTGGGGTGACAAATTTTCATCAGAAAGAGAAATCCTCTGTGGGGTTCCCCAAGGAGCCAGCATGTCTCCCCTGTTGTTTAACTTGTATCTTAGATTTCTCTGCCTTGTATTGGAGCAGATAAATGTCTATTTTATGAACTACGCAGATTATACTCAGTTAGTGATTGAACTTTGTGGGGATCATAAGAATGATAATGAAAATCTACTTAACATCTACTCCAGCATTGAGCAGTGGATGGATCTGAATTGGATGAGTTTAAATGGAAAGAAAACTGAGATGATGGTCTTCGGTTCCGTGCAGGTCAGAAACTCCCTTTCCCCAGAATACAAATCTTTTCAGATAGATGACACACCAATCAAGGTCCATGATAAAGTTAAAACGCTCGGTATAATGATGAAAGCATTATTAGGAGCCGAAGCAGAGGCGCAATACACAAAAAAAACTTGCGGATACTATCTTAGACTCCTTAAAATCATCAGGCCCTATCTTTCAGAGGATAATTGCGCCACAGTGGCTAGGGCAATCATCCTATCTCGTCTGGATTACGGAAATGCCCTGTTGGTAGGAACAAACAACAAATGCATTAAAGCCTTCCAGATTATACAAAACAACACAGTCAGGATTATTAAGTGCATATCCAAACGCAATCATATTAGCAATTTCAGGAGAGAATTGCATTGGCTTAGAATAGAGAATAGAATTCAATTCAAAGCCTTTACAATCGCACATCGCTGCATTTATGGCAAAATGTGTACTGTGTACTTGAAAGCAAAAATTCACACATACGTACCCACTCGCTCTCTTAGATCGGCTGACAAAAACAAAGTGGTGGTAGACAAGCATAATCGTAAGCTAGGCCTAGGCAAATCCTTCCCAGCAGTTACTGCAGGTCTTTCGAACAACCTACCCATTAATATAAGAAAAGAAGTGAATTACTTAAGCTTTAGACAGCACGTGAAGACTCATATTTTTAGCTAATTGACCCTCATTTTACATCTAGCTGCATTCTTTGTTTTGTCCCGTGTCTTATGATGGTATTACGTGTGTTCATGTTTCTGTGCCCCGAGACTCGCGAGTTACCGGTGCAATATAAATGAAATAGAAATAGAAATAGAAATAGAAAGTTACCTTCCTATAACCAATCAAGTTGCATGCTAAGTTTTGAGATATTACACGACAGTGATGACGAGTTTTTAGTATAAATGATGTGTTTTTTATGAAATTAAGTGGAGTTGAAGCGAGAAGAAAGATCGAGCGATTGCTGATATTCATAAACTCCCCGTTTTTTGTACTTGTCATTAAACAGACTCCCTTTGCCAAACTATCAAGTTGTCATTATTGATTTAATGCGATAGTATTAATCTGCATCCCCATCCATCTAGAGGGTGCTTCTACTCATCTTGAAGTGCTGTTGGGGCACCCCCAGCTCTAGGGGCCGGCTTTGGCCCTACTGCACAGGCTGATGGGAATTGTAGTAGAAAAGATCTGAAGAGCCAAATGTGTCAGACTCATGCACTATACCAAAGGTTTCATCTTCTCATTCAAGGTGCCGGTAGTGGCTGGAGTGGAATGAATAGGATAGTTGGGTTTAATGACATGTGTGGTTCCTAACACAGGAATCCTGCTGCAGACAGGTTTGTAGGTTACATTGTGAAAAGGAAGCAATATAGAGGGTATAGTTTGCTGAGAAGGCAGTCACACTGGCAATTTACATAGAAGGTTTTCACACTAGTGCAACAAGCAGGTCAGTCACATAACACAATACCTTTACAGCAGTGCAGTGTATACATGTCATCCACAGGCCTTCATAGTAGTGCTCAACATAGAAGGACCTCACAGTGGTGCTGATGATGGAAGGCCCCCACAGTAAAGCTAACCTTGGAATACCCTTGCACAAGTGCAGCAGACAGATCCGCCATTTTGCACAAGAAATTCACATTAGTGTTGCATGCACACGGCATCCACAGGCCGTCACAGTAGGGCTTAATATTGAAGTTACTCACAGAAGTGCTGATGATGGATGGTCTTCACATTAGTGCTAATGATTGATGGTCCTCACAGAAGCGATGAAGATACAGTGCCCTCCTACTAGTGAAACAGACAGAATGTTAGTCATATTACATGGGATCTTCACAGAAGTGGAGCCTACATAGGGCATCTGCAGGGCATCACAGTAGTGCTGATGATGGGAGGTTCTGGCAGTAGAGCTAAACCTGCAATACCCTCACACAAGTGCAGCCAGCAGGTCACCTACATTACACAAGACCTTCACATTAGTGTTGCATGCGCATTGGCAGCCACATGCCTCACACAAGTGCTGAATATATAAGGTCCTTACATTGGTGCTAATGATGGAAGGTCCTCACACTAGTAATGGAGATGGAATGCCCTCTCACAAGTGCAACAGACAGAATGTCAGCCACATGACGTGAGAACTTCAAATCAGTGGAGCACACATACATCACAGCAATGCTGAAGATAGAAGACCCTCACAGTACTGCTGATGATGCAAGGTACTCACAGAAGAGCTAAACATGCAATACCCGCACACACAGGTGCAGCAGATAGATCATCCACATTACACAAGAACTTCACATTAGTGTAGCATGCACATGGCTTCTACAGGACTTCCTAGTAGTGCTGAATATAGAAAGTTCTCATAGTAGTGCCTATGGCAGATGGTCCTCAAAGTAGTGCTAATGAAGAAAGGTTCTCATAGTAGAGTTGTTGATGGAATGCCTGCCCACTAGTGCAAAAGACAGAATGGCAGTCATGTTACACAAGACCCACATAGCAGTGTAGCATATATATGACATCCAAAGGTCATCACAGTAGTGCTGAAGGTAGAAGACCCTCACAGTAGTGCTGATGATGGATGGTCCTCATAGTAGTGCTGAAGGTGGAAGATCCTCACACTAGTGCAGGAGATGGGAGGGCTTCATACCAGGGTTGCAACTAGAAGGTCATCACTCTAGTGCAGCAGATGGAAAGGCTTCACAACTGCATTGCAAATAAAGCACTCCCATGTTAGTGCAGCATATGTAATGTCTTCACATCTGTGTTGCACATCAAAGAGCTTCACATTAGTGCAGTAAATGAAAGGGATTCACACCTGAATTGCATATAGCAACCCTAAAACGTGTGCAGCAGATAAAGAGGCTTCACATCTGTGATGCAAATAGAAGACCCGCACTCCAGTGCTGCAGATGAAAAGTGTGCACACTAGTTCTGCTGAAAGATGGGCGTCACATTGGTGTTGGCGACATTGATCTTTCATGCTAGTGCTGCTGCTTGGAACCCCTTACGCTAGCACAGATAATGGAAATACTTCCCCCTTGTGCTGTGGATAGTATGTATTTACACAACTGCTGCAAATGTAATGCCCTCACGCAAAAGCTGAGGATAGAGGGCCATCACACCAGTGCATCGGATAAAAATCATATGCACTAGTGCTGCGCGTAGAAGACCTCAACTAATGCAGCAGTTATAACACTAGTGCAGCTGATAAAATGCCCTCACACCAGTGCTTCAGATACAAGGCATGTACAGTCGTGCTGCATGCGGTAGCCTTCAAATTAATGCAGCTGCGAGAAAGCACGTAGACTCGTGTTATGGGTGATAGGCCTTCACAGTGGAGCAGCAGATAGAAAGCCCTCACACTAAAACGGGGATAGAAGGCCTTCACGCCAGTGCTGCAGATTAAAGACATTTACCTTAGAACTGCAAATAGATGTCAATTGCACTGGTGCTGCAGATAGAAGTCTTCAAATTAGTGCAGCTGAAAAAAGGCCTTCACAATAGAGCTGCAGTTATACAGGCCTAACACTAGGACTATAGATAGACGGATCAAAGACATTTGTATTGGTGGTGGACAAACGTGGCACTGCTTGTGGGGGTGGGGGATTTGGGGGTGGGGATGGCACTACATGGCGTGTGCCAATCACAAGGCCAGAACACATTTTGCGTTCTTTATTTCCTTCATTTACATCATCATTTAGACACTGAAAGGAACATATGCTTTGTACGTGCATGCCTGCAGGCGCATTTGACATACACAAAAAAACAAGCATTGGCAATGCTAACAGTTTAGCCTTTTGTGTAGGCAAGGGGAAGGCAGTAGGCAGGCACAGCGCAGTGGTGTAACAAGCAAGAGCTGCAACAGTACAGGTATCTGGGCAGCTAATGGAAGCACCTGGCAAATGCTTAATACTTATACACAAGCCAAAGCTGTTGGCTTTGCCAATGCTTGTTTTTAACAGGACTTCAGTGAAGGACACGCATATTGCTTATAAATGGAGTGGCTCAAGGCACACCTGGTTGACATTTCTATTACACCAGTAACGTGTTTACAACTCAAATTAAGTAATTGACTCTCAAGAAGACTGCTTTGACAAAACACTGGCAGGCTCTTTGACAGCAAAGTTTGCTGGTAAGGCTTGCATAAAGTGAGCTGAAAGAGCTCCCATGATGAGGTGTTTTGGGTGGGGAGGGCCAGGAACTGGGAGAGAAGGGCCATAGGGATTGGCATGACCAAGGGCAGTCAATTCTTGGGCAAATAGGCAACCAAGATCTTCAAGCTTTTTGTCCCCCCTCAGATGCCATATCTCCCTATCTGTACTCTAGTGCAATAGTTTTGGCTTATAGGTGGCACTAAAGCGAGCCTGAGGAGGGCACTGGCAGATCCTCACTTTAGGGAAAAGTGTTTCTGGCATGGCAGTCCACACGAGCCCTTGATTCTGCAAGGCACACAGCATGGAAGCTCCTCCATCCACGGGGTCCGTAAATAAGTGTATGGTTTCAGAAAGCAGGGCTGTATAGGCCGAGAGGGCAACAATTCTGAAAGCAACTTTGTATCGTTTTCCTCACAGCATGCTGTAATAGCTAAATCATGTCTCTGTCTTCTAATTGTTTGTATATCGCCTTGTACCGCACATAGGCTGGGAACATGCTATCTCAGTCAGATACTGGGCCACCTCTAAGCCATGGCACATTTGATTCACAGTTATTAGCTGGGGTAACCTGCCCGGAGCCCGCGTCTCTAAGAGAAAACAAAAACAGTTGACAGATAGGCCGCATCCACAGATATAACAGGAAAGTAATAGTAATGGAAATTATGTTGCCCAACGCACAGTAAATGTGTTTTGGTGTGTGAAGGCTTTTGTTGAGAATATTTTCCCTGGAAACTGTTGTAGGAGGAGCTGTACAAATTAGAATACACAGACATAGGTTCTAATCTCGCCTGCCGCTCAATGTTGGCAATCATTTTGAAAAACAAAAAACGATGGCATGCTTACTTCTCTGCGAGTGTGAGCTTTGCAGCATTCCTGTTACAGTTCATCTTTCGTTCAGGGCTGGCATTCACACCATAGCCATTAGCACCTTGTAAATCTCAATCAGCGCCTAGCTAAGTTGATGGCTGACAACAAAAGGATGATAACAGGCAGGACAAGTGTGAACAATGTCTGCATACACCTAGATGTTGCACAGTAGCGTGATCTGCAGTGCTTGCTCTGCTGTTGGCGTAGTGTAGGTTCAAAGGTTACAAGATGCCCAATTGACAGTCACAGCAACAGCCAATGTTCTGCCACACATGGGTGGAATTTAAACTATGCCCCCCCCCCTGTACCAAAACGACGATGATCATGAGTAACCCATGGTGGTGGGATGGTAAACTATAAATAAAGATATGCCTGAGATTAGGCATTGTGCATGGTACTATTTATGATCATGGCCACTGCATCCCAATTGATATTGCACATGTGTCAGCTCCTGTGCTTCAGCTCTGCTGTGTAAGGTGATGGGTATTGTTGTCAGCCGGGTGGAGACTGACAAATGGCAGGACAGGAACCTGGAAGACCGGATCTCTTCTGGGATCTCTTTCTTAGGGCAGGTAACACCCTTCACCAGAGGCAGCTGTCGTGAGCCACAGCATCAAAGGAGAACACCCATTAAAAAGGAGTAGCCTCACACCGATTGCTGCATCTCTAATGTCATTTGTTCGTAGTGGGAAGAGAAGGGGTGGAATTTGAGTACGCAGGAGGCCTTGGTCAAGGGGATGGAGACTTCCACCATCTTGTTTCTCTCTGTCTCTCTTTCTCTTTCCGGTCCCCTCCATTTTCTCTGGAGAAAAGCACTTTGGGTGTGATATCAGAAAGGGCAAAGTCCACTCCTTTTAAGAACAGGGATTGGACCACTAGGTCAGGCTAGCTTTAGTCCAATCACCTTGGAATGTTTGCCTTCCACCCCATTCTTTAGATTCCCTCAGATGCTCTCGGATCCTCTCAAGACACAAAAATTCACCTGAGAAGATCTCACTGGACTTTCCAAAAGCCCTCTGCCTGAGGGGAAGGAGCCATCCAAGGCAAGGAAGGCCTGCCCCCTACCAACTCCAGGGCACCACGGAATGATCTTTGCTGTGGACCAGGATCTATCATTGTGCAGACCCTGAACGGAACCATCCTGTCCTCAAGTCCCCCTGAGAAGGCTTCACAGCAGCAGGTGGGCCAAACCAGTTGAAGATCTCTGTTCTACCGAACGGGTTGTTCCATGTTTATTGCACCGTGGACAAGAGGGATGGTGCTTGAGCTAGCTTTTGCGCTCCTCCACCATGTCGAACTATTGGTTGCACTTCAAACCAGCTTGACGTTGCCTCGTTCCCAATCTAAGTCTGTCACCTGCTAGGCCTGAATCGATTGCTCGACGCCAGGACCTGATACGAATCACTGGTGAGTCACACGCCAACTTTGACCAGGTGTGACAACCAGGGCTCAGCCCAGCTAGCCCTTGAATGGCCACCTCATCAACCCTCACATCAATGCCCCCAAAGCCACCATTTTGACAACAGTTGCCCCACCAACTCGAACTGCTGGAGCGTCACCCATTGATCCCCTCCCAGCGGCTAAAGCCTGTCTCGGCCTGGCTGAACTGCAAAGCAATCCTGGGACCGCTCTGACCTGCGTCACTGAGAGCATCCTTCCAATGAACGGAACAACCACATTCGCCCTACTTGGTGCCCACCAAGGACTGAATCCAGGTACTGTTGACCCTGAACTGCCCCCTCGGTCCACTTGGGCCCTAGAGACTGGTTTGGTCCCGATTGCACCTGTTTTCAACATTGAAATATACTTTTTGTGGCTAGTAATTCTATTTCACCCCTTGAACCACGCTCGGAGTGCTAGTTTCTTCTGACATATTCTCTCTTCTTCCTGGGTGGGATATTGTACAGATTTTGTGCAGTATTTTTTATTTGTGTACAGTATTTTCTATTCATTCTATTACAGATGGTGTGTTTAATTAAAGCATATATAATTTCATAGACCCTTGATTGGACCGTCCCTTTATTTTGGACTGTGATCCTGTGTTGTTTGGGTCACTACTGGTTCACCTTCACACCCCTCTTTTCCTCAGCCCATGTTACCACAAAAGGCGAAGGAGGTATATCTCTTAACTGTCCCTGTTTTACCTTTATAATGGAAGCCATATTGAATTATTTGGCTCTGTTAAGCATTGAATATGCAATGGTTCAATATTCTGCCAAAATTCATGATTTTGCAATATGCAAATCTAGGTGGAAACATATAGTTTAATCTTGCAGTGTTTCAGGCACATCGGCCTTGGGCAGTAGAACGCACTTACTCACTGGGTGCTTCTCATTTCATTCTTTCTAGTTGTCTGCTGTGTGGGTATGAACCAAAATACTAAGTGAATTCTGGTGTTTGTTACATGCCTTTTTGTTTTCTCTGCTGCCCAGTCATGTAATATTTTCCCACAGACATGTACTTTGGACACATTAATACAGAAAAAGAAAAAAAAATACTTGCTTACAAATATTGTTCCTTTATTTTCTTTAAAAATGTATATATTATTCGATAAACAAAGTGAAAATGTCTTCAATATAGCATCCTCTTTGGTAAACACATCACAGAAATGTGTAATGTTTATATTTTATTAATAAGTAGATAATGCATTTAAAGCATAGACGAGTTTCTGTTGAATTTGACTTGAGATATGTAAACCCTTAATTTTGCGAATTGAGAGAGGGCATGAGTTTCAGGGGTGTGTGCAACGGTTCACTTAGTTTCGGAGTGTGGTGCGGAGGGGGTTACTTGGGTTTCGTGCGAGGGGGCATAGGTTTCAGGGGGGTCGGCGAAGGAGCATTTTGGGAGGCATGGGTTTAAGGGCAGGGCCAAGGCTGTCTGTGCTCCGGCCCCAGAAACTGTTAAGATGGCCCTGAGGAGGATGCTGCCACTGCAGTGCTGCATCTAGAAGACTCTCTCATCAGCACCACAGATAAAAGACCATCCAATTAGAGCTGACAATACACAACCTTCTCAGTGTGGCTCCAGCCAGAGTGTCCTCACACTAGTGCTGAGGATAGAAGATTCTGCATACTAGTGCTGCATATCAAAGGCTTTGACACTAGTGCTACAGGGAGTGGCTTTCTTGCAGATGCTGCACATAGAAGTTCCTCACATAAGTGCTGAAAACTCAGGGTTCTTACAGTAATGCTGCTGTGAACAGAAGGCCCTCACTACATTTGTGCAGACTGATGGTGTTCAGACTTGTGCAGCACATAGAAGCCCCCTTCTCTAGTGCTGTGAATAGAATGTTGTCACACTGTTACTGTTCTTATTTTGGTAACCTGAGATAAAAAAGGAGGACAGTACTGTTGTTCTAGGACTTTTATCAGGGGACCTGTGTAGAGGTGTGGGCCACTTTAAATACAAAACTGGGATCTGCCCAAAAGAAAAAAATAACCAGGATGGTCGTCTCTGAACAAAAATCTCTCTCCTGCTGAATGAGGGTTGCTAGACCTCTGTGACCTCTGGTGCAAGTGTCTCAGTCCATTGAGTTCTTTGGAGGTTATTTCCCCTCCCCGCTCCCATTTCTGACATTGTGGGTTTAAGGATTACATTAATAGGATAATCTACCTCTCATCTGCCTGATAGCTAAAAGAAATGTCCTTGCCTCCAACTTACCTCTGTCCCTCACTTCCTCTGCCTCCACTCTAGCACTTCACCCATCATGGTCACATCCTGAGCACAGCTGGCCGTATTGCCTACCTGCACTTAAAAATTTCCAATGATCATTGTCCTTAATCTATGTATGTCCACTTATGTATTGTCCCGAGTGACTGTGACCATTTATTCCCCTCCACAACCTGGTCAGAATGTCCCTCAATCTCCCCCTATTGTAAGAAGCTCACCCCTTCCCATCAAATCGGATTTCTTGTCTATTGTACGTTGTTTTGTGATAACAAGAGCATAGTTCCTAGGGGTGTACCGAACTTCGACTTCAAGTAACTATTCTGCCGAAGTTCCACTGAAATCAGCTATTTGGCATTCTGCAGAATAGTTACTGGAATCTTACTCGAAGCCGAAGATGCTTACACCCCTAGTTCTTGGTTGGCCTCATTCCATGTGCTATGTTATTGGACAGAAACATTTTCTGCCGTCCACAAGGTGGTGCAATTGCCTTACATTTTGTACAAGGTACAGAATGAATGCATGCAGTTTGCATAGCCTGCAGGCACCCACAAAAGCGATGGGAGATACCGCCGCACGCCGCCCTTGTATTGTGTGGTGAGTACTGTCCTATGAGGAACACCTGTCCTCTTGGTTGGAATCTGCTCGGCTCTCCCCCTCTTTGTTCAAACAACAGTGTCGGGAAGCAAGACCCCAGCCTCATCGGGGTGGGGAGGGAGTAGCCTCTGATATCTTGTGCAGACATACCATGTAAGTGCTCAGTTTCGGGGGTGGGGCCTGCAGCTGTCTCCCAGGCTCTCTGGTTTCACTGCCATTAACACTTCCATCGAAGCCGAGAGCAGCTATTGTATTCCATGGAGGCAGCCTCTGGAGCAGGGAGGGCCTCCCACTGTACACGGGGCTCGGGCACTTTGTTTAGGAGCCATGGAATGCCCCAAAGCAAAGACTGCTGGAGAGGAGCTCTAATGGCTTAAGGAAGCACGGCAGTGATGTGCTCTCTAATCCTATCCCTGGAGAATGGCACACTACAATGAGGTGTGGTTTCATGTCATGCGTGAGCTACTTTCCATGGCTAGCATATGCATATGCACAGCATATGCTACCTCCAGGACAGCAGCACTATTGTGTGTCACATCTTAAGGGTTCTCAGAACTCTCGCCAGTCTGAGGAGGCACCAGCCCAGCAGGCGACTTATTACTTTAAGTCGGTCCATAACAAAAGCGCTCATTGGGCGGCCCCTCCGCCGCACACATGTACAAATGGTTCCCATCCCAGTCTTTCCTCTCTTCCATCTTGCAGTTCCATTCTACTTTTTTGAATTGTCAATATGTTGCATTTATCTGCATTAAATCCCAATTCTTTCTTTCTTTCTTTCTTTCTTTCTTTCTTTCTTTCTTTCTTTCTTTCTTTCTTTCTTTCTTTCTTTCTTTCTCTTCCTTTCTCCCTTTCTTTTTATCTTTCATTCTCTCTTCCTCTCTCTCTTCCTCTCTCCATTCCTTTCTTTCTTTCTTTCTTTCTTTCTTTCTTTCTTTCTTTCTTTCTTTCTTTCTTTCTTTCTTTCTTTCTTTCTTTCTTTCTCTCTTTCTTTCTCTCTTTCTTTCTCTTCCTGTCTCCCTTTCTTTTTATCTTTCCTTCTCTTTCTTTCTTTCTTTCTTTCTTTCTTTCTTTCTTTCTTTCTTTCTTTCTTTCTTTCTTTCTTTCTTTCTTTCTTTCTTTCTTTCTTTCTTTCTTTCTTTCTTTCTTTCTTTCTTTCTTTCTTTCTTTCCTTCTTCCTCTCCTTCCTTCTCTCTTTCTTTCTTTCCTTCTCTCTTTCTTTCTTTCTTTCTTTCTTTCTCCTGCACTGAAGCCCTGTTAAAACAAACATTGGTTTAGCCAACAGTTTTGGCTTGGTATGCATACCTTGACACAGTAGTAATCTACTATTCGGTAACTTTTCGGCTGCGGCAGAATATTTATGTCAATCGGCATTCGGCACACATTTCATGATTCAATGTACTTGATGCCAAAGTCGGTCCATGCTATATCAATTGAGGTACGATCTCCATGGAGGGCCGCAGTTAGACTGTCCATCCGGTACAAATTACCTGCAACATTGATCCACTCAAGTTTTCTTGGGAGAGATTTCCTTTTCCAGAAGGTTGTGAGGCAAGCTCTGGCAGCTAAGAGTAAACTTTGAATCATTTTTGGGAGCTGGGTGACTGTCTCATTCACTCACTATCTTTGATCTTATGATGTCCTCTTTGCACTCGTCAATTCATACAATAGCCTTCTGTCAACTCTCTTTTTCTGAATGTGCAGCCTCATGCGTCAGGTATCACCATCTCCACTTTATCAAAGAGCACTCTCTGTGAGATGGCAGGCACACAGGAGGTGAGTTTATTCAAGTTTTGTTTTCTATTAGGATTGTGTACAAGTAAAGGGATGGTTGCACGCATGCCTATGATGTGGTCGGTGGTGGGAGTTATAGACCTCATGGCAAGCAATCTGAATGACAGAGTTGGGCGGGAGAACAATAACTTCTCAGTGTACTAATTAGGATTAATGTGACGTCTTAGCTCAGGTTTGGGGCCTTTGTCCTAAAAGTGCACCGTATCCCCTCTCTCCCTAAACCAATTGCATCAAACTGCACTCAGTTCAAACTTCCTACTATCCCTAGATTATAGCTCCAGAAGAAAAGGTGGTGGTGACCCAGGGTTGCAGTTGTCCGACTCAGGGAGCGGGGTCTTCCCTTGGAAACATTAACAACACTAGAACGGGGACAGTAGAAGAGGCCACCGGCAGAAGGCTCAGCCTGGGTTCTAATTGATTACCTTATATAGCTCAAGGATCACTGAGGAGGAGTTATCAGTATCTCCAAGAGGACACAACCTCTGCATTGTATAATTTAACCTACACGCCTGAACTACATGGAAGCAACAGTGTACTAATTATCAAAAAAGTGTGTAACAATGCTCTTGTAAACCTTTTACAAATGTACGGTTTTCTTGTCGTTTACACAACATTTAGAGGAGTGTACATAATGTTTGAAAAATGTTTACAATGTCATAAAACATATAAAAACCATATGTCTACAGTGGTTTGCTTCTTCATAAACCATATCAAAAGTGTGGTTTTGAGATCTGTACAAAGTCTTTGTAAACCATATTAACAAGACTTACAGCTGTTTACAAGAACCTTGCAACACATTTAAAAACTCGCTTTTTGCATGGTGTCTACACAACCTTTACATGAGTGTACCTTGTGCTTGCAAACTTGATGCAGTGATGTAAATCAGAGGCAAAGCCTTCTCTCTGCAATGTTTTGCATGTCCATAAATTGTAATGGGGCAAATGAATGTGCAGGTGTTATCTACTGACCCTACTATGCAAATACCAAGTACCGCCCTACCCCCCACCAGTACCGAATAGATGAGAAACGATATGAGTTGAGACAGCCATATCACCCCACAAATCTTGGGGTAACAGACTTTACAAGCTAAAGTAGGTTCCAATAAATGATACTTAACAAAACAAAAACATTTGTTTATTCGAGTTTCAGTGTATATAAGGAAATGAATGCAGTGCAGTACAGTGTACCACATAGCAACCTACCCCCCCCAGATGGCCTCCCACCCTGCTGATACTCTTCCCCTCAATGTGGTGTTTCCACCAGCACTCTGCCCGTTCATTCCACCCTCTCATGGAGGTTTCAAATCTGCAGAGAACCACAACTCATCCAATAACTGGCCCCATTCCACAGTCACCCCGTCCTCCATCTCGAGATCCCTGGCTTTACATAATATATCCAACACCGCCATCCCCCACCTATGGACGTCCTCCTTCCAATGCATCACTGACGGACCCTGGGACCTCTCCCGTACAATAGCTACTCGCCTCTTTGCCAGTACCAGCATCAACGGAGCCATTCGATTTGTCGTTTTCTGTCGCTTCTACCCTGGGAGTAAACCCCATAAACACTCAAGGCTAGAGCCTAGTAGGTCATTACTTTTCACAATCACTACCTGCCAGTAGCATGCCGCAACCGGGCACCCCCAAAGCATGTGCCATATCTGCGCCGGCCCCAACTCACAGCGAGGGCAGTCCTGACTCAGATCGCTATTCATAGCATGAAGTTTAACAGGAGTCACATACACCCCATGCAATGCATTAAACTGAATAAACTGAAACCTTGCACTCTGCGAAACCTTGCGAACCGGTTCCCAAACTTTCGTCCATTCTTGCTCCGGGATCGGACCTCCCATGTCACTCTCCCATTTACTCTGAACCACCAACTCTTTCGTGGGGAAAGTACTCAGCAATGCCTGGCAGATCCGTGAGACCTTGCCCCCCCCACTCTCCTATGTGAGGAGCACCTGCATCAACGGGCTCGGCTGTGGTTCCTCTGGCATCGCCCTCCACACAGCCGCTAGCCATCTGGTGACCATGCCAAATGCCAACAAGTGCCCTTATGGAAACCCATAGCGTGCGCTCCACTTCTCAAACGTCAGCAGCTTCCCACCCTCCAACAGGTCCCACCGTGTCTTGCACACCTTATCTCCAAAGCCAGCAATCCCAATCCTCCTAATGCCAACCGAAGTCCCGGGTCCACTCCCAACAGCAAATCCACACTGTAGAGGCCCGTTACCTGGAACTTCCTCAACAGCTTCCGCCAAAGAGTCCTCACCACCTGAAATACATTAGTATACCCTTTTCCTCCTATCATACACAACAACAACTCTATCCCTTGCCGCTGAGCCAGAAGGGCTCCCAACAATCCCACCAAAGGTTCCTTACCTTGTATCTGTCCACGCCAATATCCCTTGCAGCTGTGCTGCCACAAAGTATAGCTCGTACTCTGGCAAATTAAGACCCCCCCTCAGATCACGGGCGTCTCAGAGTTGCCAGTGAGACCATCCTCCTCCCTGTATCCCATAACAGCTCCTCGACCTTCACATCCAACATTCTAAAAAACCTTTTCTTGATACCATATGGTGTATTGGTGAAATAGTAGAGACGCCTCGGAAGTATAAACCTGTTACTGAGAGCCACTCTTCCCATTAATTATATTGGCAACTTTTTCCAAAATGTAACCGAGTCTCTGATCCCCGACAGCGCTCTTCCAGTGTTATATACAAATGTCTCCTCTAGTTCGTGGAAAACTGTAATTGCCAGATACTTTTATGCTTCCCCCTCCCATCTTATCCCCCAAAATGTAAATCCGAGACACGCGTTACCCCCAGCAGAAGCAGCAAAGATTGGCATAGTATCCCCTGGGCTCCCCACTTAAAGCAACAAGTCATCATCATATAGGGACACAATAGGCCTCACCCATCAGTATCCCTGCCTCACCCACCAGTATCCCTGCCTCACCCACCAGTATCCTGCCTCACCCACCAGTATCCCTGCCTCACCCACCAGTATCCTGCCTCACCCACCAGTATTCCTGCCTCACCCACCAGTATCCCTGCCTCACCCACCAGTATCCTGCCTCACCCACCAGTATCCCTGCCTCACCCACCAGTATCCCTGCCTCACCCACCAGTATCCCTGCCTCACCCACCAGTATCCTGCCTCACCCACCAGTATCCCTGCCTCACCCACCAGTATCCTGCCTCACCCACCAGTATTCCTGCCTCACCCACCAGTATCCTGCCTCACCCACCAGTATCCTGCCTCACCCACCAGTATCCCTGCCTCACCCACCAGTATCCTGCCTCACCCACCAGTATTCCTGCCTCACCCACCAGTATCCCTGCCTCACCCACCAGTATCCTGCCTCACCCACCAGTATCCCTGCCACACCCACCAGTATCCCTGCCTCACCCACCAGTATCCCTGCCTCACCCACCAGTATCCTGCCTCACCCACCAGTATCCCTGCCTCACCCACCAGTATCCTGCCACACCCACCAGTATTCCTGCCTCACCCACCAGTATCCTGCCTCACCCACCAGTATCCTGCCTCACCCACCAGTATCCCTGCCTCACCCACCAGTATCCTGCCTCACCCACCAGTATCCCTGCCACACCCACCAGTATCCCTGCCTCACCCACCAGTATCCCTGCCACACCCACCAGTATCCCTGCCTCACCCACCAGTATCCTGCCTCACCCACCAGTATCCCTGCCTCACCCACCAGTATCCTGCCTCACCCACCAGTATCCCTGCCTCACCCACCAGTATCCCTGCCTCACCCACCAGTATCCTGCCTCACCCACCAGTATCCCTGCCTCACCCACCAGTATCCCTGCCACACCCACCAGTATCCCTGCCTCACCCACCAGTATCCCTGCCTCACCCACCAGTATCCTGCCTCACCCACCAGTATCCCTGCCTCACCCACCAGTATCCTGCCTCACCCACCAGTATCCCTGCCTCACCCACCAGTATCCCTGCCTCACCCACCAGTATCCTGCCTCTCCCACCAGTATCCCTGCCTCACCCACCAGTATCCCTGCCACACCCACCAGTATCCCTGCCTCACCCACCAGTATCCCTGCCTCACCCACCAGTATCCTGCCTCACCCACCAGTATCCCTGCCTCACCCACCAGTATCCCTGCCTAACCCACCAGTATCGTGCCTCACCCACCAGTATCCCTGCCTCATCCACCAGTATCCCTGCCTCACCCACCAGTATCCCTGCCACACCCACCAGTATCCCTGCCACACCCACCAGTATCCCTGCCTCACCCACCAGTATCCTGCCTCACCCACCAGTATCCCTGCCTCACCCACCAGTATCCCTGCTACACCCACCAGTATCCCTGCTACACCCACCAGTATCCCTGCCTCACCCACCAGTATCCCTGCCTCACCCATTTCCAGTCTGAGAAACATCACTAGAGGTTCCAGCGCCATTGAAAACAATATCAGTGAGACGGTATCCGGTCATATTTTCAAATACATATTTTCGAAACACCATTATGTCGAAAAATGTTGCCAAATTTATTTTTCCGAATATCTTTTTTTTTTATTTTATGTTTTTTTTGTTTGGTAAGTAAAAAAAGTGTTAAAAACAGGGTTTTGGGGGGAAACCCCCCCATTTTAAACATAAAATTAAAATTAAAAAAACATTAAAAAAAAATTCTGCAAAATTGCATTGACGTAATGGTATTCGAAAATATGCCATTCGAAAATATCACTATAATCCCAGTGAGATGGGACATCCCTGCCTCGTCCCCCTGGCCAGTGCTGTAAGGAACTCATGTTGGCAACAGTAAACACAGACACAAGTGAGTACAGTTCAAGGGTGTTTATTAAACTGTAAATGTGGGGTAGAAAAACACCTAACCTAAACATAAATCTAAGCTGCGAGAAAGCTTTGACCATCAATTGACCATCAAATGAAAAATAAGGCAGTCCTGTGGCGTCTTGTCAAAGTATAGGCATATGCTAAAAAAACGATTGCCAAATCCTTACTACTACTTACAGAAAGAGTGTGGGATAGGGGTTTAAATAAAGAAAGAAGTGTTCACAAATAATAAGTCAGGATGTGATTGCCAGGAGTCTCCTCTCCCCATGTTTTGAACACGGGACAAAGTGGATCTCCTGAGCACAGTACACGCTTGAGCTTTCCCAGCACTAGCCGACAGGTCTGTTCCAGCTATCAAGTTCTTCGATAGTTAAGTATCTTTTCAATGAAAGGTCTCTTGCCTTTGAGGGCCTGATGTCTTCAACAAAACAAACAAAAAGTTCCTTTCCAAATGGACTTTGGGTGATGTCTTTTCACTCCTGGATCTCCCTCGGTCGGGCTCGAATCCAAATGCCAAGGGGGACAATCAACTTCCCCTGGTCTTACAATACTCCTTGCATTCACGAATCTTAATGTCTTTTCAAAGAATTCAATGTGGGCATCCCTCGGTCGGGTTCACTGTTCATGGGACTGCAGGCTTCGTCCCTTCGTGTTAACATCCCTCTGCCGGGTTCAACTTGTCATTTGTATCTTTCTCATTCATTTCTTGTCATGCAGGACTCACTTCCCTTCGTTTCACATAAATCTGTTGGCAAAAGACTTTCGACTGTACAGAGGATTTTACAAGACCCCCGTATGACCACTTTGACACCCTTTTGCCTTTCTTAAGGCCTTCTGGTTACTGTAGTTTCTACCATTCGGTAATCAGCCAGAGTATCCTGCATGAGAACCTACGTGGTGCCGGACTCCTCTGTTACTGGTTTTCTCCTTTTTCTATAATAGCTCTTTAAGCCTTTCACAGTTCAAATTAGGTGTTTACTACTTTTCATTCAACTCAGTGCAGTTTCATATCGACTCTCCACTCTACTCACTGGCTGTGATGAACTGCTTGACTTTCTTTCTCTTTGGAGTCAAGGTTAGTACCACAGAGACCAGCGTCTCTCCCCTGCTTGGTAATCAATGGAGGAGGGTCTCATGTACCGCTAACATCCGCTCCAACACACTCTGGCTTTTGTTTGCGGTCTTATGATTCTTTCTGCAGAGGTTTCACAGGCCTTAGTCGGTAAGTGCAAGGTCATTTTTCTCATAGTCACCCTCTCAGTATGCGCCGTCTTTCTCCCTCTCTTGAACTGCCGTGCTGATTTAGCTCAAACGTAGTGCGGTCTGCCTTGCTCACCCTGTGCTCTCGTACTCCACCTTTTATCCCTGTGGGAAAGGGAAAGGGCCGTCAGGTTTATGTGATTCTGGTCAATTGAATGACTTCGCCTGACCCTTGCATTGAGACCTGACATGGGCTCTGGTGTTAGTCTGTTGTCTTTCTTGTTGTGCAAAGGTGTTTGTGTCGGAAAAGGGGGGGGGGCAATTTTTTGGAATATCCTACCTGTTAGGATGGAGAAAAGGTGTTGAAAGAAGGAGCATACTGCATTGCACCCGTCGGTGTCCCACTCCCCAAGGACCCCCCATCCAGGTGATGCTCTCTCACTGGTCCACCCCCAGGAACTGGATTCAATAGTGATGGCTGTGTCCTGGCCACCTGAATGACATATCCCTGGGGACTAGCTAGGGAGACACCTTCAGTGTTCTCACAGTGCCTACTCCGGCGAGATCCAATTATTCATTTCTACCCTCACCACCGGCCCACTGTATAACAATCGCAACCATTGGCAGATAACATCCCCAAGCCTGAAGGCCCCCAGCACCCTGAACAACCAGTCCCATTTCAGGGATTCCATGGCATTCATTGCATCAAAGGACGCCAATGCCATCTCCTCCCACAAGTCCTTAACCTGGTCCATCACATGGTGTAGATGGCTTAGGTTCATGGAGGTATTCCGTCCACATATAAATCCTTATTTACTAGGGTTGGAGCTACCTCAGATAGTCAAGTAGCCAATATTTTCCCCAGGATCTTTGCGTCAACGTTCAATAGGGAGATAGGGAGATAGAATGTGCAATCTACGAGGTTCCTTGCCTTCCTTTAATAAGACAGTTATTACCGCCTCCCTTATTGATTCCGGGAGAATCCCGACCTGGTAGGTCTCATTTTATACTTTTTTAAGGTGACGGACCAGGCAATCCACATATGTATGGAGTAAAATTCCACCGGGAATCCATCGGTCCCGGGAGCTCTTCCTTTCTTCATCACTTGCAGTAAGGCAACTGATATCTGCTACCTCAATAGGCTCCTGCAACCCTTCTCATAAATCCCCCTCTAGTGTCGGCAGCTGTATCAAATATAGCAGCTTGTCCGCCTTTGTCTCGGAATAGATGCCCTTACTAGTGTACAGGGATTGATAAAATATCTGGAACGTCTCATTAATCCCCTCATGGGTACTAACTGCATGATGGTTCTATAGGGCTGCTCCCAATGGATCAGCCAGGCCAACAGTTGTCCAGCCTTTTCCCCCTCCCCATAGATCCGTACATCTCGCCTACTTCCATCAAAAACTGACCGCGCAGCCTGCCTCTTGTGATGAGAAACCAGTGCTTCTTCTATTCCTCCTCTGCTGGTTTCCTGTCGGCCAGGTCTTTCTTCAGTGTTGCCACCACATTCTCCATCTCCTTCACCCTATCTTGTAGTACCCGCCGCACCCCAGTCACCAAGATACAGACCCCAATGATCATTGCCTTAAAGGCCTCCCACAGGATGCCGACAGACTCCACTGACCCTTCGTTAATTAAAAAAAATAAAAACCCACTATCTCCTCACGCAGAGTTCCCGCAGACGCCACATCCTCCATGGATGCGAAGGGTAATCCATAGCCTTACCGGTGGGTGCCGTCGCAGCCCACGCAGCCGCATCACCAGGGGTGAATGATCCAAAATAGATCTTCCCAGGTATTCCACATTATCAAAGGAGTGAAAATCCTGTGCCACCACAAACATATACTCCAGTGGGAGTATGACTCATGGACCCCCGAAAAAAAGGAATAGCTTTTCTCCTGCCCATGCGCACCTTGCCACAATTCCACCAGATCCAATTCTTTCACTATTTCCTGCAAGGACGTCATCGCCTGCTGCTTAGGGTGACTGGCTTTCCCCGTGCTGTCCAAGTGTGGGCCCAGGAGGCAGTTAAAATCCCCCCAAACAGATAGACCTTCTCTGTATGCCCCCAGCAGGCGCAATACGGAAAGGAAATAATCTTTATCATCCACATTTGGTGCATAAGAGTTCACCAAACAGATGCCCCTCCTCTCCAGTTTACCACAGTCTTCCCCACATCATCCGTTAGAACCTTATCCACCCGAACGGATACCTCTGCCGCAACCCAAATCAAAAAACTCCAGGCACACGATGAATACAATTTCCCTACCACAACCCCTCCCCCGCCATCTCCTAAGCATATCCAGGACTTTCCGCACCACGTGAGTTTCCTGGAGCATATCCAGTTGAACCCCCTGTCGTCTCATGAATCCTCTCACCAATTGACACTGCAGCTGTTTCCTTAACCCATGAAACTTCACGGTCCCAGTCTTCAGCCCGTCTACCCCCATGGTGAACTTCTTCCACCTTGGCCCCCTTTAGCCTGTACCCACATATATCCAGAGTATACACCACAATGCAAACCTTCCACTCGAAAACCCAACCTAAGGAGTTGAACCTCCATGTCCCAACTGTGTGTCCCAACCCCTCCCCCAATCAGATCTCCGGACCAAAGGTTAACTATTCTGATGGCCCCAAAACTCATCCCTCAACTCCCCAATCCCCTGTGTTCTCTAGCCCCTGCCCCATGTCCCTCTATTATCCCTACCCAACCTCCCGAATCTGTTCCCCCCTCAGAACACCACCCACTGCCCCCACACCCTCCTCTCCCATGCCCAACCTTCCCCCATCCACTTAGTCCATCGATCATATGTTCACCCTACCTCAACCTCCAGTGAACTGATACCGTGTCAACCCCTCCCTCAAGGAAGTGGAAATAAGGAACACCACCCCCTCCGGTGAACTGATACCGTGAAAATAGGGGATTGCCCCATCCAGCTCCCGCCCTCTCACCCCATCCATCCCACCTTCATTGCTGCCTGTCAATGCAGTGTTCGCTTTAACTCCCCGACCTCATCCAGTTACACACCCTCAAACCCCAGGTATGATTCCAACCAGGCCCACGCTTCCTGTGGAGATGTTAAAAAACAGGACTTGCCAACATCTACGATCTTCAACATTGTCGGGTAGAACGCCATGTGTTTTATGTAAAGCTCTCAGAGGCGTCGCCGCACTGCGTCGAAAGTTCTAGGAAGTCTGGGAAGATGCAGATCTTCAAATTACCCACCATGTGGTATCCGACTACGCGCGATTCCTGCAGGATAGCATCTTTGTCCCTGAAGTTCAGTATCTTTGCCACAATCACCCGTGGCAGGCCCCACAGAGGCGGGCCCTGCCAGGTCCCCGATGTGCTCGCTCCACTATGAACAATTTTGAGAGTCCATTCACTTGCAGATTCTCTAGGAGTAAATGTTCAATACACATTTCTACACTGAGTCCCTCTTCTTTCTCCGGCTCTCCCACCAAGCGTATGTTGCATCGTCGCAAGCGGCCTTCAGCATCCTCTGCCCTGGACTCCATAGTTCTCGTTATACCAATCAGGCCTTCCACTTGGTTCAATAGGCGCATTAAGTCATCCTCCACTGTGTTGACCCTCTGCTCCAATTCCGTCACCCTTTCACATACTTTACACAGGCCCCCCCACACCAAAGCCACATCCACCCCACCTCCTTGATGCTCCCGTCCAAAGATGACCTGGTATCCTGTATTGCCTCCATCAATGTCTGCGGGGTGACGTCTCCTGCCCCCTCCTTCATCGCTCCTGCCCCTTCTTGGAATCCAGTCTCTGGTCTGATCTGTCTCTCCCTGGAATCTGTGTATTTATCGATTGTCTGATGGCCCTTTACTATGAATCTTATGGTTAGGGACCCTTCACTGCGGCCCCTGCTTCCTACCGGGCCAACTCGCTTCCATTGGCGCCCACAAAGAGTCCACCACCAGCCCTACCTCCAGAGGGCGCAGTCTCTCCCCAAGGTCGTAAACTGGCCTTACTGAGTTACGCTGCATCAGACTCGACTCTGCCTGCCGACCAGCACACCCGCTGAGGGCCCTCACAGTCGGGTGGCCCAAGACCACCAATGCACGCCTCCTCTGACCCAGCTGGAGGGTCCCTGCCAGACAGATTTCGTCAGGGGATAGACCGTTATCCCCTTCCACCATCCAGAAGGGCCCCAGGCCACTGTAAGTGGCATATCCCCCAGTGAAGTCTTACACACCTCTTCACTCGCCATATCAGGCCAGCAGTTGTCTTCCCTTAGGTCACTGCCTCCTTGGCCCGCAGGTGTCCTTATTCAGACACAGACTGGTCTCCAAGACGTGGGCACTGTGCCTCCTCACTGCACTACAGCTCATGCTGCAGGGCTCCTCTCCTCCTGATATGGACAACTTCATTTTGGATGCACCTCCCGGATATTGTCTCCTGCGTGGGCCGTGCACCATGGCTCACTCCAGCACTTTGTCTCACAGAGCACTCTGCTGCCACTTCCTTATGGCTGCAGCCAGCCCAGCCATTGTCCTCCACATCCAACGCCTAGCTGCACATACCTCTCCACCTTTCTGCAGCGCCTCTCAGGTCCCAGATCAGCAGCCGGGCTGGCAACTTGGTTCTGCAGCAGGATACTGTGTTGGTCCCTGTCATCAGCAGTATATCACCCCTTTCAGTCTCACTCACAGAGGGGGTGGTGTGCTCCTCTCTAGATAGCCACCCACTGGGAATACACCTTGATCCCTTAGTGTCCCGGCCTCTTCGAGGCTGCAGCATATGGCCCTGTCACTTCCCAGGCTCCATGGTGGCCATTTTTGTCTGTGTCACACGTATCACTTATGCCGGGATTTCAGGGCCGAAACTGGCCAAAGGGTACGTTGTTCACAACCAGAAACAGAGCTGTCGGATCACTGCTTGGTCCGTCTTCCTGCACTGCAACTTTCTCGCCTAATGGTGTGGTAAGTCTGCTATGTTTACCAGGATCAATGCGGGCGATGGCGGGAGCCTCAGGCAAGCATATCTACATGTTGTGCTTGTTGGCCATGCCCCCCCTGGACAGTTCCCATAAACAATACTTTAAACAATCAGTATCTACGCTTCTGCCATAAAGACATTAGTTATGTTGTGTGACACAGGTATGTATTAGAGTTAGATAGCAGAGAACAAGTAGAGTGCTGTGTATAATATATAAGGGATGAGGATTACACGGTACCAAGCGAGGGACTCACTGCATCAATAGGATAGATGGAAATGTAGGAAGTGGTAGATTCAGAATACACAGACAGGGAACCCAATGTATGGCAGATGCATTAGGTGAAAATAAAATGAACAGAGATGAATATAGGTCCCCAATATGGAGTAGAAACCGCCGAAGTACAGCCATTTTCTTAGTACAGAGGCTGCAGCAGACCTAAGAGTAACAAGAACTCAGAAAGATGCTGAATTCACAAAAACACATTCATTTCAGAAGCTCTGAAGCTGACCAGATTGCAGTTGTAGCATGCGCCAAGGTCAGGCATGGAAGAGAGCCGTGAGCGTGCAGAACACAAAGATGAGACAACAGTTCCCAGGAGACAAAGCTATAGCTTTCCAAGTTAATTGAATTAATAGGAGCACAAACAGCCATTGATGTCTAGGTGCATGACAACAGTATGCCAAAAGGCTCCATAAAAAATAGGTGAAGGGTGTCCCCAGAGGCCACAAGGAATACAACTTGGACGTTAGAATTAGCTAAAACCCCAATAAATAAGAAGACATTCATTTTCCAACAGAGCCCCACTTACACATGATCCAGGCATGTAGAACAATAGTTATTCATTATGAGCCAAATACAGATAAGACAACTGCCGAACTCCCTAGTGCACATGCAGGCACGAGACGATACACAAGGCCAGGTACAAAGGAATAGATAGGTCGCATGGCCTGGGAATGATTAGGAGTACTTTTAATTGGAGTTATTGCAGACCATGGACTTTTTTCCTCCCACCATATGTCTCCATTATATCTTGATGTCTTGTCAAAGTATCCAAGATTGGTGGGTAAATGGCCAATCAATAAGATTTCCTCTTACCCCACCGCCCATGATAAATAATGCCAGCCAATTAGGGGTAGATGTAGTAATGTAGTGAAACCAGCATCAGTATGGGGCTGGGCCCAGGTGGAGCTATCAGATATGTCCCATCCAATCATGGGACTAACACCTTTTATGTGGCTTAGGGTACTAACCAATTATAACCCCTCATAAGTTTTGCAATCCATATTGGGGGATGCAATTGATGACGTGTATTATTATAAAAACTGTTCACACCTATTGTGATACAAGAGCTACTTTTATGTTGTTTGAGACGTTATTCTGTGTTTTGAATAAAGCTGGGTTTTACTGTGCACTTTGAGTACTCCTTCAACACTTGACAGCAGAAGATGATTCTCTAGGATTTTGCGGACTATCGAGCTCTCCTTGCCATGTCGGCGGCCTGTGGTGTATGGAGTAAGATGCATCTGGCGAGGCGAGGTTGGCAGGTACCCCCATTGACGGAAAGTTCTACTCGGTCCCCGGAGGCCACCCTGCTGGGGTTGAGGTGGAGCAGGAAGCTAAAGGAGACTCAACGTCAAAGACCCTCAGAGGATACATGGATGTGAGTATAAACTGTGTATGGCAAAACTGAACGTTTTGTGTTTTGTGTTTTGTGTGTTTAGTGTTAGTGTATTGTTGATATGTGAGATAAGAAATAGAGAAATCTTTCAACAAGGGTCGAAAAAGACTGTGCAGTAAGCCTCTTTACTGGTGAAAAAATAAGAGAAGGATCCTCCACTTGACCGGAAGACGCTGTATATTTATTTGTGTAGATGATTGTTGTTGCCATTTTGTTTTTTGTTATTGTATAGTGTAGTATACTACTATGCAGGTCAAAGTCTTCCTTAGTGGAGCAATTACGCCTGATGCGTAAGAATTGACCAAAGGGAAGATTTTCCCGCAGTGATTGCGGATGAAAACTTTTGTATGACAACAGTGTGTTTTTATCTGTTGGCTTTTTGTATAGAGTGGTTTTTAATAAGCCTTGAGATGTTTTATAAATTTCTAAATCTAGAAAGGCTATTTTCTGATGATTGAAACTCATAGTGAAATGTATGCATGGGCTTTGTGCGTTTATCCGCTCATTTAGTAGGCTTCGCTGCTATTTCACTTCCATTTTCGTTTTGAACTCCCGCTTTCTAACGAATGTAATACAAATGACAAACACTCAAAGGCAGTCTGTACCGCTTTAAATATGAACTCGATTTGGCTCATTTAGGCGGCTCTGTTGTCAGTCATTTTTGAACTTTTGCCTTCTAATGAATGTAGCGCAAAAGAAAAAACAAACTTTTCATAAAAATCATTTTCGTTTGTTGCAGTTTCAAAATCTTTGAAAAGAAATCACAGTTGGGACCAGTGAATCCTGTCCGCATTTGTTCTAAAATCAAGGCCACACACGCCAAATAAACCACGAAAAGGTTAGTTTAATTAGTTGCATGTGCACACACATAGAGACACTACACTTTGTTTTTATCTTGTTACCAACACGGTTTTTTCGTTTGGTTTTTAGGAAATTTACCAATGAACTATTTCTGAAATCCCAATTTGGGAGATCTATATAAATCAAGTCCTGAAGACGGGTCCGACGCATGCCTGATAGCATCAAATAACAAGCTACTGAGCCTGTTTAACCATCTTTTGCCAGGACCCAGAAACACACTCTTTGGTGTCGACAAAGTCAAGGACAGAAAAATTAACAAAGTCAAGGATAGTGAATTGCATCAAGGTTTCATTTAATAATAGGATGTCACCTTATTTGTTTACTAACCTCACTACATCACCAGTATCCGACGAATGTGTTCAGTTAAAACCAGCTGGTCAAGACAATTGTTTTTCAGTATAGGTTCTCTTATGGAATGTTATGTGCATTTTTGTCTCTCCTGTTTTTAATTTTTCTAAGTGTTTTGTATCCATGAATTAAAATATGTATTTCTCTATGTTTTCTGTCGAAAATAATTGATCGACATGAAAGGTAGCACGTTGTGCAACTAGACACACCTGGCACGTGTGTAGGCGGGTAGCTGTTTTTGTGGTATTCTTGTTGCTTAACCAGCATGACAACGGGCGTACATCGCCCACAGCTCCTCCTCCTCATCTTCTAACCAGAGTCCCGTCCTCGACTGTACAGGGACTATACCCATTAAAGGCTGATGCAGGGTATACCATACCCAAATATTTGCCCCCAGCATATAGTGATGATGACACCATAAGGGGGGGAGAAAGTGAACAATCAAAGACCATTGTTGCTGCATGTACAATATGACATGCATTTTAGTATACAAGCCAAGCTAACCGAAGCAGAGGAGAAAGGTCAAGGAGCAAAGGGCGTGCAAAGAGAAGGGGATGGGACAACAATTGTGTGAGGTAAATGGATCAGCGGGCAAATAATACTTAAACTTGATGGAAAAGATGTAGACGATTGTAAAGAGAAGGAGCTAGAAGATGGAAATAGACAGGAGGTAGAGAAGGAGAAAGGGAAGAATAAGAGGAAGAGAAAGTAAAATAGAAGAGGAGAGAGAGAGAGAAAGAGAGCTAGAGAAAGCAAACAAGAGGAAGAGTGAGAGAGTGGGAGAAACGCTGGAAAGAGGTTGATGACATAATTAGCAGACACACATTGACTGAAAGAGAGATGAAAAAGGTTACAAGAAGGAACAGTAACAGCCTAAATAGGAGCAGAAAAGATAGCATGAGTAGAAGAGAGATTTGGGGAAGTCTCTGCAAAGTATGGGTAGGAATGTGTTAGAAGATATAGTGAGTGGGACCCTTAGAAGGCTGGAGTTTGAGGAAGAAGATGAGGATGAAGAGGAAGGGGAAGAGGAAAGACAGTCAGAATGGGAAGGTGATGAGAGTGGAGAAGAGAAAGCTGCACAAAAACCTTCTACAGACACATTTATGGGCAGAGAGGTTGGTTTGATAGATTTGGAGGGAAGAGCGATAGAGCCCATTAAGTATCCACTGCTCCTAGAGAGATGCCCCAAGTGTCTGGAAAGGACTGCACCATATGTAAACAAATCAAGAGATTTACAAGGCTGTAAAATGGTTCGTATGGCCGCAGTGTTGACGAATACATATGGTGCGGCTGCACACATGCGCAAAATTGGAGTGAAACAATTGCCCTTATTGCAGAAAGTCAGAGGATTGACACAATTTAAACTGGCAAATATTATTTGATATATAAATTACCATCACTTCCAGCTGGAGCAGGGAAATTGATGTATGAGTTAGAAAGGGAAACGGCTGGCATGACTTTGGTGGTAGGAGACATGAAAAGTTTGTTTGCTGCCATATTGGGCAAGCAATCAATAGATATATGGAAACTGTCAGGGTATCTTGACAGCCCAAAATACGAGACATGACGGGGCACGCTTTAATAATTGTCAAGCAGACATATGAAGAGCACTTAGAATACAGTTCTTAGACACATCAGACATGAGTGCAATAATGACACGAGAAATGGGGCCACATGAGGACCCTGTCGCTTATATACATGTTATACAAGAGAAATGGTGTTTAGAAATGAGGGTTCCATGGGACAAAAATATAACATTTTTTTTACCACATTTTATGTCAGGGGCTACCAGAAGAAGTAAAAAGGCAATTAAAGAAAATTATGGGGATTAAGGCAAAACCAAGGTCCGAGATACAATTGACCATTGTCCATAATTGGTGATTAGAACAAGATAAAGACAGGAAGAAGGTTCAGAGAAGAAAGACAGAGGAAGCAAAACTAGTATAAAAGAAACTGTCAAAATTGGCTCTAGAAGGAGCAATGTTAACGAATTTGAGGGAGATGAACAGTGTGCAGGGAACACAACAAATGCATCAAGGTATGAATAGACATTTTGTGGGAAGAGGAGAATATGATCATTATCCCCAGCGGAGGGGGTTTTCACCAAGAGGAAGAATGTTTGGATATCAAGCACCACAGACTGGAGTGTTTAACCGAGAACCGCCACAATTTGGGGGATTTGCAGCACAATGCTGGTCGTGAGGAAAAGTGAGATGCATTGCACAGGTTTGCAGAGGTAGTCGAAGAATGCAACTAAACTGGCAGCAAATTGTTCTAAGCATGAGGCCCACATATTCACTGCCATATAGCCCTACAGAGCAAGATTATAATGCCCAGGATTACCAATAGTATAAACAGACCCAGGCACAGGCGCTGCAAATACAGAAAACACAGTAGGCAGTTCAACCGCAGACACAGCAACCACAGCAGGCGGTACAGCCTCAGATGCAACAAGCACACGTACAACCACAGACACCACAAAACACAATAGCACAACGGGGTGCAAACATATTGCCACAAGCATGGCAGACACCTAGAGTAAGAGGTGTGATACCAGTGGGAGGGAATCCCTTCCCAGGAACAGGACTGAACATGTATCTGCAATAGGACAGCCAACAGAGTGACTTGATTTTAATTACGTTTTTTTAAAAAAATTTTTATATACAGCGCTAAATCGCCCGCAGGCCTCACAGTGGGCGATTTAGCACTGATGTGCCCAATTCTATTGATTACCCCAGACCCACAAGAGGAACCAAGGCTGGGGTGACCATAGGCAACAAGTCTTTTTCCTCCTTAGTTGGCACCAGGGCAACGAGATCTTCTGTTAAAGAAGGGAAGTTTCCAGTGCCAGGAATATCAATGGATGCACAAGGATTCTCTGGGGCTATGACAATGGTTCCTTTTACAGATAACTTGCCCATAACAATAAGAGAACATGAGATGGAAATGTCACTATTATATTCTCAGAAAACACCAGTTAACATATTGGGGAGAGATTTGATGAGCAAGCTAAACAGGACCATCTGTTGCACTGAAGAGGGAATATGTTCAACACCAGATATCCATAATGTGAATGAGCAAGAATTTGTGAGGTAATGTTATGGCCAGAGAGCACAAAGAGGGTGCCACTAAACCCAGAGGTTTTCCTTTATGGGGTACAAGTGGTACTGGCATGGCTCCATGAATACAAGACAAGTTGTTGAGATTACCCACAGATATTTCGTTCAGACCTGAGGTACACGCAGACCTGGCAGAAGGACAATTTATCACTATTGAATTAGAAGCAGCAATAGTGAGAGAGGACGGAGTGATATTGCTATCCAGTGATGTTACTGAATAGAAAACAGAGAATTACTTTTTTACCGAAACCAAAACAACAAAACAATATCCATTTTTTTAATTAAAATGTATATGGGGCGTGGGGTAAAAGGGCAGAAAGGGGTGAGGAGGGTTTAGAAGCACTGGAAAATGGGAGGTTTGAGGGAGAACCCACAAAGAAAAAATACATTTGATATTTTTTGGGTAAAAAAGGTTTGATAAAAAAGTATTCTCTGAAATGTAATTCGTTAACATCACATAGATCCAGTGACATTGCATGGAGTTGATGACAATAGAGTGACTTTGCGCACAGCAATAGCGCTGGATTCAGCACACAGACTTACTGACTTGACTGATGATGAACTGTTTGAAGATTGACTATTCAGATGACGAGGTGGTGTTTAACATTTGATCGCCTATCAGTTGCAAATAGAATACAGACAGGTTCTCCAAACAATAATGATGGTGAGAAAAGTACAATTATTTTTGCAGGACGATTTGGCACAAGTGCTGAGTTCATTGTGGACTAGCAGTCCATATGATATCGGCTTATTAAAAGGAGTAAGAGCAGTAAAGATAAAATTGAAAAAGGTACCATTTTACCACAAGTAAAGCAGTATCCCATATCAAAAGAAGCTGACGAGAGTATCTATGAAACTATTGCCGCCCTTATGCAGTATATTAGTGCCTCAGAATCAACATGCAACACAACTGTGTACCCAGTAAAAAAAGGCAATGAGGGGATCTTGGGGATTTATACAGGATTTAAGCCCTTAGAATGATATTATTGAGGCAGAGTTTCCATTGGTGGCAAATCCAGCCACAATATTATTTAACATACCACCTAAGGCCCAATGCTTTACAGTAATTGACTTGAGAAATACTTTTTTCTCCATTCCCTTGCACAAAGAGTCACAATATTTGACCTTGTTTACCTATCACAGAATCACGCTATAGCACATTCAACCTCCCACAGGGGTACTGTTCATCCCCCAGTGTTTTCAATAGGGTGTTGCAGATGGACAGGGGAAATGTACAGATGGACAGCACATTAATACAGTATGTTGATGACTTGTTAGTTTTTTGTGCTACAGAGGAAGAGGAAGAGTGCAGGATGGGCTCAGCGACATTATTGAGAGCATTGATTGAAAAGGGGTACAAAGTGGATAAGGAAAAATTGCAATATTGTCAGGAAGAGGGGAGGAAGGTGACACCTTAAAGAGCAGAGGCTATTAACAGAACAGCCCCGACCGCACACAGTAGCATTTTTTGGGGCTATGCAATTGTTGCTGCGTATGGGTTTTTGACAACAGTAAATATGTTTGGCCCCTCTTGGAAGGAGAGAAGGAAGAACAGAAAGACAGAAGTGATATTGCATGTGCAGGTGAGATGATAAGAGCATTTGAGTAATTAAAAGAAGCAATAAGCACAGCCCCTCTGATAGGGATCCCAAATTATAAGAAAGATTTGTTCTTATTTTCTCATTCAAATGGAGTTGTGATGACGGCTGTCCTTGCACAAAAATGTTCAATGGCATATAAACCAATGGTATTTTACAGTGGGATTTTAGAACCAGTAAAGAAAGGTCATTATCCATGTGAGCAAGCATTGGCTGCCAGCAGCTTTTGCTATTGAGAAATCAGCAAACACAACGATGGGCGGTTCAGTTAATATGCCGGACATGCTCTTTTTAATAATGCCAAAGGTACATAACCATGCAGAGGGTGTCAGGTTATGAAGTTATAATATCCAATCCATCAATCAAAATTGTAATATGCTGCATCGTGAACCCTACAAGGTTCCTAGCAAAACCAGTGAAAGAGGGAGATAATATACATAACTGTACTACCTACACTGGTAATCATGATGACATGTCCCATGTTAAAGAAAATGCCCTCAGAGGGTGATAATTCTTTTAATTGATGGTTCATGGATGATAGATCAAAGCAGTGTAGAGAAGCACAGTGGGACAGCAGTAGTGAAAGAAGAAGAAAGTAGAGGACTTGCGGTAGTGAAAAGAGCAAGATTGCTAGCACATTTCTCAATGCGAATGGCAGACTTGCAAGCCATGATTTTAGCACTTGAAGCGCATGAGATGAGGCGGTAACAGTGTATTCGGACTCTGCCTACCTGACGTCAACAGTACATTCGAAGAGAGGTGCAGACTTGATTTCCCACTTCAAAGAAGCCACAGGTGCACAAGCCAAGGGGCAGCATATTTCTCTAAGATTTTTGAGATGACAACTGCCCCGAATAAATGCACATGCGAACGCAACATTGTGATGGAACAAGGTTTTAATATACTGCCAGTAACACAGATTGTAGAGTTGCAGGGACGTGTGCCACAAGAAGAGCAGGAATGGTGGAAGAAAAGGGGGTGCTCATTATCCCATGCAGAGTTAATTTGGCAACAGAACAGCATTGGGAAACCTATCATACCTGTAGGGTTGCTCACAGTAGTGCTGCAGCAGCTCCACTATCCAGCACATACCACAAGGGAGTGTCTTGCAGCATCTATTTTTGATGAATGGTTCATCCCAAATTTGAGTGAACATTTGACTCATTTCATTGTAAACTGTATGGTATGTCCACAATTTATTGCTGGCCATACATTGAGGATGGTTAGATGAGCAATACCCTGTTCTACTGGACCATTTCGTCATTTGCAGACCGATTATGCGGATATCTTGCAATGGCTGTAAATATATGATAGTTGTCATGTGCCACTTTTCCCGCTGGACAGCAGCGGGCCCCAGCACACACCCAGATGCCATGTCATCTGCCAAATTCCTCATACAAGAGATATTTCCTAGATGGGGATTGTGCAAAGTGCTCTGTTCTGACAGTGCATCCCATTTTGTAAATGAGGCGTTTGAACACATTACATCTCTTCTGGGGATAAGACATACATTCTCATTTGCCTATCAGCCCCAAGCAAATGGAATTTGTGAGCACCTCAATGGCCTCCTAAAGAATGCATTGCCAAATTAAAAGGCGCCTTGCACAATAATTGGTGCCATTGCCTTCTCCAGGCTCTTTTTGCCTTACGCAATCAGCCAGACTCTGACCATCACCGGACAGCTCATGAGCTGGTGACAGGACATAGAATGAGTGTCCCAATTGCTCCTCCCACTCGTGCCTGAACAGATGCTGAGAATTCAGCTAGAGTACTTGGTAACGAGGTACATGATTATTTGAGGGCTATGACTAAATCTCTGAACTGTATCTTCAAACATGGCAGGTAAGACAGGGTGGCTCATGAAGAACCACAGAAGACTCCCGACCCTGCTAGTTTGTAACAACCTTTACCTTTATACGGAGGGGACCAGGTCCTTTGTCGCAATTTCACTGGAAAGTGGCATAAGCCACGATTTGAAGGACCATACACAGTCAGGAAAGTCACACCTTCAGCTGTAAAGATTAGGGGCAGGAGAGCGTAGCTGCATGTTAGTGACATTACAATTTTTTTGGGTGAGACCCCCCTGTCACAAGACACAGAAGAAGAAGAGGAAGACGAGATCCGAAGACGCCATGTGAGGGTGATGACCAGAGCGAATCAACAGCAAGAGCAGCCGCAGTAGCAGAGACAACAAATTGTTTTTCTAATTCCAAGAACACTTTTCAAAGGTCTCCAAAGAAATTTGTGAACACAGTGTGTGGCCTTTGCCTATTCCAAGAAGGACATCAAATGTTTTCCATAGATATTTGTTTCTTCTGGTCTTTAATTTTTTCAGAAAACGTATCCTTTTTTGTGAATTTCGAACATTTTTATATTGGTTTTGTTGTTCAACTTAAAAACATATATTGTTTTATAAAGATATTTTATCTCACTTCTTTCTAGGTTCTTCTTATGAATAGTCATTTTGTCTAAAAAAATAAATCAGACATGACATTTTTTAATAATATCTAATATTTTGTTTTGTTGCCCAGACAAGCCTATAGTCCACAGTACCTGCACAAGGTATATTTTTTGGCCATCATGAATTTGAGGTCCTTTTTTGCATTTTGTTTATTTTATTTTGCATATTGTATTGCAGTACATCGGTTTAACACCAATGCCATGGTAAGGCCAGTATTTGTTGAGGGTAAAACAAATATGACCCCTGAAATAACAGCAGTTGAATTGACGTATGACACACCTCTTGAAATGAGCACACCAATTAAAAGAGTAAAGAGAAGTGTGCAGAGAGACCCAAACAATATGATGCAGTATTTTGATGACTCCCTCCACTTTAATAAATAACATGTAATACAATAGTGTCAGAAAGGTGCAAAGGGAGAAGTACAATGGGAGCTGCTTTATTTGTTCCCTCATTGCCTACAGCATGAGCGCCTCCTGAATGTTCATAGCAATAGAAGTAACCACACACAAAGCACATTACTTGGCACATCAAGCATTAGGCACAAGAAGAGGACAGTTTCAGTGCAGATGGGCCAATATACGACTGGTGACAAAAGAAGAGTCACCTTGCGAAGACAGTTTCATAAAGCAAACACTCCTGATGAGCAATGTTATAATACAGCATAAAGTTTTTAAATATGTACTTTTAGGCCAAATTGGGTTGAGGTGAGACTAGAAGACCATAAATTATTGCAGTGCACTAATGCCAAAGGGAAAGAAATACCTGGCTGCTGGAACAGAGCACAGTTACACATAATGGGAGATGTATTTACTGCTGGAGGATGCGTTCATGGAATGATGGGCTGCAAGGCACAAGCCCATATAATGGCACCAAAGAAGGTTGCAGAGAATGCAAACAAGGTGTGCCTTAAAGAGTTCACTGTAGATTCCAAATGACTTACCTGCACAGCAAAGGAAGCAGGGCCAGTGCCAATAATACCACTAAGGAATCAACCCTGGGTTTTAGAAACAATGGTACAATAAAAGTAGGAGAGAATGGAGGTTGCCAGCGTGTTTTTGATGTACCAGGTATGAAGGTGGGCACAGCTGTATTAATCGACCACTATTATGCTTGTGGTTCGAAGGCCGATATGAAACTACCTCTAAATTTGGAAGGCTGATGCCCCCTTAGTAGTAATCAGTGCAGCAGCACTGGTGGTGTCACAGAGTAAAGTGCAGATTGGCGATTTTCCCCTGATGAACGCACATACTAGAAAGAAAATGTATTTTACCCTAAAACGTACCCGAAGGGAGAATTACTTTTTTCACAAAATCAGTGGAAGCCTATCATGACATACCAGATTAACATAAACTGTTCAATAAAACAGCAAAGTTCTTTACTTCTTTCCTTGCCCCTGGCTAACAAGCATCAAATAATGCTAGATGGTTGCAAATCACAAGGTATGAGCTGTTGTAAGCAATAAATGCCACAGCGAAGGGGCTTAATGCAATTAAGGAATAGATGAGAGCAGTAACACTGGCGACTGTCCAAAATAGTTATGTCCTTGATCTCATCACAGCCATGCAAGCTGGTGTTTGTGCCAAGATTGCCTCGTCCTACTGTACGTACACACCAGCAAACGATGAGCAAAACAGGTCCCTTACAGAGGCCATAGCGCCCTCACAGAAGTTGCACACCAAATGGCGTCAGAAGTGGAGGAAATTAAAAATGATAACTTGTTTGACTACCTGTTTTCCTGGGTACCCACCTGGTAGGCGAACACATTCAAAACATTACTCGCCATATTAGTACTTTTCCTAACAGCTTTCTCTGTCTTAAAAATCGAACTGAGCCAATGTAAAAAGGCCAGCAAAAAGGCACTTGAGATGACAATAATTGTAAATGCGGGCGATTCAGTGCACAGATATACCCAAACAGATGTGCTACCCCATATGCAGACAATAGAACGTCTCATTGGACCCCCTAGGAAAATGTTTGAATGTCGTGTTGACCCCCACAATTACACTGAACATTGGGTGGATTGTGAAGGGGATGGATATTGCTGTTTTATGACATGCGATCCAGAATACGTAGCAGAAGGAGGCAGATTGAGGGGGGGAGGATTCAGAAAAATATGGTTCCCAAAGGATGGATATACCGGAATGAGCAGAAGTGAGGGAGTGGTCGGAAATTCAACAAAACGGGGGCGTGTGATGGTGAAAATTAATGTGCAGGTGCTACCTAGTGCCCCTATTATGCAATTACCAAGTACCGACCCTACCTCCTACCAGTACCGTAAAGGTGAGAGACGATATCAGTTGAGACAGCCCTATCGCCCCATGAATCTAGGGGTAACAGACTAGACAAGCTATGACAGGTTTCAATAAACAATACTTTAAACAATCAGTGTATACGCTTTTGCCATAAAGACATTAGTTAGGTTGCATGACACAAGTAGGAATTACAGTTAGATAGCAGAGCACAAGTAGAGTGCTGTATATAATATATAAGGGAGGAGGATTCCAGGGTACCTAGAAAGGGACTCACTACATCAATAGGATAGATGGAAATGTAGATTCAGAATACACAGACAGGGAACCCCACGTATGGCAGGTGCATAAAATGAATGTAAAATAAACAGACATGAATATAGGTCTCCAGTATGGAAGCGAAAAAAGTGCCAAAGTACAGCCATTTTCCTAGCACAGAGGCCCCGCAGATGAATCTGATGGTTTATGGTCTTTTCATCGAAAAAGATCCATCGAACAGTGAAACCATTGAAGCAAATGCATCGAAAATAATTGCATGGAAATGTTTTACATTAAAAGTACATATCCATCGAAAATTGTCCATCGAATATAGGAATGGGCAAGTTTCGATGGATATGTACTTTTAAATGTAAAAGATAGCAATTCGATGCATTTATTTTGCACGTTAAAATATTACATGGAGCTGTCCAGTGCTGAAATTTCGGCACTGGCCAGCTCCTTGTAACGTTTTAATGTTTATTGTATATTGGGGGGGGTGCCCCTCCAACCCCACAAACTCCATGCACACACACCCTTAACCCTATCCCAAGCCTAACCCTAACTCCAACCCTAACCCTAAATGTAACCCTACCCTGACTCTAACCGTAACCCTAAACCATCCCTCACCCTAAATCTAATCCTTAATCTAACCCTTAATGTTTATTGTATATTGGGGGTTCTCCCCCTAGGCCTCCTCCAACCCCCACGCACACCCCCCTTAACCCTGACCCAACCCTAACTCCAACTATAACCCTAAACCTAACTCTAACCCTAACCCTAATCCAACCATAACCCTTAATCTAACCCTTAATGTAACTGTAAATCTAACCCTAGCCCCAACCCTAATGCTAAATCTTACCCTACACCTAACCCTAATTATCCATCGCAATTAACCATCGAAATGTATTCAATTAATATGCTTTTCGATGGAAAAGCAATTCAATGAATACATTTCGATGGAAATTTATTTGATGAATACATTTTCGATGGAAAGTCCAGATACCAAATCTGATGATGTAATCACTCCTTTTATGGAGGTAACCTCTCCTCATGTGGCCAGGAAACGGCAGCCGCTACCTGATCCTGACCCTGGGGGAGGCTATTTTAGGGAGGATCACATGAGGCTTGATGACCCTCAGGGGGTGGGCCCGGCATCATCAGATGAGACATGGTATCCCCTTTCCCCTTTTAGGGATATTCCTTCCATTCCTGATGCCTTGATGGCATACTGGGACCATCCCCTTCAACAACCTGTAAAGCCTCCTGACAGTATACCTCAATGTTCTGTAAGAAACAGAATGATAAAGACTGATATGAGGAAGAGGAGCCAAATAATGACGAATACTCAGCAGAACCAGAAGGAGCAGTTTAGTACTTGGCGGAAGTTGAGTGGCTCCAAGCAACTCCCTTTCTTAAAGTGAGAGTTTAAAGATGGAACAGCTGAAAGTAACAGAGATTCAACCAGCTAGTCACTGCTGGGATGGCCGAGCTGTCAGGATGACAGGTAAGCAAGGAGACATGAGAGGGCCCTGGTGAAGACTTTGCAGCTCGGTTTGGGAATCCAGGAGATGCTGTCCGAGGAGGCTTAATTGTCTGTGTCAACTGAGAAGCCACAGAGCTGCAGTGAAGACCGTGGAGCAAGGAGGCTCAGGGAGAGGGCGAGAGAGGAAGGAATGCAGGAGATGATTCGCTGCGCTGGGAGCACAGCAGGAAGAGAAGGGGACCCTTTCTGGTGACCGCGTGAACCAGAGCAGTACCAATGCTGCCCGAACATAAAGAAGGGCTCAGGAGCGAAGCAGGAGATGCAAAGAATGTGAAGCCGCCAGATGAAGCCGGTAAGCCTGTGAAGTAGAGGCAGGACTCTGGTGCGTTTCCATATGTTTGCAGCGAGAGGTCTGGAGAACGCAAAAGAAAGCCTGTGAGCCCTGAGAAGGGAAGCTGGGTCACCGGCATGTGTTTCGGCAGCTACAAGTGCTGTAAGTGCCAGTTACATGAGTCAGGTGACTCAGAGAAAGGAGGTTGCGTTTCTGAGACATTTGATAAAGAAAGTGAATGAAAGTGGGTTTCAGACCCAGTACTTTGATAAAAGGTGATACAGATTTTTGGAACTGTGAGAATACAAGAAATACCGGTATAAAGAGAGAATCTGGCAGGAGAGTATATCAGGTGTCTTGTGAGTCTGCGACCGGCAACCCAAATTGTGTAAAGGAATTTATGAGAAAACCTGGCAGGAGAATATACCAGGTGTGTTGCGAGTATGGGAGCCTGCACCCAAGTTGTGGTACTTTGAAAATAGAATCGCAAGGAAGAGTCATGCCCTTAGAACTTTGAATTACATTAATTGTGCAAAAGGCTTGGGGAAGGGAGTGATTTCCCCTGAAGTGCATTGTAACACCAAGAGGAGTTTGGTCATCCCCTTGGGCTTTAAAGAACTTGATTATTCTTTGCAACTTTTGTTTTGGTGGAGAAAAACCTGGGGAAGGGAGCCATTCTCAGGAACTGTGAACATTATCCATTTGGAACTTATGGTGGATTATACCTTTTTGAGAGAACTTGAACTTTTATGCACTTTTCATGCCAAAAACCATACCCTTTATACCTTAGAGTTACTTTTAGAATGACAGGGCTAGTATAGAATGTCAGACAGAATACATGTTGTTTTGGACATCTTGACACAGGACAGACCCTTAGTTTGTGGTTGAGGTAAGGAAATACCTCCTAGGTTAGGGACAGTGTATACCCATCATTAGGAGTCACCTGCGTCCGAGTCTCATTCCTGGTTCCTCACAATAGCAAGGCCTCAGATAGATGTTGAATTTACAAAAGCACATTTATTTCAGAAGCTCTGAAGCTGCCCAGACAGCAGTTGTAGCATGCGCCAAGGTCAGGTACGGAAGGGAGTAGTGGGCATGCAGAACACAGAGACGAGATTACAGTTCCCAGGAGACGAGCTGTAGCTTTCCAAGTTAATTGAATTAATAGGGGCACAAACAGCCATTGGTGTCCAGGTGCATGAGAACAGTATGCCAAAAGAATCCACAGAAAATAGGTGAAGGGTGTCCCCAAAGGCCACAAGGAATACAACATGCGTGTTAGAATTAGCAAAAGCCCCAACAAATAAGAAGAAATTCATTTTTCAGCACTCTTTTCTCAAATGTGATCCAAACATAGCGAACACTAGTTATTTATCGTGAGACAAACACATGTAAGACACCTGCCAAACTCCCTAGCGCACACGCAGACATGAGACAATATACAAGGCCAAGTACAAACGAATAGATAGGTCGCATGGCCTGGGACTTTTAATTTAGATTTATTGTAGACCATGGACTTCTTACCTCCCACCATATATCTGCATTATATCTTGAGATCTTGTAAAAGTGTCCAAGGTTGGTGGGTAAATGGCCAACCAATAAGATTCTCTTTTGCCACACTGTCCACGATGAATAATACCAGCTAATTAGTGGTCGATGTAGTGATGTAGTGAAACCAGTATAAGTAAGGGGCTGGGCCCAGGTGGAGCCATCAGATATGTCCTATGCAATCATGGAACTAATACCTTTGTATTCTTTATGTAGATTTGGATACTAACCAATCATAATCCCTCATATGTTTTGTAATCAATATTGTAATGTGACGCCATTGATGACATGTTTTTAATATAAAACTGTTCACACCTATTGTAATATGAGAGCTATTTGTATGCTGTCTGCCATTATTCTATGTTTTGAATAAAGCTGGGTTTTACCATGCACTTTGAGTACCTCATTATTGAGTATTGTTTTTTATGCTAGTGCAGCAAATTGGGCGCATCTCAACACTGCCATAGCAGAAGTATGGCTTGAAAGGTTTGCAGATGTTTTGCAAACCATAAAAACAAGATTTACAACGGTTTACAACTTTTTGAAAATGAAACGTTTTCTTCTTTACACAAGATTTTGTGGACCGTTACCGCCACTTGGTCCGACGGAATTACTTACTGCTGGATTACAAGTGGTGCTAGGCAGTGTTAGTCCCTGTTAATTGGAATCCATAGGAGTCTATGGGGATTTCGGGTAATTCTGCCAATTTTGCTGATTTTTGGCAGTAAAGTGCCAGATTTTTGCTGGAGGTGAATCCTCCACTTCACCACCTAACCTGTATTACAGCTTTGTGGTAATGTGGTGGTAACTGAGTTACTGCACTGTTACTGATGTTTTTTACCACACCGCCCCCTACTTGTATTGAGGTCCATTGTTTACAAGGATGTAAATCTTATGTAAACTTTTTATTTACAAGTAAATGTTCAGATACTACTTTGAACCCATACTTTGATTGTAACTAATAAACAGTCCAAAAATAATACATAGAATGTTTTTGAAAGGTAAATGTTTGTAACTGTGAGGTTATGTAGTCGATTGCTGTTGTTTCATGAAGGCTCTTGTTTGTTAGCTTTAGATGAAAATGTGCATACATACAGAATCTGCTTATGCTTTCATTTCAGGGACAATGCCATTAACCCAGAGGTGCAGGTGGGTATTGTCTAGATTGTCATAAATAAATTTGTTTAGGGTATCTTTACTTTGGTTGGGCTATGTTTCAGGACATATGGCTTTTAACACCCTTACTTTGTCCCTTTCACAGAGCATAACTACTTCAAGACCCCTGAGGGCACTGTACACCTGTGTCTGATGAGCGCTGTTAGTCTTTGACTAATTAAGTAACGTCTAAGATCACAAGGTGGTCTGATTATGGAGCTACTCCTGAATGGGGGAAGGTGCAGATGCAGAATGGGAGTGACTTTTTCGACCCACTCGTTGTGCACCTACTGCTTTCTTAGAATCTGGCATATGGGAGACAGGCATGGTGACAAGAGCGACACAGACTCGGAAAGTAAGATTTCAAAACCTTTATTCAAAGTTTTAGGGTTGGTGTAATACCTGAATAATCTTAACTCTAAATGGATGTTTCCCTGAAATGATGCTTCTAATGGCCGTTGATGTCTGGAAGTTCAAATAAAAAGTCTGTCTGTGTCTAACCCCATGCTTGCTCTCACACTATACAAAAATGTGTTAGGGGATTTGTTCTCAAAAATGAAAGGTAGTGGTTCAACAGAAAAATAGGAAACCCAGGATCGGTTTCTGGTGGCTTTCTTGCCAGGCGTTGTTGCAAGCTTACAAAAATGAGTTCAATCAAACAGGGATGCTTTGCAAGACCTTCGCCACAGGGTCCTTGCAGCAACTCCAAATACCTTCAGTGTCTTTGAGTCTCTTGGGGTTCCCTTCCCTAAATTTCAGTTCTTTCAATAGTAACCAATAAGTCTCCAATTTAGCCAGCCTCTTAGGGTCCCCTTCCACAAGCACAGGCCTCCCCAACTTTCAACATAAAGCACAATAGATCACAGTTCTTTTTTGCTTCTCAAGGTGTCTTTACCCAAGCTTAGGCCCCTCTAGTTCCAAACACAAATTCAACTGGTCAGGATATATCTTTCCCTTATTTACAGTTTTCTTTACATGCAGTCTTTTCATGGGGTAGAATCTGAGGCTTTCAAAAAGGCCAGGGTCTTTGCTTTTCCTTAGCGCAACCACTCTGACCCTTTGCGCCTCCCTTTGTTTCTGACTTGCACTTTTCCTTGGACCTTCTATCTTCAGGAGTTTATTGTGCCAGCTTACATTACCTTGTATTCCTTTCACTTTGGGGTGCACTCTTGCACTGCTCTTCTCCACTCTATACTCTGCTTTAAACTTCTCCTGTGCCTCTTGCACCTTCCTGCTTAATGGTGCTTCTTGCACCCTTCTATTTCATTCACTTCTGTCCTTGGCTGTGCCCACTTGCACTTCATTTCCTCTGTCGTGCCCCTGGGCACCTTTAAATTGTCACTTTCCTTTTCCGTTCTCACTTGCACCTTTTCTTGCTTTCCTCACGGGCCGCTTGCCCTCTCTTGACTTTCTCGGGTGCCCTCGCAGTCTCCTCTTAGTTCTTGTACGCTTTCAATTTTACATGTGGGCCGCTTGCCCTTTCTATCAAATCATTATACTTTCTGTCTGCTGTTTATTTTTGCGCTGCACACACTGTTTCTCTTCTGTTACTTTCTTTGACTTGCTTTAATTGCTTTCTTTTGACTTTTCGCTTCTTGCTTTCTGCTTCGTGCCGCTTTAACAATCTTGCTTCTCCTTGGAGGAAAATCCCCCACTTTACCTAAATGAAGTGGCAGATTTACTGCACGGTAATTCAGCCGGTGGTAAACCCATCACAAATCTCCATGGAGTCCTTTGGACTCCAAAAATGGTGAATTACACAGCCCTACCACCACTTGTAATCCCATGGTAACTCCATGGGACCAAGTGGCGGTAATGATAATCGAATTTGGTGGTAATTCAGCAGATTTTAGTTTGTGGTGTGGGAGGAAAGTGGGTATGGGGGTCGGTGGGGAGTGTGGGCATGGGGTGCAATGCAGCAGGGAACATAGTCCCACTACTTTTATGTGTACACTTCAACGCCTGGTCCTACCCAGAAACTGTCCCCCTACCAAGTTACAGTCTACTATTTAGCGCCCCTCTGCCCCTGCCAAATGGGTCTGTGCTCTTTAAATAGTGGCGAAAACTCAGAATAAATGAGACACCTGAAGACATCATCTGGCCGACATTGCATGACGTCACACTTCCCACACTTACTAGCTACCAAAAAGATCTATTTGTTTGAGAAATTGTCCATGCCTTTAATAGCATTGCACTCTAAAACAGTCATAAAATATGGAACCGTCGCTATAAAAATCAGCCCAGACAAATTTGAATGGAAAAGGACGACAGGACACCACATGAGAGCCTTCAACCCTGCAGTCAAACGTCATGCATAATTCGTACTGTATTGCTATTGTATTAAACTGTCCACTGTTGTATGCCCATCTATGCCTCTCTCCCTCTATCCAGGTGTCCAATATCTGGAGTCCCAAATCCGCTCCTAATACCCTGACTGGATGCCTAAGGCCTGGTAAGTAAACATCCAATGTGGTATCCCACATTCAGGATACCTCAATTCAGTCGCATAATCTGATTCCCATAATCTGGGTCACAGGTTAGAGTTCATGCCACACACTGGCCAAATCAGAGCCGCCCACTCATGCACCACTAGGCCTGACAGGCCTGATGAGACTCACCACACCCTAATGCAGCCATCCCGAATGCAAAGTCCATCATCTCAGCTTTCCACCTCCCACCTGCTACCCCCTCCGATTAGCTCTCGCTCTGCTAAATTAAGAGCAGCAAGATGTAGAGAAACACTCTGGACCGCCCAGCGAACCATGTTACCCAACCCTTTTAGCCTTTTACCCCACCCCTGCTAACTACTCGCCCGGACCTTCTGCTTGCACCTCGCCTGAGCAACATAGCACCACTGCTCCAGCAAATGCTTTCCTCTCTTAGCGAAGCAAGAGAAGCCCTGGCCAAAACCCCAACCTCCACAACCCCACCCATTCTCACCCAAACCCCATGGGCCACCCAAAAGTCAAGAAAAGGCCCAGACCAAGACCACGCCATGCCCCTCCTTGTTTCACCCGTTCCCAAGCCCATATCCTGAACACTGCCACCTCACTATAGGGCCCAACCTCCCTGCCGGCACCCAACCAAATCCTAACCCTATTCCCCTCTTCACCCATCCCTCATGGTTCAACCCCAATTCCAGACGTGACCTCCCCATACCCTCCAATGCACAACTTTACCCCTACCCACCTCGACTGACCCCTCCTCCCTACAACCCCCCTGATCACAGCCTGCCCCAACCCACGACCACCGACCCTCATCCACTCCCGCTTCTCCTCTGATTCCCAACCCGACCCATTCATCACTTGCAAACATACCCCCTCGCCCGCCAACTCTCTTGCACCCTCATCAACACCTGGTCAGTTTCCAAAAACAAAGTCCACATCTTTGACCTCATCATAGAGGAATATCCAGACATCCTTTTCATCACAGAGACCTGGTTTGCTGATGATTACGAGCCCATTTCTCACAAGGCCTTCCTTACCAGGTTACCTACAACCTTATTGTTCAGAACAGATTGCGAAGGGTTGGAGGACTTGCAATACTACACAAACACCAATTTCCACTAATAATTAAGGACACCTAAGCCAACAACACAGACTAAGAATACCTTCTGGTAAAACCACAACTCTCCCCGCCCCCCTCCCACAGTTTCCTACTTATCTACAGAAACCATGGCAACAACAAAAACTTCGCAGACACGCTCTGCGATGCTCTGACAACCTCCCTCAATCTCCATCCAGCACTTTCCATCCTAGGAAATTTCAACATCTGGTTTGACACACCCTCAAACCCCATGACCCAATCTCACACAGACAACCTAGAAGCATTCAACCTGACACAACGCATCTTCACACCCACCCACAATGGAGGGCACACCCTCAATGGAATCGTCACCACTGCAAACATATCCACACTGCCCCCACAACCCCTATCATGGACTGATCACTCAGCAACCTTCTTCTGTGTACCATTGACCACCACGGCTCACATCCAAGGTCATGCCAGACCTCCAACAACCCCAACTCGTCTCATTCCACTATCGAATAAAATTGTTATGACCCCAGATCCAGCCAACTCCCTCCTCTCTTCCCTCCCAACATTATACACCCAAGTAGGGCCAAACCCCACCAACCGCTTCGAACTCTGGCTCTCAAACGCCTTTACAACCCTCACACCAACAAAACGGCCCTCTCAGAGATCAGGACCCACACCCAAGTGGTACACCACCAACCTCAAATTATTAAAAACCCTGAAGCACCAGTTGGAACGGACCTGGAGAACAATACCTGCGGCCCAGAACAAAACTGCGCTAGCAAGACTAACTAGAGCATACAGACTAGAAATTGGAAAATCCAAGAAAGCATACTACGGGAACAGAATCTTAAGCTCTCGGAGCCCAAGCAAGGAACTGCATAGAATCATACCCGAATTCAAATCCCCGGCCTGTTCTACCCCACCCCCGACCCATCTCGCAATCCCTATGTGACACCTTATCAGAACACTTCCACAATTTCGATATCGACAGACACTCTGCCATCATCTCTAAATTGGAACACATGCCCCCACCCATAGCCCAACCGCCGTCGAAACACCACTTTGATACAAACCTTTGCCTCATTCACCCCAGTCACATACCAGGAGTTACTCGCGCTCCTAACACAAAGCCGCCCATCAGGCTCCCCGCATGACCCTGCCCGACCTCAATCCTCAAAAACACCCTAGCCTCAACCTGTGCAGGCAGTATCGCACACTCAATTCTTAACCACTCCCTAACACCGGGAACAATCTCAGATGCCCTAAAAACCTCCTACATCAAACCCATCGTCAATAAACCCAGACTCGACCCACTCCACCCCCAGAACAACCAGCCAATATCCAACACTCGCTTCATGGCCAAATCTATGGACTGCACAGCGTACAAGCAGCTTGGCCTATTCATGGAAGCCAACAACCTTCTGGATCCTGTGCAATCTGGTTTCAGTCTGCTTCGAGGAACAGAATCCTCCCTAGTGTCCGTCTGGGATGACCTTAAAAGAACAGCTGATGCTGAAGACTGCGCCATACTCATCCTTCTTGACCTCTCTGTCGCCTTCGACATCATCAATCACACCATCCTCCTAGACAGGCTACACGAATTAGGATTCAAAGACACTTCCCTCTCTTGGATCTCCTCTTTCACCTATAATCGCTCACAAATCACGCTTCTCCACCCGTTCACCTTCATCTCATGACAAGTAACAAAAGGGGTCCCACAAAGAGCATCCCTATCACCCTGCTCTTCAACATGCATCAACATGTCCGCACTCGTCCACTCCCACAATGTCACATGCTACAACTACACAAAAGACATCCAGATAATCCTTAAAATCCCCAAATCGCCATGCCCCAACTGTGCAGATCTGTCATCATGCCTCTCGGATATTGACTACTGGATGACTACCAACCATCTCATTCTCAAATATGTAATAAGTGACATCATCAATGATACAGTAGGTAGATGTTGAAACAAAATATAATCGAAAATCCGATTTAGACAATTAGTACCACAGAGAATACACAAGCGAAAGTGGAAAAAAGAGATTGGAGAAAAAGTTTTGAAAGCGAGAGTTAGAAAGTTGCTGGTTAGACTGAAAATCACTGAAGTATGTCATAGTGCAAAGCTAAGGAAGCCATGCTTACCATAGAAGTCGGAGTGGGGGTTCCCATTGGAACAGAAGTAGAACAACCCTGAGTAGGGCGCTGAGTAGATGCTGGATAGCAAATTTCTAGAGGGACAGACAAAAATGTCAACGGAGAAATGTGGCCCGTGGTGTGGGCATGGGACAGACCGAGTCACGTTAACAGGTGCGCTAAGGGGCGCTGGTTGCGGCCAGATGGTGCTGGTGTGCCCAAGGCCAAGCTGCGGCAGATATGGGTCGATAATACGAGGTGTATGGTGTGGGAGACCCCTGGGGGCCTGGTGGGCGGTGGGGGAATACAGTTGAAGTATGGCATGCATGCCCGAGACACGTCCCCCGGCTAGGGGGAATCCCTAGTGGGATAGCACGGGTACGAAAAGGTCAGGTGAGTTAAGGGATGGCCGGGTGGCGGTGAGTCCAAATAGGTGAGGGTCATTGGTGGTCCCCATGTAGCGGAAGTGAAGGGGTCCAGAAGTGAACCCACCCAGAGGTGCATGGTGAGTGCACAGGTTGCTGGTAGGTGCCGTGATCGCAGCATGTAGAGGGAATCTCCAGGCACGAGAGGATTCCTCAGCTGGTGGGGGGCAGCTGTAGTGGGACGGCTGCCGAAAAATGCACAATTGTTGCATTTGGGAGACAAGCCGTGTACCACGTGGAATCGGGAGATAAAGTGAAACGAACGCCTAGAATGAAAGGCAGATTCCCGTTGAAAGCTTGAAGTTTGGAACCCATGATCGAGTGCAGGAGCAGGCCGCGGTGGAGGCAGGGACTTGCATGGCGTCCCAGGAGGAATAAGGAAATCTTACCTGGGCCGGTGGTCCGTGAGCACCCGGGTGGTTTCCAGTGGTGGAAAGAATCAAGCTCGTAGTGAATATAATGGATACTTCTGGTTTGGAAGTGAGGCCGGGGGACCCGATTGGATGAAGGGCCCGGGGCGGGTCATGACGTGTGCCAAGCTGATTGGTCGGAAGGGCCGTCAGCTTGTGTGACCTGTTGCTCAATGTTTAAAGGAGAGGTTTTCAAATGTTTGCAGGACCCCGTGTTAATCTAAGAGAAATGCTGACCATGTGGTAATGCAGCATGACTAAGGATAATGGGGGTGGTGGAAATAGTGTGTCTGGAGGCCCAGGTGGTCCCCTAGATAAGAGGGCAGGGCACAGGGGAAGCCCCATAGATGGAGGACACCACTGGTCAATAATACCCATCAAAAGGTATGGGTTGGATGGGGCATCCAGGAGTATGGGTGCGGAGGCAATGCCAGATGGATTAGAAATGATTTTAAAAAAACATTAATTCATTGTGTGCAAGGAGGACAGAGAAGAGAGCACAAACACAAGAGAGTTGGAATATCATAGGAAAAGATGAAAATCATGGTCAGTGTTGAGGCCAACAGTCACGCCTCTCTGTTTGCAAATTAGTTTGGCTTCTCTCTGACGAAGTTGGAGTTCCCTGTCTCCTCCCCTTGCATCTGCCGGAATTGTTTCAAGTCCCACAAAGGCAATTTCTTCTTTGCGTGCCCACTGGTGTTCTTCTTGCCAGTGAAGGGCCAGCGGGTATTTGGCATCTTGGGAATGTAGGGTACTCAGATGTTCTCGAATTCTGATCCTGAGTTCCCTCTTGGTGCTTCCAATGTATTTATGATCACACACACATATTATAGCATATATGACATATTTCGATTTGCAGTTAATAAATTGGTGAATGTCATGTGTATCAGTCTCACTGAAGGCCATGGTTTTGGTGTTTCTGGCATGCTTGCACATGGAGCAAGTTCCACATTTAAAAAAACCAATTGGTTTAGTTCTGTTGAGCCAGTGGTCATTCAATTTTGGAGTCGGTGTCATGAAGGATGGGCTGAGGATGGTTTTCAAAGTTTTAGCCTTGGTATAGGTCAGGCATGGTTTGTCTGGGATCCATTCACTGATGTCTTCATCAATTTTTAGAATATGCCAATGTCATCTCAGGATTTTCTCGATTTCTTGGTTGTCACTGCAATATTGCGTGATGTACCGAAGTTCAGTATGGGTGATGGTCTCTCCTGTAGATGGAACTTTGGGTGTGAGTATTGTGTTCCTTTCCCTTTTAGTAGCAGTTTATATGGCTGTATTGATTGGATGTTGGGGATATCCTCTCTCCGTGAATCGTTTCGTGAGCGTGGAACATTCTTGGCCATAGTTTTTGGTGTGCTGCAGTTTCGTTTTTCTCTCAGAAATTCACCCTTGGGAATGTTGTTGATAACCGATTTTTTGTGACAACTTGAGGCATGTAGGACTGAGTTGACTTCCGTAGGTTTCCTGAAAGTCGCGGTTGTTAGTTCGGCTCCTACTGGCATGATGGTGATGTCCAGAAGGTCAATTTTAGTGCAGCTTGAAAATCCAGGTAGTTCTAGTCCAAACTGATTGTTGTTGAGGTATTCTTGAAATAGCACAAGTTGGTCTGCTGTTCCCGACCAGATCATCTGAATGTCATCTATATATCGTAAACCATTTATGGACCGACTTGTTGAAATCCAAGTTGGAGAGAGCATGTACTTGCTCAAAATGATGCATGAACAGATTGGCCATGGATGGTTCATAGGTTGCCCCCATAGCTATACCTTTCGTTTGTTTGTAGTATTGCTGGTTAAACAGGAAGACGGTGTGTGTTAAAGAGAATTCAAGGAATTCTTTTGTAAGTTCAAGGTGGGAGCAGAATGAGGCAGAGGCTTGCGCGAATGCAAAGTCAGTGGCTTTAAGGGCCAGTCTGTGGTCTATGGCAGTATACAAAGCTTTCACGTCCAAAGTCACAAGTGTATAGTCATTATGCCAAGTGACATTCTGTAGAACAAGGTGTGCATGCATGGTATCACGAAGATAAGTTGATATTTTAGGAACCTCTGGTGACAATACATTGTTGATATATTTGTTCAAGGTTTCTGTAATCCATCCAATCCTGCTCAGGATGGGACGTCCTTCTGGTACCTGGTTGAATTCCTTGTGCACCTTGGGGAGGAAGTAGATGGTAGGCATCCTGGGGTGTCTGGGCTGTAGGTATTTGATTTTGTCGTCTGATAGAAGACCATGTCGATGCCATTTGGTCAACATGGTGTTGGCAGCAAGTGTCATTTCCTGGGTAGGGTTACTGCTCAAAGTCTCATAGCAGCAAAGGGAAGCAAGGTGGTTGTTGGCCATTGTAATGTAGTCTGATCTATCCATGATCACCACATTACCCCCTTTGTCGGCTTCCTTGATTATGATTTTTTGATTAGCTTGCAGGCTCTTCAGCGCAAGTTTCTCTAGATTGTTAATATTGTTGGACATCCTGGTCTGTCTGATTTTAGTCTGATCCTCAAGTAGCTGTAGGTCCCTGGTTACTGCTTTGGTGAAGATTTCAATTGCATTGTCAACTTGTAGATTGGGTATGAATTTCGATTTTGGCTTGATTTCCGGAATCTTGAGATTGGTCTCTTCAATGTTGAGGTCTTTGTTTGTTGAATGGTCTGTCGATCGGTACCAGTTGGATCCTCCAGCGAAGCTAATAGATTGGTATTTTCTAGATGCTCCATGTTGATTTCACTCAAAGGTACATGTGTGATTTTGGGATTTTTCCATTTGATTTGTTTGGCGAAAAACTTCTTGAGTTTCAGCTTTCTGGTATATTTGAACAAATCAATGTGAGCATCCACATAGCATCCACATAGTTCGTGTAGTTAGAGGGTGCAAACGAGAGGCCCTTGTAAAGTATGTTGATGTCATTAGCAGTGAGATGATGGCTTGAGAGATTCATTACTAGGTTCGAAGTCTCATAGTTCTCTGTTGTAGTTGTGTTTGGGATCTTGTCAGCCTTATAGCACTTTTGAGTTCTTCTTGGGCGTTTCTTGGTCCCCGTTCGATTGCCTCTCTTGGTTGTAATCTTGGTGGGATATTGCCACAAGGGGACTCTAAAAAGTCACCTGTTTCTTGGTTGGTACACCTGTTCCAAGGAACCAGTACTAAGGCTGTCTAGATCACACAAAGCAAGTAGAAGCATCGGATACAGCTTTTTGGATGAAATACAACGCTACAAGAAAGGAACACGTGTACCAACCAAGAAACAGACGACTTTTTTAGAGCCCCCCCGTGGCAATATCCCACCAAGATTACAACCAAAAGAGGCAATCGAGTGGGGACCAAGAAACGCCCAAGAAGAACTCGAAAGTGCTATAAGGCTGACAAGATCCCAAACACAACTACAACAGAGAACTCTGAGACCTCGAACCTAGTAATGAATCTCTCAAGCCATCATCTCACTGCTAATGACATCAACATACTTAACAAGGGCCTCTCGTTTGCACCCTCTAACTACACGAACTATGTGGATGCTCACATTGATTTGTTCAAATATACCAGAAAGCTGAAACTCAAGAAGTTTTTCGCCAAACAAATCAAATGGAAAAATCCCAAAATCACACATGTGCCTTTGAGTGAAATCAACATGAAGCATCTAGAAAATACCCATCTATTAGCTTCCCTGGAGGATCCGACAGGTACCGATCGACAGACCATTCAACAAACAATCAAAGACCTCAACATTGAAGAGACAAATCTCAAGATTCCGGAAATCAAGCCAAAATCGAAATTCATACCCAATCTACAAGTTGACAATGCAATTGAAATCTTCACCAAAGCAGTAACCAGGGACCTACAGCTACTTGAGGATCAGACTAAAATCAGACAGACCAGGATGTCCAACAATATTATCAATATAGAGAAACTTGCGCTGAAGAGCCTGCAAGCTAATCAAAAAATCATAATCAAGGAAGCCGACAAATGGGGTAATGTGGTGATCATGAATAGATCAGACTACATTACAATGGCCAACAACCACCTTGCTTCCCTTGGCTGCTATGAGACTTTGAGCAGTAACCCTACCCAGGAAATGACACTTGCTGCCAACACCATGTTGACCAAATGGCATCGACGTGGTCTTCTATCAGACGACAAAATCAAATACCTACAGCCCAGACACCCCAGGATGCCTACCATCTACTTCCTCCCCAAGGTGCACAAGGAATTCAACCAGGTACCAGAAGGACGTCCCATCCTGAGCGGGATTGGATGGATAACAGAAACCTTGAACAAATATATCAACAATGTACTGGCACCAGAAGTTCCTAAAATATCAACTTATCTTCGTGATACCATGCATGCACTCCTTGTTCTACAGAATGTCACTTGGCATAACGACTATACACTTGTGACTTTGGATGTGAAAGCTTTGTATACTGCCATAGACCACAGACTGGCCCTTAAAGCCATTGACTTTGCATTTGCGCAAGCCTCGGCCTCATTCTGCTCCCACCTTGAACTTACAAAAGAATTCCTTGAATTCTCTTTAACACACACCGTCTTCCTGTTTAACCAGCAATACTACAAACAAACGAAAGGTATAGCTATGGGGGCAACCTATGCACCACCATGGCCAATCTGTTCATGCATCATTTTGAGCAAGTACATGCTCTGGCCAACTTGGATTTCAACAAGTCGGTCCATAAATGGTTCCGATATATAGATGACATTCTGATGATCTGGTCGGGAACAGCAGACCAACTTGTGCTATTTCAAGAATACATCAACAACAATCAGTTTGGACTAGAACTATCTGGATTTTCAAGCTGCACTAAAATGGACTTTTTGGACATCACCATCATGCCAGTAGGAGCCGAACTAACAACCGCGACTTTCAGGAAACCTACAGAAGTCAACTCAGTCCTACACGCCTCAAGTTGTCACAAAAAATCGGTTATCAACAACATTCCCAAGGGTGAATTTCTGAGAGCAAAATGAAACTGCAGCACACCGAAACACTATGGCCAAGAATGTTCCACGCTCACGAAACGATTCACGGAGAGAGGATATCCCCAACATGCAATCAATACAGCCAAAGAAACTGCTACTAAAAGGGAATGGAACACGTTACTCACACCCAAAGTTCTATCTACAGGAGAGACCATCACCCATACTGAACTTCGGTACATCACGCATAATTGCAGTGACAACCAAGAAATCCAGAAAATCCTGAGACGACACTGGCATATTCTAAAAATTGATGAAGACATCAGTGAATGGATCCCAGACAAACCATGCCTGACCTATATCAAGGCTAAAACTTTGAAAACCATCCTCAGCCCATCTTTCATGACACCGACTCCAAAATTGAATGACCACTGGCTCAACAGAACTAAACCAATTGTTTTTTTTAAATGTGGAACTTGCTCCATGTGCAAGCATGCCAGAAACACCAAAACCATGGCCTTCAGTGAGACTGACACACATGACATTCACCTATTTATTAACTGCAAATCGAAATATGTCATATATGCTATAATATGTGTGTGTGATCTTAAATACATTGGAAGCACCAAGAGGGAACTCAGGATCAGAATTCGAGAACATCTGAGTACCCTACATTCCCAAGATGCCAAATACCCACTGGCCCTACACTAGCAAGAAGAACACCAGTGGGCACGCAAAGAGGAAATTGACTTTGTGGGACTTGGAACAATTCCGGCAGATGCAAGGGGAGGAGACAGGGAACTCCACCTTCATCAGAGAGAAGCCAAACTAATTTGCAAACATAGAGGCGTGACCGTTGGCCTCAACACTGACCATGATTTTCATGTTGTCCTATGATATTCCAACTCTCTTGTGTTTGTGCTCTCTTCTCTGTCCTCCTTGCCCACAATGAATTTTTTTTTTTAATCATTTCTAATCCATCTGGCATTGCCTCCGCACCCATACTCCTGGATGCCCCATCCAACCCATACCTTTTGATGGGTATTATTGACCAGTGCTGTCCTCCATCTATGGGGCTTCCCCTGTGCCCAGCCCTCTTATCTAGGGGACCGCCTGGGCCTCCAGTCACACTATTTCCACAACCCCCATTATCCTTAGTCATGCTGCATTACCACATGGTCAGCATTTATCTTAGATTAACACGGGGTCCTGCAAACATTTGAAAACCTCTCCTTTAAACATTGAGCAACAGGTCACACAAGCTGACGGTCCTTAGCTTTGCACTATGACATACTTCATTGATTTTCAGTCTAACCAGCAACTTTCAAACTCTCGCTTTCAAAACTTTTTCTCCAATCTCTTTTTTCCACTTTCGCTTGTGTATTCTCTTTGGTTCTCATTGTCTAAATCGGACTTTCAATTATGTTTTGTTTCAACATCTACTTACTGTATCATTGATGATGTCACCTATTACATATTTACTGTACCAATCTGCATCAACCATCCCACCTACCACTCACCACGTAACTCCATGCACTAATCATGCCTTACCATGGCCCATATTGTATGAATATCTAATGTCCTTTTCCATCATGAACATGTCACTAATATGTTATACCATGTCTGGATTGATATATGATTCCATTAATCATGATTTCACTTTATGCAACATGTCACTGAACCACTCACTCTCCCACCACTCATCAACCCCCACCTCACACAGCCTTGAGAAAGACTTTGGTTGAAATGCGCATCCTTCGGACTGATTTGTGTAGTAACTGAGGGGTACCAATCCCCTTGCCAGTGCCACTAACCAACTAGGTTTTGTCAACCCACCCATTTCTCCTCAACTTCCTGGGAACTATGGAGTCTGGTTCCCTGACAAAACCATGTACAGGGCTGCAGGCTTAACCTTTAACATAGACGACGAGTTGTGCAGGGGACCTGGCTGTCCCTACACCAAGCTCCTCGCCCCTTGAAAACAGTTTTTAGGGACTGGACCCCCGCAGCAACAGACCAACCATGGCAGACTATCTGGAATCCAGAATAAGTGATACCAAGAACCTCTTTTCCGCAAAGGGTTCCACCGTATATGCCTTCCCACCGACACCTAGTGTGCCTGATAACCTCTGGCAACAATTCATCAAACTTGAACGACTATGTACCAAGGAGTTCAATACATTTTGGGAGAGATTCACTCTCCAAACCTACATGGAACATGAAAAAATACTGAGAGGACTTCGGATTATTATTTTCCCAGATTTCACCAACGCTGATGACGCCGACCTGGCAGCCAAATGGGAAGAAAACCTGATCATCGGTTCCAAAATCATGATGGAATTATTAATTGAACATGCTGATTGGGCACACAAAAGACTCATTATAGAAATGGACCAACTCAAAATTGAGATTGAATCAAGTAATTCACCGACAGCCACGAAAGAGACAAACTACAAAATCATGTATGAGATACTCAAAAATCACCAAGATGAGGTGAAAATAAGGAAATGTAGAAAATTCGCTAGAGACGAATGAGATTACCAGGACAACAGAGTATTCACGTTCCAAGCGAAATTTGACAACATACAAGGCACCAGCTCAAAGGACAATACCCCCAACAGCTCACCTGCAACATCTTATTCTGACAGTGAAGCAGAGCTAGAAGCAGATACCGAGCCAGACCTAGAAGCAGACACCGAACCGGATCTTGAACCACAATAATCGAACACCATTTCCAAGGAACCAATACTAAGGCTGTCTAGATCACACGAAGCAAGTAGAAGCATCGGATACAACTTTTTGGATGAAATACAACGCTACAAGAAAGGAACACGTGTACCAACCAAGAAACAGGTGACTTTTTTAGAGCCCCTCGTGGCAATATCCCACCAAGATTACAACCAAGAGAGGCAATCGAGCGGGGACCAGGAAACGCCCAAGAAGAACTTAAAAGTAATATAAGGCTGACAAGATCCCAAACACAACTACAACAGAGAACTCCGAGACCTCGAACCTAGTAATGAATCTCTCAAGCCATCATCTCACTGCTAATGACATCAACATACTTAACAAGGGTCTCTGCCTCATTCTGCTCCCACCTTGAACTTACAAAAGAATTCCTTGAATTCTCTTTAACACACACCGTCTTCCTGTTTAACCAGCAATACTACAAACAAACGAAAAGGTATAGCTATGGGCGCAACCTATGCACCACCATGGCCAATCTGTTCATGCATAATTTTGAGCAAGTACATGCTCTCGCCAACTTGGATTTCAACAAGTCGGTCCATAAATGGTTTCCGATATATAGATGACATTCTGATGATCTGGTCGGAAACAGCAGACCAACTTGTGCTATTTCAAGAATACCTCAACAACAATCAGTTTGGACTAGAACTATCTGGAGTTTCAAGCTGCACTAAAATTGACTTTCTGAACATCACCATCATGCCAGTAGGAGCCGAACTAACAACCGTGACTTTCAGGAAACCTATGGAAGTCAACTCAGTCCTACATGCCTCAAGTTGTCACAAAATATCGGTTATCAACAACATTCCCAAGGGTGAATTTCTGAGAGCAAAACAAAACTACAGCACACCGAAACACTTTGGCCAAGAATGTTCCACGCTCACGAAACGGTTCACGGAGCGAGGATATCCCCAACATGCAATCAATACAGCCAAAGAAACTGCTACTAAAAGGGAAAGGAACACGTTACTCATACCCAAAGTTCCATCTACAGGAGAGACCATCACCCATACTGAACTTCGGTACATCACGCAATATTGCAGTGACAACCAAGAAATCCAGAAAATCCTGAGTCGACACTGGCATATTCTAAAAATTGATGAAGAAATCAGTGAATGGATCCCAGACAAACCATGCCTGACCTATACCAAGGCTAAAACTTTGAAAACCATCCTCAGCCCATCTTTCATGACACCGACTCCAAAATTGAACGACCACTGGCTCAACAGAACTAAACCAATTGTTTTTTTTAAATGTGGAACTTGCTCCATGTGCAAGAATGCCAGAAATACCAAAACCACGGCCTTCAGTGAGACTGACACACATGACATTCACCAATTTATTAACTGCAAATCGAAATATGTCATATATACTATAATATGTGTGTGTGATCGTAAATACATTGGAAGCACCAAGAGGGAACTCAGGATCAGAATTCGAGAACATCTGAGTACCCTACATTCCCAAGATGCCAAATACCCGCTGGCCCTACACTGGCAAGAAGAACACCAGTGGGCACGCAAAGAGGAAATTGCCTTTGTGGGACTTGAAACAATTCCGGCAGATGCAGGGGGAGGAGACAGGGAACTCCACCTTCGTCAGAGAGAAGCCAAACTAATTTGCAAACAGAGAGGTGTGACTGTTGGCCTCAACACTGACCATGATTTTCATGTTTTCCTATGATATTCCAACTCTCTTGTGTTTGTGCTCTCTTCTCTGTCCTCCTTGCCCACAATGAATTAATTATTTTTTTGTAATAAATTGGTGAATGTCATGTGTGTCAGTCTCACTGAAGGCCATGGTTTTGGTGTTTCTGGCATGCTTGCACATGGAGCAAGTTCCACATTTAAAAAAACCAATTGGTTTAGTTCTGTTGAGCCAGTGGTCGTTCAATTTTGGAGTCGGTGTCATGAAGGACACACCTATTAACGTGACTCGGTCTGTCCCATGCTCACACCACGGGCCACATTTCTCCGGTGACCTTTTTGTCTCTCCCTCTAGAAATCTGCTATACAGCATCTACTCAGCACCCTACTCAGGGTTGTTCTACTTCTGTTCCAATGGGAACCCCCACCCCAACTTCAATGGTAAGCATGGCTTCCTTAGCTTTGCACTATGACATACTTCAGTGATTTTCAGTCTAACCAGCAACTTTCTAACTCTCGCTTTCAAAGCTTTTTCTCCAATCTCTTTTTTCCACTTTCGCTTGTGTATTCTCCTTGGTACTCATTGTCTAAATCGGACTTTCGATTATGTTTTGTTTCAACATCTACCTACTGTATCATTGATGATGTCACCTATTACATATTTACTGTACCAATCTGCACTAACCACCCCACCTACCACTCACCATGTTTCTCCATGCACTAATCATGCCACTGTATTCATGTCTTACCATGACCCATATTGTATGAATATCTAATGTCCTTTTCCATCATGAACATGTCACTACTATGTTATACCATGTCTGGATTGATATATGATTCCATTTATCATGATTTCACCTTATGCAACATGTCACTGAACCACTCACTCTTCCACCACTCACCAACCCCCACCTCACACAGCCTTGAGAAAGACTTTGGTTGAAACGTGTGTCCTTCGGACTGATTTGTGTAGTAACTGAGGGGTACCAACCCCCTTGCCAGCGCCACCAACCAACTAGGTTTTGTCAACCCACCCATTTCTCCTCAACTTCCTGGGAACTATGGAGTCTGGTTCCCTGACAAAACCATGTACCAGGCTGCAGGCTTAACCTTGAACATAGACGGCGAGTTCTGCAGGTGACCTGGCTGTCCCGACTCCAAGTTCCTTACCCCTTGAAAACAGTTTTTAGGGACTGGACCCCCGCAGCAACAGACCAACCATGGCAGACTATCTGGAATCCAGAATAAGTGATACCAAGAACCTCTTTTCCGCAAAGGGTTCCACCGTACATGCCTTCCCGCCGACAACTAGTGTGCCTGATAACCTCAGGCAACAATTCATCAAATTTGAACGACTATGTACCAAGGAGATCAATACATTTTGGGAGAGATTCACTCTCCAAACCTACATGGAACATGAAAAAATACTGAGAGGACTTTGGATTATTATTTTCCCAGATTTCACCAACCCCGATGACGCCGACCTGGCAGCCAAATGGGAAGAAAACCTGATCATGGGTTCCAAAATCATGATGGAATTATTAATTGAACATGCCGATCAGGCACACAAAAGACTCATTATAGAAATGGACCAACTCAAAATTGAGATTGAATCAAGTAATTCACCGACAGCCACGAAAGAGACAAACTACAAAATCATGTATGAGATACTCAAAAATCACCAAGATGAGGTGAAAATAAGGAAATGTAGAAAATTCGCTAGAGACGAATGAGATTACTAGGACAACAGAGTATTCACGTTCCAAGCGAAATTTGACAACATACAAGGCACCAGCTCAAAGGACAATACCCCCAACAGCTCACCTGCAACATCTGATTCTGACAGTGAAGCAGAGCTAGAAGCAGATACCGAGCCAGACCTAGAAGCAGACACCGAACCGGATCTTGAACCACAATAATCGAACACCAGTTCCAAGGAACCAGTACTAAGGCTGTCTAGATCACACAAAGCAAGTAGAAGCATTGGATGAAATAACACGCTACAAGAAAGGAACACGTGTACCAACCAAGAAACAGGTGACTTTTTTAGAGCCCCCCGTGGCAATATCCCACCAAGATTACAACCGAGAGAGGCAATCGAGCGGGGAGCAAGCAGCGCCCAAGAAGAACTCGAAAGTGATATAAGGCTGACAAGATCCCAAACACAACTACAACAGAGAACTCTGAGACCCCGAACCTAGTAATGACTCTCTCAAGCCATCATCTTACTGCTAATGACATCAACATACTTAACAAGGGCCTCTCGTTTGCACCCACTAACTACACAAATTATGTGGATGCTCACATTGATTTCTTCAAATATACCAAAAGCTGAAACTCAAGAAGTTTTTCGCCAAACAAATCAAATGGAAAAATCCCAAAATCACAAATGTACCTTTGAGTGAAATCAACATGGAGCATCTAGAAAATACCAATCTATTAGCTTCACTGGAGGATCCAACTGGTACCGATCGACAGACCACTCAACAAACAATCAAAGACCTCAACATTGAAGAGACCAATCTCAAGATTCCGGAAATCAAGCCAAAATCGAAATTCATACCTAATCTACAAGGTGACAATGCAATTGAAATCTTCACCAAAGCAGTAACCAGGGACCTACAGCTACTTGAGGATCAGACTAAAATCAAACGGACCAGGATGACCAACAATATTACCAATCTAGAGAAACTTGCGCTGAAGAGCCTGCAAGCTAATCAAAAAATCATAATCAAGGAAGCCGACAAAGGGGGTAATGATCATGGCTAGATCAGACTACATTACAATGGCCAACAACGACCTTGCTTCCCTTGGCTGCTATGAGACTTTGAGCAGTAACCCTACCCAGAAAATGACACTTGCTGCCAACACCATGTTGACCAAATGGCATCGAGGTGGTCTTCTATCAGACGACAAAATCAAATACCTACAGCCCAGACACCCCAGGATGCCTACCATCTACTTCCTCCCCAAGGTGCACAAGGAATTCAACCAGGTACCAGACGTCCCATCCTGAGCGGGATTGGATGGATAACAGAAACTTTGAACAAATATATCAACAATGAATTGGCACCAGAAGTTCCTAAAATACCAACTTATCTTCATGATACCATGCATGCACTCCTTGTTCTACAGAATGTCACTTGGAATAACGACTATACACTTGTGACTTTGGACGTGAAAGCTTTGTATGCTGCCATAGACCACAGACTGGCCCTTAAAGCCATTGACTTTGCATTTGCGCAAGCCTCTGCCTCATTCTGCTCCCACCTTGAACTTACAAAAGAATTCCTTGAATTCTCTTTAACACACACCGTCTTCCTGTTTAACCAGCAATACTACAAACAAACGAAAGGTATAGCTATGGGGGCAACCTATGCACCACCATGGCCAATCTGTTCATGCATCATTTTGAGCAAGTACATGCTCTCGCCAACTTGGATTTCAACAAGTCGGTCCATAAATGGTTCCAATATATAGATGACATTCTGATGATCTGGTCGGGAACAGCAGACCAACTTGTGCTATTTCAAGAATACCTCAACAACAATCAGTTTGGACTAGAACTATCTGGATTTTCAAGCTGCACTAAAATTGACTTTCTGAACATCACCATCATGCCAGTAGGAGCCGAACTAACAACCGCGACTTTCAGGAAACCTATGGAAGTCAACTCCGTCCTACACGCCTCAAGTTGTCACAAAAAATCGGTTATCAACAACATTCCCAAGGGTGAATTTCGGAGAGCAAAACGAAACTACAGCACACCGAAACACTATGGCCAAGAATGTTCCACGCTCACGAAACGATTCACGGAGAGAGGATATCCCCAACATGCAATCAATACAGCCAAAGAAACTGCTACTAAAAGGGAAAGGAACACGTTACTCATACCCAAAGTTCCATCTACAGGAGAGACCATCACCCATACTGAACTTCGGTACATCATGCAATATTGCAGTGACAACCAAGAAATCCAGAAAATCCTGAGACGACACTGGCATATTCTAAAAATTGATGAAGACATCAGTGAATGGATCCCAGACAAACCACGCCTGAGCTATACCAAGGCTAAAACTTTGAAAACCATCCTCAGCCCATCTTTCATGACACTGACTCCAAAATTGAACGACCACGGGCTCAACAGAACTAAACCAATTGGTTTTTTTTAAATGTGGAACTTGCTCCATGTGCAAGAATGCCAGAAACACCAAAACCATGGCCTTCAGTGAGACTGACACACATGACATTCACCAATTTATTAACTGCAAATCGAAATATGTCATATATGCTATAATATGTGTGTGTGATCGTAAATACATTGGAAGCACCAAGAGGGAACTCAGGATCAGAATTCGAGAACATCTGAGTACCCTACATTCCCAAGATGTCAAATACCAGCTGGCCCTACACTGGCAAGAAGAACACCAGTGGGCACGCAAAGAGGAAATTGCCTTTGTGGGACTTGAAACAATTCCAGCAGATGCAAGGGGGGGGGACAGGGAACTCCACCTTTGTCAGAGAGAAGCCAAACTAATTTGCAAACAGAGAGGTGTGACTGTTGGCCTCAACACTGACCATGATTTTCATGTTTTCCTATGATATTCCAACTCTCTTGTGTTTGTGCTCTCTTCTCTGTCCTCCTTGCCCACAATGAATTAATTATTTTTTTGTAATAAATTGGTGAATGTCATGTGTGTCAGTCTCACTGAAGGCCATGGTTTTGGTGTTTCTGGCATGCTTGCACATGGATCAAGTTCCACATTTAAAAAAACCAATTGGTTTAGTTCTGTTGAGCCAGTGGTCGTTCAATTTTGGAGTCGGTGTCATGAAGGACACACCTATTAACGTGACTCGGTCTGTCCCATGCCCACACCACGGGCCACATTTCTCCGGTGACATTTTTGTCTCTCCCTCTAGAAATCTGCTATCCAGCATCTACTCAGCGCCCTACTCAGGGTTGTTCTACTTCTGTTCCAATGGGAACCCCCACCCCAACTTCAATGGTAAGCATGGCTTCCTTAGCTTTGCACTATGACATACTTCAGTGATTTTCAGTCTAACCAGCAACTTTCTAACTCTCGCTTTCAAAGCTTTTTCTCCAATCTCTTTTTTCCACTTTCGCTTGTGTATTCTCCTTGGTACTCATTGTCTAAATCGGACTTTCGATTATGTTTTGTTTCAACATCTACCTACTGTATCATTGATGATGTCACCTATTACACATTTACTGTACCAATCTGCACCAACCACCCCACCTACCACTCACCACGTTTCTCCATGCACTAATCATGCCACTGTATTCATGTCTTACCATGACCCATATTGTATGAATATCTAATGTCCTTTTCCATCATGAACATGTCACTACTATGTTATACCATGTCTGGATTGATATATGATTCCATTTATCATGATTTCACCTTATGCAACATGTCACTGAACCACTCACTCTCCCACCACTCACCATCCCCCACCTCACACAGCCTTGAGAAAGACTTTGGTTGAAACGTGTGTCCTTCAGACTGATTTGTGTAGTAACTGAGGGGTACCAATCCCCTTGCCAGCGCCACCAACCAATTAGGTTTTGTCAACCCACCCATTTCTCCTCAACTTCCTGGGAACTATGGAGTCTGGTTCCCTGACAAAACCATGTACCAGGCTGCAGGCTTAACCTTGAACATAGACGACGAGTTCTGCAGGTGACCTGGCTGTCCCGACACCAAGCTCCTCACCCCTTGAAAACAGTTTTTAGGGACTGGACCCCCGCAGCAACAGACCAACCATGGCAGACTATCTGGAATCCAGAATAAGTGATACCAAGAACCTCTTTTCCGCAAAGGGTTCCACCGTACATGCCTTCCCACCGACACCTAGTGTGCCTGATAACCTCAGGCAACAATTCATCAAATTTGAACGACTATGTACCAAGGAGATCAATACATTTTGGGAGAAATTCACTCTCCAAACCTACATGGAACATGAAAAAATACTGAGAGGACTTTGGATTATTATTTTCCCAGATTTCACCAACCCCGATGACGCCGACCTGCAGCCAAATGGGAAGAAAACCTGATCATGGGTTCCAAAATCATGATGGAATTATTAATTGAACATGCCGATCGGGCACACAAAAAACTCATTATAGAAATGGACCAACTCAATATTGAGATTGAATCAAGTAATTCACCGACAGCCACGAAAGAGACAAACTACAAAATCATGTATGAGATACTCAAAAATCACCAAGATGAGGTGAAAATAAGGAAATGTAGAAAATTCGCTAGAGACGAATGAGATTACCAGGACAACAGAGTATTCACGTTCCAAGCGAAATTTGCAACATACAAGGCACCAGCTCAAAGGACAATACCCCCAACAGCTCACCTGCAACATCTGATTCTGACAGTGAAGCAGAGCTAGAAGCAGATACCGAGCCAGACGTAGAAGCAGACACCGAACCGGATCTTGAACCACAATAATCGAACACCACTTCCAAGGAACCAGTACTAAGGCTGTCTAGATCACACAAAGCAAGTAGAAGCATCGGATACAACTTTTTGGATGAAATACAACGCTACAAGAAAGGAACACGTGTACCAACCAAGAAACAGGTGACTTTTGTAGAGCCCCCCGTGGCAATATCCCACCAAGATTACAACCAAGAGAGGCAATCGAGCGGGGAGCAAGAAACGCCCAAGAAGAACCCGAAAGTGATATAAGGCTGACAAGATCCCAAACACAACTACAACAGAGAACTCCGAGACCCCGAACCTAGTAATGACTCTCTCAAGCCATCATCTCACTGCTAATGACATCAACATACTTAACAAGGGCCTCTCGTTTGCACCCTCTAACTACACAAACTATGTGGATGCTCACATTGATTTGTTCAAATATACCAAAAGCTGAAACTCAAGAAGTTTTTCGCCAAACAAATCAAATGGAAAAATCCCAAAATCACAAATGTACCTTTGAGTGAAATCAACATGGAGCATCGAGAAAATACCAATCTATTAGCTTCACTGGAGGATCCAACTGGTACTGATCGACAGACCATTCAACAAACAATCAAAGACCTCAACATTGAAGAGACCAATCTCAAGATTCCAGAAATCAAGCCACAATCGAAATTCATACCCAATCTACAAGGTGACAATGCAATTGAAATCTTCACCAAAGCAGTAACCAGGGACCTACAGCTACTTGAGGATCAGACTAAAATCAAACGGACCAGGATGACCAACAATATTACCAATCTAGAGAAACTTGCGCTGAAGAGCCTGCAAGCTAATCAAAAAATCATAATCAAGGAAGCCGACAAAGGGGGTAATGATCATGGCTAGATCAGACTACATTACAATGGCCAACAACGACCTTGCTTCCCTTGGCTGCTATGAGACTTTGAGCAGTAACCCTACCCAGAAAATGACTGCTGCCAACACCATGCTGCCAACACCATGTTGACCAAATGGCATCGACGTGGTCTTCTATCAGACGACAAAATCAAATACCTACAGCCCAGACACCCCAGGATGCCTACCATCTACTTCCTCCCCAAGGTGCACAAGGAATTCAACCAGGTACCAGAAGGACGTCCCATCCTGAGTGGGATTGGATGGATAACAGAAACCTTGAACAAATATATCAACAATGAATTGGCACCAGAAGTTCCTAAAATACCAACTTATCTTCGTGATACCATGCATTCACTCCTTGTTCTACAGAATGTCACTTGTCATAACGACTATACACTTGTGACTTTGGACGTGAAAGCTTTGTATACTGCCATAGACCACAGACTGGCCCTTAAAGCCATTGACTTTGCATTTACGCAAGCCTCTGCCTCATTCTGCTCCCACCTTGAACTTACAAAAGAATTCCTTGAATTCCCTTTAACACACCGTCTTCCTGTTTAACCAGCAATACTACAAACAAACGAAAGGTATAGCTATGGGGGCAACCTATGCACCATCATGGCCAATCTGTTCATGCATCATTTTGAGCAAGTACATGCTCTCGCCAACTTGGATTTCAACAAGTCGGTCCATAAATGGTTCCGATATATAGATGACATTCTGATGATCTGGTCGGGAACAGCAGACCAACTTGTGCTATTTCAAGAATACCTCAACAACAATCAGTTTGGACTAGAACTATCTGGATTTTTAAGCTGCACTAAAATTGACTTTCTGAACATCACCATCATGCCAGTAGGAGCCGAACTAACAACCGCGACTTTCAGGAAACCTATGGAAGTCAACTCCGTCCTACACGCCTCAAGTTGTCACAAAGAATTGGTTATCAACAACATTCCCAAGGGTGAATTTCTGAGAGCAAAACGAAACTACAGCACACCGAAACACTATGGCCAAGAATGTTCCACGCTCACTAAACGATTCACGGAGAGAGGATATCCCCAACATGCAATCAATACAGCCAAAGAAACTGCTACTTAAAGGGAAAGGAACACGTTACTCATACCCAAAGTTCCATCTACAGGAGAGACCATCACCCATACTGAACTTCGGTACATCATGCAATATTGCAGTGACAACCAAGAAATCCAGAAAATCCTGAGACAACACTGGCATATTCTAAAAATTGATGAAGACGTCAGTGAATGGATCCCAGACAAACCATGCCTGACCTATACCAAGGCTAAAACTTTGAAAACCATCCTCAGCCCATCTTTCATGACACCGACTCCAAAATTGAATGACCACTGGCTCAACAGAACTAAACCAATTGTTTTTTTTTAAATGTGGAACTTGCTCCATGTGCAAGAATGCCAGAAACACCAAAACCATGGCCTTCAGTGAGACTGACACACATGACATTCACCAATTTATTAACTGCAAATCGAAATATGTCATATATGCTATAATATGTGTGTGTGTGATTGTAAATACATTGGAAGCACCAAGAGGGAACTCAGGATCAGAATTCGAGAACATCTGAGTACCCTACATTCCCAAGATGCCAAATACCCGCTGGCCCTACACTGGCAAGAAGAACACCAGTGGGCACGCAAAGAGGAAATTGCCTTTGTGGGACTTGAAACAATTCCGGCAGATGCAAGGGGAGGAGACAGGGAACTCCTCCTTCGTCAGAGAGAAGCCAAACTAATTTGCAAACAGAGAGGCGTGACTGTTGGCCTCAACACTGACCATGATTTTCATGTTTTCCTATGATATTCCAACTCTCTTGTGTTTGTGCTCTCTTCTCTGTCCTCCTTGCCCACAATGAATTAATTATTTTTTTGTAATAAATTGGTGAATGTCATGTGTGTCAGTCTCACTGAAGGCCATGGTTTTGGTGTTTCTGGCATGCTTGCACATGGAGCAAGTTCCACATTTAAAAAAAACAATTGGTTTAGTTCTGTTGAGCCAGTAGTCGTTCAATTTTGGAGTCGGTGTCATGAAGGACACACCTATTAACGTGACTCGGTCTGTCCCATGCCGACACCACGGGCCACATTTCTCCGGTGACATTTTTGTCTCTCCCTCTAGAAATCTGCTATCCAGCATCTACTCAGTGCCCTACTCAGGGCTGTTCTACTTCTGTTCCAATGGGAACCCCCACCCCAACTTCAATGGTAAGCATGGCTTCCTTAGCTTTGCACTATGACATACTTCAGTGATTTTCAGTCTAACCAGCAACTTTCTAACTCTCGCTTTCAAAGCTTTTTCTCCAATCTCTTTTTTCCACTTTCGCTTGTGTATTCTCCTTGGTACTCATTGTCTAAATCGGACTTTCGATTATGTTTTGTTTCAACATCTACCTACTGTATCATTGATGATGTCACCTATTACATATTTACTGTACCAATCTGCACCAACCACCCCACCTACCACTCACCACGTTTCTCCATGCACTAATCATGCCACTGTATTCATGTCTTACCATGGCCCATATTGTATGAATATCTAATTTCCTTTTCCATCATGAACATGTCACTAATATGTTATACCATGTCTGGATTGATATATGATTCCATTTATCATGATTTCACCTTATGCAACATGTCACTTCACCACTCATTCTCCCACCACTCACCAACCCCCACCTCACACAGCCTTGAGAAAGACTTTGGTTGAAACGTGTGTCCTTCGGACTAATTTTTGTAGTAACTGAGGGGTACCAATCCCCTTGCCAGCGCCACCAACCAACTCGGTTTTGTCAACCCACCCATTTCTCCTCAACTTCCTGGGAACTATGGAGTCTGGTTCCCTGACAAAACCATGTACCAGGCTGCAGGCTTAACCTTGAACATAGACAACGAGTTGCGCAGGGGGGTTCATAGTCATAATGTAGAAACCAATAATGTCGAAAGTCATTTTTTCGAGAAAAGAAATGTCGAAAAAAAAAATGTCGAATTTTTTTTTTAATGCATTTTTTTCGAAATGGGGTGGTTCCCCCCTCAACTCCCCTTTTTTACATTTTTTTTTGTTTTACCCATTTTTTTTTATCCCAAACCCCAAAATAAATATGTAATAAAAACAAACGGAATTCGAATTTTTTTTTTTTCGACATTATTTTTTCGAAAAAATTGTCATTCGACATTATTTTTTGGAAAAAATGACCGACCACCGCGCAGGGGACCTGGCTGTCCCGACACCAAGCTCCTCACCTCTTGCAAACATCTCATACTCAATCCTGGGAAAACAGAAATCCTAGTCAGTGGGAAAACATTGCTTCTCCCAGAACCAATTCCATAGCCGCAATCTCTAGGCCCCCCCCACCGGCATCCTCAACCTCAGAGAAAAACCATGAATGCACAATGGACACAGATTTATCCCTCTCCCAACAAGTTAACTCTGCCTCCAGAACCTGTTTGTTCCACCTAGGCATCCTAAGGCGTATCCTCCCTTACCGCACCTATCCTCACTGTGTCTCAGCTATCATCCCCTCCATCCTCTCCCTCATAGACTATGCAAACTGCCTTTACCTAGGTGCACCAGCATTTCAGCTAAGGAAACTGCAAAGAATCCAAAACACTGCAGTCCGCCTTCTCATTAACCTACCTCACAGAGAACACATCAGCCCTACACTGAGAGTCCTCCATTGGTTCACTATTGGCTGACACACTACCTTTAATGCCATGTGCATCACCCACAGGGCCATCCAAAATACAAGGCCATAATTCCTTCAAGGCAAAGTCACCCGCTACCACTCCTCAAGGACTCCCAGATCTAGCACAGCAGCTCTCCTGGTAGTCCCACAGTATAACTACTCCAGACTTGGCAGATCCTCTTTCTCCGTCCAAGTGCCGATCATTTGGATCTCCCTACCCCTACACATCTGCAATGTTGACGATCACCTGGCATTCAGAAAGGCCCTCAACCCCTGGCTCTTCCCTCCCTCAGCTTGAAACCACCCCACCCTCTCTAGACCCTCAATAGGCGCACAGAAACACTGAGCCATATACAACAACAGTCCTATCGGCCAATACCCCACGGATGCCGGCAGCATTCGCATGGCACACCGTGACAAACTCCTCCTTCCCAAACACAACAATACCCCACGGATGCCGGCAGCGTTTGCATGGCACACCGTGACAAACTCCTCCTTCCCAAACACAACAATACCCCACAGCATTCACAGAGACACATTGCAACAAACTAGCATCCTCTCCTCAACCCTGGCCCGTCTTCGCTCTGGGCCCTCTCCCACTACTCAGACTATTGTTGCAGGGAGACTGCGAATAGCGAGACCAGCCAATCACACCGGACCAAGAAAAAGAGAACACTGCAGTCTAACTCCAGCCAAGCCTATGGTAAGTATACCGTACACCACATCTGTGAACACAGGCACGGCCACTCATTCATGCACCCTAGAATGCAGCTATGGCTACGCTATTCCAGTGTAGCAGCACACATAGCCGTACACACTGAAACCCCCGACGTACCTCAACACCTCGGCTACTAGTATACATCGGCAACTGACAAAAACAAATTTGATCTAGCTCGGCACACATTGAATCTACAGCACTAGCATTCTATCATAAACCACCAACAGCACCCATCCAATTGCACAGAAGCATCTTTAATTTAAACTCTTAGAACCTCCTGCACAGGGACTATGGTCACCAAGGGTGCTCCCACCACAAAGCGCATTGAGGCCATGCAAATGGGGAAAGGGTGCTATATAAATGACCAATACAATACCTGAACTGAAATAAGTTCATATTTTTGTTGATTACACTCGAGAGAGGTTTCCCATCTAGTAAGGCCATGGTTGGAGATCGCATGTTATAGGTGTTATAGGGGCAGAATACTTACACAGGGAGGCCTGCTGACTTTCAGCCAGTAGAAAGACGCCATATAAACGAGTTACCCCCAGAGACCCCCAGAATCTTCCTACTCACCCTCCCTCCTGACCGGGGCCCCAAATGTGCTGGATAGGACGGGATCGGCCATGTCTGAAATCACTCTGGCTATGTAATGTTTGTTATGTTAAAGATTCTTATATCGCACACTGTCACCATCTGCGTGGTCCATTGATGCCCTGGCGGATCCGTAAAGCAAGAGGGTAAGGGGGGTGAGTTAGTAGGACTGAGCTGGAGAAATGTGCAAGAGAGCTGTGATGTGCTGTTGGCAGCTTCAGTTTGGTTTACACCTTTCACTAAGCGCAGGTGTGTTTTTTGGTTGGTAGCCGTATGTGCTGTTGTGTGCGGCTATGTGTGGCTTGTTTTGTTGTTGTATTGTAGTGAAGTGCATGCAGTCAACTTACTTTGAAAGGTCTAGCCTCTGCTCCTGTAGACCCCAAGTCTCGCAGAAGATTACAGCGGAGTCCAGCTGATATTTCCTGACACTGAAATGGCTGAACAGCGAGACATGGAGTGCGGCCAAACTAACCGCAGGCTGTACACATGCCGCGACATAACAACGCTCTCTGTTTATAGCAATGCTTTTGGCTCACCTGTAGATGGCGCTATGCACCAACTAACTGTGCCGACCTGAACGAGGGAACTAGGTATAAAGAAAAGTGGATGGCGACTGGAGATTTAAGAAAAAAGGGCAATATACACAGCAGAACTGAGTCCAAAAAGAGAAGGCACAAAGGAGAGAAAGTGAAATGGTTGACAACAGAAACAAAATACCAGAAGAACAAGAAAACAGTGTTACACACGGAAAGAGACAGGCTGCATAGGCAACAAAATAGTAAAGAACATTTTGAAAAGATGGAACGAAAAAGAAAAAAAAACACGTTTATTTCATGTGTTTATTAAGAAAGCACAGTTGTACCTCTATTGACAGAACTCATTCGTAGAGTCTCAAATGATTCCTGTCACCGGCGTCTTTGTACTTACATTATACAGTTGCAGTACATAAATGTAGGCAATTGGCCAGAATCACACAAAAAGTGTTGGCTCGGTGCCTGAGCCAGGACTTTCAGGTATGAAATACACGCTGGAAATTCCTGATTACCAATGAAGCTGAGTCTTCGGCACTAAATCATCACATTACCCTGTGGGAGCTGTTTACGTGAAGCTGTCATTCCTGATGGCACACCGCCCTCTGGTGGAATATACAGTGTAATACACCGCAATGTTGGAACCTACAAACGAAGACCTCACCGAAGCTGAATGGGGGGGGGGGAGGGACACAGGGGGAAGGGCAAAAACATTGGTAATGCAGTGGTAACGTAGTTACCGCTGAATTACTGCCGCATTACCACACTGCCAAACTACAGGTTTGGGATAAGGCAGAGGAAAAACCTCCAGCAGAATGGTGGAGGCAATGCCTCTGCCTTACTGCCCCACAACGGTGAAAATCGGCAGTTTTACTGTCAGTGGAATTACCGCCGGTGGTAATGCCACCAAAATTCCCCATGGAGTCCTATGGACTGTAATTAAGGGGGGCTATCACCCCCTACCACCACTTGTAATCCAGCAGTAATTCCGCCGGCCCAAGTGGTGATATCAGTAGTACCGTTTGGTGGTATCTCTGTAGATTTACAGCAGAAATACAGCAAAACTTGTAATGAGACCCCTAGTAAATATTGCTATTTTACGATTACCACCAAACTCTTGATTACCCTCTTGGAGTGTTGAGCAGAAGCCATACATTCTACTAGAAGAAACACGTGGAATGGCAGGAACGGAGGAAGAGACCTGGCAGTGTGTCACAGTAAAAGGTACCCATAGGGGCAAGGCTCTTTAAAATGGCCTGACAGTGGTGGGCTGCTCGCTGCCCTGCAGATGTTCTGGACTACAACTCCCATCAAAACTTGCCAGCTGAGCCAATGGAGAGGGATCATGGGAGTCACAGGCCAACATATCTGAGAGGCCACACGTTGCCTATATGACTGCATCATACACTACCACAACTCTGTGCATACAGAATTCCTCATGACCACATGAATAACTCCATAATGCACAGCCACACTTTCACAATAGCTCTATAGCTTTAGGCGTGGTAAAAGCGCATTATTGTTGCGAATCAGCACGAGTCAATCCCGGATTTCACTCTAATTGCAACATTTGTCATCAATGATCACAACAGCCCACGTGTGTCCTTCCTCTCCCTCAATGCGGCTTCATTCTTCAGAGCTTCGAACCCCCAACCCTAAAACCTACAGACAAGTGTAAGGACTGGTAACAGATGCTTTCCAGGCTGGGGTGTAAGGGTTAATATTCCAATGTTTGCAGTGATGTCCCTCAGAGGTCCTGGTGCAATATGTTTGGGCTGCAGTGCCCCCTCTCTGCAGGTAAGTCCATCCTTCTTAGGGAACCAGAATGAAATATATATATATATGTATATATGTTTCAGAGAAGTGCATTTTGTCTGCGTTGGGATCACTGGGGAGGACTGAGCATCCACACAAACCACTGCCTCTAGAAATGGGAAAGAGAAACACTGCATAAGTGCACTGCATTCATTATTATTCGACATCCATTGCATTGACATGACATTTTTGGGAGGGTAATCGTGCACGCAAAGGAGATGAATGCAGAGCAGCCATCTCAATACAGCATATTGCATTTAACTACAGAGCAGACACAGCACAGGCAGTACTGGCTGTAAAGGCGGCTTCCCTGGTGCAGAGCAGACATAGCCTCGGTTGCTATGCAGGGTTCCTGCACAATCACACACAGAACAGGTACTGTGCATGCAGAATCAGTGCAGGATTCCGTCATGCACAGAACAGGTACGGTGCATGCAGCATCGGTGCAGGATTCCATCACACACAGAACAGGTACGGTGCATGCAGCATCAGTGCAGGATTCAAATACACACAGAACAGGTACAGTGCAGCAGCATCGGTGCAGGATTCAATGACGCACAGAACAGGCACAACACATGCAGTAGCAGTGGTAATGGCTGCTTCCCTGGTGCAGAGCAGACACAGACAGTTAGTTGATATGTAGGGCTCCCGCACAACCCACCCAGAGCCGGTACAGTGCATGCAGCATCAGTGCAGGATTCATTCACACACAGAACAGGTACAGTGCATGCAGCATCAGTGCAGGATTCTATCACACACAGAACAGGTACAGTGCATGCAGCATCAGTGCAGGATTCAATGACACACAAAACAGGTACAGTGCATGCAGCATCAGTGCAGGATTCAATGACACACAGAACAGGTACGGTGCATGCAGCATCAGTGCAGGATTCCATCGCACACAGAACAGGTACAGTGCATGCAGCATTGGTGCAGGATTCCATCACACACAGAACAGGTACAGTGCATGCAGCATTGGTGCAGGATTCCATCACACACAGAACAGGTACAGTGCATGCAGCATCGGTGCAGGATTCTGTCACACACAGACACAGAACAGGTACAGTGCATGCAGCATCAGTGCAGGATTCCATCGCACACAGAACAGGTACAGTGCATGCAGCATCAGTGCAGGATTCCATCGCACACAGAACAGGTACAGTGCATGCAGCATCGGTGTAGGATTCAATGACACACAGAACAGGTACAGTGCATGCAGCATCAGTGCAGGATTCAATGACACACAGAACAGGTACGGTGCATGCAGCATCAGTGCAGGATTCAATGACACACAGAACAGGTACGGTGCATGCAGCATCAGTGCAGGATTCCATCGCACACAGAACAGGTACAGTGCATGCAGCATTGGTGCAGGATTCCATCACACGCAGAACAGGTACAGTGCATGCAGCATTGGTGCAGGATTCCATCACACACAGAACAGGTACAGTGCATGCAGCATCAGTGCAGGATTCCATCGCACACAGAACAGGTACAGTGCATGCAGCATTGGTGCAGGATTCCATCACACACAGAACAGGTACAGTGCATGCAGCATTGGTGCAGGATTCCATCACACACAGAGCAGGTACAGTGCATGCAGCATCGGTGCAGGATTCTGTAACACACAGACACAGAACAGGTACAGTGCATGCAGCATCGGTGCAGGATTCAACAGAGAACAGGCACAGCACAGACAGTAGCAGCGGTAATGGCTGCTTCCCTGATGCAGAACAGGCACAGCCCTGTAGCTGCTGGGCAGGGCTCCTGCACAAACACAAACAGAGTAGGTGCATAAGGGGCAGCTGCAGGGCGAGTTTGCTTTACATGCAGAAGAGGTGCAGTACATGCAGCAGTAGTGCAGAAGTCACTCAAGAACAGGTCCAAAATGGGCACGAGCAAAGCACAGTTCATGCACAAAGAACAGGTGCAGAAGGGGCAGCTGAGGGGCAAGCTTCACTTGCACACATGAAAAACACAGAGCAAGCGTCATTCACACAGAGAATAAGTGCAATAAAAATAGCAGCAGTGCGAGGTTTTTTTTACACGCAGAATAGATATAGTGTGACCAGCAATTGTGCAAGGTTACCTAACAGAAGAAAAGTGGATTACACCAGTACAAGCATCACTTCACACTGAACACAGCAGAGAGGCCCTCCCACAAAGAATGTATGTAGAGCAAAGACAGCAGAATTGCAAGCTTTGTAGACAGCATAGAACGAACGGAATATGCATCAGGGCAAGCATTCTGTGGGTTCTGATGCACCCCAGATATCAGCAGTGTCAGAGAACATCATTAGCTCAGACAGCTGCAGTTCTGGAGAATAGCAGCATCACAGACAGCAGAAGAGCTGGAAAATAGCAGCAGCTCAGACAGCAGCAGTGCCAGAGAATAGCTGCAGCTGAAACAGCAACATTGTCAGAGAATAGCTGTAGCTTAGACAGCAGTAGGGGCAGAAAACAGCTGCAGCTAAGACAGCAACAGTGACAGAGAACAGCTGCAGCTCAGACAGCAACAGTGCCAGTCAATAGCTGCAGCTCAGACAGCAGCAGTGCCAGAGAATAGCTGCAGCTCTGACAGCAACAGTGCCAGAGAATAGCTGTAGCTTAGACAGCAGCAGTGCCAGGGAATAGCAGCAGCTCAGACAGCAGCAGTGACAGAGAATAGCACCAGCTCAGACAGCAGACATACCAGAGAATAGCAGCAGCTCAGACAGCAGCAGTGCCAGAGAATAGCTGCAGCTCAGACAGCAACAGTGCCAGAGAATAGTTGTAGCTTAGACAGCAGCAGTGTCAGGGAATAGCAGCAGCTCAGACATCAGTAGTGATAGAGAATCGATGTAGCTTAGACAGAGCAGTGGCAGAGAACAGCTGCAGCTCAGACAGCAGCAGTGCCACAGAATAGTTGTGGCTTAGACATCAGAGGTACCAGAGAATAGCCACAGCTCAGACAGCAGAAGTATCAGAGAATAGATGCAGCTCAGACAACAGAAATACCAGAGAATAGCACCAGCTCAGACAGCAGACATACCAGAGAATAGCAGCAGCTCAGACAGCAGAAGTACCAGAGAATAGCTGCAACGCAGACAGCATAAGTACCAGAGAATAGCAGCAGCTCAGACAGCAGAAGTGCCAGAGAATAGCAGCAGCTCAGACCGCAGAAATACCAGAGAATAGCCGCAGCTCAGACAGCTCAGACAGCAGAAGTACCAGAGAATAGCTGCAGCTCAGACAGCAGAAGTACCAGAGAATAGCCGCACCTCAGACAGCAGAAGTACCAGAGAATAGCCGCACCTCAGACAGCAGAAGTACCAGAGAATAGCCACACCGTAGACAGCAGAAGTACCAGAGAATAGCCGCAGCTCAGACAGCAGCAGTGCCAGAGAATAGCAGCAGCTCAGACAGCAGAAGTACCAGAGAATAGCCGCACCTCAGACAGCAGAAGTACCAGAGAATAGCCGCACCTCAGACAGCAGAAGTACCAGAGAATAGCCGCAGCTCAGACAGCAGCAGTGCCAGAGAATAGCTGCAGCTCAGACAGCAGAAGTACCAGAGAATAGCTGCAGGGCAGACAGCAGCTCTGCCAGAGAATAGCAGCAGCTCAGACTGCAGAAGTGCCAGAGAATAGCCGCAGCTCATAAAGCAGCAGTGCCAGAGAATACCCGCAGCTCATACAGCAGCAGTGCAAGAGAATAGCCGCAGCTCATACAGCAGCAGTGCCAGAGAATAGCCGCAGCTCAGACAGCAGCAGTGCCAGAGAATAGCAGCAGCTCAGACAGCAGAAGTACCAGAGAATAGCCGCACCTCAGACAGCAGAAGAACCAGAGAATAGCCGCACCTCAGACAGCAGAAGTACCAGAGAATAGCCGCAGCTCAGACAGTAGCAGTGCCAGAGAATAGCTGCAGCTCAGACAGCAGAAGTACCAGAGAATAGCTGCAGCGCAGACAGCAGCTGTGCCAGAGAATAGTAGCAGCTCAGACAGCAGAAGTGCCAGAGAATAGCCGCAGCTCATAAAGCAGCAGTGCCAGAGAATACCCGCAGCTCATACAGCAGCAGTGCAAGAGAATAGCCGCAGCTCATACAGCATCAGTGCGAGAGAATAGCCGCATCTCATACAGCAGCAGTGCCAGAGAATAGCCGCAGCTCATACAGCAGCAGTGCAGGAGAATAGCTGCAGCTCATACAGCAGCAGTGCCAGAGAATAGCCGCAGCTCAGACAGCAGCAGTGCCAGAGAATAGCCGCAGCTCATACAGCAGCAGTGCCTGAGAATAGCCGCAGCTCAGACAGCAGCAGTGCCAGAGAATAGCCGCCGCTCATACAGCACCATTGCCAGAAAATAGCTGCAGCTTAGACAGCAACAGTGCCAGAGAATAGTTGTAGCTTAGACAGCAGCAGTGTCAGGGAATAGCAGCAGCTCAGACATCAGTAGTGATAGAGAATCGATGTAGCTTAGACAGAGCAGTGGCAGAGAACAGCTGCAGCTCAGACAGCAGCAGTGCCACAGAATAGCTGTGGCTTAGACATCAGAGGTACCAGAGGATAGCCACAGCTCAGACAGCAGAAGTAGCAGAGAATAGATGCAGCTCAGACAACAAAACTACCACAGAATAGCAGCAGCTCAGATAGCAGAAGTACCAGAGAATAGCAGCAGCTCACACAGCAGAAGTACCAGAGAATAGCTGCAACGCAGACAGCATAAGTACCAGAGAATAGCAGCAGCTCAGACAGCAGAAGTGCCAGAGAATAGCAGCAGCTCAGACTGCAGAAGTACCAGAGAATAGCCGCAGCTCAGACAGCAGATTTACCAGAGAATAGCAGCAGCTCAGACAGCAGAAGTACCAGAGAATAGCCGCACCTCAGACCGCAGAAGTACCAGAGAATAGCCGCAGCTCATACAGCAGCCGTGCCAGAGAATAGCAGCAGCTCAGACAGCTGCAGTGCCAGAGAATAGTCGCAGCTCATGCAGCGGCAGTGCCAGAGAAGAGCCGCAGCTCATACAGCAGCAGTGCCAGAGAATAGCAGCAGCTCAGACAGCAGCAGTGCCATATAATTGATGCTGCCCAGACAGCAGCAGTGCCAGATAGTAGATGCTGCCCAGACAGCAGCAGTGCCAGATAATAGATGCTGCCCAGACAGCAGCAGTGCCAGATAATAGATGCTGCTCAGACAGCAGCAGTGCCAGATAATAGATGCTGTTCAGACAGCAGCAGTGCCAGAGAATAGCCGCACCTCAGACACCAGCAGTGCCAGAGAATAGCAGCAGCTCAGACAGCAGCAGTGCCAGAGAATAGCAGCAGCTCATACACCAGCAGTGCCAGAGAATAGCAGAAGCTCAGACACCAGCAGTGCCAGAGAATAGCAGCAGCTCAGACAGCAGTAGTGCCAGAGAATAGCAGCAGCTCATACAGCAGCAGTGCCAGAGAATAGCAGCAGCTCAGACAGCAGCAGTGCCAGAGAATAGCAGCAGCTCAGACACCAGCAGTGCCAGAGAATAGCAGCAGCTCATACAGCAGCAGTGCCAGAGAATAGCAGCAGCTCATACACCAGCAGTGCCAGAGAATAGCAGCAGCTCAGACAGCAGCAGTGCCAGAGAATAGCAGCAGCTCATACAGCAGCAGTTCCAGAGAATAGCAGCAGCTCATACACCAGCAGTGCCAGAGAATAGCAGCAGCTCAGACAGCAGCAGTGCCATAGAACAGCAGCAGCTCAGACAGCAGCAGTGCCAGAGAATAGCAGCAGCTCATACACCAGCAGTGCCAGAGAATAGCAGCAGCTCAGACAGCAGCAGTGCCAGAGAACAGCAGCAGCTCAGACAGCAGCAGTGCCAGAGAACAGCAGCAGCTCATACACCAGCAGTGCCAGAGAATAGCAGCAGCTCAGACAGCAGCAGTGCCAGAGAACAGCAGCAGATCAGACAGCAGCAGTGCCAGAGAATAGCAGCAGCTCATACACCAGCAGTGCCAGAGAATAGCTGCAGCTCAAACAGCAACATTGTCAGAGAATAGCTGTAGCTTAGACAGCAGTAGGGGCAGAGGACAGCTGCAGCTAAGACAGCAACAGTGACAGAGAACAGCTGCAGCTCAGACAGCAACAGTGCCAGTCAATAGCTGCAGCTCAGACAGCAGCAGTGCCAGAGAATAGCTGCAGCTCTGACAGCAACAGTGCCAGAGAATAGCTGTAGCTTAGACAGCAGCAGTGCCAGGGAATAGCAGCAGCTCAGACAGCAGCAGTGACAGAGAATAGCAGCAGCTCAGACAGCAGCGGTGCCAGAGAATAGCAGCAGCTCAGACAGCAGCAGTGCCAGAGAATAGCTGCAGCTCAGACAGCAACAGTGCCAGAGAATAGTTGTAGCTTAGACAGCAGCAGTGTCAGGGAATAGCAGCAGCTCAGACATCAGTAGTGATAGAGAATCGATGTAGCTTAGACAGAGCAGTGGCAGAGAACAGCTGCAGCTCAGACAGCAGCAGTGCCACAGAATAGTTGTGGCTTAGACATCAGAGGTACCAGAGAATAGCCACAGCTCAGACAACAGAAGTATCAGAGAATAGATGCAGCTCAGACAACAGAAATACCAGAGAATAGCACCAGCTCAGACAGCAGACATACCAGAGAATAGCAGCAGCTCAGACAGCAGAAGTACCAGAGAATAGCTGCAACGCAGACAGCATAAGTACCAGAGAATAGCAGCAGCTCAGACAGCAGAAGTGCCAGAGAATAGCAGCAGCTCAGACCGCAGAAATACCAGAGAATAGCCGCAGCTCAGACAGCTCAGACAGCAGAAGTACCAGAGAATAGCTGCAGCTCAGACAGCAGAAGTACCAGAGAATAGCCGCACCTCAGACAGCAGAAGTACCAGAGAATAGCCGCACCTCAGACAGCAGAAGTACCAGAGAATAGCCACACCGTAGACAGCAGAAGTACCAGAGAATAGCCGCAGCTCAGACAGCAGCAGTGCCAGAGAATAGCAGCAGCTCAGACAGCAGAAGTACCAGAGAATAGCCGCACCTCAGACAGCAGAAGTACCAGAGAATAGCCGCACCTCAGACAGCAGAAGTACCAGAGAATAGCCGCAGCTCAGACAGCAGCAGTGCCAGAGAATAGCTGCAGCTCAGACAGCAGAAGTACCAGAGAATAGCTGCAGCGCAGACAGCAGCTGTGCCAGAGAATAGCAGCAGCTCAGACAGCAGAAGTGCCAGAGAATAGCCGCAGCTCATAAAGCAGCAGTGCCAGAGAATACCCGCAGCTCATACAGCAGCAGTGCAAGAGAATAGCCGCAGCTCATACAGCAGCAGTGCCAGAGAATAGCCGCAGCTCAGACAGCAGCAGTGCCAGAGAATAGCAGCAGCTCAGACAGCAGAAGTACCAGAGAATAGCCGCACCTCAGACAGCAGAAGTACCAGAGAATAGCCGCACCTCAGACAGCAGAAGTACCAGAGAATAGCCGCAGCTCAGACAGCAGCAGTGCCAGAGAATAGCTGCAGCTCAGACAGCAGAAGTACCAGAGAATAGCTGCAGCGCAGACAGCAGCTGTGCCAGAGAATAGCAGCAGCTCAGACAGCAGAAGTGCCAGAGAATAGCCGCAGCTCATAAAGCAGCAGTGCCAGAGAATACCCGCAGCTCATACAGCAGCAGTGCAAGAGAATAGCCGCAGCTCATACAGCAGCAGTGCCAGAGAATAGCCGCAGCTCATACAGCAGCAGTGCCAGAGAATAGCCGCAGCTCATACAGCAGCAGTGCCAGAGAATAGCTGCAGCTCATACAGCAGCAGTGCCAGAGAATAGCCGCAGCTCAGACAGCAGCAGTGCCAGAGAATAGCCGCAGCTCATACAGCAGCAGTGCCTGAGAATAGCCGCAGCTCAGACAGCAGCAGTGCCAGAGAATAGCCGCCGCTCATACAGCACCATTGCCAGAAAATAGCTGCAGCTCAGACAGCAACAGTGCCAGAGAATAGTTGTAGCTTAGACAGCAGCAGTGTCAGGGAATAGCAGCAGCTCAGACATCAGTAGTGATAGAGAATCGATGTAGCTTAGACAGAGCAGTGGCAGAGAACAGCTGCAGCTCAGACAGCAGCAGTGCCACAGAATAGCTGTGGTTTAGACATCAGAGGTACCAGAGGATAGCCACAGCTCAGACAGCAGAAGTAGCAGAGAATAGATGCAGCTCAGACAACAAAACTACCACAGAATAGCAGCAGCTCAGATAGCAGAAGTACCAGAGAATAGCAGCAGCTCACACAGCAGAAGTACCATAGAATAGCTGCAACGCAGACAGCATAAGTACCAGAGAATAGCAGCAGCTCAGACAGCAGAAGTGCCAGAGAATAGCAGCAGCTCAGACTGCAGAAGTACCAGAGAATAGCCGCAGCTCAGACAGCAGAAGTACCAGAGAATAGCCGCACCTCAGACCGCAGAAGTACCAGAGAATAGCCGCAGCTCATACAGCAGCCGTGCCAGAGAATAGCAGCAGCTCAGACAGCTGCAGTGCCAGAGAATAGCCGCAGCTCATACAGCAGCAGTGCCAGAGAAGAGCCGCAGCTCATACAGCAGCAGTGCCAGAGAATAGCAGCAGCTCAGACAGCAGCAGTGCCATATAATTGATGCTGCCCAGACAGCAGCAGTGCCAGATAGTAGATGCTGCCCAGACAGCAGCAGTGCCAGATAATAGATGCTGCCCAGACAGCAGCAGTGCCAGATAATAGATGCTGCTCAGACAGCAGCAGTGCCAGATAATAGATGCTGCTCAGACAGCAGCAGTGCCAGAGAATAGCCGCACCTCAGACACCAGCAGTGCCAGAGAATAACAGCAGCTCAGACAGCAGCAGTGCCAGAAAATAGCAGCAGCTCATACACCAGCAGTGCCAGAGAATAGCAGCAGCTCAGACAGCAGCAGTGCCAGAGAATAGCAGCAGCTCATACAGCAGCAGTGCCAGAGAATAGCAGCAGCTCAGACAGCAGCAGTGCCAGAGAATAGCAGCAGCTCAGACACCAGCAGTGCCAGAGAATAGCAGCAGCTCACACAGCAGCAGTGCCAGAGAATAGCAGCAGCTCATACACCAGCAGTGCCAGAGAATAGCAGCAGCTCAGACTGCAGCAGTGCCAGAGAATAGCAGCAGCTCATACAGCAGCAGTGCCAGAGAATAGCAGCAGCTCATACACCAGCAGTGCCAGAGAATAGCAGCAGCTCAGACAGCAGCAGTGCCAGAGAACAGCAGCAGCTCAGACAGCAGCAGTGCCAGAGAATAGCAGCAGCTCATACACCAGCAGTGCCAGAGAATAGCAGCAGTGCCAGAGAACAGCAGCAGCTCAGACAGCAGCAGTGCCAGAGAACAGCAGCAGCTCATACACCAGCAGTGCCAGAGAACAGATGCTGCTCAGACAGCAGCAGTGCCAGAGAATAGCAGCAGCTCAGACAGCAGCAGTGCCAGAGAACAGATGCTGCTCAGACAGGCGTGGGTGCATCAGTGATACACCTTCCCTTTCACACACTCAGTGTGGGTCCAGCCATGGCTTCAGCACCGCACTTCCTGGAACCTGCTGCCGCTTGTTGTTACAGGGCCTCCCACACACTGGATTAGTCCAGTAATAACTCTTAAGATGATTTTTGAAAGCAGGCAAATCTGTTGTGAGACCATCACCAGGCGGCCAAACACTCACTGCAATGAAATGACTTGTGGTGAACATGGATACTGGCTAAACCCTTGGGCAGAGGTCTCCAAACTGCCCGGATGACACTTTTAGGGGGTCCAGAGGATATCAGGGGGCGGGGTGTGAGGCTCTTTCAAGTGGGAGGATGGTAACTGTGTTTACTAGAAAATATAAGCACCTGTGCAATTGTGGGGGCTGCCAACAATGTTTCATCGGGGAGTGGTGGTCTCACACTGACAAAGAATGGAAACCGTTGCCCTAGGGTCTCTGGAAGAAGGAGGCCAGTTTCCTCAGCAGCAGCAGCAGCCCGCCTTACATTCCAGCGCAGTGCATTTCAGAAAAGTGTAAGGATAACACTTGCCCTTTGCCCCCCTGACTCACCGGCTGCTCTGCTGCTACATGTCATCACCAGTCGCTCTGGAAAATTAAAGGAGAAATTGACGCATTAGCTCCGTGTAAGATCACCATACAACCTCCCACTGCACTACAGCGCCTACATGATCACACCGCATCTCCAGGCTCTAGGCCAAATCTGCGGTATAACTCACCGCAGCTGCTTCTTCCTTCCGCATCGGAACTTTCCACCTAAAGGAAAGAAGCAAGAGCGTGTGTGAATACATGTACAGATGGCCGAGGCTTCGCCTGTCACCGGGGCTCTTCACTGCGAACACTGGGGAGATCTGGCCAGTGGCGGCTGGTGAGTTTTAAAGCTGGTGGGGCGTAAATTTGCAAGGGTGAATTTAGTAGCGAGCGCGCAAAGCGCCCAAGCCCACCCCCCCCAAGGAGGGAGCAGGGGGGGGCTCTCCCGCCACGAAATTTTTGGAAAAATGGCCTACAAAATGTTCAATTTACTGTCCAAAAAACCCACCGAAATATGAAAAAAGCATTCGGTTTTACATATTAATGGTGGTACACTATTCTTACGTGTGCAAGTGTGATGGTGTATTTTACAGCAGCTTGTATTGAGAATAACTGGTACTATGGTGTAATGCATAACTTTTGCTGGCTGCTGGGATTATTATTACCTATTTTATGTGTATCAAGAAGCAAATGTAGTATTCCGACGAATATCTAACAGTGTGTCAATCATACGGCTGAAGCCAAACAAAGCCGAATGCTTGCTTCATTTATTAAATCCACGTTTAAAATTGAAATGTCACACTTCCTTAAAAAAAAAACACTGTTTTAAATGTGTTCCTATGATTTTTATTTCTTTACATTTTCATCAAACTATCATCCTGATTTAAAGTATATAAGCCATAGAAGAAAATAGTAACATACACACAGGGTCCACCTGTCTAAAAGCATGTTCATGTGCAAACCCAATGCTATTTAAAGTAGCAGGCTTCACAGACGCAAATTGCCAGATTGCAATAAACAGCACGGCAGTTGGGCATTGATATTTTCAATTGCCCTTGAGTATCACACACATACCAATAGCGGCAAAATGAGTTTCCCTCCTTCCTTTGAGCTCACATAACAGTACAAATGGTTTCTCTGGGTGCCCTGTTGGTAAGAACTAGCCGTTTCGTTGCGTGGCTATCAGGCCAGTTCAGTTCTGAAAATGATGGGTCTTGAACATTAGAGTTTGAGCACAGATTGAGCACTCTCAGTGGATATGATCATACGAGCAATATGATTTTAAATGATTAGTGTCCATTCACCTCCTAATAATAATAATAAAATAAAAAGCCCGGCAGTGTGGATTTGTGTACAACCACAACACCCTGCCGTATCTTAAGATTTCAGTGAATGCTGTTTCAGCAGCCATACCCCAGCGACATGCGCATGGGTTTACGGAGTAGCACACTCACCCTTGCCCTCTGTTCATTATAATATTTTTGGGAATTTATAAACACATGATTTTGCTGTGATCCCAGTGTCTGTTGCAGGTGGGCCCAGGCCTTGCTTTAACTACCACCGCTAAGCAGTAGTTTTCACCCCACTGCTTGAAGGTTAACTTGTAATTAGCCCACTTCTCAAGTTGGTTGAGAGTTTATGCAGAAATACTGCTGCTACTTGGTGAACATGCTCTGTTTAATGATTAGCCGCTCCCCGTCACATGCAGGTGAACTTAGTAGTTGGAGCGAGCGAAGGGGTTTGTAATCGGGTTGGTTTGATTCAACAATCGCTATGACTGTTTTCTGTCCCATAATGTGCTGGTCCCGTTTTTAAGAGCAGATCGCCATCACGCTCTTTGCCAGGAGTTTTTTTTTCCCCCCATTTCAAATCCAACGCATGATGTGGTATGTGCGCTAGTAAGTTAAGCCAGCAATTGTACTGCACCAACAACAACCTTCGACTCGCACAGAGGGCGAGCAAGCCAAATCTGTACCAGGCAGTGCTGTCACCAGTGAATTCCAGTATCAGGCGAAGCGAACAACTTGATGGAAAATGGTGCACTGCACTCAGATCCATTTACGAAGGAACACAATTGTCATGAAGGCAATCGACTCAACAGCCCATCCTCACGCCTGCTGTCAGACCCTGCCTATTGCCTTTTCAGAAGTTACTTGTGAATCACAAGCTCCTGGAGCACCGGTCTGGCTGCAGCCCCCACCCCTGCTTGTGACATCTACAGGCTCGGCGTGCCGCTGAAAGAGCTGCAGTCGCACACTGACTCTGCGCCTTCACAGAAATCTCGAGGCGGCGAGTGCACGCGAACTATCGCACAGCTGCAATATGCCTTCACTTGAAGCCTGGCCATAGCGCTAAGAGGTGAGCGGAAGGAAGGAAGCGGCGCTGTATGCATCTGTAACTCTGCATCAGGGCTGAGTTTACACACACACATCACGCTGCCAGTTAAGCTCTCCCAATACATCGTGCCAAATTCTTGCCCATTGCACACACTGTTGTCATCACTAGACTGACTAGAGTCATAACATGCCATTCAGAGAACCTGGGTTACACGTGACATAACCAAGAAGCCCCTTTTAACTGTCAAACACTTGTAGCCAAATTATTATTTTTTTTTCTTTTCTTTTTTTCTTTTTTCTACACTGTTTGTGTGGGACTGGATGCGGGATTGCGGGAATACTGATTCCCGCAATCACACCGCAGAAGCCCGGACTAGTTGGGCGTGTGCCTCATTAAAGCCCTGCCCGCTCTCGTTGCGTCACCTGAGGCAGCAGCAGCCCAGGGCTCTACTTGTGCCGTTTTATATTTTCAGCATTTTTGTCGAAAAATGCCGAAAATATAAAACGGCACATTGGATGTTGAAGATTCTACACGGGCACTGCCCGGCAGCAGCAGCACGCCTGCCTGGGCCTTGCCTTGCTGTCCGTGGCCCAAGGCTCTAGGGCCTTGATCCACGGACCGGGGGAAAGAAAGGCCCAGGCCAGGCAGCCCCTGCCTTGGCCCCCACCTTGGGGGTAGGCAGGCCCGGGCCCGCTACCACCAAGGCCGGGCCCAGTCACAGTCAGTCAGCAACACTGAAAGCCGTAGGCCCTGGCCTACACGTCTTTCAGTGTTGCTGACTGTGGCCGTGGACCACGTCCCCGACCTCAGGCCCAAAAGAAAACAGAACAACATCTGGGACAGGACCACCTGGTACTTACCCACCGGCAACTCGTCGCGTCGTGGTCCAGGCTGTCTCTGGTGGTCTTCAGGGGTCAGGGGCAGCTGAGCTCGCATCGTTACTCGTCTGACTCCAAAGAATCCAGGGGAGAGTGTGAAGGTGGCGCAAGCGCACCCACACGCCCTGCACCAGCACGAGATCTGCATAGATACAGTAATGTCATTGGCTGTTTGCCAGCCAATGCAAGGGTTGTCATTGGCTGGCAAACAGCCAATGACATTACTGTGTCCATGCAGGGGAGGGACTGACCTAGTGCGCTGTTTGCGCACATTTTAGACTGGCGGCGGGGCCACCCCTGAAGCGCCCCGCCAGCCTTCTAATTAAAGGGGTTTACGAAGAGTGCGTGGAGCTACGAGCTCCACGCATTCTACTATTAAAGAAATTAGAGTAAAACGAGACGCGCCCTGCTGTGTAAGCAGCCGGGCCCAGCCCTTCAGGTGTTGCCTTGCCACAGCGCCCCCGGCTGTTGGCAAAGGAAATGCAAGCTAAAAAAGAGATTCAATCAGAGAAGTTCTCTGATTGAATCTCTTTTAGCTTCCTCTTTCTTTTCTCTTTCTTTTCTGGGGGGGCGGCGCCCGGCCGCCCTATAATAGCAGCCGCCACTGGATCTGGCCAGGGACAGCAGGTAAGCCAGAGCTCCGCGGAGTGGCAGCCACTCCCCACAGGGGCACCAGAGAGGGTGGGAGGAGAAAAGCGCCCTTGGAAGGTGTGCAGTGTAACAAATAATGGACTAAGCGTAAGTCAATAATTCCCTGCTTTGAATCCTGACTTCCCCTGCACATCTAGTCTTGGCCAATTCAAAATCCCCAGTGTCTGTCATGTTACTGGAACTTGCAAATGTGATCAAGTCAATGCCCTGACCATGTCAAGACGGGATGAGAACCCCTTTCAGCGTGGGGTGGGGAGGGTACCAGGGAGGAATCCAGAGGCAGTCGTACCCCAGAGGGGTACAATGGTGGCCCGTGGCCCCTCTAAAGCTCTTTTTGAGAGGTCTATACAATACCCAGAGCAAACCCAATAAAGTTGAAATTTGTATTCATAAAGAAAAAGGTAATCAGAACATTGGGGACTTCAAGTCCCACAATGCCCTAAGTACTGGGATGAGGAAGAGGGACTCAGAGGCTCTAAACTGCAGTATGCAGTCTAGTGTTTCTAATGGCCCACACCTGATCAGGACCTTTGAATATATAAGGCCTCCTCAGGTGCAACAGATGAGCACAGAAAGGAGGTGGAGGAGATGTAGAGGTATCCAGCAGCAGTGGCAGTGGAGGAAGAAGGGAGACGCCAGAGCCTCTGCTATTGTTAATGCGGATGTCGACCCTGAGAGGGTCTCTGAAACCTGAGGGCCTTGAATGCAGAGACTGTGCAGCGGGAAGCACCGTGGTAGCAAGCTTTCCCCCTGGAGAGAGAGGCTCTCCTAATTGCACGTTATGACGCACTGGCTGGCGAGCACCGCGGTGTGCTGGGAGCAAATGAAGCTCATTTCCTGGTCAACACAGCCACAGGAAACCCAAAGCAGTCTGCCATGTGAGAGGCAGAAGAAGAAGCAGAACAAAGCGTGGCAGCGGATCAAGCGGGTGCGTTTGCACACACTGTTGGGTTTGGCATTGACAGGTAACTCCGGTATGCTCCGGACGAGAAAGGAAAGCTTATAATCATTGCTATCTAAGCCAATACTATTGCCAAGACCATGAGGGGGCAACACTTGAGCAGGCTAACTATAAACCCCTTTGCCAAAGTCAAGAAGGGGCAATACCGAAGCCAGCCAATTGCAACAACCATTGCCAAAGTAAAGAGGGGGCAATACTTCAAACAGAATGTAGATCATATTGGCTAAACAACAAGAAAGCATTGTCACAGAGGGAGTGTAACCATTTTTGGCAGAGTGAGGTAGAGGCAATAGTTGAACAAGACATTAACACGCATTGGCAAAGCCAAAGAAGGGGGCACGTGTGCTAGAGAAACATTGTCAGAAGTTATCTGATGTAAAAGTGTCAAACAACAGTGGAATAAACAGCACCAATGTGTCTCATGTCTTCTGAGAAGAAGTTGTGAAATCTGATGTTCTTGAAGTTTAAAGACTATTTTCTCAAAGGCTTAAAAAACTACTACATAGTACTTGTAGTAGTGTTAGGAGCTTTTAGTCCTGGCAGGTGAGTATACCAGGGCAGGGATCTTTTAGTGGTAGTCCTGGCAAGTTAGCAGACCAGGAAGAAATCATTGACGTACTAAATTGCAGTTGAAGGTTGTAGAGAAGAAGGGGCAAAGTCACTAAAGTGTTTCATGAATTGTTGTGCAATCATTCTGACAAAAGTGTGCTGTTGATACAGAACAGTTGTAAAAGTGTTTTTGCTCTCAAGAGAAAGAAGTTGTGTTGAATATTTTGCTATAAGTGGAGAGATAAAGACTTGTCTAATTGAACTGTTGGTTAAAGTCAAAGTGAAAGACTTTTGGAGCTAGAAGAATTTTAAAATCCAAATGTGGCTACAAAAAGTCACTTGCTTATTTGAGCTTTTGAGTGAAAATCCTGCTTCGAATCTGGGGAAGGGGAACCGACCCAGGTTCCAAGGATACACAGTTATTAAGTTTATGATGAACTTAGAGGAATAGTGCGCTCAGAAAATATTATTGGCTAAAAAGATGCCTATAATCAAAAATATATCTAAAAAATATATTTTTTAAAAGTCCCTATGTAAAGTATTGAGCAAATGAAGCTCAAATTTAAAAATGTGAAGCACTAGCAGGCAATCATTTTGTGAAATGGATGCCTCCTGTGCATGCCCTTGCGGCACTAATGAAGCAAAAGCCAGCCAGCTGTAATAAACAAAAGCTACCACTGGGTGGCTTTTCCTTCATTGGTGCCGGAGGACGGAGACCAGAGACTGCAGGCAGGAAAGCTGCATCTCGGTAAGTGCTTATTTCTTTTTTTAAATAAGCACTAGCTGCAATTTTTTTTCTAAGTTTTCCGGGATGGAGGAGTCCGGAAAACTTAGAAAGAAAACCACAGCTTTTAAAACGTTGTATTTATGTTTGCAGAAGCTTCAGCTTGGAGCCCCCTGGGCACCAAGCTGAAGCTACCGCAAAAACATAAATACAACATTGTTGTATTTAAAAACACTGCGGTTTTCTTTCTAGGTTTCTTGCGCTTCTCCGAACCGGAAGAGTCCGAGAAACTTAGAAATAAAAACCGCGGCATTTTTGATACAACCACGTTGTGTTTCTGCCTGATGTGGCTATCACTTTGAGTCTCCTGGGCTCCCCGGGGGAGCCCGGGAGACTCAAAGTGAAAGCCGCTGCAGGCAGAAACACAAAGCGGTTGTGTTTCAAAATGCCACAGTGTTTCTGCCTCCAGCAGCTTTCAGTTTGAGTCTCCTGGGCCCCCCCAGGGGAGCCCAGGAGACTCCAAGTGAAAGCTGCTTCAGGCAGAAACACAACGCAGGTGTGTTTCAAAATGCTGCTGTGTTTCTGCCTGCAGCAGTTTTCACTTTGAGTCTCCCGGGTTCCCTCGGGGGAGCCCCAAAGTGAAAGCCGTTGCAGGCAGAAACACAACACGGGTGTGTTTTGAAATGCTGCAGTGTTTCTCACTACGGCAGCTTTCCCGTGGCGTCTCCTGGGCTCCCCCAAACCTGAGGGAGCCCAGGAGCCTCCAAGCAAAAGCCGTCACAGTGAGAAATACAACAACATTGTTATTCTGACTGCGCCGGCTTACGCTTGGAGTCTCCGGGGCTCCCTCAGGGTTGAGGGAGCCCAGGAGATTCCACGCAAAAGCCGGCGCAGTCACAATAACAACGTTGTTGTATTTATGATTTCCGTGGGTTTCCAACCACGCCAATCACAAATACAACAATGTTGTATTTGTAATTGCTGCGCCTCTGCTTTTTGCCATCATTTTACGTTTTCTGTGCTTCCCTGGGCTTGGGGAGCACCGAAAAGTAAAATGAAAGTGAAGGCAGCCTCCTCAGTTCTGTTCTGGCTGCAGTAAGCAAAATCTCCCAATAGGGGGCATTTGCTGCTTGTTTAGTGCTGCCAGGGCAGAGCTGAGGAGGCTGCCTGAAATGGCAAAATGGATGCTCCGATGTAAACACTTTGAGCCTCGCTTGCTCAAAGTGTTTACATAGGAACTTTCATTCAAAATATGTTTAAATTATGTTTTAGACTATTGCCCATCTTTTTAGCCAATAATATTTTCTGAGCGCAATATTCCTTTAACTGTTATTTATGCTATGTTTAAATTGCCAAATACTTCCTTTATGAGTCTGATGTATGTATAAGTGTGAGGGACAGATTCCTTTTGTTAGAGGGTTTTCCTTTAGTTTATTTTTATAGGCAGGGAAAATCCTCATTATGTTAGGGACAGTGAGGTGTTTTTCAAACCTTTTTGAGTTAATAAAACGGCTTCTTCTGAAAAACCTTACCAAGGCGTCTGCCTCACATTTCTGACCCCTCCAAGTATATTGAACTACATTATTACTCATGCTGGTAACTGCATATTGCTTGACTATACTCTTTTAGGGCTCATATATTATTTCTATAAGAGAACAAATAGCACAAAAAACCACTTATCTGTAACCGAATTCTTAAGCTAAAAGTGCCTAGATGCCTCTGGGCTTTGTGCGCTATATAAATATTAAAATAAAATAAATGAATCCATGTTAAACAAAAAGAGTGAGAGCATTATTGTTGTGCTTCTATTAATGAGTATAACACACAATATACTCAGCAAGTGTAAATACTGGTTGATTTAAAGTTACAGGTGTATTGGGAAGAGTCTGATAACATTTAATGTTAATCATTCACACAAGGGTTATATGAATTGCTTCTTCGATACTCTAGAGGTGGACACACAACTATATTGCTGTCCGGTATTAAACCTGTCAGGTGCTCCGGTGCATTGCTTTCTCTTGCACTTCGTGCAGAGATACAGCTCTTTCCAGAGCGTTACACTGGGTACAACACTATCCTCTGCTGCAAAACCCACCACAGCTGCAGGTGGGCATTTAGAACACCTTTGGGGTGGAGGTTAGGCTCTGGGATGCAGGGTATGCTGACAATCGTGACATATGAAGGAAGAGGATACCATTTTGCAAACAGCTTTCTTGTGTCAAGCACATTACCACTTGCTCCTTGTGGGGAACATCACTTAACTGCAGAAATGCACTACTGAGCGGAGACTGTGCTAGGAGTACTTCAGCAGTTTCTCACTTTACACATTGCTAATAAATTAACATGTGTACTTACTGATATACAATGTGTAATGAATGTCTCCCCCCTCTCTTTCTCTATCTCTCGTTCTCTCTGACGCCTGTCTCTTCAAAACAACATCCCTCTTACTTCTTAAAACCAAATGATCATATGGCTAAGTATTTTTATTCATTTATTTATTTATTACATTTATATAGCATGCCTAACCCTCGGGTATCTGGGAGCGTGACTTAAGAAAGCGGTTACATGAGAGTTACTTAGGATATTCATAGGGATAATGGTTACATATGAGTTACATAGTTGTACATTAGAAGTTGTTTGAATAAGTTGTACAATAGCAATCAGCGCCTTGGTGTAAAGCGCTCTATAAATTAATAAATCAAATCAAATCAAGTGTAAAGGAACCTCCGACAACCAGGTGCTATGGGTTCTGAACAGACAGTAACATTGACAAAGGACTGCAGAAGTAATTTCTGCAATACTGTTGCACAGGCTTGCTAGGTGACAGTCAGAGCAAGGGCATAGTTAGAGTGTCTCTCGATTGTTGTAGGTGGGCTAAGTACCGGGTCCTTGGTGCTCAGTGGCAGGAGCTGGGCTGGTTCCTATTGTCCTAGTTGAAAAAACACGTTTTTATCTTTTTTCTGAAGGACCATAGGGAGGGGTCTGTCCTAAGTTCAGGGGGCATGGAATTCCAGTAGTTTGTTGCGAGAACGGGGAAGCTGGATCCACCTGCTTTCTGTCTTTTAAATCTTAGAGAGTTCACTTGCCTTAGGTAGGCTGAGCGGGTGGGTCTGTCTGATTGAGTTTTTGAGATCAGGTTGGATAGATAGCGTGGAGCGGTGTTAGCTAGGCATTTATGGGTGAGGGAAAATACTTTGAATTGAATGCGCTCTCTGACTGGTAGCCAATGGATGTTTCTTCTAGCAGTGGAGATGTTGGGGGACTTCTGAATATTGAGAGCAGTTCTGGCGGCGTTATTTTGAATAATTTTGAGCTTTGTAATATTTTAAGTGGAGGTACCTGCGAAGATGGCATTGCAGTAGTCAATCCTCAAGAGGATTAGTGCTCTGGCTGGAGTGAGGCTATTTTGCACCGTAAGGTAGGGTCTGCATGCCGTGATGAGTTTCACGGTGTACAAGGAGGCTGATGAGATGGAGTTTACTTACATGGTGAGGGTAAGTGAGGAATCAAGGTACACCACTAATGCCTTGACTTCTTTGGAGACTTTGATGTTGTTCCCGTCTATATCAAAGGCTTGGTAGGATGGTGGAAGGTTCTTGAGTTTCGCTGGGCTACCTATGATTAGGATCTTGGTTTTATCGTTGTTGAGACAGAGTTCCTTTTTCGGCCATCCAGGCCTGAATCGTGAAGTAGATGGCATTGAGCGCTTTAGCGTCTGTGTCGTAGTCCCCAGTGATTGCCAGGAGAATTTGGGTGTCGTCCGCGTAATTTGTGTACGTGACACCCAGTTTATCTAGTTTATCAAAGAGGGGTTTGGTAAATGCATTATACATAGTAGGGGCTACACATGAGCCCTGTGATACTCCATGTATGACTGGTGTGGGGTGTGCTGCTGGCGAGGCAGAGAAGACTTGCATTGATTGATTTGAAAGGAATGATTCTATCCAGCTTATGGTGTTATTGGAAAAGTGGGCGTTGCGCGCCGGGTGGCGGCACAGGATCTTGTGATTAACTAGATCAAATGCGGCTGAGAGGTCCAGTAGGAGTAAGATGGCTAAGTCGTCTCTGTCTCTTATTAGGTCCATTTGGGTTTTAAGATCGACTAGGGCTGTTTCCGTGCCATGTCCAGGACGAAATCCTGATTGGCGGAGGCCAAGAAGGTTGTGCCGTTCCAGATAGTTTGGAATTTGTGCATAGACTCTAATATTTTGAGAAGGAATGGCACTGTTGTAATAGGCCTGTAATTAGTAGACATGTTAGGGGCTAGTGTGTGTTTTTTTTTTTAAATGGAGCACCCAGGCTTCCTTCAGGTTATCTGGCACTTGATTGGTTGCAAAGGAGTTATTTATCAGGGTAGTGATAAAAGGTGCCAGATTGTCTGTGCAGTCTTTGATTAGTTTGGCCGGGCAGATGTCCCCTTGGCATCTCGCGGGTTTGAGGGCTTTGATGATTTTCATTGTCTGCTCTATGGTGATGGGAGAGAATTCAAACTTGGTGAAGGGTTTTGGAGTTGTATGATCCAATGTGGGTTGAGCTGGGGGTATTGAGTTTCTCTGTAGGGTAAATGCTTCTCTGGGACCAGATTGCCTAAACTTTGCCCTCATGCAAAAAAGTGATGCAAATTAATTTAGCATCATGTTTACTGCTTGTGTAACAGGGAATGAAACAAACAGGGTTTGTCCTAATTTGTAATATCTAAAAATGTATTCACTGGGTAAAAAATAGAGCAGATTTTCTTCTAATATGTTTGATGCATAACATAAAAATAAACAAAATAAGCAGATTTCTTTTTTATTTTACACAGCCTGCATTACAGATAACAGTCTGATTCGTGTTCTTCTTGCCCAGAATCTGCACCTAGGATGCTAGTAAGGCTCACTGCTTGGATCAGGAGATTTGCGGTAAGGCTGCCCATTTGCAAACGCAGAGAGCCCTTTCCCATGTAATATATAATGCAAGCTCACACAAGAACGCTAACTCTCACATTCCCCAGCGGATACAGTGTGAAAGGACCCTCGTTATGGACATATGTCTTCAGACACTGCACACTGAACTCTGAGCAAGCAGCAAGCCATATCTGCTGCTGAAAATACCATTTCTGTATCTCTAGAGTGATAGCGGACTATGCCAGAAGAGATCTGACCCACGTGTGGGTAGGCATAGGATTTAGAGCAAAGGAGGTGGGCGGGCAGTGTAGAATGTGTAATAGTGTTATACATATTAAAGAATAAAAAGGGGTAAATGCAAAGAGATGCTTTGAAGGCCCCACCTGCAGTTCTGGCATGAGTCCTCGCAATGTGATGTGTGGCAAATGCTGCGGTGTGGTGTTTAAAATGTATGCTGGAGGGTGGGGGGTTACAACTTACTGAAAATCACGAGCATTCCGATGACGAACGCAACAGCAGCAAATATCAGGCCTCCTCGCCTGATGGTCTCATAATCTGCAAGGCAGGGGAAACACGGTTCAGCATTTCAGTCACACATTTCAGCCCCCCACTGCTGTCCCCTGCATGATGAAGCATGAGGAGCAGCTTTAACATATGAGATAAGTTCTGAAAAGGGAGTGAAGACACAGTCTGCGTAAAACTCCTGTAAAGTACCTTTACGCCTGTAAAGTGCTTTTGAAGGAGTTTGCGTGAAAAAAGACACATTAAAAACCTTTGGATAACAATTGCGTTAAAGACATACAGGTGTCCTGGATAAATCGTTTTTGTGACAGTCCTTTCAAAGCACGTAATGTGGGTGAAAGGCCTGTAAAGGGTCCCAGGATATAGTGTGTATAAGCTTCCAGCTATTGTTTCTGTGAAAGTCCTGTGAAAATCCCCAGAGATATAGTGTGTGTAAAGGCTCCTATATAGTTCTCATGGGGTTCTAGTTGGTGTAACCTTAGGGGTGTAGTTTGCGTGGAAGGCTGTAAAAGGCCTTGGGATATCGTTTGTGTAAACTCGTATACAGTGTTTATAACAAAATAAATAATAACGAATAGCTTTTTCAGTGAAAAATAAATAATGAAAAAAATAATGAATTTTTGGTAAAAGTATATATGGGGGTGGGGTGAAGGATTAAAAAGGGTCGGGGTTCTGGGGGGTAATATAGCTGGGGAAACAGGTGGCGTGGCGGGGAACCCCCAAATTAAAAAAAAGAGGAAAACATTCAACATTATTTCGTTATCTTTCTTTCTCTGAAATAGTTTTCGTTATTTATGTGTTCATTATAAAGACATGGTGGAACCGTGTGAACTTCCTTATATAGTTGTGTTAAAGGCCTGTAAAAAGCCTTGGAGTATAGTTTGTGTAAACCTTTGGAAAATGTTTCTGTGAAATGCCTGTAGAGCGTACTAGGATTTGGAGTGTGTTGAATGTGCGGGGACAACGCATTGGGATATTTTGAAGGTTACACACACTGTATACAAGGCTTTTTACAGGCCTTTCACACAATCTCTACCTGACAGTTCACAATAACTATATCTTGAGGCCTTTGGGTAGGTGGTCCTCAAACTGTCTTGGCATATACTGTATTAAAAAGTGATATTGGAAACATACATTTTCTACTGTTATTCCTGGACATTTGAACTACATCCAAAAAGGGGCTTTAAAGGTTTTGCATGTAACTTCAGCAACCATATGCCACCTGTGTTGATGCAAAAAATGTCTTCATTACTGAGCCTGGGCAAATAAATTCAGCCAAACTGAAAATCGCCCGAATTATCATAGTTTCTGGGTTTGCAGGGTGAATTTTTAAGAGATTCGGGAGGTTGGTTCGGGCTCAGCTGCTATTGTCATGCTGATGAAATGTTGCTGAACACAGTGGGTTGAAGCGCAGTCCCTTTCCTGCCAGCACATGTTCACAGCAAACAAAGTACACGCTTATTCGAAAAGGTCAGCTTCCTTCTTGCCCGGAATGTCCAAAGAAAACTAAGTGTGCAATTGACAATGGCTTGCACCTGGCATTTTTTAAAGTATATGAACCAAAATGAAATCTTTGTTTTCAGCTAAAGAAAAACAATATTGTAAAGAAACTTACTGTAGAGCTGTGTTATGTATATGTTACATATTTCCCCCGGGTACAGATCTCATAACATTGTAATATTATCCGACTAATCACAAATGCTTAACATGTTACTGACCTGCCTCAGCACTGCTGGCTCTTTTCAAGGTTATTGACGTGCAGTCCTGGGCACTCCTTATCATAATAGCGTGAACCTCAGTAGTCCTCATGCAACCAAACTCAGCAGGACAAAACATCGTGCACACTCAATGCATGACTGACTTGCCCTCTAAATTATCAGCTTTTTTGACATGTCTGTTATGAATTCAATATTTTGTAATATAATAAACCATAATAATTCGAAATGTATCGACCTCCGAACTATGAGAAGCAGACTCAGGCATGCATTACATGAGACTGGCTCTGCTGTTCTCACATGATATATGACTATTGCCCACTTCGCCTCTGCTAAAGTCATCATCTACTGAAGGATGGAAGGTTCAGTTGTTCTTAGCCAGTTTCAAACCTGGGACCTGCGGGTTATTACACATTGGTCTCTGCAGCAGATGCATTAACCTGCTAAGTTATCCTAACGCATCATTTGATTTGCTGTCCTATTTCGGTAACCTTCCCAGATGCACAGGACCACGTTTCCTCTTGCTAATCCCCCAAATCCAGCCTCGCCTACCCTCTGCCGTTCCCTTAACCTCGTCCTCCCTTCCTGCAGCCTTTGAAGTTATTTTTTGTATGATTTCCCCCCAAGAATCAGCCAGAAACGTTCTGAAGTGCTGCTGAACTTCCCTGACGATTTATGGCTGTTAACTGAGATTTAGGCAGATTTTGGCTGGAAGAAAAATCTGCAGGTACCCACAAATCTACCCGCGTCTGTCTCACTTGGGACTCGTGGAAGTGCAGGCACGTTTGTGAAAGATTGCTCAGGCCTATCTGTGAGTTTCACCTCGATCAACCCCGTGGCTTCCTTTTCCTGGAGTTTCGAGAAGCTCCTATGAAACATGTTGTCACAAAGATCAATTCGCACCGCCCGGGTGGGGCCCTCTGAGGGTGAACAGCACTGCCAAGCAAACCTTCCTTGAAGACTTTTTTGGGAACTAGTGCTTACTTTTCCAGGGGCAGGAACTTTAGTCAAAACTATATCTAACACAAATAGTTCCACGCTTAGAGCCAAAAATCCACCCAATATCTCGACAGAACCCCATCTGAGGGCAAGGAAGTGCAAGTTGCACCCCAGCATGGAGATGAATGGAGCGGTGCCCCCATCTCCAAGGAAGAACCCAAGAGATCGGCCTCATTCCTTCCTCTAGTGGAGAGGGCACCATGATAGAGATCCGAGGGCACTGCCCAGGACATAAACTCTAATGACTGCATTCCTCCCAGGTAAGTCGTCTTCCAACAAACTGCACTTGCCCACTGCCACTGCACGCTATGCGGATGTAGTCAGAGACTTGCCTGCGAGGGGTCCTCCCACATGATGTCACCGTGCCTACGGCTGGAATTGTGTCAGATTTCCACAGATTTGGAAAACTGCAAACATGTTCCCCGCCCCTGGATTCTGAATCCAGGGAAACAAAAACCCACGCCTGAGCTGCTACACACTGCACCGGCAGTGATTAACTGCCCCAACCTCGGAGACAAACTACTGAGCCTCGAAGAGCCCTGCTTCGATTTATCTTTGTTGTTTTACATGTATTCACGTTAAGGTGAGATTAATGTGACATGGCTGCAGGCACAGCAGCCAATTGGTGACTGGGAGCACTATTGTCCCTTAAGAGGCAAGCAACCCAGATTATATTTCTTCAGGCTTCCATGACTTTGCAGGCTGGTCATTGTTGGCTCCCATTCAAGATGGGGAAAATAAAGCTACAGCATACTTGTTCTTCTCAACTCAGTGCTATCACCATTAGATTGTCCAGATGGTACAATGGGATTTCTGCATTTTAGGTCATTTTGACAAAACAGGCTATTATATTTTAGCTCTGTATTTTTTAGACTTTTTAGAAGCCGATCACTTGACTGTCATGACTCCACCCCTATCCTTGCCGCATACACCGTCCCTCACACCTCTAGATGGAATCCCAGACTATTCTTTTTTTCCATTTACAGCACTGGCTGTGCCCCCCCTTGGCTTGATCTGTGGTGCAAAGTTATTTTATTTATATATATATATATATATATATATATATATATATATATATATATATATATATATATATATATATATATATATATAATTTATTTATTTTAACTTTTTATAGAGCGCCGCACGCCATAACCCTCAGAGCGCAACAAAGGGCAAAAACAAAACAGACAGTTTGATCAAAAGCCGGGATTAAGAGAAAGCAGGCAAGATTCATACATGGTTCTAGTTGATGCTAATGGCACTGGTTCCAATATATTTGCACTGGAGTAACCAGCGATGCTCCTGAGTGTTTCTGATTTGCACCTGCAATATTACACCTGATTCACACATACTTAAACTTGCGTCAATATGGGGATGCCCAGGTGCAAAATGTGATTTTGAAAGATTTGCTCAAGCGAATCTCAGTGATGTGCTGAGTATCTCCAGATTCAGTCCAGCTGTAGCGTTTGTGAATCAGATCTCAGGAAGCAGGAGCAGATCAGAGATCCTCACGGGAGATTCTCATTTGCTCTACTTCAAATCTTTGTGAATCAGGCCCAGAGGGTCTTGGGCTGGAATGTCCCCCCTCCTTGAAACATGTCCAAAAAGACACACATGCCTTCCTGTCTGCCCTTCGCCTTGTGCCTCTGAAGTTGAGAACCATTGTGTCCTAAAAAGAGATCACCATTGGGTTTGGTGAAGTAAAGGAGAAAGTGAATAAGGGCACAAGCACTCATGGGGTGGAAACTAGGGGGTGCAACTAATAGTAGATTTAAATATTCTGTTGAATACCGAATAGTTGGACAAGTATTCAGCTAGAGCTGAATGGTTGCCTTTTTAATAAATAAAGTTATGTAGACAGGAAAAACACTTTTTAAATTAAAAATACACTTTAAAATATGTATATCTGCTGTTTGTTGCATTGTTTTTCTTTGTTGCCTATGGAAAAAAAATGTACAGCATGAAAAGAATAAATCAGAAAATAAACTGTTCAAAAACAGCACAATTTTTATTTTTGTGCATTCTTAGGTGTCGCTTGTTGGGCGGGACCCAAGTATCTATGACTAGCCCAAATGTATAGTGTACATGTATGTAATCACTGTGAGGGGGGAAATGGAGTGTGTCTATTTGTACTTTCAAATGTTCCTTTTGGGCCTGGCCATCTTTAGCCTTCTGGCTCCAGCAAGGCACTGAAACACAGAACGGGTGCTTACATCAATGAATACCCGACTGACTGAAGTGCTACTGAATACAAACCTTTACAATGCTAAAGCCATGGTGAGGCATTTGAAAAATGACTTTTCGTTAATAGACAGTATTTTACTTTTTCTGGGGGGGGTATGTTTGTGGTTGTTTGGGGAATGTTAAAAAACATCAGGCAAAAATATATAGGGAATGCTGTGTCCTGCATGGCTCTCAGCTGACCCTACAGGGAAGGGGCATTGCTGATGTTTAGATCTTTTAATGCTGAGTCCTGCATGGTTCTCAGCTGACCCTACAGGGAAGGGGCATTGCTGATGTTTAGATCTTTTAATGCTGAGTCCTGCATGGTTCTCAGCTGACCCTACAGGGAAGGGGCATTGCTGATGTTTAGATCTTTTAATGCTGAGTCCTGCATGGTTCTCAGCTGACCCTACAGGGAAGGGGCATTGCTGATGTTTAGATCTTTCATTGGCATGTGCATGTCTATGTTACTTACTTGTTTCACTCTACATCCATTTGGTCCAATGCTTCTAAATTGTAAACTTGTATCTCCTCATTTTTATTTTACAAATATCTAACGTTGGGAGGAATGTTTCTCCTGCCATGGACTGGGGAATTTTGGTTGAAAAAATATAGCCACTTTTTTTTTTTAAATCTGTCACTTTTACTCATTTCAAACGGGCTCATTTTGGCAAAATGAGAACATTAGAGGGCAGGAATTGTAACGTATGTTGCGATATTACAAGCACATATTTACTGCAGACATACTTCCCATTGAGTCATCTTTCTTTCTTTATAACCTTGGCCTGGAGGGCGAATACAGTCCTTTGATGCAGGCACACTACTTCCTGAGCTATTTTACTCAGAGTTTGGAACTTGCTGGGATCTCTGCAGCAGCTATATTAATCCACTTAATTATATTATTTGGTTTGGGAACTGGTGGGATTGGAACCTGTAACTTTCAGATTTCTCACTGCAAATCAATAAGCGAATAAAGAAAATACTATTTTCCAATAGCGGCTTCATAAACTATTGTTCCAGCTCAATGGTTTTCAACTACAAATTACAGGGGAGACCAGAAATAGATTCAAAATATTGAGAGTTTTCTTCAGCTCACCCCTCCCGAGCAAATCCCCAGATGAAAGTCTCTGTCCAGCACATGAAGGGCAGGGACTTTGTTTGCACTTTCACACATCTGCTCTGCCAGCACTCAATCAAAAAAGTGACAGCAGCATTTCTTTAATCATCCTTTTAAAGGTTAAACATGACATGTCTGAATGATTCCAGGCATGCACTCAGAGCAGTCCTTATTGTATTTTGTAGGGGAACTATTTAGCATTGAGTGAAAATTAATTAAGTATTCGGTGGAAGCTGAATGTCTAATTTCCAGCCAGAATTCGGCTGAATACTTACTCAAAGCCGAATATCGGTACACCCCTAATAGAAACTGGCATTTACAAGATCCAGCCTTGCTGGAGACATTCTCCACATCAAGCGGGAATCAGCTGTGCTGGGCACCGATACATCTCTTTACTCATTGTTTTGGGATGTCTGTGCCTTATACTTCCAAGCCACACAGGCCCATCCTGCCCAGGCGTGGACTGGCCCATCGAGAAATAGGGCTGGCCAGGCAGGTTATAAAGGGCACGTCCTGCAGGTCCACGGGAGACCGCTTGAGAGCATAGTGGGCAATGTTACAGGTCCAATATGCCATAAAATGCACCATTTGCAAAACAAAATCACAAAAAATGTGCCATGAGTGTTTCTGAAACAGTTTGTTACTAAAAGTGATTCTTTTCAATTTGTTAATGTGGGCAACTTTTTTTGGGGTGTCTCTTATTTGTTATCCCAGTCGGACCCTGAGCCTGTCCATGCTGGGGCACCGCACAGTGGTCCCCCAACTCTTCCGCTTAGAATAGATGAGCTTCCTCCATCTACTTCAGATCCTCCAGTGAGGACCTAGTAGAAAGAGATCTTAACTTAGAGAAAAATAGGTCACAGAGAGTCACACTTAAGGTCCCAGGGGCCAATAAGGTCTGAGAAGAACAGGCAATTTCACTTAACAAGCCACACATGCCGCATCACCATCTAGTGGCAATCCCTTGAGGTTCACCTCTATTCCTGAGCCACAAAGAAATGCAGTGTGGATATGCAAATTAGCTGACTAGTTATCATTTTAGCTGCATGTGGGATAATTGTATTATCTTAGAGGGCAGGGGTGTGAGATACCTGCAGTGTGCTTAAGAATACACCAGCTGATGTGCTTTTGGATTCAGCTTCTGAAAAGCTTCCAATCCTCACTTTAAACAGTGAGAATGATGCATGACTCGAAGGCAGCAAGGGGTCATGCGAAACTGTGAGGCCAAGATGGCACAAACATCTACATCTTTGCACTGAAATATGAATTCATATTAAAGCAAATTGGACAACAGACGTACCGTAAAAGAATTGGTCCGCAACCTGGTTGTTCAAATAGTCTGAAATAAATAAAAAATGAGGTACATTGAGAATGGGATTCAAGCCGCAAATTCTTCTCTTTCAGATTCCTCACCCCACAGCAGAGGCGTAGATAGGGTAGCGCCTGTGTGGGCAAGGCCCACCCAAATTCTGTAAATGCCCACTAAGCAGCACTGTATGGGCATTTACAGATTTATTTTCTTCTATTTTTAAATTTGTAAAGCGCACTACAGACCAAGGGCATCGAGGCGCTGTTGCAAGAAAATGTCTTCGTTAGAGGTACAAAGGCCTTGCTAAAGGTTACAGATGGCAAAGGCTTTACAAAAAAACAAAAACAAAAATGAGGTGCACCAAATGCATTGTTAGTTGTGAGTTACAAATAGAAACTTGGCAAACAGCAGTAGAAGGCAGTACATCCATTCAGGCCCATTTATACAAACAACATGGTTTTGATAGTCAATGTGATGTTGAGATGGGTCTTAGGCTTATGATTGGTTGGCTACTAAATTGGGGATCTAATTGTCAAGGAGAGGCCATGCCTCAGTACTCTCAATGAAACAGTTACATTTTCACCGTCTCTATATTTTGAAAAAAGTGGCCCCATTTCGCGGATGTAGTGAGAGTGAATTGCTAGACTTTCAGCCATGTACATGAAACGTTCTACTGTCGAATCTTTGGAATTACCACTGACGTGGAGGATAATCCTCGCCACCAGGCAAATGCAGGAGGTACAATTACTGCCGGTGGTAAATCATTACACACTGTCCAGCTACCACACAGCGGGATGCACAATGCCCCACCACACAAAAACTACAACTAACAACATCCCCAAGGATGTTCATCCCACAAAAACCAATGAACCAACGGAAAGACAGTCATGACAGGAGGAAACGAACGACTGAATACACAGGCTCACCAAGACGGAAGCACTAGAATGCCACATCAACACCACTCCGACCCTGAACCTTTCAAAACCTCAACTGACCAGTGTCATACCAGATAAGAAGAGAATAGAGAGATTACCAACCCAGTCCCACACCCGAAGAAAGGTTCAGATGCACCCATCAATCCAAACAATACTCACTATGATACAGCGGGGTCAGCGCAGCACCAACAAAGGGAGTCGGCCCATGAGGAACCAGCATCAACCAAACCGACAGGGATACAACTCAATCAGAAAGTACTTGAATCAGGACACAGACCGTACTAACCCAACCCTCAATCTTCTGCATACGTAAACCACACAAAGCCACACGACCATCTCTCTCCCAGAAATCCGCACGCACTTTACCACACCACATCAACAACACATAAACATCACATAGAGCACTCGAGGTCTCGCCCGATCCGATACTAGCACCAAAGCCCAGCACTCGGTGTATACCGAGCTGAAGCTGCCAACAGCACATCACTTCTCCCACACTCCTGCTCCCCTCCTCCCGACTAACCCTACCCGTCCTTCTTGTTTACAGATCCGCCAGAGCGCCTGGGGACCTTTTCCGTTTGGTGACGGTGCGCTATATAAGTACCTTTAACATAACATAACATAACATAACATAACATAACATTACCATAAGCATTATTTATCGCCATCAGTGCTGCCAGGTTGCCTTCCGTAATATATAATTTCACTACCACTGATGGAATGGGCCCTCACTTCAGCATTCTCACTGGGATGGTCATATGTTGCTGGCTGTGTGTCTTCCCCAATGTGGCACCAGATATGTTTGGCTGTGTGTGAGGAATCGGCGGGTGGGATGGAAAGCATGAGCATGTCTGGGGCCTCCTCATGTAGCTCCGATTCCCAGGAATCTGGTATCAATCACAGGGTCCTACAGTCAGTGGACATTTTCTAGGGTCATTGAAAAAAATACACCAAAAATCAAGTGATCCCCGGAGTTTGGTTCAACTTCATTGGTTTGTAGAGCAGCTAGGGAGTATCTCATTGGACAGACGAGAATGCTTAACGCATCAGGTGACTACATCAGTGGTAAACGTCGCTGTGCTACAGCACTCCAGCAACTCTGCGCTTCCTCGGCCATGTCCCCAGGGCCGCGCGAAAAGCAGTGGGACGGAAGCCTTGGGTCAGCCAGGCGAATGCACGAATGTGGCCCAAAGTGGTTTTGGCTTTTGTTGGAGGCTACCCTACCGGCTCCTGCGCCTGAGACATTGCAAGCATTGTGCAGTGGAAAGCAAAAGTGTGGCTTTGCCAATGCTTGGTATTAGCATGCTGCAGATGTTAATGTCACTGCGGTGGGCCCAACTACGTTAGCCTCAGGGCCCACTTGTTAGACAATCCTGGCTACGCCCTGCCCCACTGCCCTTCATCGCAGTTCCCTTACCTGAAAATATTTAACAAAAATGTCCCCTACTCCCGCGCTCCCCATAAAAATGCAGCGAAGAAATGCGGCGAAACGGCTGTGAAAAAAGTGCGAGGAAAGGCGTCGAGTTTGGCTGACAGCAGATAAACGTGGGTGGGAACGAAAGAGCAAACGAGATGCGGTTCAACTGGGGGGCGTTGGTAGGAGACGCAGAGCTCAGCAGAGTGAAAGAAGTGCACTCTAGAAACTGACATCAAGAGAAGCGCGATGTGCAGAGTGCAAGTGAGAGTGATGCGGGGCGAGAGAGATGATGAGAGAACAAGGAGCGGCGGGGAGGTACAGAGCGGGAAAGGGAAAGGTACATACGGAGAAAGGGCAGAAGAAGAAAGGAGGGAGTGAGAGAGAACAGGAGGTGTGACAGAGGGTGAACGAGTCCCCGGGTCCACTGAACAGCAAGTGGCATGAATGATTCCGTGGTATGCTGGCTCTTAAAGGGACAAACACAGGTGCCCTTTTCCAGCTCTAAAAGGCGGATCTGCTTGTGGGGGGACAGCGGGTTGCTCCATTTCCTCGCGCATAAGCTCTGCACCTTTACAAAGTATAACCATGGAACTGGGGCAGGACATAAGTGACTACAAGAGAGGGTTGGGGGCTTCTTTAAGCACTCCTACTTTGGGCAAATAAGGGACACGTGATGCCCAGGCGAAAATCCAAAAATTGGCCAGTGAATATTTGGAGATTAGTGCTCTAAAAGTTCGATGATTCACACACTGTACAGACTGCTTTTGAGGGTTAAACAAGCCACTTCCAGCCCCCAATTCCCTCGTGCCTCTCTCCGCCTACTTACCCAGTGGCTCGCCCTCACACATCACCCCAAGCAGTGAAACGTGTTCTGTGTTTCTATTGCAAGAGCACTGGAAATCGAGAAACGGTTTACCATACACCACTGCCTTGCTGCTGCCCACCAGGCCCCATTAGCGACATGTCCCAGGCCTTGGTAGAAGATAAGATGGCCTTTTATAACCATCCCAGCTGATGGCCCCACGATGAACCTCAAACTTTTCCCAGTTCATCTAGAAAAATATTCCCATTTTTTTGCCGGTCCTAGAAGCACCCGAAATGCAGGTGGCTGAAGTTATCCCGAAACGAGGTCACCCAGGACTAAAACAAGAGGTACATTGAAATACCGCGATTTGCCCAGGATCACACAAGTCTGTCGAAGTGGGAAATCCGGGAATCGAACTCTGGCCCCTGTAGTCAACTGAACCATGGACGCAAATGGCCTCCGAAAAAAAGAGCGCAAGGTGGTACTGTCCAGGTGCGCGAGCAGACTGTCCACTGACAGTATGGGGCAAACACACCCCATTAACTGTCCACTGACGGCATGGGGCAAACACACCCCATTAGCTGTCCACTAACGGTACGGGGCAAACACACCCCATTAACTGTCCACTGACGGTATGGGGCAAACACACCCCATTAGCTGTCCACTAACGGTACGGGGCAAACACACCCCATTAACCAGCAGTTACAGCCGGGCAGAGGTTGGCCAACTGGCGGAAAAGGACCGGGGAGAAAGTGACAGCCTTGCAAGTGAAAATAAGACTAAAGCAAACTAAGTGGCCCAAAATGGCGCTGTCTCACACCCTGGCGGTGGACACCTGTATCTTACCATCTGCCATGGTGCCCGGAGAGCCAAGCGGTGCCCCTTCTGCGCTCGAGGTGGGAACACGCAATGGCATGCCTGCCACCTGTGTTAAGGGACATTAGGCCAAGCTCAGCCACATTAAACATTAACTGGTCCGGTGTAATATTTATCCCCATCACGAGGTGAGCGTGACTGCTAGGGAGGTGGGGGGTGAGGGTGGTTGTTGGCAGCTTCAGGCCCATTAGATGGCCACACTGCACCCCCGGGCAGGTCCTACCCGGTTGCTTTGACAATTGAACAATGCGCGAGCGCTCTCGGAACAAGATGGCGCGATCGATAGGAGCGAATGGAAGCCAAGGTGCACATTCCCTGGCCTGCCCCAAGTGGCGGTGCCGGCGCCTGTGGACACAGGCCAGCGCAGGTGGGTAACACGGGGAGGTTGGGTGCGGTGGGAACACTTTCCTCGACATCACGGACGGTGCCCCTCACTGAGGTGCACACATTTTCCCGCCAGGCAACATTTCATCAATAGTCAATTGTACACTTTTGTGAAAAGTGCAGATTTATTGAAACATCGATTTACAAAAGGAATCAGGCCCCTCGTCTTCATAAGTAACGTCCAATAGAAAATTAGCCACTCAAAGGCAGTGCAATAGAAATGCTGAGGCCCAAATGCAAAATGCGGCTGAAACAGGTATCTTGATATTCAATCACATTAAAAAAAGTTATACCAGAGATTTTGGGGGTAATTCATGGATTATTTGCGCCGAAGAAAAGGGGATTTGTGCGCCATTCTGCCCGCAAATCCCCATTTGTTAAACAGGGATTTGCGGGCAGAATGGCGCACAAATCCCGTTTTTTCCGGCGCAAATAATCCATGAATTACCCCCTTAAACATTTAAATAGTATTTGGAATTGCTAGTTCAAAATTCAGAAAGGCAGAAAAACTCCGTTTGCGATTTGTTTGCAAGAAAAAAAAGTTCTTGATTAATGTTAACCTTTATTATTAAAATCTTAAAAAAAAATAGCAATTGCAATTCTTTAAAAAACACTAAAATATGTGTCATTTTTCACTTAAATTGCAGTTGTTGAGATTCTGCAGCGTCGCCTCGGTCCCCTGCAGCACGGAAGTCATAGAGGTCACTGGGTGCCTCCCTTGTGGCCCCCTGCCTGCCAGTTTGTTGGCGTGTCAGCAGAGGGGCCACTGGCTGTCTGATCCGACCTTCCCTCTTCGAGGAGGGGATGAGGCAACGCAAGGTCTGAGATCTGTTTGGTATTCTAATTTCATGATCAGGAGGCAGGAGCAAACTTTGGAAACTTTGCTGCAAAGGTTTTAGACTTTAGTAATCTGTGCAAGTGGAGACAATTGCCTCATTACGGGTTTGCGGGTAACATGTCGGTAATTCCGGCTCGGAGGAGCCTGAGAAACTCGGAAAGAAAAAACGCAGCGTTTTCCAACACAACCGTGTTGTGTTTCTGCCTGCTGTGGCTTTCACTTTGGGTCTCCGGAACACGGTTGTGTTTACATGCCGCGTAGTGTTTCAGCCTACAGCTGATTTCCCATTTGGGGCTCTCGGCTCCCCGTGAGGAGCCCGAGAGCCACACATGGGAAATGCTAAATGCTGCGTTGTGTCTGCCTAAATCTGCTTTCCCATTTGGAGCCCGAGAGCCCCAAATGGGAAAGCAGATTCAGGCAGAAACAACGCGGTTGTGTTGGAAAACGCTGCGGTTTTTCTTTCTGAGTTTCTCAGGCTCCTCTGAGCCGGAGGAGCCTGAGAAACTTGGAAAGAAAAACCGCAGCGTTTTCCAACACAATAACGTTGTATTTATATTTGCGGTCGCTTCAAAAGCGACCGCAAACATAAATACAATGTTTTTAAAGCTGTGGTTTTATTTCTAAGTTTTCCGGGCTCCTCCAGCCCGGAAAACTTAGAAAAAAAACGCAGCTAGTGCTTATTTTTTTTTTTTTAAATAAATAGCACTTACCGAGATTCAGCTGCAGCTTTCCTGCTCTGGTCTCCGGTCCCCGTCCTCCGCGTACAGCACTAATGAAGGGAAAGCCACCAAGTGGTAGCTTTTGTTTACTACAGCTGGCTGGCTTTTCCTTCATTAGTGCCGCAAAAGCCAAAGCGAGCACAGGAGGGCATCCATTTCACAAAATGGATGCGCCCATGTGCTTGCTTTTGCGAATTTTGAGCTTGAATAGCTCAAATTTTACATAGGAAGTTTTAAAAAAGAGAATGCTAGTATTTTTTTTTATGTTGCCTATCTATTTTTTAAATACATTTTTTTACTAGACCATGCCTTTAACGCAAGATCTGAGATTGACATCTACATACCAACTCAAGACATGGGTTCAATATTCACATACCAACCCAAGATGGGAGATCAACTACTACATACCATCACAGGACCTGAAATCGACCAATACGTACTAATTTAAGGCATAGGACTGACGTCTGTATACTAACAGAAAACCTAGAATGGTATCTATATACCAACACAAGACCTCAGATCAACATCTGCTTGCCAGCGTAATTGAGATTGACGTCCACATACCAGCAGAAGATCTGAGATCAACATTTATCTACCAGCACAAGATATGAGATCCACGTCTGCAAACTAACACAAGACCTGAGGTAGACATACCAACACAAGACCTGGGATCAACATCTACATATGAACACAAGACCTGAGCTCGACCTCTGCTACCAATATAAGACCTGGGATGGATGTCTGCATACCAACACAAAACCTGAGATCAACGTGGACCTAACAACAAACATCCTTAGCTGGAAAACTGCATAATAACACAAAAACAGTGATCAACATTTACGGACCAACATAATTGATTGATGCCTGCACACTAACTCAAGGCAATAGGCCGACATCTACATACCAATACAAGCTATGGGATTACCGTCTTTCTACCAACACAAGAAATGAGGTCTGCATACTAACACAAAACCAGAGATTGCTGTTAGAAAGAAAAATGTGGCTATCAACCTTAAATTAAAATGCTACAGTGGTAAGGCAATGGAGTCGACGGTCCCCAAACTTTGAGAAACTTGAAACTCAAACTAAAGCCACAACAAAACCATGTAGAGATCTGAATCTAACTGAACAATGTGCCATTCCACAAGGCCTTCCCTGAATAAACAGCTGCTCCCAGGGTGTCTGTAGCTGTTCCCAGGATCGTCTAAGGCAAGAAAGGTGTAAGGAAATTAACTCCTCGGTTCATGGGAACTAGGCTTAGACCCTAGCCTTCGGCGCAGGGAGCCAATGAAATAGTAAGACTTTGCAAAATGCAGGCACAAAAGAGTCTTATGGCCCAATTCACAGAAAAGTCTGCATTGATCCCGCAAAGTCCTCATGCCGAAAACGACTCTGCATGGTCCTACGCATAAAGTTTCCAATGTGCGGTCTGCGTATTCATAGAATCCAAATCGCAAAGCAACCCGACCTACAAAGAAAACCAAGCTCTGCGAGGAACACCCGCAACACGCCCACACGCAAAACAAAAACATAGCCATGGACCAAACTTTCCTCAAACCTCTGTGTCCACCTCTGACCCAACATCCAGCATGCACGAGGTCCCCCTTAAGTAAAGGCTGCACCCCAGCTAAACTGTGCAAGGTCCCCCGTAAGCAATGGCAGCACCCCATCTAAAGTGTGCAAGGTCCCAATTAAGTAATGGCTGCACTCCTGCAATTGTGTCTGAGGTCTCACATAGCAGCTGCACCTCTGCATCTCTGCGCGAGGTCCCCCGTAAGTAACAGCTGCACCCCTGCAATTCTGCATGAGGTCCCCCATATGTAAAGGCTGCACCCCTGCTAAACTGCACAAGGTCCCCCGTAAGTAAAGTCTGCCCCCAGCTAAACTGCGCAAGGTCCCACGTAATGACTGCACCTCCGTGATTCTGCGTGAGGTCCCATGTAAGTAGCGGCTGCACCCCTGTGATTTCGTGTGACGTCCCCTATAAGTAAAGGTTGCACCCCTGCAATTCTACATAAGGTCACCCGTAAGTAACAGCTGCACCGCTGGGAATTTTAGTGAGATCCCCATAAGGAAAGCCTACACCCCAGCGAAACAGCAAACTGTCCCCCCTTCTCCCAATGCACCCATACTGCTGGAATATGCCCCTACTGCACAGCAGCTCCCTTATGTCCAGACACCACCCACTAGCCCCCTCTGCTCCATCACTACACATAGGCAGCCCTGACACCACCCACCAGCCCCACTCACCTCTGACACTACCGCCAGGCATCTGCATCCCCTCAGGCCCTGACACCACTCACCAGCCCCCGCATCTCCAACACTACCCCCAGACAGCTCCTCAGGCCCTGACACCACCCACCAGCCTACTACACCTCCGACACAACCCCAAGTGTGCTCTGACACCACCCACCAGCCCTCCTTACCTCCAACACTACCCCCAGGCAGACCCTCAGGCCCTGACATGACCCACCAGCCCCCCATCTCTGACACTACCCCCAGGCAGCCCTTCAGGTCCTGACACCACCCACCAGCCCCCCTGACCTCTGACACTACCCCCAGGCAGCCCTGACACCACCCACCAGCCCCCCTGACCTCTGATGCCACCTCCAGGCAGCCCCTCAGGTCCCGACACCACCCACCAGTCCCCCTCACCTCTGACACTACCCCAGCCTGGCCCTGCTACATTACACCCCTACCAGTCCAATGTTGTCCAACAACTTACCTCAACTCCACTGGCCTACCTCCAACATGAAGCACACCGGCTACATATCCTCCCCTAGCCCAAACAACTGGGGGCACTGCTTCAGAATCTTTGTCTGTAGCTCAACACAGGACTCCCTGGTACATCACACTCAGTTGCACAGCAACAGGACAGCAGAATGTAGCAGCAGCTACACTGTGAACACACCATGTACATGTGACATAGTAAAGCTATGTAATGCAATGTGACGTATCATTTTTCACATGTGCCATTGCAATGGCCTCACAGCGCTGTAGGTGAACGACCCTGGAGGACACAAGTTCAAGACATCACTGATAGGACAGAGTCACATGTAATGTGAGTGTGCATAGTGGCCTGTAAAAGTCAACTAATGAAGGGAGTCAAGTAGGGAAGCATAGCAGTCAAAGCCCCTGCAACTAACACACATAGAAAAGGCATTTGTTTGGGTGCTGTGAAGGTTCTCTGACAGTGTGTGAGCCAAGGAAATGAATGATGTGTACAGCCAGACTTAGAAAACGTTCATGTGAAGATGTAGCATTTGAGTGGCAGATGTGCAGCATGACATGAAAGCATCTTCTGGGTCAGGTTTTGCAAAGGTAGCGGGCGCCCCTCTCTCGAAAGAACAGACTTGATAACCTGTTCAGTGGTTATTAACCACTTGAGAGTTCGCAGCCACTGCTTTTACTCACTGTGCCTTTCACAGATGGGAAATATCCATTTGCATATCAGTCTTTGTCCTGCCCTGGGGCAGTCCAGCACCGAAATGCAATGGCAATTCCAACCTGAACGAGAGTACCACCAGCAACCCCATACATGTGTTTCACCCTTGTTGGGGATCATCAGTGAGGTGAAGCTGATGCCTCTCTAAGCACAGTGAGAGGGAGACCACGTCTGGTTGCCCCCCGGAGACCTAGGGTTACCAATCCCAGGTTCCTTGAAAAATAGTTTTGCAAAGGTAGCGGGCGCCCCTCTCTCGAAAGAACAGACTTGATAACCTGTTCAGTGGTTATTAACCACTTGAGAGTTCGCAGCCACTGCTTTTACTCACTGTGCCTTTCACAGATGGGAAATATCCATTTGCATATCAGTCTTTGTCCTGCCCAGGGGCAGTCCAGCACCGAAATGCAATGGCAATTCCAACCTGAACGAGAGTACCACCAGCAACCCCATACACGTGTTTCACCCTTGTTGGGGATCATCAGTGAGGTGAAGCTGATGCCTCTCTAAGCACAGTGAGAGGGAGACCACGTCTGGTTGCCCCCAGGAGACCTAGGGTTACCAATCCCAGGTTCCTTGAAAAATAGTTTTGCAAAGGTAGCGGGCGCCCCTCTCTCGAAAGAACAGACTTGATAACCTGTTCAGTGGTTATTAACCACTTGAGAGTTCGCTGCCACTGCTTTTACTCACTGTGCCTTTCACAGATGGGAAATATCCATTTGCATATCAGTCTTTGTCCTGCCCAGGGGCAGTCCAGCACCGAAATGCAATGGCAATTCCAACCTGAACGAGAGTACCACCAGCAACCCCATACACGTGTTTCACCCTTGTTGGGGATCATCAGTGAGGTGAAGCTGATGCCTCTCTAAGCACAGTGAGAGGGAGACCACGTCTGGTTGCCCCCAGGAGACCTAGGGTTACCAATCCCAGGTTCCTTGAAAAATAGTTTTGCAAAGGTAGCGGGCGCCCCTCTCTCGAAAGAACAGACTTGATAACCTGTTCAGTGGTTATTAACCACTTGAGAGTTCGCAGCCACTGCTTTTACTCACTGTGCCTTTCACAGATGGGAAATATCCATTTGCATATCAGTCTTTGTCCTGCCCAGGGGCAGTCCAGCACCGAAATGCAATGGCAATTCCAACCTGAACGAGAGTACCACCAGCAACCCCATACACGTGTTTCACCCTTGTTGGGGATCATCAGTGAGGTGAAGCTGATGCCTCTCTAAGCACAGTGAGAGGGAGACCACGTCTGGTTGCCCCCAGGAGACCTAGGGTTACCAATCCCAAGTTCCTTGAAAAATAGTTTTGCAAAGGTAGCGGGCGCCCCTCTCTCGAAAGAACAGACTTGATAACCTGTTCAGTGGTTATTAACCACTTGAGAGTTCGCAGCCACTGCTTTTACTCACTGTGCCTTTCACAGATGGGAAATATCCATTTGCATATCAGTCTTTGTCCTGCCCAGGGGCAGTCCAGCACCGAAATGCAATGGAAATTCCAACCTGGAATTTCGGTGCTGGACTGCCCCTGGGCAGGACAAAGACTGATATGCAAATGGATATTTCCCATCTGTGAAAGGCACAGTGAGTAAAAGCAGTGGCTGCGAACTCTCAAGTGGTTAATAACCACTGAACAGGTTATCATGTCTGTTCTTGCGAGAGAGGGGCGCCCGCTACCTTTGTAAAACTATTTTTTAAGGAACCTGGGATTGGTAACCCTAGGTCTCCTGGGGGCAACCAGACGTGGTCTCCCTCTCACTGTGCTTAGAGAGGCATCAGCTTCACCTCACTGATGATCCCCAACAAGGGTGAAACACGTGTATGGGGTTGCTGGTGGTACTCTCGTTCAGATTGGAATTGCCATTGTATTTCGGTGCTGGACTGCCCCTGGGCAGGACAAAGACTGATATGCAAATGGATATTTCCCATCTGTGAAAGGCACAGTGAGTAAAAGCAGTGGCTGCGAACTCTCAAGTGGTTAATAACCACTGAACAGGTTATCATGTCTGTTCATGCGAGAGAGGGGCGCCCGCTACCTTTGTAAAACTATTTTTTAAGGAACCTGGGATTGGTAACCCTAGGTCTCCTGGGGGCAACCAGACGTGGTCTCCCTCTCACTGTGCTTAGAGAGGCATCAGCTTCACCTCACTGATGATCCCCAACAAGGGTGAAACACGTGTATGGGGTTGCTGGTGGTACTCTCGTTCAGATTGGAATTGCCATTGTATTTCGGTGCTGGACTGCCCCTGGGCAGGACAAAGACTGATATGCAAATGGATATTTCCCATCTGTGAAAGGCACAGTGAGTAAAAGCAGTGGCTGCGAACTCTCAAGTGGTTAATAACCACTGAACAGGTTATCATGTCTGTTCTTGCGAGAGAGGGGCGCCCGCTACCTTTGTAAAACTATCTTCTGGGTCAGAGCTGATGTGTGCAGGTGGGTGGATATGCACTGGGAGGGACACACCTCCTGAATAACGACTGCACAACTGATAAGTGTATCCCACACATCCACACTGAGGCCCCAAACCCACATGACAGTTACACAACAAATGCATTCCAAAACCATAGTAAACCAAATTCAACACATGAACAAAGAGCAACAACTGTGTGAACAAGAAACTTAAATCTGTATACAAAGCATGTACACTACAAAAAACAATTATGTGGAAGGAGGAAATGTCCAAGGATCAAAAATGAACAAAAGTCAAAAACGAAAATCCACACAAAGCTATTTACACAGGTAGCGGGCTCACTTGTCTCTCACTACGTCCTCCAGGGCAGAGTCACATTCCTCATCGACATGGAGGCGGGCCTCTGCATTTGGCTGGATTGCTTGCAGGCCCCCTAACATCCTCCTCTCCTCCTCTGCATCTCTGCAAGCCTCCTCCAGGAAGGCAGCCCACCTCGAAGTACGTTCCTCCACCAACTCTGCCCTGACCCTAGCAATCCTCGCCTCCCTAGCCCACTGCCTCTCTGCCATCAGCTGCCTCCTGAACTTCATTTGGACGCAGACCATATCGCAGAGTCTCCTCTGTTCCTCCTGCCAGATTGTCAAAAATCCCCACCTGAATTGCCTCGTCGATAAAGAATGGCCCTTCGAGGATTTCCTCTGGGCACTCCTCATCTGCTACTGCCTGGCTGAGCGTAGGCTGCACAGGTACCTTTGCCATCTGCATGTCACACTTTGGGGGACTTCAGTGTCAGCACTGTCCTGAGGCGCAAGCTGTCCCACTGCTGCCTGTCTCTGTGTTGATGCCTGGGCAGGCACAGTAACCACCTCTTCTGTAGTATGTGGGACTTCCACCAGAGGCAGGAACGTGCTTGCCACCAGACGGGGCGTGAGGGTGGGATTGCCATAGAAGAGTACTTGATAGGAACTGGCAAGGAATGCTCCTCAGAGGACGACTGGGGCAAAGAGGAAGCAGTGGAGGAGGGGCCAGTGAATTTACAAGTGCACAGAGGCCACCCGAGAGTAGTGCACATGCCAGCTGGTCCACGTAGAGGCACATCGAATCGTGATGCTGTGCTAGCTCATCACAAGTAGCCTGTCCACCTTGCCAGACCAGCCAGCAGGGCATGCACCATCTCAGGGCTGGTCTCCTCGGGCACAGCGGGAGGCTCAGTCTGGGTGGAGGCATCCATAAAGGTTGACACTGCTGCAGCAGATGGACCAGGGACAGGGGGTTGTGCATCTACCTCTACAATGCACTGCACATCCTCATGTCCCTGGCCCAGGGGTGCAGCCTAAGCACCCTCTTGAATGCCCCCACCAGACCCTGTGTGCTGACCTTTGTTTGCCTCTTCCTCCACCACCACCTCCATGTCCCCGGATGACTCCTGAGAGCCTTCCTCCCTGGATGACCTCTCTGTCCCTGCACCCAGGACCACAGCCACTGAGGAGTTCCCCACCAGAACAACCTCCTGGGACGTACCCCCAGCAGCCCTCCCCGATGTTACTTGCACTCCCTCATATGAGGTGGTGTCAATGGTGGCTGGCCAGGGTGTGTGCTTGGATCTGGTGGCATGGTCCCTGCCCTTCTGCTTCACAGTGATGCCTCCGCCCTCTTCAAGAGCTGCAGCAAATGTGGAAATGAGACAAAAGACATTGGGCCTCATTACGAGTATGGAGGTAGCCATGCCGCTTTTAGCAGCATGGCTACCCCCATACCGGGTACCGGGTAGCGGGTCCAGGTTCCAGAAATAGGGAACGCGGACCCGGTACATCCCAATTCCCATTTGAGCCCCCATAGGGCTCAATGGAAATGGGGAGGGTGCTAACAACGGGCCCGTAATGACAGGCCCGTTAATGACGGGCCCGTTGTTAGCATCCTGGTCTGCTAGCAGGTCCCACTAAGGACGCCTGGTTTTACCAGATGTCCGTTGCGGGAGCCACAAGCCGACCTCATAATGAGGTGGTAGAGGGATAACGGGGCCGGCAGCTTTACCGGCGCTGTTATCCCTCTACCGCTTTCCTTGTAATGAGGCCCATTGACATCAGTTATCGTCATCAATGTATGTGTGGCATACACATTAACATCACCAATCATGCAGCATGTTGCAACCAGGAACTGACACACACACAATGCACACACACACACACACACACACACAGATGTGCCCATACAAACTGCCTGTCAACTGCTTTATGAGTGTAGTGTGAAGGATGATCATGACACACGCACATGTCAACACAGCACATTGTTGTGTGGCCACAAACGCATCACCAAAAACATGCAATGCCACCATACCAATCACCAACCAACAGAAGTATGACATGTGGCCAGGGGCATGGGAACTGCACCAAGGCACCTGCCCACACAAACACAGTCACCAACATGCATATGTGACAGCATTACCCGCAAGCAAGCAACATGTACCGCCACACATATCTGGGAATCAATTGTTCATGTTGTGTGGCCCAACATACACATATTGCATGTACACACGTACACTTGTGCTTCAAATGCAGTGGGACGAGATGTCACCTCCCTGCCCCGGAGAGGTCAATGCAACAATTTGCTATTCGCAGTCATCCATGCACATGTGTCATTCTCAGCAGATGTGTCTGCAATATATGCACTTGCAGGTGTGCCACACATGGAGATGTTTTGTATACGAAGGTGAGTAGATTAGTCAGTGCGCTCTACCCATCTACTATTACATTTTAGAATGATTGATTAGTTACGTATGTGGGGGCCAGTAGCTGCACGGCTGTATAGAGACTGGTATCCACTAACCAGTCAATGAATGTGTAAATATATGCTTTGTGTTCTATGTTAGCCTGTGCGCTTGGTTTGGTGTTTTTATTCGGATTGTCTACTAAGTAAATTAGTAAAAGTTCTTGGGTTGTTTCCAGTATTTTATAGTTTATTCAAATTCTCAAAAGGTATTCATAAAAATATTCCAAACTTCAGTGTTGATACTCTAGTGCCGCACAGAACAACTAAAGAACTTATACTAATTTACTCAGTAGACAATCCGAATAAAAACACCAAACCAAGCACACAGGCTAACATAGAACACAAAATATATACCTACACACATGGAGACGTGCATAATGCATATCCCTCACATGCCCACAACATAACATGCCCGCATTCATACTGCCCCTTCACTTGGTTCATGATCTCACGCAGCATGTGCCCGAGTCCAACAAGTCACTGAGGACAAATTCAGCCAATACCCATGTATATGCCAGTATACAATGTTTGGCGCCACATACACCCAGCATTGGCATGAGGCAGCAAGCTGCTGCATCTCACACCTACATACAACCTGCATACAGAATGGGGCATCTTCAAACATGCATGCCACACATACACTGTAGAGCATTGCTCCACATGGGTACTCATCAGCAGCTTCCAGACAACTTCTCCAAGCACAGATCTGGGTATAAACGTCCAAATAGAACCTCTCAAGGACCCACAGCTCTACCTGGGAGAACCAGAGGCAGCATGCATAGTATACCTCCATGATGGGCTCCTTGGCGAGGGCTGCCACCACCTTGCAATGGTTACTGGCCTTGTGGTCATCCCAACGTTTCTGAACCGTCTTCATCAGATGGTCTGCCACTCTCTCTGCGTGGATGGCAGCAGCGATGTCCTCCCAGATCTGTTGCCTGTTGTCGTTGCCCAGCTGAGTTGCTGGGTTATAGTGGGCATCATAGGCACCCAGGACCCGATCCACCAGGATGCCAACTTTGGTGGAGGTGAGGCCGGCAGCCCCTTGCCTCGCTGACATGGGGGTACTGCACTCTTCCGAGGATGTTGATGGTCCAGACATGGCATGAGCAAGGCAGGTAAGGCTTTGCTGGGTCCTGGATAGGTGCTGTTGAGCTGTGGTGGTGTTGGCAGGGAGCGGTGGTAGTCCCAAATACAGAAGAGGTGGTCACAGGACCAACACAGGAGTACAGGCAATATCAGGACAGCTGGAACTGCGAGACAGTGCTGGTTGCAAGCAGGCCCTCACACTCAAGAAGGCAGCAGCAGATAAGGAGTGAGTGAGGCAAAGCAGGGCCGGAGGAGGCAAAATCAGCAGTTTGCGTGCAGGAGTAACTTTGGTGTGTGTCTCTCATCCATAGCAGCCGAAAACAGAGTAAAGGCCCTTAACATGTAAGTTACATCCTATGCACTGTGCTCAGCGCACCTATGCAGCACGCCTACACGGCTCATGGCAATGACGGTGTAATGTAATGGATGCAATGCACATCACTGGTTGTGCGCGCAAAAATACGAGATGGACGAGTGTCGCATACACGTATTTGGGGGTGCTACGCAATCCGTTTCCTTCAGGTAACATGTACCGCATTTTCCTTTTTGGGGGTTGCCTCTTTGCATACACGCATGTACTTGTTTCCATTGTGAGGGCTACGGAGTGTTGCGTGTGCCAATTTCTGTTTTGGGGTGCCTCTGCGTATCGCTTACCACTTTTTTCACCTTTCAGAAGCTTTCCAGGTACCGCATACACAATTTTACCATTTAAAGGTGTCTCTGTATATCGTTTGTGCATAATTTTGCTTTTGGGGTACATTGGAGCCTTGCTGGACCACACATCTACACCGCACATCATGTACACTGTTCCCTTCTTTATACTGCCCATAACAATATCTTGGTGTGCCTTCTATTTCTCCTTTACATCTGAAACATGAGTGGAAAGTCCCGAAAACAGAAAGAGAGTAACCGGGTTGGGGACGTGGTGAGGATACATCTGCCCCAGCCCCAGGAGGACATGGTGGATCTCAGCCCACAGGTGACCCACACCTAGATATCGACGTAGTCGCAGCCAGACAGGTGAAGCAGCATGACTTAGTGCCACTACGACCAATAAGGGATGCCCTGCTGAGCAGGAAGAGTCTCCAACCCGAGACACCAACCCAAGACATGGCACAGGAGACGGGTCCGCAGAGGAAGAGGCGCTTCACTGATGAAGAGCTCCAGATCCTCGTTGACCATGTAACCGATCACCATTGTGAGATGTTCTTGTATGCGGTGAGCACATTTACAACAGCACAACGATTGGTGCATTGGCGGCATTTCACTGACCTCATCAATGCCTTAGTTGTGGAGAGGCGAAATGCTGAACAGGTCCAGAAGCAGTGGAATGATCTCATGCGGTGGACCAAGCATAAGCTCATTGCCAACCTGGTCTCTGCACTGGCCACGGGGAGCTAGCAGAGGCAGAGCTGACACCAATCGAAGAGGCCACGAGTCAACTTATCAGCATTGAGCAGGTGCAAGGCGTGTGAGGTGTGGAGACCCATACGACACATCTGGTGGGTGGAATTTGTGTGCATTTTATGTGTGGACAATCATGGTTGACCAACCCATATTTCTGTAGCAGTACAGCTGGCTGTAGTTGTCAGCCATCCCTGGGCAATGCATGTTTGCTACCATGTACACTTCTGTCACATGGCCTGTGTTCAGCTGTTTTCCTGTGTGGTCCACATGTGTGGCACATGTCAGTGTGACTTTTCACATCACTGTCTGCAGGGCCGCATAGCCATGCGAGTACTTGCATGCAGGGTTTGAATGTCCGACAGATGTGCAACTTGCAATACCCCATGATGTGAACCCCTGACAGGCACACATCACCCACAGGGCACACCTCTGTGTCACGCCAAACAATGCCACATCCACATGTATCATTCATTGCCACAGTTTTGGTGCCTGTCTCATTGAATTGTACAGCAAGTACATGTCAGGCACTGAGGTGTGACCAGCCTGCCGGGGAATCAGTGCTAACAGACCACTGCCCTGTGTAGCAGGCCTTGTTAATATGCAACTTGAGTTGTGCAATACAACGGGCAACACTAAACAAAACAAGGTGAATAATAGCTGATGGTGGGTCTTCATGGCAAGGTGGGCAGTCTAGTTTACTCCAATAGGAATGACTGCAGATATCCCAAGCTAAAGGTTAGGTGCATGAACAATGCCAATGAGTGTGCCTGTCTGCATTGCATGTCATGTAGGTGCATGGTCGATTTATATATGTCTTCATATAGTAAAGTATAGTACCATCTGTCTGACATGATAGCCCTGTATGTGTCCATCAGTCAATACATGACAGACACATACCTTATCCCTTGCAGCATGGTGTTCGCACCTTTTGGTATTTCTATGTGTCCACTAACATCATGGGCTGGACAAGAGGGTGGGGTGGTGCTATATCTCAGCAAATGCCATATGTCTGTGGCTTACAGCTCACAGTGTTCCAGGTCATGATGTCAGATGCATGGGTGTCCTGCCATTTTGTGTCTGTCTCCTCTTTGATGTACATGGGCATGTTTGTCAGGACACACATGACTGCTAATGTCAATCTCTGTCAATGTGCAGTTGATGATGCAGCGGATACAGTGGAGGAGGAGGAAGAAGAGTTTGTGGTACGTCAGTCCACCAGTCGAGGCCGTGGCGCAGTTCAACGTGAAATCCACAGGTGCTACAGGTCATTATCAGTCATGCTCCAGCCTCTTCGGAATCTTCTGACTTTGCTGTTTTGGATAAAGAACCAGAAGTGGACTACTCACTGAGGGAGAAGGTGAGTGGCCCAACTGGCAAGTCATATGGGGCTGTTGGGTCTGCGGCGGTGCAGTTTCCTCTACAGGGCCAGTCTGTGGTGGGCCACACATCTGCATTGGTTATGGCTGCAAGGCCACCCTCCCATGAGTTGGTGTCAGGTTCTGGGGCTGATTACCAATGGAGATGCAGACCTGTAGCCAACCACAGGGGCACCGCAGCAACGGGCCTGCTCCTGTGCATCACACCACTGTGCGCCCCGCCTATGATGCGTACCACCATCCAGCACATGTGTTGGATCGAATTGCAGAAGGCATAGATTGACTGACCGAGAACATGACCCCATCAGCGGCCCGGGATGCGCAACAGCTGCAGATCATCCGGTCCTCAAGCTGCTCCCACAGACTGGGCATGGAGGCCAACATCAAGGGCCCACAGGCTGATATGAGGTGTCTGCAGAAGTCCATGCATGCAGATGGTAGGGCACATAGAGTGGGCTTGAGGTGTGAGATGTCGGTATCTCGTAGAACACATCGCCATGAGATGGAGAGCTTGAGGACTGCACTGCATGATGAACTCTCAGCCACAAGGACACTGCTCCACGAGGAGATGGATGCCTTGAGGCAGACACTGTCCCAGCAACTCGATGCATCACAAATGAGCGTGTATACAGACTCTGTAGCCATTCGTGATGAAGCACATTGTGACCTTACCGCCATTGGGATGCTGGTTCATGCATCTGTGTCACGGCTGGCCTTGGCCAATGAAGACCAGACCTTGGCACTGCATGGATTGGATCCACCACCACAGCCACCTGCAAATCAACCGCAGGATGGGGGAGCCCAACACATCCCCACTTCTTCAACCACTGTTCCCATGATGTCCATGAGCCCATTGAGGTTTTTTTTTTTTTGTCACTCATGAGGATATTGACATGCACCTTGCCTCTGCCAACGGTGGAAATTCTTTTCATCCCCAACCCAGGGTGGATGTATATTTTATTTTAAACCTCAGCGGTGTGGTCTGATTGTATTTGTATTTGTTTACCCCTTGATCGGGATGGACCCATTTTTCTCATTTTTGTAATGCTTTTGTAATGCCCCTGTTCAGAATGGAGGCATGTTTTGTTTTGTTTTTTTCCCAAATCCAAAATGGTCTTTCTTTTTTATTTATTTCCATGAGAGATTTGCTATTGCCCTCTCAAAGGAATGATGAGTGCAGTACTGGAGATGCAGCCATGCACAGTGGTGTCAATTGCCATGGTTGCCTTGAGAACAACAGGATGATATGTGTATGTAGCAATAGGTTGATGGATTTTTTTCCACATATGTGCTGGATGCATGATTTGCTACTATGGATGGTGACATACCATGTCCGATGTTGTTGCATTGATCCTAATTCATCCAGTGACTGCACTCCATGGGAGGTCCGCCCTGCACACTTTCACCTCCCTAGTCCCCATGCCCTCTGCCAGGCGCTGGCCCTACTTTCACAAATGTGGAGGTACAGTTTCCGGTGGAGGTGATGAGGGAATCACATCAAGACAGCTCTGTCAGCAGGTAAGCATGAGCACAGTCTCTTGTTTTATATCTGTATTAGTCGTCACCATGATATTTGCATGCATTATCAAAAATCTTCGGACCCAACCTACTCGGCTGGACACACTCTGGATTCCCTCATCCACTCTGACCTCTCTCTCTCTCCCCCACCCCCTCTGGTCACCCCTCCCTCCTGGTCAGACCATTCACTCTTCTCCTCCCACCTGGGTCCCTTCGACCCTCTGACCGGATCCCCAAAAGCCCTGCCAAACACGTTCATGAACATCCGTCCTATGAAAGAAGTGCCAGCTGCTGCCTTGGCTTCCAACGTCATCCCCTTTTTCTCCCCAACATAAGACTCTATCACTGACTCTGCTCTCAACAACTTCCACTTGGCCATCACCAATACTCTTGACATTCTTGCCCCAGTCATGAGGCTCCGCTTGACGCCCTCCTCTAAGTGTAACACTTGGTATGACTCCAGACTTGTATCCCTGAAACGGAAGTGCAGAGCGGCGGAACGGAAGTGGCAAACCTCAGGTGCATCCTCTGACAAGCTGGCCTGCCGCCTCCTCCAAAAGCAATACAGACTCTCCATCCATGCCAAGAAAAGGGCCCACATTCAGGCACAGGTATCCAGTGCATCCAACAAAATGGCTGAACTTTTCAAAATCTGTAGGGAACTAGCCAACCCTTCCCCAATCTCCTCCTCCCCTCTTCCTTCTCAGGCCCTCTGCAATGCACTGGCCACTCACTTCACCACCAAAACTCAGGACATTATTAATACCCTTGTTACTCACGGCCCAACCATCCCATCCCTCACCCCCTTGCCTCCTTCGGCCTCTCACACTCCTCCTGCCTCCTTCTCCTCCTTCTCCCCTGTTACTCCTGATGAAGTTACCACAGTTGTCCACTCCTTCTCTTCCAAACAGGATTCCCCCTGCTCATCCAGAAACCATCAAGGACAACATTGTCTATCTTGCCCCCACACACGCTGATTTCTGCAACCACTCTTTTGCCACTGGATCTTTCCCCTCCTCCCTCAAGCACTCCCTTGTGTGCCCACTCCCGCAAAAAACCTTCAGGAGACCCGACTTGTCCAGCCAACTACTGCCCTATTTCCATCACCCCTTTCCTGGGGAAACTGCTGGACAAGCTGACCTTGCCCCAACTCAAATCGCACACTGAACTTGTTGGTGGTCTCCACGACCATCAATCTGGATTCCGAGCATCCACAGGTATGGAAACTTCTCTTCTAAACACCCATGAAGAACTGCTTGTGTCCCTGGACTCAACTCCCCAGCTGTACTTGATCCTCCTCTGCCTTTGACAAGGTCAACCATTCCATCCTCATACAAAGGCTTCACAATACCGTTGGTATCTCAGAACGGGCACTGGACTGGCTGACCTCGTTCCTAACTGACCACTCTTCCCAAGTCATCCTGGGCACCTTCTCCTCTCCTACCTCCTTCTCCTCCTGTGGTGTTCCCAAGGGTTCTATCCTCTCCCCTTGGCTCTTTAACATCTACCTTTCCCAGTTGGCACTCCTCAGTTCCTCCTTCTCCTACAACGTCCAGTGTTATGCAGACGACACACAACTCTTTTTCAAACTTCCTGCTGACTCTCTTGCACCTTCGATCATCTCTGACTGCTTTTCTGCCATCCAATCCTGGTACACTTCAAACAATCTCTGCTTCTTCCATTCACTCTGGCCTTCCTCCATGGGCTCTCCCGCTGCCCCTTCTTCTGTAGCCAGAAACCTTAGAGTCTTCTTTGACTCCTCTCTCTCCTTCTTCCCTCCCTCACACTCGGTACATTGCCAAGAAATCCCACTTTCAGCTGTTCCTTCTCAAAGGAATTCTCTCTTTTCTCACTTTTCCCCAGAAGCTCAATGTTACCCGAGCCCTGGTTCTCTCTATGCTTGGTTATTGCAATAGCCTCCTCCTGAATCTACCTTCATCCACTCTGTTACCCCTCCAGCTAATCCAGAATAGGGCAGCAAGATGTATCCTTTGCCTTAAGCCCAGGGATCACACCACTCCTGCCCTAAAAAGTCTTCACTGGCACCTGGCTTTTGCATGGATTAAAATCAAATCCCTCTGCATCATCCACAGGGCTGTCTGGGGCTGGGGAACACACTATCTGCAGCTCACTCTTACTAAATACTCTGCCTCTAGACCTCTACATTCCTCTGGCACCAATGCTCTGTGTGTAAAGCGTTTTGCTAAACAGAGGGCCGGAGATTGATCGCTTTCCTCAGCTAGTTCACTCCTATGGAACAGCCTCCCCCTCCGTCTGCACCGTGAGCAGGATCTTCTTAAATTCCGGAAGCTCCTCAAGACTTTCCTCTTTACCTCCTCCTTCCCTTCTTCTCTCCTTTGCTAATCTCACAATTGCTGTGATTGGTGTTCGGGGCCCTTATGCATCCTTGGGGCCCTTCATCCTCACACCCAATCACCCAGCTTCTGCTACCTCCAGCGCTTGCCTCTGCACACCCTCCTGCTTGGAGGCTCACACTTTCCACCCAATGCATCTCCTGGATGTGTAGCACTTACAATACTGTTGCACTTCGTCTGTTGCTCACCCACGAGCACGTACATCCCAGCACCTACCCCACCCCCCTCTCCTTTCTGCACTTGCATGTTCTGAATACTCACAAGGCACAGTAGGTCCATCCTTCTTTCTCCCTCCACTGTATTTCATTTTTTGTTTTTATTGTGTTTCACTCCCATGTTCCCTCCCTGTTGCCCTGTGGGTGCTCTGAAACAGAATTTATTTACTGTACAAGCGCCTAACAAGCAAACAATAAATAAATAAATAAGTTATCATTTGTGACGCATTTTATGTACACTGTTCAGCCACCACCCTCATTGACTACCGCCTATTTACATGCAAGGACAACATTGTCTCTCTTGCCCCCACACTCGCTGATTTCTGCAACCACTCTTTTGCCACTGGATCTTTCCCCTCCTCCCTCAAGCGCTCCTTTCTGTGCCCACTCCCGTAAAAAACCTTCAGGAGACCTGACCTGTCCAGCCAACTACTGCCCTATTTCCATCACCCCTTTCCTGGGGAAACTGCTGGAGAAGCTGACCTTTCCCCAACTCAACTGGCGCACAGAACTTGTTGGTGGTCTCCACGACCATCAATCTGGATTGTCACATTTTGCCCAATCTCCCATTGGCCATCTCATCTTATCCTCCAACTTCTTCCCACATGAGTGATCCCACATGAGTGACAATCTCTTCACCTTGGGGCACTGTGTAAGGATTGGATAGGCTTTCGATCACTCCACCCTACCTTAGGGTCTAACCACGTGATGTGCACCTGGCCATCAACACGAGCTCAGTAGACAACTTCGAGGTCAGCCTGGTTCTTGCAATCAAGGCGACTGTTTTCTCATGCCAGACATGCAGGCACCCCCTTCAGGCTTACCCGCCGCAATCTTATTGTTGTTGGCATCGCCCTTTGCTCTCCCTCGTACAAATGATGGACCTTGTTATTCTCTGTTGCCCCCTATGTCAGGTACTCCTCAAAAGGGGTAGGCCTGGGATTCCTGCAAGTCCCACTGATTCATCTGATTCATGTAGGATTTTGGAACTGTATCCTTGGGCATCTGCTGATTCAAATGTGATGACCATTATCCTGGGGGGCACTGGCGTCATAAATCTCAGCCCGTTCTTTCGCAGCTCAGGACCTCTGCTCCGGCTCCCATGGGTATGACATTCACAATCGGCCTCAGCCCTACTACCATTTGACTGCTCGCTTTCTTGTCTAATTGTCCAAAGTTGTAACGTTATATATTTGCATGTATGTGTATGTGCATGTTCCCTGCCTTGCCTGGGGGTTCTGATGTGATAGTCAAGCACGAGCAGAGGCCTCGTTGCTCTGTGTTTCAAACACAGCCTGCAAGGACTGAGGCCTACTGTCCAATACAGTGTTAGTTCATGGTCTGTACATCACGTACATGCAATGTATTGTACATGACGCTTCTGCAAAGCAAGAGGTTATTTTCCCTTGAATGTGTATGTGCTGCTACACTACAGGTGTCTCCCACCATACATCACTACCCACGTGATTCCCCCCTAGCCCCTATGCCCACCCCTGTGCATTCTCCACACGTTAGTGTCCATTCCACAATGTGAATCATTTGGGAGGGGATGGGATCTGAACATGCTTCCCGACAACAAAATGGATTCTGTTGTTTCCCTTTGCTATGAGTGTGTTGGTGTTTGGTGCATGTTATATTATGTTAGTAGACAAACACAATTTGCCTCTTTCAGCACACATTCTCAAGGTGTTATTATGGGCACGGAGGATATGCCCCATTCATCATTGAATGGCACCAGGGCAGTGGCCTCACTGTGCGTGCCCCACAGAGACAGGTTTTCATGTAAAGTATGTTTGCACCAGCTGGTTGCGTACAACCTCTCCCTCTACCAAGAGCAAGGATGGTGCCTGTGGCTGAGGGCGATGTCCCAACAGCATATCAACTGGTACGCCATGCTGTGTGGCTACATTGTGCAGTACACATGCTCCGACAATGGTTTTACAGAGTACTTGTGGGGCATATAGCAATACCAGTGGTCTAGGGAGCGTAAACATGACTTAAGCACCCCGAATGTGTGCTCCACTATGCCCCTTGTGGCCACATGCACAGCATTATATCTTACCTCAGCTGATGTGGCAGAATTTCTGTATGGTGTCATTGTGGCATCATCATGAACAGTGATAGCGGGTAGGCACTGTCCCCTGAAAATGTTTACATGGTTGTAATTGGCACTTATTGTCATGGTCTGTTGTTCAGTGTGTGATGTGCATGCATGCATGCATGTGCGTGCCAGTTCATGGAAGGAGCCTGTGGCAATGAAATGTAAGCTGTCAGCACCTTTTCAAGGGGGGTAGCGGCCTAGAAGCAGATGGTGGGTGATGCTAGGTATTGCTCCCACTCCCTGACAAGGTCTAGGATGACATGGAGTGGGAACCGGTACCTGGCATACACCTGGTCATTAAGCATCTTAAACAGCCTGGTGCATGTAGCACCAAATCCAGGGCCTGGGAAGCCTTCTCCACCTTCTGTATCCGTGTACGATGGCTCCCACTATTGCAGCGTTCATCATGGCTGTGCGACATTAGTATGGTGTGCATTGCGTCCTTTATATACATTGGATCCTTTGCACATTGAACTTTACGCCTGCTTTCATATGGTGGTTGGATCACAGGGTTTGCTTGCGACTTTTCTCGATGTAAGGTTGCGTGTTAGAATCCATGAATTCGTTTGGGTTTGCGCTGGATTGGGCATGCCATTGTTTCACATGTCCTGTCCCTCAACATGCCCACATTATTCCTCATTCTCTGTGGAAAATGGGATATATGCATATTCCACCCCCTATTTTTATCAATGCGCTCGATTGCACGCAAAGACGCGCCGAGCCAGCGCAGAGACCCGCAAGGTCTGGAAAAGTCCTGCAAAGTTGATTCCTTGAGTCAATGTAAGGGGGGGGTTGAGCGCAAAATGGCCCGCAAATTCCCAATTTTCCCGCAAAGTATTCCATGACTCGGGCCTAAGTCTTCCAAGATATTCCCATGACCACAGACTCCTGCACCAGGAATTGCAACACAAAGAGCAAGAAAGAAGTGATGGGGCACAAGAATGCAATCTTCAGGGTAATTGTGGGTTTGGAAAGGTGACTGGCGGTAGGTCAGGGAAGGTGTGATCTGGCTCTGGCAACCTTCTCTGCTGCTTAAGTAGGAAACCTCATCGTCCTGTTTGACAGCAGCCTTAACATACGTGACCCATGCAATCAGCTAACCTAGAATCAATGGGCCACTTTTTGGTGTTGACATGTCTGAATTATGCATATTCACTCTCTGCAAAGCTGCATATGCGCCTAGCCCTGAAACAGCAGCTAGTGCAGACTGTGGCATCTCGAACCCTGCGACGTGTATTACCTTTATTCTCAAGTATGTAGGAAAATGGGGTGAGAAATCAGGCATGGGGTCGTGGCCTGCGTGCAGAGGTGGGGGAGTGGCGGTTGCCTTTTTGTCAGAGGAAAATGGGAGAGGCGAGCGCATTGCTAGAACTCATTTTGCTGCACTCTCCTTTCGTTTCTTAATCTCTAGCACTGAACTTTGCAGACAGCCCTGTCACAATGCAGCAGAAAACATCTCCCTCTCAGTCCCTCACCACTCGACAGAGATGGTCTCTGTTGTCTCATGCAAGGGCTGCCGCAGGGGTCAGCACCTCGGATTAAGACACAAAAGGAGATGACAGGGCAGTCAATAAAATTATATCGATGTATGTGCATCGCCGTCTGATCAGAGAACTGCCCACAAAGACTTGGCAGGAAAGTATGCCTACTGGGGGCGCCCCCCAACAGAGCCGTGGCTCAAGACCACTTTAAAGACTGCTGTAACTCTGCTGTGTCTAGCCCTGGCCCACTTAAAGCACAGGTCCTCTGTGTGAAGCACACGCCGGCCAATATGTGCATTTACACCTATGCAGGAAGTAGGATTCATATGTCTGCAGGCCTGTGGGGTGGGTACACCCGATGGTGATTGCACACTACCTAAGGACCTCAGAAGAGCTTCATCTCAGAGTGGCAAGGGGGCTTCCCGCAAAGCTGGGGCCTGGGCCGTGTGGGGCACGTCTCCCAGGGTGCTGAATGCTCGGCCCCGGGGCCTGCCAAGCACTCTGATGCTGTCCCTGTTCAAGGCGTGCTGTCAGACCCATTTTGGGTTTTGGCTTTAGCACCTACTTTGATCCGAAACGATTGCATTCCAGTACAGATGGGAGGAAGATGGGATTTGAGGAAGGTCACACAGCATGTGAGTGTTGTTTGGGTGCTTACCCACCCTTTGACTGACCATAGCCATGCTGTGGCTAGGGCCGTGCCCAACCACTACTTGCCCCTCCCCAGCCAGAATCCACCCTCCTGTGATCTCTATGAGCTCATTCTCCCATGCAGTAACATCAAACTGCTGTATAGGGCCTGCGAGTGTTATTTCAGTCTTCTGAGAGTGAATGGTTTATTTGCAGCAGTAAACGAGCCCCTGCTGTACAAACAATGCTATAGAAAAGTGTCCCTTCGGGCACTTGAATTATAAGCAATGTGTGTCCTCACATCTGTTCCTTGCAGTGTATGTGGACTGGATTTCCAGGCACTGCTATCATATGTCCAGATGTGCACACCATTTTCCAGCTGTTAGCATCTTACCAAGGACGATTCCATGCCTACACAAATGCCAGAACGCTTGGCTTTGCCCATGCTTGTCCCTGTTTGGCGTCAGGGTTCTAGTCATGCAGCAATGATTCTTCTGACCGGAGTGTATTTGGTTGCTCTCAAAAGCGGAGGCTTTGCACCCTATGAATAAACGGATGCGCTTGATTGAGTTTGAAAACGTTATATTTGCACCTGAACATTCTAGGCCTAAGTGCAGTTTGTGAAGAGTGAAAGTGAATGGAAATGATTAAGTGTGTGGGGGACCTGGCGAGGGGCATGCATGCCTACTTAAAACGTACAATATTAAAAAGAAAACAGTGTATTATCATGAACTTTGGCAGTAATACAGGTTTCGACACCCCATCCCCCTCCACCCCTCGTTAAAAAAAAGCCAGTGCTTCCCATTGCCCCCGCTGAAAAGTGGAAGAAAGTTTAACCATGTAAAATTGTGCTCAAGGGCCGGTGCTTTTTTTACCATGCTAACCGGCACGTGCATGTGCTATGTTAGGTTTTCTATACAGTCTCTAGGCACGTGGCACGAGTGCTAGGCATGCGCGAGGGGGTTTCTGCTGCACTTGGTACAAGCTCTGCCTCTGGGTGCCCCTTCAGAAGCGTCCCGTGTGTGTGTCGTCCCCAATTGAGCAAGCAGTGAAGCAGTCCTCAAGTGAAGGGGCTTTTTAGGGGGAGGCGATGCAGGTGGGGTGCAGGCTCGGACTGGCATATAGGGCAATGGGTTCATGGCAGGACCAAAAACACAAAATGCTGCTGTGGGACAGTTTTTCTGGTCAAAGTGGGCCAGTTTGATCACTTGCTTCACCGTGCGGTTAGTATCTTTGACCAGTGTTGCTGAATAAATATTCTTTAAAATGCACAATTTGCATAACACGTTATCAAAAAACTCCCCCTTTGGTACTATTCAAACAGTGTCACAAAAGGAATGAATAGCCATTTGCAACTGTGGGCCACTTTTTCATTGGTGCTCGGGACCATTTTATGGCCCAGTCTGACCCTGGTGGGGTGGCATGCGCTTGGGCCGTTTCACCCACACCCTTAGAAATCGCGGCAAGGCCACCTTCTCTTTAGGCCCCTTGCGGCCCACAGAGCGCTTGCCTTCTTGCACTACAGCCACACAGACACAGTGGCCGGCCTAGCGCCTGCCCCCCTCGAGCTCTACACATTCTGCTCAAGTTCTGCTAATGTCTGACTCTTGGTATCTGGCCTCACCGTGGGGTCAGAACTCCACTTAGCCCTGCTGACTTCAGGCTGAGGACTTTCCACTCTGACCCCAAGAGGCTCAGGCAGCTGCAAGGGATAAGTTAAGACAGAACTTCTCAGTGACCACATCCTTTCTGGCACTCCAACTGGAAAATACACACTGGACTCAGTGGGCATCTGGTTAAGATCACGGTACGTCATGGCGCAGGCGACGCAGAACGTGGTTGCCTCCAGCACCATATTGCATCTTGTTTTCATATAAAATCACGTTTTCACATAATATCACGGTTTAATATAGCACTTTATTCGGGCTCCATTTGCGATTACAGCGTTATTATCACTCATTTTAACATTACTCTGTGTCATGGCGCAGGCGACGCAGAACGTGGTTGCCTCCAGCACCATATTGCATCTTGTTTTCATATAAAATCACGTTTTCACATAATATCACGGTTTAATATAGCACTTTATTCGGGCTCCATTTGCGATTACAGCGTTATTATCACTCATTTTAACATTACTTTGTATATTGCCCTTGACAGGATGAAAGGCGGAGTCATCCCTACTGGGATTCATAGTTACAGATTGCAGATTCGTAACATATCTCAAGAGGATACTTACCTTGCCCGTTTATCTTCCCAGCACTACAGTTTGAAATGTATGTTAACTGGGTTGTAGGGTAGCGGAGTTTCCCAAAAGTACATTCTCCTAGGCTAAATACTCCTCTGTAAATCTATATACTCCTCTGTAATTATCTACTGTACTGTAACTATCAGCTGTGTAATGGTTTGGTAAGATAGTCACACCCCAGTGACTTATGGTGTAAAGAATTGATCACTATATGTTATTGTGTAAAATGTTCTGTAACAACATGACTTATGATGTAAATAACATTTTTTTTCTCTTCTGCTATTATGTACATTTTCTGTAACCATGTAACATGCAATGCGCCCAAATACCCCAGGGTTCAGCGCGTATGACGATTCTAATTATATTAAGAATGTATTAAAATAGTGCAAATATATGGGTATGCTGGGTCTGGGAGAACACCCTGACAGCTATTATTTATGTTATGTTAGTTGTACCGTGTGCATCATGTGGCCTTGCACAACTGTGGGCTTCTCTGGACGGTGTATTCGTATTTTTATTATTGTGTTTTTTTTTTAAATTTCTATAGCCCTTGACACCTAAGCGCTGTACAAAGTAACCAAAAGTACAAATCACTTGAACAGGTAATCAAGAACCAACAGATCAATGAGTAAGAAGATAAGATTGAAGGCGGGACTTGAAAAGAGAAACAGAGGATATGGAACTGTAGAGGAGGTCCCAGACATGGCCTGCACCCCTGCCTCTATTTCGAGGTACCAGGAATGGACGCACCAAGGTATGTGACATATGAGGAGCAGATGAACCAACAAACAGCTGCATTGGGACTATGCCCAGTGTACATCAGAAGAAACATACATGTTGAAGCGCCCATAACCAGACAGCCCTGGGCAGCATGGTACCCTATCAGACAGCCGTACCAGCCGCTGAGACGAAATGAAGAGTACCTACAGGCAGTCCATGAAGAGACCCAAAGAGCTGTAATGGAAGGCCAATGGAAATGACACAAGAGCCTGGACAGACTCGCGAATGAACGAAAGCAGCTATCGAAGATAGCACGCCAGTGCGAGCAGCTATGAAAATAGATGTAATGGACACAGGAAAGAGACGACGTTAAAACGTGAGGAAACGTTGCTATGAGACAAGATGGAAGTAACGAACCAGTTAAACGCGTGTAAATAGGCTTGGAACGCAAGAAGCTAAGAAAATGATACTGCTTGCAATTCTTAGTAGAAGAATAGAGCGGCAAGCGGCAACTATATTTACCTCAATAAGGCACGCTATACAAGTGCAACTCCATTTTGTAAAAGCACAAGTATGCTCAGGCGGCCAGAGGCCTAACAGGACTGGTTTCATATCCCAGCCAAAGCCAGGAGAAGGAGCAGAATTGAAACTCAACAAAGAGCAGCTCATGCCTGAGAAATCATGGTCAACCAGAGAAAGGGAGGAGAGCGTCAGCTAACAGGAATCGAAACTTCAGAGCATACCAGCCTGCCCCGTGAAGGTCCAGATAAGGGAGGTCCATGCAGGTGGCGAGGCCGAAAACAGAATTAAATATACTAAAAGCTGGAAACTGAAGCAGATTCACGGTGAACAGACATGTGAACAAGACAGGCGCAAATAATTACCAACGTCTGATGTCACCCAGATCCAAGGGTGCCATAACTTCTCCAGATAAGAGGCTACAGTTTTGAGGCCATGCCCAGCCAACTAATTGACACATAGCCCCAAGATACTGATTGATGGAAGGGAGGCAGGGTGAAACTTGGGACACCAGGCACCTGGGTGTCCATTCTGCATGCTGCTAATTAAAAGTGGAAATTTATGTCTAGGGGTGTAACCTGCCCAATCGCAATGGACCAAGTTATCTAGGGTCCTATATATTGTAGAACCAATGAGACGTCATACTTGTAGTGACGTCTATCATGTGTGATGTAGAGGGAGGGGTGCGGACGCCCACCCGATAAGGGTTATCCAATCTGCATGCTCCATTATCATATACAGATATAGCACCTATACTTAAGTTACCTTTCCTAACCAATTATACTGCATGGCAAGTTTTTGTAGAATTAGACGTCAATGATGACATGTTTTATGTATAAAGGTTGCTGTTCAACTGAAGTTCCTGGAAGTCAGAGCGAGACAGGTGATCGCAACGATGCTGATTCCCAACTGCTTCCCTGTTTGATGTACTTGTCATTAAACGGACTTCCCTTTGCCAAATTGCAGAGACCTCATTATTGAGTCGTGTTGGAGTAAGTGAATCCTGCACCCCCATCCTTCACATGGTGCAGCTATTGTGTCTTAAAGGTACTAGAGGGTGAGCACTGACCTATGGGCCCATCAGTGGATATCTCGTCCTCTTTTACCCTTGGTAGCGTGAGGATGGTTTCGGCCATCGATTATGGATTATTGATTAATATAGTTATAAAACACCTATAGACCGACGGCACAAAGTAACTCTAGGCCTTTGGCAATATCACAAGTCCTTTCGCCATTCTGGCTGAGTAGGCTGAGAAGCTTCCCGTGGACAATGATAGAGTAAGTCCATAAGAAATCTGCAGTGGGTCTGAAGGAATCCGCCTTTCCAAGCATAACCCTTCTCATTCCCACGGGCAGCCAATCGGACTAAAAGGCCGCAAGAGGCTGAAAAGGAGGGGCGGTGATCCCGAAGCTCCAGAGCGGAAAAGATGCGATTGGTGAGTGAAACAATAAACTCGTTACTTTGGCAAATGTCTTGAAGGCATTAGAACAAGCAAGGGAAAGGTAACGGAGGGTGGCGGAGAAAAAATAAAATAGTCAGAAGTAGAGAAGACTGTATATATATAAGGGGTTAATAACGAGTATAAAAAAGAAAAATGTAAGGATACCGGGGGGGCACCTGAGAGAAAAATGTAAGGATACCGGGGGGGGCACCCGAGAGAAAAACAAAAGGTTACCGGGGGGGGGGCCCCCGAGAGAAAAACGTAAGGATACCAGCGGGGCACCCGAGACAAAAACATAAGGATACCGGGTGGGGGGCACCCGAGAGAAAAACGTAAGGATACGGGGGGCACCCAAGAGAAAAACATAAGGATTTGCCTTGTTCCTGCACTTTAATACAGCGGTCAGAAGAAACGTGAACGCATAGCCCATATAATAAGGGACAATTAGACTACGATGACGTTTAAAGATGCATTAAAGGAGTTTGTTTAAACTCCATGGCGGGGTATTGATTAGAAGGCAGGTATATGTATGACCAGCTGGTTTCCGTCTAGTCTGTCAAGTGTCTGTCCTATGTGTTCTGTTGTGTGTTGAATGTAAGAGAGCCGTATTGTTGATTGTTTGAGATGAAATTGAGTTTTACGCAATTCTGTGAAGAAGAGGGATTCGCCAATGAATTGATGGTTTTGAGTTAATTGATAGTATACATTTTGGCAGGAAAAGATTGGATTGGAGCTTGCATATCTGGTTCTCGCTCATACTAGTAGAAGGATAACAAACTGTATAAATATTGTTGGTAACGGAATTGAAAATGGAGGAGGTCACCCCACTTGCGCATCTATGCAAGCAACTACCTAAGCATGCACCTAAATTAAAAAAGTATAGCACAGAATGGGTTAAGGGTACCGCCCACAAGATGTTTATGCCCTGGCCACAGAATTGGTCCGTATCAAAAGCCGTCCTACACCACATGACGACTTATCTACATGCTTCTCTAGAAGCTAGAGAAACGTCTTGCTGTTCTAGAACTATGGAAGATGTTTGAGCAGACGAAGGAGGAAGAGCCTCCTGCAGATTGGATATTAAACATATGCACGGAGAGGGGTGAGACGCCTACCGCGCCACCGGCCCCGTCGGAGCCAGCCATCGAGGGAAGTAAGACAGAGGGGCTTTACCTGTTAAGAGAACTAAAGGCAGCCACAGGGTCTAGCAACCCTGCATATGAGTCGCCTACATATAGTAGCAACAACAATAAAGAAAAGGACCAGGAAATTAATCTAGCCTCTGCAGTCCCGAGGGATAAGGAGAGATGCAATGACATAGGAAAGGATCAGGCACAGAGTTGTGCATCTCTCGTTAAGGAGAGAGAGGGAAAGAAACAAAAGGAACATGAAGATAGAACTGATGAGATAACATTTGCAAAAGACGAATGGATGGGAGGGCAGATATTGCTGAAATTAGATGGAAAAGGAAGTGATGATGAAAGGCCAAGAGAGAGGTCTGGTGAGACGCCAAGGAGAGAGAGAGAAAAGGAAAAGGAAAAAAGGGATGAAAGGACATGAAGGAAGGATAGGCTGAAGCGAGAACAACTATATTGTGAAGAGCAAGAGAAACAGCTTGATCACAAACAGAAGGCAGCCTACGACCAGTACATACAGAATAAGCAAAGGTTGGAAGAAGAGCAAAGGGTACGTGAGAGGAGAGTGAAGAGAAGAGAAGATGAGGAAATTAGAAGGGCAAAGGAATGTAGAAATGAAAGGATGAAGCGAGGAAGAGCAAGGGAATAGATGAGGAAGCAGAACGTAAGCACAGACAGAGGGCACGAGATCTTGAATATTTGGAGTGGGAAGTTAAAAAACCCAATCCTGTTGTAGAATGGGAAGACATAGAAGAATTCTTTCCTGCACATGACTCGGTACCAGATATGAGTGGGACAAATATTGAGGTTGACTTCGATACCAGAAGCATCGGGGAAACGATTAATAAGATATACGATGAGATGGGGCTAGAACAGAGATCCCATGGGGGAAGGGAAGATGAGCGCCTGGAGAGCACTCAGCTATATGACACAGAGGATGCCACCCGAAGTAGTGGGAACAGGGGACTGTCCCTAGACAGACTGGAGATTGGGCAGGATGAAGAAGATGCAAGGAGTTGTGTGAACTGGGAGTATTCAGAATATGACTCCGGTGGGGAAACGGAGTATGAGGCACACGAGGAAGGGAGATGGTGCGGAAAACGGCTCCCAGGGGACCGAGGGGTACGATGGTCAGATGCTAGCGAGTCCACAAGTAGGACACTGAAGTCTGCCGTGCAGTCCGGCCGACATGAAGGAACACCCCACGGTCAGAGGGGGGCATCAGCACCTGCCTATGTGGATAGATTAAGGGCATTGCCAGGGAGACGGTAAGGTGAAAATGCCACCCCAGCGATAGACTGGGGAGCTATGGGGAAAGAAAAGGAAGACTGCGCATTCCAATTCCCGCTGCTAGAAAAGGGGGGAGGAAGACCACAATATATTCCATGGCCACACATGGACGAGAGAACCTAAAAAATAAGCTCCAATGCTGACATCGGGAGCCGGGAAGTGGATACATGAGTTAGAGAAAATGACGGGGCTGTCACCTTAGCAATAGCGGACATTAAGGGCCTCCTAATTGCCATACTTGGTGAAAGAGCAGACGATGTATGGAAACAGGCAGGCTACCCTAGGGTAACCCTAATTAACACCTCCCATGACGGAGCACCATTTAATAATTGTAGAGCAACAGTGTGGAAAGTGCTACGAACGCTATATCCAGACACTTCAGATATGGGGGCTACAATGACTTGGAAAATGAAAGAGTCCAAGGATCAGTTGATTTATATCCAGAATTGTCAAGAAGCGTGGGTACTCAAAACACATGAGTCTTGGACGAATCTATCCCGTATTCTACCATATATTATGCCAAGGGTTGCCTGAGACAGTGCAGAAACAGCTCAAGTAATTGGTAGGAATAGAAGCTAAACCATGGGCTGACATACAGTTGACAATTGCACATTACTGTAGATTGTTGCAAGAAAAGAATCGGAAAAAGGAAGCAACTCGTAAGGGTGAGGAGGCGAAGCAGGTGCAAAAGAAACTCTCAAAGTATGCTCTCGAGGGAGCCATGCTGACAAGCCCAGCTGAACCGCGCGCACAGCAAGCGACTAACCCATCGCTGAATAATCAGGGTAGCGCAGGATTGTACCCGAGGGGAAGGAGTTTTGGAGGAAGAGGATGGCAGAGTAATCAGGGTGGGTTTCGAGGTAACCAGGGTGGCCTTCGGAATAATCAAGGTGGCTTTCAGAACGCGCAGATGGGCAGTCCAGCTACGCCAGATGGGCAGATGGCCCGAACACCGCCAGTGTGTTGGCTGTGTGGAATGACAGGACATGTGGTGCGCATGTGCAGAAGCCAAGGCATGTGGCAAAGCGGCCAAGGAATGGGGATAGGCATGGTGAATCAGCCTGCCATCCCATACCAGCGCAGTGCACAAAATCACACAGTGCAGCAGCAGCCGTCAGGCTTGCAGCAAGGTGAGCAGCAAGTGGTGCAACCCTCGCACATGGGAAACTTACCGCAGGGACAATCCCAGTAGGCACCACCGCAAATGTCGCAGGTCACAAGCTCCGGAGGGGGAGTCGACCCTGGAAATGGGGGAAATCAGCAAGTATACAGTGGGCCAAACTTATATATGAAATAGGACAGCTCACGGGGGACTCTGATGTGTTCTATCCTATCAGTGACACCAGACCCTAATAGGGAAGCTAGGGTGAATGTCGTCATCGGGGGTAAAGAATATTCCTTCTTAGTTGACATGGGCGCAACGCGCTCGTGCATACGAGAAGGCACGTTTTCCTTGTCTGGCGAGGCCATAGATACTCAGAGTTTCATGGGAGCTCACAGTAGAGTTCCCTTTACAGACGCGCTCCCAGTCTCTGTGGGAGAGCGTGAAATGAATGTACCCTTATTATATTCACGTCAGAACCCAGTAAATATCGTGGGTCGGGACTTAATGACTAAGTTGAATATGACAATCTCGTTTACCGAGAATGGTATATTGTGCTCCACTCCAGGAATGCATTATTCAAATGTGTGTGAAATGATCAGAGCATACTCCGGACGTAATGCCATGAGAGCTATACCATTAGAGCCGGAAGTCTTCGCATATGGCCTGCGGGTGCTCATGGCGGGATTGCCAGGCCTCGCTGATAGAAATATGAGGACACCTGATGAGTTCCTATTCAGACCAAGAATACCTATGCATGAAGAAGAGGTCACAAATATTTCCCTTAATGATACAATCTGCCGCAGTGAGAGGGAAAGTGGTATTGGTCGAAGGATATGACGACGAAGGCAGACAATGGTGTGCAATTATCGCCATCGAAGAAGGGTATCGAGTGACTGACGTCACCGATGACGATCTGTTCGAAGAACACCCTCACCTAGAAGAGACAAGACTGGAAGTGAGTCTCATATTCCGGGTCAAAATGATCAAATGGGAGGTGCCACAGAGAATGATGTTGGCGCTGATACGTCCAGAATACTTTGATGACGACATGGCCCAAGTGCATGTAGATGAAGGGATTGCGAAGACAATTTCCGCAATGATGGAGCAGGGCATCCTAGTGACGTCAGAATCACCTTGCAATTCGGTGATTTACCCTGTCAAGAAATCAAAGGGAGGGTCTTTGTGTTTAATCCAAGATTTAAGAGCATTAAACAATATAGTTGAAGCCGAATTCCCTCTCATCACTAATCCATCCACAACTCTATGCAACATACCCACTGAGGCAAAATATTTCACGGTGATTGACTTGAAAAATGCGTTTTTCTCAATTCCATTGCACCATGACTCACAAGACCTGACGTCATTTACTTTCAGGCAAATGCGCTTGAAAAGCACGAGGGTGCCACAGGGGTTCTGTGAGTCTCCATCCATATTCAACAGAGTCCTGCAGATGGACCTAAGCAATATTGCATTAGACAGTGTTGTTTTTCAGTATGTGGATGACATTCTGATCTGCAGCGTCACTGAGGAACAATGCAGGCGTGACTCTGTCCAGCTATTGACTATCCTGGCTGAGAAAGGATGACAAGGAAAAGCTACAATACTGTCAGCGAGAGGTGCTGTACATAGGGCAGCTAATCTCACACGAAGGGAAAAAGGTAACCCCAGAAAGGGCTGAAGCTACCATGTGCACGGCTAAACCGCTCATGATAAAACAAATGCAAAGCTTCTTAGGCCTGTGCAATTATGTCAGAGCATAGGTCTTCGACTACAGCTCGTATACCAAGCCCTTGCTTCAGGCCCTAAAGAAGGCCCAGGCGACAAGGGAAAAATCGAATGGATTGAGGCAATGGAAAAGGGGTTTGCAGAACAAAAGGGGGCGATTTGTAAGGCCCCAGTTCTCGGGATTCCTAATTATGCAGAGGAATTCTACCTGTTCTCACATACCGATGGCAATTTTATCACGGCAGTGCTCGTTCAGCGAACCTCACTTGGGTACAAGCCCCTAGCATATTACAGCAGGAGTCTGGACCCGGTCATGAAGGGTCACTTCCCATGCGAACAAAATTTAGCTGCTGCCGCGTTCGCCATTGACAAGGCGGCATCCATTGTGATGGGGTGCTCTATGACATTGTATGTCAAGCACTCGTTATTCGCCATACTAGAGAAGCCAAAGTGCACGCTGACATCTCGGAGAGCATCCGCATATGAAGTGATTATCTCTAACCCATCGATCAAGATAGTGTGATGTAAAACTATGAATCCAGCTACTTTTATAGCTGAACCAGTCACAGAGGGAGAACCCGTACATGACTGTGCAAATTATGAGGAATTCTATGATGAAATCCCCAAGGTAAAGAAAAATGCCCTGGCAGGTGATGAGATCGTGTTTATTGACGGCTCATCTAGAATCGACCAAGAAGATGGACAAAGGTACACAGGCGTAGCCGTGATAAAACACCTAGCGAATGGAGAGTTCCAGGTACTCGTCAGTGCACGAATACCATCTCACTATTCTGCGCTAGCTGCAGAACTATTGGCGCTGATACTCGCCATTGAGAATCATGCAGACCAGGAAGTAATGTTGTACAGTGACTGCCTTTGTGACATCTACCGTGCACGCAGGCTTAGCACGCTGGAAAAGGAGGGGCTACCTCCGAGTGGACGGCACGCCATTGCAACATGCAGCCTTATTGGATAGGTTGATAAAAGCACTACAGCTCACAGTGGGCATAGCGGTTATGAAATGCGCCGCCCACACCAAAGGGACAGATTTCGTGTCACATGGAAATCATGAAGTGGACACGGAAGCCAAGCGCATGGCATCCAAGGAGGAAACAATCATGGACGTGGAGGTGGCACGTACCCATGAGTGTATGATGGTAGCACGAGCCACACCAGAGGCCTATAGCAACATGGGACAGACTCAGCTAATGGAACTCCAAAGGGAGGCACCTCAGGAGGAGAACAATTTGTGGAAACGTCGAGGGTGTTCCTTAAACCCCTCTGACGGGTTGTGAAAGCAAGACAGCACTGGTAAACCAGTAATGCCTGTCGCCCTACTGTAAGTAGCATTGGAGCAATTACACTACCCTATACATATGTCAAAAGAAAATCTCGCTGCAACGCTCGCAGAAGACTGGTTTACACCAAATTTATCAGAGCATGTTGCGTTCTTCATGGTGAACTGCATAATCTGCCAGCAATTCACCGCTGGGCACACACTAAAAGTATTAAGAGGAGTTATCCCCCAGACAAATGGGCCATTCCAGTACTTGCATATCGACTACGTCGACATGATTCAAGTGTGCAATGGGTACAGGTAGTTAATTGTGGTGGTGTGTCCATTCTCTAGATGGATAGAAGCAGGTCTCTGTGCACACCCAGACTCTAACTGTGCTGCCAAATTTCTAATGAGGGAAGTGTTCCCTAGATGGGGGTGTGCGAGGTAATGAGATCAGACAATGGGGCTCACTTTGTGAATGCAGTTTTTGAACAGATCAGCTTGTTACTTGGTATAAAGCACAAGTTCTCGTTGGTGTATCATCCGGAGGGGAATGGTATATGTGAGCGGCTCAACGGCCTGTTAAAGGAGAGGATAGCCAAGTTGAAGCTCACATTAAAAAAGGGATGGCTGCACTGTCTACCACTGGCATTGTATGCTCTTCGGAACCAACCAGGCTCCGACAATCATCTCACGCTGCACGAGATAGTCACAGGCAGAAGGATGAGGACCCCTCTTACCCCCTGAGATAGAGCTAGATGTGATGCCCAGCCTACAAAAGAGGTCTTGGGGACAGAGATGCAGGACTACTTGAATTGTATGACATCCAGCGTCTCTGTCATTTCAGGCCAGCTGCAGCGACAAAGAAAAGGGTGCAGCGCAGCACAAAATACAACAGGAAGTGCTGAAACAGACTCCGCGCAAAGTCTATGTGCACCACCCGTCTTCCCTGGTGACGCTGACCTCATGGGGAACTTTACAAGGAAGAAGTGGGATGAGCCACGATTCAATGGCCCTTTCATCGTAGAGGACTGCACTTCTTCAGCCGTCAAAGTCCAGTGCAGAAGGGCATGGCTCTTCCTGAATGACATTAAACCTTATATAGGAGAGAGCCCTCCAGTTGCACCCAACCACAAAGAAGCCACAGACAATGGGGAAGAACCTCTGCACGTGCAGACAAGATCCATGGCGAGGAAGAAGGACGCATGAGCAGCAAGACAATGACAAAGAACTCTGTTTTAATTTGTGACTTTTGAATAAGAACATTTCTCCAAACCAGAGAAAGGTGATAAAGAACAATAATACAGACACTCTGGGCACCACAGATGCAGGTTAAAGAAGAGAACTACATACACAAAGCCACAACAACGCTGATAAAACAAACTTTTGAAATAATGTCATGCTCAAGTAGTATAAAGAATCAAGACTCTGATAGACTGAAAGAAAAAAAAGGAGAAGGACAGTTCTTGAGAGCGTAACACAGCATACTGAAAGCAACCAGTGTCAAGACTTTGTTTACAGAACTTATGGTATCTCCCAGCAGAGACCTCAAGTGGGACGTGCTAACCTACTTCCAGCTGGTGGTAATATCATATCCGACACTCATAGGGAGAGAAACCAGTGTCACAGACTTTATTCAAGATCCTGCAAACGAGAAAATAATCTCTCAACTGCTGACTGTCATCACGGAAACCTTCATTGTACTGCCCGAGTACGGTGATTAGGACACAGATGCTTCCACCACAAGTGATCATTGATGAGCTGACATACACGCTTTTCTTTCGCATCATAGAGGAATGCCCAGGACTCGTAGGGAGAACCACGGATACCCTAACATTCATCAGAGATCCAAGAAACAATGAATACCTGAACCAAGTGTTGATGAAGCTAAATTACGTGATTGCAATCCACGCAGCAGGAAAGTGCAAATACTGTTCCCGTCACAAGAAAGGCCTATGATCTAGAAACCAGAAAAACAGGACGAATGTCGTTGTCACCAGAAGACAGCAGATATGCATACCATGTCTTCTTTCACCTCATCGAGAACTTTCCAGAACTAGTGGGTAGACCAACCAATGTTGACGTACTCACATTTCTCGGAGATCCAGTGAAGAGTACTCAGCTAAACATGCTCTTGTATGCCATTATAGCTCAGATTAAAAACACTAATCTCCATCGACTTGTGAGGAGATTCCAGTGAGACTTTCCGCCGTGGGACAGATCGAGGAAACAGAGAGACAGTGCTTATCTTTCCACCGTGGGACAGATCGAAGGGACAGAGACACAGTTCTTCACTCTTCCACCGTGGGACAGACCGAGAGAAAGAGACACAGTGCCATATTTTCCGCCGAAGGACAGATCGAAAAGAGCAGAAACAAGAAAGTTCACCATCTTATTTTTCCTTTTTACTTTTTCCTCTATTTTTCCTTATTTTTATTCTTATTTTTCCATGTTCACTTTTATTTTTATTTTTGTTTTTATTTTTACGTCATTTTATTTTTGTGTGATTTTTGGCAGTTCCGTCTTTTCATTCCTTCGCATTGAACAGGTTCCAGCATGTCCTCAGGACCAAGGCAAATTCAAGGAGTGCACTGGGACTTTACCTACTCTAGATATGCATTATGAATGTGATGCACCTGTTGATGCTAGCCTAATCCTTTTCCCATAGTCTAGCAATAGGAACTGTACTGCATCCTCAGAGATTACTGACATCACCCGCAAGAGGGGGGACACTTGAAAAGCACTCGTCACTTTAAGTAGTAATGAACTCTTGAGCTACGAGATCAGAGCAAGAGAAGGAATAAATAACTGACTATGGACTTGTTCGAAATGGGGTCCCGAACAGTAACTTCGTTTTACCACCAGCAGAGAGCGCCCCGCTTCCCTGGGAGGAAATGCTGCCATATGTCCTACAAGTCTATCATGTGTATATGTTTAGTAATTATCATTGTCTTTCTGTCGTTGACTATCAGAACTGCTTCCTTTATTGGTGCATGAAGCGTCCCAATTTCAGTGCCTCCACCAAATAACGAACGTCTGGGGCCTACGAAAGCACCTAGACCCTATATAGTGATCCCAGTCCCCAGAAAAGCTGATGGTAAAAGAAACGAGATAAAACTAAATGTAATTAGCAGTGATTTATACACACTTGAGGTAATGAACGAAGAAAAAGGCTGGAGACAGGGTCAGCACAGAGGGAATGAAAATGTAGCACTGACCATTGCACACACACACACGCACACTGAACACACACAAAAAAGGGCAAGTGTCAATGGCAACAGGGACTCAAACAAGGGCAACAGAGAAAGGGAAACTGCCTTCAGAATGAACAGCTCCAGAAAATAGTGGAAGTAACCAAGAGGAGCCAAGTGAGAAACCAAAGGGAGAGAGCATAGCAAAATCCCTCAAAAGAACAGAAGTAGCCACAAATGAACTCGCAGAGAAAACACAAATGCTAATGAACCATCTGTTCCCGTTCATAGTCAGAGCTAAGAAACTACACGAGGAACTGAAAACTAGAACTACAGAGACTATAACAGTAAGCACGCCAGCTCAGACGCAAGGAACAAGCACCAGACCTACGACACAGCCACGCATTGGGGAGTTGGTGAGCCAACGGCGGTTAGAGAACATCTATGAAAGATTACAAAAGGAAAAGAAACGCAAAACCTTCTCCTACCACAGCGATACAGGTAATGAAACCCACTCTGCTAACAAGCATGCCCAAGAATCCTCCAGCAAGAAAGAGTCATATAGATGCATTTAGAGACGTGGTTATAGCTAATTACAAAAGGACATTGAGGATCAAGAGAAATTCACACGAAGACAACAATGAACTCAATGATTACCTGGACAGCACAGCCCATCTTGGAAACAACATATGGTATCAACACATGAAGGAAGTAGGACGAAGACAATCAGAAGGAGAATGCTTCGTCTGCACGCTCCTACCGTACAGCATGGGAAAATCCAAGATCTTCGTGGCTGTAGAAATCGATGTCCCCATAGCACACTGTCTGTCACACGTAGCAATGTGCAACACCAGAGGATAATTTATGGAAAGAGACGCTTCACTGATATGGGCCACCGAAAAGGACTACCCAGATGAAGATGGCTACGTCCAGGACATTAAAACAAGAAATAGGGCGCACACCTGGAATCACGTGATCAGATACGAGAATCCTGACGTCAAAGGATCAGGAACACGATGGGTAACAAACCCGAGACTGAACATTCAAGGAAAAACTGCAGAAGAGGCACAAATCTGGAAGGACAGAGGCCAAATGCAGATCTGGGGAACAGTGGTTCCCCAAATGGATGGGAAGAAGGAGTAGTGATCTGCCGAGCTTGGATGGTCCTTGGAGCCTGCAAGGAAGCAATAGGAAACTCTCAAAAACTGTGCAACCCCCTATGGCCAAAGCTTGTAAAGTTACTAACATGGGTCGAAGATAGAGGGGGACCCCTGCAGATAGTGCCACTGGAGAGCCCAAAACTATGCTTCAGAAACAATGGCACAAGGAAGATGGGAGAGAATCTAAACTGCGGACGAATCTTTGAAGCCCCAGGAATGACGCAAGGGACCGCAGTTATTATGGACCATTACTGGGCGTGTGGATCCCAGGCATACATAAGGCTGCTGAAAAATTGGGGAGGCATATGCACACTGCTGAACGTCCATGTTCCCACGCTAGTAATCCCTAAGAATGACCTGAAGTTGGACAGTTTCCCGAAATCAGATGCTCATTTAAGGAGAAGGAGATCTGTGGAACTGGTATCCAGAATGAAGAGAGAAAATTACTTTTCTACCAAATCAGAAGAAGCATTCCATGCAATCCCATACGAGCATAGACTGTTTAGCCTCACCTCAACAGTATTCACAACACTACTCCTGTCCCAAGTCCAAATTGGAGTGAATGCTAAATGGTTGCAGATAACCAGATGGGAGTTATTGCAGACCATCAACTCTACTATAAAGGGATTTAACGCGAACAAAGAAGCACTAAGAGCAATCCAACTGATGACCCTCCAGAACAGATATGTACTAGACATGATCACAGCAATGGATGGAGGTGTTTGTGCAGCAATTGGCAAATCATGTTGCACATTTACACCATCACACGATGAAGAAAATGGAACCCTAACAGAGGCCATAAGTATGTTGACAAACTTGAAAAACCAGATGATCGATTAAAGTGATGAAGGGGACAATGACAGCTGGTTTGGAGCCCTGTTCTCATGGGTCCCACAATGGATGGCAGACATATTCAAGTTTCTGGGAGCCCTACTAGCAATGGTACTGCTAGGATTCTGTGTTATCAAGATACTCATTACACAGTGCCAGAAAAGTGCAAAGAAAGCCATAGGGATGAAGATAATGGTTGATGTCGAACAAGGATGGAAAACCAGAGACCTGACTGATGAAGAAATAAGAGACTTTGTGAAGGGCAGCAAATTTCCGCCAGAAGGAACAAGGTTCACATATCCTAAGAAACGAAGAAGGTATGAAGGAAAATGGATCTACTGTAGCCCAAATGGACAATGTCAGCTAATGACATGGAACAAAGACAAACATGTGAAAACAGCAGTGAGTTTGAAAGGGGTGATAAAAATATGGACTCCAAAGACTCACACATTCACAACATCATGTACAAACCCTGAAGACGATGAACATGACACCGAAGAATCAAAGGAAATAAATGCAAAAGAGATCACAGAAGTGGTCGATGAACCGACCAAAGGGGGGAGTGTAGAGGAGGTCCCAGACATGGTCTGCACCCCCGCCCCTCATTTTGAGGTACCAGGAACGGACTCGCCAAGGTATGTGACGTATGAGGAGCAGATGAACCAACAAAGAGCTGCACTGGGACTATACCCAGTGTACATCAGAAGATCCATACCTGTTGAAGCACCCATAACCAGACAGCCCTGGGCAGCACGGTACCCTATCAGACAGCCGTACCAGCCGCTGAGACGAAATGAAGAGTACCAACAGGCGGTCCATGAAGCGACCCAAAGAGCTGTAATGGAAGGCCAGTGGAAATGACACAAGGGCCTGGACAGACTCGCGAATGAACGAAAGCAGCTATCGAAGATAGCACGCCAGTGCGAGCAGCTATGAAAATAGATGTAATGGACACAGGAAAGAGACAATGTTAAAATGTGAGCAAACGTTGCTATGAGACAAGAAGGAAGTAACCAATCAGTTAAACGCGTGTAAATAGGCTTGGAACGCAAGAGGCTAAGAAAACTCTTCTGCTTGCAATGCTTAGTAGAAGAATATAGCGGCAAGCTCCAACTATATCTACCTCGATAAGGCACGCTATAAAAGTGCGACTCCATTTTGTAAAAGCAGACGTATGCCCAGGCGGCCAGAGGCCTAACAGGCCTGGTTTCATATCCCAGCCAAAGCCAGGAGAAGGAGCGGAATCTAAACTCAACAAAGAGCAGCTCAGGCCTGAGAAATCGAGGTCAACCAGAGAAAGGGAGGAGGCGTCAGCTAACAGGAATCAAAACTTCAGAGCATACCAGCCTGCCCCGTGAAGGTCAAGATAAGGGAGGCCCATGCAGGTGGCGAGGCCGAAAACAGAATTAAATACACTAAAAGCTGGAAACTGAAGCAGATTCACAGTGAACAGACATGTGAACAAGGCAGGCGCAAAGAATTACCAACGTCTGATGTCACCTAGATCCAAGGGTGCCATAACTTCTCCAGATAAGAGGCTACAGTTTCGAGGCCATGCCCATTCAACTAATTGGCACATAGTCCCAAGATACTGATTGATGGAAGGGAGGCAGGGTGAAACTTGGGACACCAGGCACCTGGGTGTCCGTTCTGCATGCTGCTAATTAAAAGTGGAAATTTATGTCTAGGGGTGTAACTTGCCCAATCACAATGGACCAAGTTATCTAGGGTCCTATATATCGTAGAACCAATGAGACGGCATACTTGTAGTGACGTCTATCATGTGTGATGTAGAGGGAGGGTGTAGACACCCACCCGATAAGGGTTATCCAATCTGCATGCTCCATTATCATATACAGATATAGCACCTATACTTAAGTTACCTTTCCTAGCCAATTATACTGCATGACAAGTTTTTGTATAATTAGACGTCAATGATGACGTGTTTTATGCATAAAGGTTGCTGTTCAACTGAAGTTCGAGGAAGTTGGAGTGAGACAGGTGATCGCAACGATGCTGATTCCCAATTGATTCCCTGTTTGGTGTACTTGTCATTAAACAGACTTCCCTTTGCCAAATTACAGAGTCCTCATTATTGAGTTGTGTTGGAGTAAGTGAATCCTGCACCCCCATCCCTCACATCGTGCAGCTATCTTGTATTAAAGGTACTAGAGGGTGAGCACTGACCTATGGGCCCGTTGGTGGATATCTCGTCCTCTTTTACAGAATGCCAACAGAGAGGAAGAGAGTTTCAATTCTTCAGGGCAAGAAGAACAAAAGAAACGGAAATGTGAAGGAGCACAGGGAACAGTTAGAGGAAAAAGAGATTTAGAACGAAGTGAACGAGCAGGAGAGTAGAAAGAGATTAAGGAGGAAAGATAAGGAGGAGCAATACCATAGAGACATTTAAAGACAACACAGAGGAAATTAAAAAGTAAACGATTTTCAAAAGAGAGCAAGTGCAAAGAGTGTAGGGCAGAAGTAATAGAATCCCAGGGGGAAAGGGTACAAAGAACCCAAATGGTGTGTAGGTCCAGCCGTGGTGCATGAGTGGAAGTGCGTGTGACTGCAGTGCATTCTTAAAAGGTTTCTTAGAAGTTGTATAGGAGGGATGGACAAGCAGTGCAGCAGTTTTGCTGTGCCGAGCTGTGCCACTATAGCTGCAAACCATTTTAAGGCAGCTGAAGGAATATTCGTGTGGGTTATTACACATGTCGCTCACCTCCCAGGCATTGAGACGCTGCCCATAGTAGCAGAATATTGCTGACTGTTTCAGCAGATGATATAAGTGGCAGGGACCATCGATTGGTCGATGATATCCTTAAGTGTCAGCCAGTGCTTCTTATGAGACAATATTACATTAAAAAGCCCTTCTAACACTTTGGACCGAGAATGCTGCGGGCAAGCAGATCACTGGAGCCCCAGTATTAAGCTGATAACTGCAGCCTCAATATTTACATCAATCCATCCTATATTCAGGATCAAGCTGATTACTAGCACCTCACTGCTTACATCCATCCACTCAATCATTAGCATCAAGCCAATCACTCGGGCTTGAATCCTTACATCAATCTGCACAATCCTTGGGATCAAGCCGATAACTGGAGCCACAATGTTTGCACCCATCCACTCAATCCTCAGAATCAGTCCAGTCACTTGGGCTTCAATGTTTACATCCAGTTACTAATTTTTCGGGATCAAGTCTGTCGAGAGGCAGATGAATGTGTCATTCATAGCGTCAGCCCCTGCCCCACCTCTATATCATAGGAAGGAAAGGAGTGCATCATTTATGGCATCTGGCTCTTCCCCACCGCCATAACGCTAGTAAGAGGGATGCTATTCACTAACACAGCCCTGCCAACCTTATCCTGGAGTAATCGAAGAAGAGATGGATTTGCAAGCTCTAGCAGAAATGGACATGTTGTAACCAAAGATGACGTGAGCAAGTGACATCACTACCGAAACTGACACACGTAGATGCACTAGACACAAAGCAGATATAAACTCACCTTGAAGATGCATGGACACTAGGCCAAACTTGCATTTAGACATGAAGAATGTTACCTGCACCAATAGACACTAGAAAACATGTCATAATCAATGTATATGGTGAAACGCAAGGCAAATGAGACACACACAAAGCTTGCCTAATGTAGAAATGCATCAGTAATGAGTAGCCATTTTGGGTAGAATGGACGGCGCAACCACGTTCCAGTGAATGGGGAGCATCGAAGAAACCTCAAAGCTGCAGGAAAATTAGACTCGCCGAATTGGCTGAAAATACAGACCCAAGCAGACAAGATAATAGCTGCACAACTCCTGCCAAGGTTACTGTGGAAAAGGGAGGTTTGGACCAGCACTGAAGAGAACAGAAGATAATAATTTCCAAGCATATGACACATTTTTCTTAGATTAAGTAAAGAAACAAACAACCCTTGAAAGCATGGTGTTCACTAATTATGGTTTAATATTGTAAGAAAAGTAGCTCATACAAGTCTCCAGTGGCCAGGAAGTGGGTATGGAAACCTGTATTAAAAAGGGCTAAAATCCAAGTGAAAGTCGAGCAGAATAATGGTCTCCTCACACATGACTTATTGTGAGGAATTCGACCATCCGCACTTTGGGAGTGCGCCTGCCTGGGTTTTTGGAAATTTTAAAAGAAATGGAATGTTGGTAGATGAACCTCTGGAAAATGTGTGGGGCTAATCCGCAAACATTTTCCTATGTTCACTGCATTACATACACATAAACCTGTGTACTCTGGGTGGACACAGCCTAGAGCCGCTGTTCCCCCCTGTCACATTTAGTTGGGATATGACAGCCAAGAATACATCAAGGCATTTCAGGAGGTGGAGTGCAAAACCTTCCTCCGACCATGGGCAGCCTAATTAATTAACAAAGGCTCCATGGATCCGCCATGTCCTTTCTTCGCTCTGCTCATGGCAGCTTCGAATACTAATCAGAGTTCAATCAAATTGGGCCACGGGGGCCTGGTGGCAGAACTAACAAAGAAGACAGGAAACCCCAATAACTTTTGATATGCACTGTGTCAACCTGAAACCAGTTCCAGCCTCTCACTATCAAGGGCAGTGACCTGTCAAGTCTAGGACTATGGGCCTGATCACGACTTTGGCGGTAACGCTGGTGGTATTACCGCCGGCAGTATTAGCCCTACCGCCGAACTCCCCGGCGCTAATAGCGCCGGATCATGAGTTTGGTGATAATGTTAATACCCATTCCCCATTGAGCCCATTCGCAAATGCCCCATTCCCCATTGGGCTCAATTGGTAATTTTTGCGCTCTTACCGCCGCCGGATTTCCCGCCGGTGGTAATAGCGCGAATTTTCGGCGGATTTCCCCCCAGTTCAGAGCTGGGGCGAAATCCGCCGAAGTCCTGATTTGGTGAACACTTAAATCCGGCGGTTATAGCGCTACCGCCGGATTTAAGGGTTACCGTCAAAGTCGTGATCAGGCCCCATGTGTTTACAGTAGGCAAACCCTGCGGAGGAACCCCATTCAGAAGGTATGTCTCGACCAGTGCTACAGACCCGCCAGCCAGAACTGAGACAATGATTCCTGACCCTGAGCTGCCATGTAGGCCAGCCTGCAGCAGTCTATCCATCCTCGCTGGCCGAATTGCCCGTCACCTGAGACCCACAGATGTCTCCCATCTTGAACTCTGTCGCAGGAGATGCAAAGCGCCCTGAAACCGACTCGACACTGTCGAGCACCAAGAACTTCTACAAGCACAAGGTACATTCTGGTTCTATCTCCCTGGTCCTTTTCCGAAGGTCCCTAGTGACATTTTACGACCCATTGCTCCCTTTGTGCTGAAACCAAGTATCTTTGAACTATTGTGATTAATTACTTTACCGTCTACCCTCCTGTCAGTATCCAGAGTACATCCCTTTACTTCGTGAAACTGTCTGTCCTCTGCATTCCTTTACAGGGTGGGTTGTATTTTGTAGTGTGCTAGATGATACCTATAAAGTAGTGATAACAATAAAGTAGATTTTTTTAATACAATCTTGACTGTACAGTCCATTTTATCATTGGGTAATAATTGAATTTTCGCTGTGTTGCAACTAACCAATGATCCATGACCTTGCGGAGAAAGGAAATCAGAGATGATGTCTTATTTATTGGGAAAATCAGCACCTTGATGTCGCTGCCCCATGCCACTATTGTTGCTCATGTGCTGATGACCTGGCAAGTAGTCAGGATTGGTAAAGCTAATGGCAGCCAATCACTGTACACAAATGATGCTGTCTTGTAACTGTTGCAGTAGCCAACAGGACGTTGTAGTGAGGAGATATTCTTACTTGTAGTCTAATCAGAGGAGTTCCGAGGTGTGGCCAGTAGATAAGTAGTGACCAATGGAGAAACTAACCCCTATACATGGTATACATAGACGATTCCCCCAACCAATCCCACCCCCCGGTAGGTTTTTTGTAACCAAGATTGTAATGTGACATCAGTTGTGACGCATTTTCTATTCTTAAACTGTTGTCAAGCTTCAGAAGGACGAGAGCATGGAGGCTTTTGGTGTTTACTGCTGTCCCTATTTTATATGGATTATTAATAAAAACAGGTATTTGTCAATTACCTTGACTTTTCCATTATCGGATGCAGAATTTCCCAGCCTGTCTGTTCCGCTTAGGACTGGGCATTTCCAATCCTCAGTGTTTTCATCCACCTGCCCGATTCTTGTGGTCCTCCAGTGGCTCCTAGTGGAATTACCATCACATTAGTGGGGTGCATCTTGGAACTACACCCAACATGGCTGCTGCCTGCTCTGTGAGCATCATATAAGCAGAAAGCCAAAACATGCAGCAAGTCTTTCCAAGGGAGGACCTCACTCTGTGGGAGGCTTTCCTGGAACATCTCAACAAACCCTTTATTGAATCTCAGAAGTAAATCATAGAGCTGTTTTATCCCAAAGAACAATAATTAATTAATCCTTTATAACTTGCTTAATACCAGAGACGCAGGGCTGGGATTCGAACCTGTGCCGCTTGTATTTGGGGTTATATTGTGCAAACGTAGATAAGTAGCTGAGTGTTATAGAAGTACTTCTGGGTTAGTGGAAGGGGAGATGACATTTATAGTAGCCTGGGCGTTATTATTATATATTCTTTGCATATACTGCGCTTCACACTGCCTTTAGAACTTATCAAAGCCCAGCAAGAGAAGAGCAGAGAGGGAGGGCAGAGGAGGGTAGAAGGATTAGTCAAAGAAGGCGGCAGCATCATGGGATGCAGGTTCGTGTATAGCGCCTTACTCTGACTTAAGGATGTCTCGAAGCGCTAGGTGGAAAGAGCAGAGGTGGGATGTAGGGTGAGGGAGGAAGCAGTAGAGGAAATGCGGCAACATAATGGTATGGAGGTTGAGTGTATAGTGCTTTACGCTGCCCTTAGGCCTTTTCAAAGAGCAGAGAGGGAGGGGAAGCGGCGAGAGAGGCAGCAGGTGGAATGGGTTTTGTGTATAGCGTTTTTCATTGCCTTAAGGATGCTTCGAAGCGCCAAGGAGGCAGAGTAGGAGAAGGGGGGCAGCAGCAGGCGAAGGAGGCGGCGTAGCTGTATGAATGTAGCGTTTACTGGGCAAAGTTAAGTTAAGAAGCTTCACCTACACCGCGTCTATTTTGTTGGCCCCGTTATTGTTGCACCTCACTCTGTGAGACTTGTTAAAGGGTTCTAAAAAAGAAACTAAAATAAATCAGTAAACAGTGATTTTAAGAGGGACGGGGGCCCCAGCCGTACACACGAGGGGGTGGGACAGGGGAGCGGGGGGGGGGGGTTCTAGCGTACAGGGTCATTCGCTTCCTCGTGCTTTTCGTGATGATGATTGCGAGTTTTTAAGAGAACGCTAATGTCACAGCTCAGTGAAGCCGAGCGTCGTGGAGTGCATTAAGCACGCACTTCTCCCTTAATCAGTAACCGCCGAGTCATGTATAAACCCGGCCTCTGCGCGGCGAGGCACAGGACGGGAGAGGCGAGAGAGGGGGGAGGGTGCGGGGAGAACCGACACTGGGAGACGAGTAGAGTGGGCCGTGGGGTGGAGGGAGGGAAGGATGCGGCAGACAGGTCTTGATGCCAGAGAGAGAGAGAGAGCCAAGAGTGAGCGAAGGAGAAAGGGTAGAACGGTCGAGAATTGGGGCACCCAGAGAAGGGTGCAGGATACAAGGGCCACGGTCACAGAGCTCAGCCGCTTGGCTGAGATCTGAGGACATTCCCACGCTGGAGGTCGGCTTCAGTGGTGAGGACACGCTAATCTGCTGGTAATTTAGGGACACTCTGGTCCACTTAGAAGAACATTCCGCCATCTGTTCCCTTAATGATATCCTGGCCCAGCGCTAAGGGCACGGCCAAGCTGCCGACTGGCTCACAGAAATGGCCTTCCACTTCCAAGGACACTTGCAAGCTTTGATCTAAAAGCATCACGCTGGGTGCCTCCATACCACCCCCTGGTCACTCAGGGGCTGGCCGTGCAGTCCCGGTTACCTGTCGCAGTTCCCAAACATGTAAGGTCATGGTGGTCTGAGAACAAGTCAGAGCCCCAAGTCACTTGGAAACGTTATGGGGCAGGTCTAGGGGCCTCACATAGCCCCAGGAATGCCAGAAAGGGAAAGGGCGTGCCAGAGAAACAGGCATCTCACAGCCCCATGTTTGGCAAGCACAGGCTGCGCCAGGTCTACAAACATCTCATAGCTCCAGGTCAGGTAGGGACAGTACAGGCCAGACCTACAATCATCTCAGAGCTCCAGGTCAGGTAGTGACAGTACAGGCCAGGCCTACAATCATCTCAGAGCTCCAGGCCAGGTAGGAACAGGCTGCGCCAGGTCTACAGACATCTCAGACATCTAGCCCAGTCATATAGGGACAGGCCGGGACAGGTCTACGGGCATCTCAGAGGTCAGTGTCATATGGGATCAGTCTGAGCCAGGTCTGCAATCATCTCAGAGCTTGAGGTCAGGTAGGAACAGGCTGGGGCAGGTCTACGGGCATCTCAGAACTCCAGTCCAGGTGGGGACAGGCTGGGGCAGGTGTACATGAAGATGGAAGGTCCAAGTAATGTAGGGACAGGCTGGTCCAGGTTTCCATGCACCTCAGCACTCCATCCATGCCAGTCTAGAGGCTTTTCAAAGATCCAGGTCGAGCAGAGGCAAGCTGAGTTAGGTTCTGGATCAGCTCTACAGGAATCTCAGAGCTCTAGATCAGGTAGGGACATGCTGGATCAGCTCTACAGGCAATCCAGAGCTCTAGATCAGGTAGGGACATGCTGGATCAGGTCTACAGGCATCTCAGGGCTCTAGATCAGGTAGGGACATGCTGAATCAGGTCTACAGGCATCTCAGAGCTCTAGATTAGTATTGACAGGCTGGGTCAGGTCAACATGCATCTCAGAGCTCTAGATCAGGTAGGGACATGCTGGATCACGTCTACGGGCATCTCAGAGCTCTAGATCAGGTAGGGACATGCTGGATCAGGCCTACAGGCATCTCAGAGCTCTAGATCAGGTAGGGACATGCTGGATCAGGCCTACAGGCATCTCAGAGCTCTAGATCAGGTAGGGACATGCTGGATCAGGTCTATAGGCATCTCAGAGCTCTAGATCAGGTAGGGACATGCTGGATCAGGTCTACAGGCATCTCAGAGCTCTGGATCAGGTAGGGACATGCTGGATCAGGTCTACAGGCATCTCAGAGCTCTAGATTAGTATTGACAGGCTGGGTCAGGTCTACAGGTATCTCAGGCCAGGTTGGGACAAGCTGCACCAACTCTAATGCAGGTCACGTTTTGAGAGCGCATGATCACTTGGCGACATTACACGCTCAATGGACACAGCAGAGCCCTGGGACTAATGGGAACACACTGGACTAATTCCAATCCTGGAGAAGAGCTAGGAATATCTGCCAACTACTGTACTCCTACGATAATCCTCCTCCTCCTCTGACGTTTCTCTCCTCCTAACCAAATCCCACCCTACTGCTGCCCCTTCTGTTCCCATCCCTACCCTTCTTATTCCCAAAGTTTACGCTCTTCTTATTCCCTATCTAACCTCCTTCTTCAATATTTGTCTCTCTACGGCCACCTTTCCTACTGCCTTTAAGCATGCCACTATTATCCCTATCCTTAAGAAGCCTTCTGCTAATCCCCTTCTTGCATCTAACTTTCGGCCAATCTCACTTCTTCCTTTTCTCTCTAAACTACTTGAACGCCTCGCCTATTCCCAGCTCTCCACCTTTATCCCTAACCACTCTCTCCTTCCTCCCTCTCAATCTGGCTTCCGCCCAAACAATCCACTGAATATGCTCTTACCTATGTCCTTAACTCCTTCCTTACCGCTCGCTATGCTAAACAATCCTCTATCCTTATCCTCCTTGACCTCTCTGCTGCTTTCGATGCTGTCAATCACCCCTTACATCTCAATACTCTTTCCTCCTTTGGCTTCAAAGGCTCAGTCCTTAACTGGTTCTCCTCTTACCTTTCCCGCCTCTCTTTCGCCGTCTCTTGGGGCGGTCAAACCTCCTCCACCTTCCCTCGGGACTATGGCGTTCCCCAAGGCTCCGTCCTTGGACCCTTCTTATTCTCTTTCTATACGTCTCTTCTAGCTCCTCTCATCTCCTCTTTTGGAATGTCTCACCATTTCTACGCTGATGATACTCAGCTGTTCCTCTCCTTTTCTTCCTTCTCTCCTGGTCTACATCTAAATCTCTCCTCCTGTTTCACCGCCATTAAAAACTGGATGTCCTCTTATTATCTCTTTCTTAATACTGACAAGACTGAAGTCTTATTCTTCCCCTCCAACTCTCTTCCTCCTCCCTCTCCCCCTCCTTCTATTCATTTTCCCCCTTCTAATCTTCCTATTTCCACACATGCCAGGAATCTTGGAATCTACTTTGAGTCATCCCTTTCCTTTACTCACCATATTTCCCTTACTTCTCGCTCATGTCGCTATCACCTCTTCGATATCCGTAAAGTCTGTTCTTCCCTCACCTTCCATGCTACTAAGCTCTTAATCTCCTCCCTTATCTTTTCTCGCCTTTTCTACTGCTCTTCTCTCTTTTTGGGTCTCCCTACCTCTCATCTTGCCCCCCTTAAATCCATCTACCACTCTGCCATCCGTACCCTCTGTCTTCTCTCTCCCCATGACTCCATCTCCAACTCACTTTCCAACCTAGGATGGCTTCCTTTCCATTCCCAACTTAAATTTCACTTCCTTTGTCTTGTCTTTAAATCTCTTCGTGTCCTTGCCCCTCCTTAACTCTCCTCTCTTCTCTCTTTCTATACCCCTTCTCACTCCCTTCGTTCGGCTTACTTTCTGTCCCCCCTCCTCCTTGTGCCTCTTCTCGATTCCGCTCCTTTCAGCTCCTTGCCCCCCTTCATTGGAACTCCCTTCCCCTCACTATCCGCTCCACTTCCACCTATTCTTACTTCCGTTCCTCCTTGAAAGCACTCCTTCGGTCTCCTCCCTGACTCCTTCCCCCCTCCCTTTCACCTTTTCTCTCTCCTCCCAATACCCTTTCCTTGCTCCTCTATCTTCCCTGTCTCCCCATGATCTCCATCCTCCCTACTTCTCTTGCTACTCACCACGCTATCTCCCCTTTCTCCTCCCCTCCCCCTGCTTTCTTCTTCCTTCTCAAATACAAATTGTTCCACATGCTGTTTTCCTGGTTTGAAACTGTTATTGCTTCTATGTTCCTTGTTTGTTGTTTCCGGGTTGTTAAACTGTAAAGCACTTTAGCGCTATACAAATACAAAAAATACAAATAATGCTGGTTTCAGTACACCTGGGAATCTCAGCCGACCCCGTAAGCACATAATGGACCAGTTCAAAGGTCGTCTGTGAGTTGATCACTCAGGGTCATGCTGCCCCACTTTAGGGAGGTCTTGACACCCCCACACGCCTTAGGGATATACTCTTAACCATTTGCTGCAAATTCAAAACTGTTCAACAAGGCTACCTATTAGGATGGCAAAGAAAAAACATGAGTCCTTAGCATTGGGTTCCTGGTACTGGATGCCAGTGGCCAAATGGGTCAGGATGAAGGTGATGTGCATTGTCCACAAATCATTGACTGGCATTGACCAGGCGTGCTGACTTATACGTTTCTAGCTGGATCCCAGAGTGGGGCATGTGATCTGCCTGGTTGGGGGTGCTGGGCATTTCAAGATTTAAATGGAAAAGGGTGGATGGGACAGGGTGGCATTGTCCATGGCTAGCAGTGGTGAATCAAAAAGCAAAAAAGAAGGGCCTGTAGGGCTCACGTCAGGCGAGATGATCGTTCAGAAGAAGACGGATGTGCAGGGAGAAAGGCAAGGGAGCAGCAACAGGCCCCAAACCCAGGAGCACATGGGCCCAGAATCATTACAGTCTACCCCCTGCATGATACGAACAACAAGAAGAAGCTGAGTGACCATGAAGCTCTGCATGGGCTACGCCAAGAGCACATATTAACCACCCTATGGGACTTTTGTATGGCAGATAGAACACTCAATCAAGGTGGTTCACAATTACTACCCGAACCTACCGTCCTGATGAAGGCGGTAACACTGACTCTTTTTCCACCGAAACCGGTAGACAATATTAATGGATATGTGAAGGTTAAACAACAGGGATAATAGATTTACAAGTGCAGGATTGCCCCAACTTGTATTTTCTTAGCTAGTGATTTATTTCTTCCTTTTTTCCCAAAAAAACATTCTTTTTGTTTTTGCTTTTAGCACCCAATGATACAACGGTCAAGGATAAAGAAAGATATGAGACCAGTTGGGAATCAAAACATTGTTAGAAGTAGCTCAGATAAGGATAGCCTCTCCCTGTCTTTCTGCTAGATAGGTGGCCCGCCACTGCCGACTAGGACAGCACAGCCACACACAGGGAAAGTTAGAGTCTGTCTAGGACAGCACACACAGGGAACGTTAGAGTCTGTGCAGGGACTTCTATCTAGGACAGCACACACAGGGAAAGTTAGAGTCTGTGCAGGGGCATCTATCTAGGACAGCACAGCCACACACAGGGAAAGTTATAGTCTGTCTAGGGCAGCACAGCCACACACAGGGAAAGTTAGAGTCTCTGCAGGGACATCTGTCTAGGACAGCACACCTACACACCGGGAAAGTTAGAGTCTGTGCAGGGACATCTATCTGGGACAGCACAGCCACAGACAGGGAAAGTTAGAGTCTGCCTAGCACAGCACAGCCACACACAGGGAAAGTTAGTGTCTGTCTAGGACAGCACAGCCACACACAGGGAAAGTTAGAGTCTGTGCAGGGACATGTATCTGGGACAGCACAGTCGCACACAGGGAAAGTTAAGAGTCTGTCTAGGACAGCACAGCCACACACAGGGAAAGTTAGAGTCTGTCTAGGACAGCACAGCCACACACAGGGAAAGTTAGAGTCTGTGCAGGGACATCTATCTAGGACAGCACAGCCACACACAGGGAAAGTTAGAGTCTGTGCAGGGACATCTATCTAGGACAGCACAGCCACACACAGGGAAAGTTAGAGTCTGTCTAGGACAGCACAGCCACACACAGTGAACGTTAGAGTCTGTGCAGGGACATCTATCTAGGACAGCACAGCCACACACAGGGGAAGTTAGAGTCTGTCTAGGACAGCACAGCCACATACAGGGAAAGTTAGAGTCTCTGCAGGGACATCTATCTGGGACAGCATAGCCACACACAGGGACAGTTAAAGTCTGTCTAGGACAGCACAGCCACATAAAGGGAAAGTTAGAGTCTATGCAGGGACATCTATCTGGGACAGCACAGCCACACACAGGGAAAGTTAGAGTCTGTCTAGGACAGCACAGCCACACATGGGGAAAGTTAGAGTCTGTGCAGGGACATCTATCTATCAGCACAGCCACACACAGGGAAAGTTAGAGTCTGTCTAGGACAGCACAGCCACACACAGGGAAAGTTAGAGTCTGTGCAGGGACATCTATCTATCAGCACAGCCACACACAGGGAAAGTTAGAATCTGTCTAGGACAACACAGCCTCACACAGGGAAAGTTAGAGTCTGTGCAGGGACATCTATCTAGGACAGCACAGCTACACACAGGGAAAGTTAGAGTCTGTCTAAGACAGCACAGCCATATACAGGGAAAGTTAGAGTCTGTGCAGGAACATCTATCTAGGACAGCACAGCCACACACAGGGAAAGTTAGAGTCTGTCAAGGACAGCACAGCCACACACAGGGAAAGTTAGAGTCTATGCATGGACATCTATCTAGGACAGCACAGCCACACACAGGGAAAGTTAGAGTCTGTCTAGGACAGCACAGCCACACACAGGGAAAGTTAGAGTCTATGCAGGGACATCTATCTGGGACAGCACAGCCAAACACAGGGAAAGTTAAGAGTCTGTCTAGGACAGCACAGCCACATACAGGGAAGGTTAGAGTCTGTCTAGGACAGCACAGCCACACACAGGGAAAGTTAGAGTCTGTGCAGGGACATCTATCTGGGACAGCACAGCCACCCACAGGGAAAGTTAGACTCTGTCTAGGACAGCACAGCCACACACAGGGAAAGTTAGAGTTAGTCTAGGACAGCACAGCCACACACAGAGAAAGTTAGAGTCTGTGCAGGGACATCTATCTAGGACAGCACAGCCACACACAGGCAAAGTTAGAGACTGTCTAGGACAGCATAGCCACACACAGGGAAAGTTGGAGTCTGTGCAGGGACATCTATCTAGGACCGCACAGCCACACACAGGCAAAGTAGAGTCTGTCTAGGACAGCATAGCCACATACAGGGAAAGTTAGAGTCTGTGCAGGGACATCTATCTGGGACTGCACAGCTACACACAGGCAAAGTAAAAGTCTGTCTAGGACAACACAGCCACATACAGGGAAAGTTAGAGTCTATGCAGGGACATATATCTGGGGCAGCACAGCCACACACAGGGAAAGTTAGAGTCTGTCTAGGACAGCACAGCCACACACAGGGAAAGTTAGAGTCTATGCAGGGACATCTATCTGGGACAGCACAGCCACACACTGGAAAGTTAGAGTCTCTGCAGGGACATCTATCTGGGACAGCACAGCCGCACACAGGGAAACTTAAAGTCTGTCTAGGACAGCACAGCCACACACAGGGAAAGTTAGAGTCTGTGCAGGGACATCTATCTAGGACAGCACACTCACACACAGGAAAAGTTAGAGTCTGTGCAGGGATATCTATCTAGGACAGCACACACACACACACACAGGGAAAGTTAAAGTCTGTGCAGGGACATCTATCTAGGACAGCACACCCACACACAGGGAAAGTTAGAGTCTCTGCAGGGACATCTGTCTAGGACAGCACACCTACACACCGGGAAAGTTAGAGTCTGTGCAGGGACATCTACCTAGGACAGCACAGCCACACACAGGGAAAGTTAGAGTCTATGCAGGGACATCTATCTGGGACAGCACAGGCACAGACAGGGAAAGTTAGAGTCTGCCTAGGACGGCACAGCCACACACAGGGAAAGTTAGTGTCTGTGCAGGGACATGGATCTGGGACAGCACAGTCGCACACAGGGAAAGTTAGAGTCTGTCTAGGACAGCACAGCCACACACAGGGAAAGTTAGAGTCTGTCTAGGACAGCACAGCCACACACAGGGAAAGTTAGAGTCTGTGCAGGGACATCTATCTAGGACAGCACAGCCAGACACAGGGAAAGTTAGAGTCTGTCTAGGACAGCACAGCCACACACAGTGAACATTAGAGACTGTGCAGGGACATCTATCTAGGACAGCACAGCCACACACAGGGGAAGTTAGAGTCTGTCTAGGACAGCACAGCCACATACAGGGAAAGTTAAAGTCTGTGCAGGGACATCTATCTGGGACAGCATAGCCACACACAGGGAAAGTTAAAGTCTGTCTAGGACAGCACAGCCACATAAAGGGAAAGTTAGAGTCTATGCAGGGACATCTATCTGGGACAGCACAGCCACACACAGGGAAAGTTAGAGTCTGTCTAGGACAGCACAGCCACATACAGGGAAAGTTAGAGTCTGTCTAGAACAGCACAGCCACACATGGGGAAAGTTAGAGTCTGTGCAGGGACATCTATCTGGGACAACACAGCCACAAACAGGGAAAGTTAGAGTCTGTCTAGGGCAGCACAGCCACACACAGGGAAAGTTAGAGTCTGTCTAGGACAGCACAGCCACACACAGGGAAAGTTAGAGTCTGTGCAGGGACATCTATCTATCAGCACAGCCACACACAGGGAAAGTTAGAATCTGTCTAGGACAGCACAGCCACACACAGGGAAAGTTAGAGTCTGTGCAGGGAGATCTATCTAGGACAGCACAGCTACACACAGGGAAAGTTAGAGTCTGTCTAAGACAGCACAGCCATATACAGGGAAAGTTAGAGTCTGTGCAGGAACATCTATCTAGGACAGCACAGCCACACACAGGGAAAGTTGGAGTCTGTCAAGGACAGCACAGCCACACACAGGGAAAGTTAGAGTCTATGCATGGACATCTATCTAGGACAGCACAGCCACACACAGGGAAAGTTAGAGTCTGTCTAGGACAGCACAGACACACATAGGGAAAGTTAGAGTCTATGCAGGGACATCTATCTGGGACAGCACAGCCAAACACAGGGAAAGTTAGAGTCTGTCTAGGACAGCACAGCCACATACAGGGAAGGTTAAAGTCTGTCTAGGACAGCACAGCCACACACAGAGAAAGTTAGAGTCTGTGCAGGGACATCTATCTAGGACAGCACAGCCACACACAGGCAAAGTTAGAGTCTGTCTAGGACAGCACAGCCACACACAGGGAAAGTTAGACTCTGTGCAGGGACATCTATCTAGGACCGCACAGCCACACACAGGCAAAGTTAGAGTCTGTCTAGGACAGCACAGCCACACACAGGGAAAGTTAGAGTCTGTGCAGGGACATCTATCTGGGACAGCACAGCTACACACAGGGAACGTTAAAGTCTGTCTAGGACAACACAGCCACATACAGGGAAAGTTACAGTCTATGCAGGGACATATACCTGGGGCAGCACAGGCACACACAGGGAAAGTTAGAGTCTGTCTAGGACAGCACAGCCACACACAGGGAAAGTTAGAGTCTATGCAGGGACATCTATCTGGGACAGCACAGTCACACACAGGGAAAGTTAGAGTCTGTCTAGGACAGCACAGCCACACACAGGGAAAGTTAGAGTCTCTACAGGGACATCTATCTGGGACAGCACAGCCACACACAGGGAAAGTTAAAGTCTGTCTAGGACAGCACAGCCACACACAGGGAAAGTTAGAGTCTGTGCAGGACATCTATCTAGGTCAGCACACACACACACACACACACACACACACACACACACACACACACACACACACACACACAGAGGGAAAGTTAGATTCTGTGCAGGGACATCTATCTAGGACAGCAGACACACACAGGGAAAGCTAGAGTCTGTGCAGGGACATCTATCTAGGACAGCACACTCACACACACGGAAAGTTAGAGTCTGTGCAGGGACATCTATCTAGGACAGCACACACACACACACACACACAGGGAAAGTTAAAGTCTGTGCAGGGACATCTATCTAGGACAGCACACCCACACACAGGGAAAGTTAGAATCTGTGCAGGGGCATCTATCTAGGACAGCACACCCACACACAGGGAAAGTAGAGTCTGTCCAGGGACATCTGTCTAGGACAGAACAGCCACACACAGGGAAAGTTAGAGTCTATCTAAGACAGCACAGCCACACACAGGGAAAGTTAGCGTCTGTGCAGGGACATCTATCTGGGACAGCACAGCCACACACAGGGAAAGATAGAGTCTGTCTAGGACAGCACAGCCACACACAGGGAAAGTTAGAGTCTGTGCAGGGACATCTATCTAGGACAGCACAGCCACACACAGGGAAAGTTAGAGTCTGTCTAGGACAGCACAGCCACGCACAGGGAAAGTTAGAGTCTGTGCAGGGACATCTATCTAGGACCACACAGCCACACACAGGGAAAGTTAGACTCTGTCTAGGACAGCACAACAACACACAGGGAAAGTTAGAGTCTGTCTAGGACAGCACAGCCACACACAGGGAAAGTTAGAGTCTGTGCAGGGACATCTATCTAGGACAGCACACACACACACACACACAGGGAAAGTTAAAGTCTGTGCAGGGACATCTATCTAGGACAGCACACCCACACACAGGGAAAGTTAGAATCTGTGCAGGGGCATCTATCTAGGACAGCACACCCACACACAGGGAAAGTAGAGTCTGTGCAGGGACATCTATCTAGGACAGAACAGCCACACACACACACACACACACACACAGAGGGAAAGTTAGATTCTGTGCAGGGACATCTATCTAGGACAGCAGATACACACAGGGAAAGCTAGAGTCTGTGCAGGGACATCTATCTAAGACAGCACACTCACACACACGGAAAGTTAGAGTCTGTGCAGGGACATCTATCTAGGACAGCACACACACACACACACAGGGAAAGTTAAAGTCTGTGCAGGGACATCTATCTAGGACAGCACACCCACACACAGGGAAAGTTAGAATCTGTGCAGGGGCATCTATCTAGGACAGCACACCCACACACAGGGAAAGTAGAGTCTGTGCAGGGACATCTGTCTAGGACAGAACAGCCACACACAGGGAAAGTTAGAGTCTATCTAAGACAGCACAGCCACACATAGGGAAAGTTAGAGTCTGTGCAGGGACATCTATCTGGGACAGCACAGCCACACACAGGGAAAGATAGAGTCTGTCTAGGACAGCACAGCCACACACAGGGAAAGTTAGAGTCTGTGCAGGGACATCTATCTAGGACAGCACAGCCACACACAGGGAAAGTTAGAGTCTGTCTAGTACAGCACAGCCACGCACAGGGAAAGTTAGAGTCTGTGCAGGGACATCTATCTAGGACCACACAGCCACACACAGGGAAAGTTAGACTCTGTCTAGGACAGCACAGCAACACACAGGGAAAGTTAGAGTCTGTCTAGGACAGCACAGCCACACACAGGGAAAGTTAGAGTCTGTACAGGGACATCTATCTAGGACAGCAGCACACACACACACACACACACACACACACACACACAGGGAAAGTTAAAGTCTGTGCAGGGACATCTATCTAGGACAGCACACCCACACACAGGGAAAGTTAGAATCTGTGCAGGGGCATCTATCTAGGACAGCACACCCACACACAGGGAAAGTAGAGTCTGTGCAGGGACATCTATCTAGGACAGAACAGCCACACACAGGGAAAGTTAGAGTCTATCTAAGACAGCACAGCCACACACAGGGAAAGTTAGAGTCTGTGCAGGGACATCTATCTTGGACAGCACAGCCACACACAGGGAAAGATAGAGTCTGTCTAGGACAACACAGCCACACACAGGGAAAGTTAGAGTCTGTGCAGGGACATCTATCTGGGACAGCACAGCCACACACAGGGAAAGATAGAGTCTGTCTAGGACAGCACAGCCACACACAGGGAAAGTCAGAGTCTGTGCAGGGACATCTATCTAGGACAGCACAGCCACACACAGGGAAAGTTAGAGTCTGTCTAGGACAGCACAGCCACGCACAGGGAAAGTTAGAGTCTGTGCAGGGACATCTATCTAGGTCCACACAGCCACACACAGGGAAAGTTAGACTCTGTCTAGGACAGCACAGCAACACACAGGGAAAGTTAGAGTCTGTCTAGGACAGCACAGCCACACACATGGAAAGTTAGAGTCTGTGCAGGGACATCTATCTAGGAGAGCACACACACACACACACACACACACACAGGGAAAGTTAAAGTCTGTGCAGGGACATCTATCTAGGACAGCACACCCACACACAGGGAAAGTTAGAATCTGTGCAGGGGCATCTATCTAGGACAGCACACCCACACACAGGGAAAGTAGAGTCTGTGCAGGGACATCTATCTAGGCCAGAACAGCCACACACAGGGAAAGTTAGAGTCTATCTAAGACAGCACAGCCACACACAGGGAAAGTTAGAGTCTGTGCAGGGACATCTATCTGGGACAGCACAGCCACACACAGGGAAAGATAGAGTCTGTCTAGGACAGCACTGCCACACACAGGGAAACTTAGAGTCTGTCTAGGACAGCACAGCCACGCACAGGGAAAGTTAGAGTCTGTGCAGGGACATCTATCTAGGACCGCACAGCCACACATAGGGAAAGTTAGAGTCTGTCTAGGACAGCACAGCCACACACAGGGAAAGTTAGAGTCTGTGCAGGGAGATCTATCTTATACAGCACAGCCACACACAGGCAAAGTTGGAGTCTGTCTAGGACAGCACAGCCACACACAGGGAAATTTAGAGTCTGTCTAGGACAGCACAGCCACACACAGGGAAAGTTAGAGTCTGTGCAGGGACGTCTATCTGAGACAGCACAGCCACACACAGGGAAAGTTAGACCCTGTCTAGGACAGCACAGCCACACACAGGGAAAGTTAGAGTCTGTCTAGGACAGCACAGCCACACACAGGGAAAGTTAGAGTCTGTGCGGGGACATCTATCTAGGACAGCACAGCCACACACAGGCAAAGTTAGAGTCTGTCTAGGACAGCACAGCCACACACAGGAAAAGTTAGAGTCTTTCTAGGACAGCACCGCCACACACAGGGAAAGTTAGAGTCTATGCATAGACATCTATCTGGGACAGCACAGCCACACACAGGGAAAGTTAGAGTCTGTCTAGGACAGCACAGCCACACACAGGGAAAGTTAGAGTCTGTCTAGGACAGCACAGCAACACACAGGGAAAGTTAGAGTCTGTCTAGGACAGCACAGCCACATACAGGGAAAGTTAGACTCTGTCTAGGACAGCACAGCCACACAGAGGGAAAGTTAGAGTCAGTCTAGGACAGCACAGCCACAAACAGGGAAAGTTACAGTCTGTGCAGGGACATCTATCTGGGACAGCACAGCCACACACAGGGAAAGTTAGAGTCTGTCTAGGACAGCACAGCCACACACAGGGAAAGTTAAAGTCTGTCTAGGACAGCATAGCCACACACAGGGGAGTCTGTCTAGGACAGCACAGCCACACACAGGGAAAGTTATAGTCTGTGCAGGGACATCTATCTAGGACAGCACAGGCACACACAGGGAATGTTAAAGTCTGTCTAGGACAGCACAGCCACACAGAGGGAAAGTTAGAGTTTGTCTAGGACAGCACAGCCACACACAGGGAAAGTTAGAGTCTGTGCAGGGACATCTATCTAGGACAGCACAGCCACACACAGGGAAAGTTAGAGTCTGTCTAGGACAGCACAGCCACACACAGGGAAAGTTAGAGTCTGTCTAGGACAGCACAGCCACACACAGGGAAAGTTAGAGTCTGTCTAGGACAGCACAGCCACACACAGGGAAAGGAGTCTGTGCAGGGACATCTATCTAGGACAGCACAGCCACACACAGGGAAAGTTAAAGTCTGTCTAGGACAGCACAGCCACACACAGGGCAAGTTAGAGTCTGTCTAGGACAGCACAGCCACACACAGGGACAGTAATAGTCTGTGCAGGGACATCTATCTGGGACAGCACAGCCACACACAGGGAAAGTTAAAGTCTGTCTAGGACAGCACAGCCACACACAGGGAAAGCTAGAGTCTGTCTAGGACAGCACAGCCACACACAGGGACAGTTATAGTCTGTGCAGGGACATCTATCTGGGACAGCACAGCCACACACAGGGAAAGTTAGAGTCTGTCTAGGACAGCACAGCCACACACAGGGAAAGTTAGAGTCTGTCTAGGACAGCACAGCCACACACAGGGAAAGTTAGAGTCTGTGCGGGGACATCTATCTAGGACAGCACAGCCACACACAGGCAAAGTTAGAGTCTGTCTAGGACAGCACAGCCACACATAGGAAAAGTTAGAGTCTGTCTAGGACAGCACCGCCACACACAGAGAAAGTTAGAGTCTATGCATGGACATCTATCTGGGACAGCACAGCCACACACAGGGAAAGTTAGAGTCTGCCTAGGACAGCACAGCCACACACAGGGAAAGTTAGAGTCTGTCTAGGACAGCACAGCAACACACAGGGAAAGTTAGAGTCTGTCTAGGACAGCACAGCCGCATACAGGGAAAGTTAGAGTCTGTCTAGGACAGCACAGCCACACAGAGGGAAAGTTAGAGTCTGTCTAGGACAGCACAGCCACAAACAGGGAAAGTTAGAGTCTGTGCAGGGACATCTATCTGGGACAGCACAGCCACACACAGGGAAAGTTAGAGTCTGTCTAGGACAGCACAGCCACACACAGGGAAAGTTAAAGTCTGTCTAGGACAGCATAGCCACACACAGGGGAGTCTGTCTAGGACAGCACAGCCACACACAGGGAAAGTTAGAGTCTGTGCAGGGACATCTATCTAGGACAGCACAGGCACACACAGGGAATGTTAAAGTCTGTCTAGGACAGCACAGCCACACAGAGGGAAAGTTAGAGTTTGTCTAGGACAGCACAGCCACACACAGGGAAAGTTAGAGTCTGTGCAGGGACATCTATCTAGGACAGCACAGCCACACACAGGGAAAGTTAAAGTATCTCTAGGACAGCACAGCCACACACAGGGACAGTAATAGTCTGTGCAGGGACATCTATCTGGGACAGCACAGCCACACACAGGGAAAGTTAAAGTCTGTCTAGGACAGCACAGCCACACACAGGGAAAGCTAGAGTCTGTCTAGGACAGCACAGCCACACACAGGGACAGTTATAGTCTGTGCAGGGACATCTATCTGGGACAGCACAGCCACACACAGGGAAAGTTAGAGTCTGTCTAGGACAGCACAGCCACACACAGGGACAGTTAGAGTCTGTCTAGGACAGCACAGCCACACACAGGGAAAGTTATAGTCTGTGCAGGGACATCTATCTGGTGGACGGGCAAATTGAATAGAATGAAAGTTCCTCCCTCCAGTGTTTCCAGGACGTGGCAGTGGTGAATGCCACCTCTGGGGACCCGCAAGTACATGAAATCATTGTTATGCAAGAACTATACCATAGCGCTCTCCCGTTATGCCGTTCAATTTACGTAATCACATAACACAAGCTCCCAACACACCATTACATGGCAGGACGGGTCACACAAGGACAAGCTGTGCCAGGTCTGCTGGTTGACTGGAGAGCGCTTATCTCCTGGTTACATTGGCATAGGTTGGACAAGATGTTTTCTAATATCCGGTGCCTGAGTCTCCTAGAAACATGCTCCATCCAGTACTAGAGGGACAGAGCATACAGCCTTCTGTGCATTTTGTGTGATTGGTGTGAATTTGTGTGTATAGATCGGGTTATCCTTGTGTGTAACTTTGGTGTTCATGAAAGATACTGACTGCGATCAGCCTTCCAGTGAGTGAGTCGACTCTGCACTAGACGGGCAATGGGCCGCTGGATCCACGGTCAATTGGACGATAGGGCAGTACCCAAAGGGCCGACTTGGCAGGCCAGTGAGGGCAACTTTCCTAGGGCATTGTGGGACACAACAATGACTTAATGCACCGTTCAACTAGTAGTGTCAAAGATTGTTACTGCATCAATGTGCTTTAAAATTCACTATTTCCCACTGTTGTTCCTTAAACATGGGCCCTGAGGTGGTATTCAAAAAGTTTGCCATGAAAAGTCATCATTAGCTTTTATTGGGGGAGGGGGGCGTTTCTTAGTTTTGGCTATTATTAGTTTTGCTAGTAGGTGGCGCTAAAGCACCATCTACAAACCAAAACTATTGCATTGGAGCCACCCATTGACAGCCCACAGCCAGTCTAAGCCCTTTGACCATTCCCACCCACTATTAGCCCCCTTTTTACCCTAAAAACACATCCTTCTGCGATCTCTTTGAGCTAGCTATATCAAGCAGTAAAGTCAAACTCTGGCCTGCCAGTGTTATTTCTTAGCCGTCTGCTGAGAGTTAATGGCGGTTTTTCAACTTTAAATGTCTTAACCACATGTGCCTTCAGCCGCTTGATTTATATCCGTTCTTTGCAATGAAGTCCTCCTAAAAACATGCTTGACAAAGACAACAGTTTTGTCTTGTATATAGATTAAAGTTAGCCATTTGCCAGGCACTGTTATCATACATTATGTTGAGATATATTTATACTGCACCCATCACCACTGTAGAGGTAAGCGCTCAGGTAACCACACTATCTTCCAGCTGTTGCCATCTCATAGTAGGATGGCACCATTTTGGTATTGCCTGGCAAATGCCTATCCGATTAGCATAGGAGCAACAGAATGCACATTGCATGAGGCACAGGCTAAAAGCAGGTCCAGCAGCCATCTCTGAATATGAGTGAAGACGGACAGAAAACCTCAGAATTGACAACTGTTTCCTCACTTGCCAAGAAAAGTGCCCACTTCACCCTAAACGGGAATTAGAATTCAACTTTGTGGGAGTCAGCCAATCAGTGATCTCCGAACACAGGCTTTATTCAATAGTACACGCCCGGTCTATGAGCTTAATGACAGCCACTCTACCAGGCACTCCTATTTCCCATTTCTGCTGCAACCCCACAACACAGTGAGTTGCACCAAGTGAAAAGCACTCACCCGCTGCCTCTCTTCTTCCACCTGTCAGTCTTGGGAGTTCCTCATCAAGCAAAAGACGGTCCCCATGGTAACCGGAAAGTTGGCCCTTCCGGTGCGACCTATCTCGCTTTTTTTTTAAAGAGGTAAAGTCACAGAAATCAAGAAAGGTGCCATGGTGATAAAACATGCCTCAGCGAGTTATCCAGGGTAATCTTACAGCATTCGTTTAGGTTCCTTGCTGCACTGTGATGCTTGACTTGGGCTATGGACCTTCATCAAATGGGATGGCCCCCAGAGGCGGGTTGCATCGCCTCCATAGACTACAGACATCGGCCCATAGAAAAGTGAATGCTGCATGCCATGAGCCCACTCACACATGACTACATAGGGTCATTCTCTGCCCATTATTGCATCCCCTCCAAGGTCACACGTGGCTGGCTCAGTCCCCCAGAGGCCGTGACATGCAATGGTAGCAGTTCTGTAATCATCATTCCATTACATACAAGCTGTGCAGAGGGCATCATATGCGGTGGTGTCAGATCCACACTGGTCCCCACATCCTGGGGTCTGGGCTCCACAACCATCTTTCCATTCAATAGTGTCAGCTCCCCAAAGGTCATCAGATGCTGTGGATGGTCTCAGCTCCCCAACAGTGTTCCCAAGTGGTGGTCTCAGCTCCCCAGAGCTATGTGCCAAATGCTCAGCCCCCCGGATGTCTCCATGTCCGGTGGTGAGCTGGATCCCAACCTTCTGTGTTCTCTCTGAGCCTAGACCCTACCACTTTCCATGGCCAAAGAGGGTAACCTCTGTGTGTACTATGGACTCTGTGATCCTCAGAGGAACACCACTTGCCTTAATCATCTTCACACTCTGTGGAAGCATCCTCTGTCTAAGTAATCAACTTGGTCCCCAGGGTACGGTCCCCACTATGGTCCGTTTGATCCAGGAGTGTCTCTCTTTCCAGGCAACACTCCCAAAGGTTGAGGCTTTTTGCCAATCTGCTCAGAGCGGTCACCTGGATCCTCTTCGCATACCTAACTGCTCTTTCCTTTACAACCCTCCCAAGACTTCTTATAATGTTGGCTTCTGTGAAAACGCATATCCTGCGGGCAGCCATTTTTGAAAACTATTTTGATGTCTTAGGAAGCAGTGAAGTGTGAACGCCTTGGAAATGTCTTCGGGTGTAAGGCATGATAATACAACACAGCGACACCTACAGGCGTCTGGTGTTGGTTACACCTGCTGCTGTGACCAGTGATAATGAGATAAGCACCCGCAGGCGCGCCAGCAGACATGCGCAGAAGACCCATCCAATGGATTAGGGCCTTCAAAGGGCATTCGCTAGCAATGGTTCCAGTGTGGCCCCCTTGGAAACAAGCCTGGCCCCTGGGCCCACTCGGTGCCCTAATTCAGGGGTCATGTTGTAAGATGTTTTCCTATAAGGTATTAAGCTGCATTGCTCTGCAAGCATGCCAACCTCACCAACCTGATTAGCCCCCAAATGGGTCAAAAGACGTCTGTGATGACCCGAGATGACCCCGAGATGTCGTTTTTGGCAGAAAAGCCTAGATTTAAAGTGGCGAGAACATCAGGTTGAACCATTATTCTGAAGGCTTGCCTTGTGGGTTTCGCAAGCTAAAATGTGGGTATCCCAGAATGAGATATTAAATGCCCCCTTCCTCTGGTGAAAGCTGCACAGGTGGTGTGGGGTGCATAGACTATCTTTTCCACTGCGTGTCACAATGGATTTCTCTTGGTTTTTTTTGTTTACTCACCAAATATAATTTAATGTAACGTGATGTCATCTAAAGTAACGTGGTTTTGGAAGGCACAATTTTAACATTTTGGGAGCCTCGCTGCATTGCGCCCTACAAGAAAAGTGTCAGGAGAGAGGGTTGCACCAGAGAACCCTGCCTGTGGCGTGGACGCCTGCAAGCCACGAGTACCGAGTCATGAGCGTGGTCGTGATTTCAATTGACCAGCGGAAGAGAGAACCTGGTGTGTGTGTGTTTCATCCAGATGTGAGATCCACGATTGAGCAGCTGGAGTCAGCACTGCGAGGCGAGGACCTGGCGGGGGAAGGGGGAGTATGATAGGCCTAAAGAAGTCAACGATGGTGTAGTTCAGGTAGTGTGGTGTGTTTTGGGAAGCTGCTCCCGTGTGGGAGGGTTGATTGCGTGAGCAGTGTAAGGAGGAGAGAGATGTGGGCGGGGTAGGGGGCATGGTTGAGGGACAACAACCTTTTGGTTGTAGCATTTGGTTAACACCTGCTGGCAAGGGTTCTTGCTACTTCAGTTTTCTTCGGGGAGTACGGGGTAGAGGAACCTAAATTAGACCAATCTCCTGTACCTCTTGGCTAGGGCACTGGGTACGTACTGGCCCATTGTGTATTCACAAGAACGTTGGTCCCCTTTTATTTAGTAGCCACAGGTAGAAAGACCAGATTGAGTCCGATCTCCCATGGTCCTCGGCTGTCGAGTTGTGTGTAGATTAGTGGTATGCTCATGTAACTATAGGAAGAGGAGGTTCTTTGTCTTCGACAGCACTCAACACGAGCAAAAGCGAACTGATGCTCGTAGGAACCAAGCAAAAACTTGCAACCCAGGTAGAGAGTATACACAACTTCTAATTTGAGACTGTAGCATTGAGATAAAGAAAAAGGTTAAGACGCTGGGGGTCTTTTTAGACTGCAATTTAGATATGAAAGCTCAGGTCAGCAGCCTGATAGAATCCTCAGCATATTATATTAAACTTATCGCTCATGCTGACCCTTTCTCTCAAGAGCAAGTAGATAATCCTTGGCGCGTGCTCTTATAAGCTCTAGAAGAGATTGCTGCAGTAGCCTTTTGACTGCTCTGCCTAATTGCGAGCTGAAGAGACTGCAAGTAATGCAAAATAATGTGGTAAGAGTTGTGATGTATTGCAAGAGATCAGATCATATTTCAGATGCTAGAAGGGACCTTCATTGGCTTCCTATCAAGGAAAGAATCCTTTTCTGGCTTATGGTGGTCTCCTTTAATTGTATGCATAATTCTGGCCCAGGTTACCTTAAAGAGGTGTTGGTACCGAAAGCCGCTAAATACAATTTGAGCTCAAACCATGGCTTCCTGATAAATATTCCCACCTGTAGACTCACGCAAGCAAAAACAGGAGCCTTCTATTCAATGACACCTATCTCCTGGAATTAACTGTCCGTCAATCTCCAGGGAAGAAACCTCCACCAGTCTTCAGAAAGGGCCTGAAAACCCTTATTTTTAACTAAGTGCCTCTGTTGTGATCTTGTATTCCTCAGCTTTCTGTTCTGTTGTGATATGTTCTGAGTCCCCCTGTTGTTGTGTTTCTTGTTTTGTTTAGCGAACGCCCTTAAGCCTCCGGGTCAGTGGCTGCGCTTTACAAGCAAAATAATAATAATAATAATTCGATGCTATCGAGAGTGGCCTCCTGTTGGTTGAGAATGTTTCTGCTGTTCTTGTGCTGGCGTCTTTTGAATATCCAGGTTTTGGGGATGTTCTGAAGGCCAGGTGATTTTCCGTCCTATGCAGACATCTGGGCATAGAATTGAAGAGTTTGGTTGAGAGGCAAGAAAATGAAGATTCTCTTTGGCATTTCCAGTTGACACTCGCCACTGTTATTGGGGTCCAAGTGCTCTCGATGGCGTGGGGTGAATTCCTGTTCTTGTGGTGGATTAGGGGCCCTGCCACGGCAGGTGTGGTGGGCTATCCATAGAGTTTTGAAGGGAATACTCATAGGATTGGGAGCCGGTTGAGTTTTCAGAGGTCGGGGGTGATGAGTTCATGTCTCAGAAGAAGTCTAGCAACTGCGTATTGGACTCTTTGTAGGCGGTTTGGTAGGCAATCCCAGTAGTCCAGTAGTAGTAGACTGTTGGCATAGTCTAGTCTTGAGACTACTGTTGTGATCAAAGCCATCAATCTGTGTGTCTGTCATATAAGGCCTGATACCTCTAGGCAAAGGTCAGGATCCCATTTCTTCAGCACAAGAGACAGGTGCAGGGTTCGGGGGTGAGGTGCCACACATGATGAGCTCATTTTTCGTTTAAATCACAGTCTATATTGTCATCATCCAGGAGTCAATGTGCACACGCCATGTAGTGAGATCTGATGCATTTGCTGTAGAGTTGTTCATAAGCTTATAGATGATTTGGGTATAAGCTGCATGGCTGAAAGATGTGAAATTCAAGTTATAAATAAGTTGCAGGAACATGGCCATGTAGACATTCACAAGTAAACATGACAAAATGGCTCCTTGATCTACTCTACCTGTGAGCTTGTGGAGGCTTAACCTGAATGGCCACGTGTGTTGTTTCGGTCCTGCTAGGGAGAAATGAAGAGCTGCATCATAGAGCTGCTTCATTTAGTCCAGTGTCCTCCATTTATTTCAGCAGGTTCTCTTGGCTGATGGAGTGAAAAGCTGCAGAGGTATCCAGTAGCCTGAGTGCTCTAGAGGAATTGGTATCGGTCTTGTTTTACAGGGTGTCCATTGTACATCATCGTGGCGATCTATTCTCTGCGTTGGTCTAAATCCACGCTCTTACTCGTTGAGGAGGTTGTTTCTTTCGATGTGTTTTCGTACTGTTGAAACTCAGCCTTTTGAGGATTTTTCTGTTGAAGATTGGTTGGTAGTTTGCGGTGTCGCTAGGCTCCACTGTAGGGTTTTGGAGGATAGGCTTGAAGTAAGTTGTTTTGACATTAGAAGGGATGACACCTTGCTCGATGGAAGCATTGAGGAGGACTTGGAAGGAGGACGCTGGTCCAGTTTGCTTCCTTATTGCTTTGCAATTCTTGGGGGGCGCATGTCTTCCACCAAGACTACTGGATGGATGGCGTTGACTATGGTTAGGAAGTTTTGAATTGAGAAGAGATGACTGTTTGCACAGAAATAGGTGGTCCCCTAGTGCTGTTTCCATTGCTAGAACCGGTGGCATTGGTCCTTTCTTATCTAGGTGGTCCTGGAATTGTCCTATTTAGCGGTTGAAATGTGCTGCAACGGAGTCACGGAGCGCTAGAGATGGAGTCTGTATCGTAGGATGTAGGGTTTTGGTGCTTGTGGATAATTTGAAATACTTCCTTTTGGGTGCGGGGGATTGAATCCGTTCAGTGTGCATAATGAGCTTTTTCGCTTTGACCATTTCTGCTGTTTGTCCAGAGGTTTCAATGGTAAGCCAGTTGGTAGTACATTTATTTCTCCAGATGATCTCAAGTCTGTCATTTTCTTTTTTGAGATGTTTAGGGGTGAACCATTTAACAACTTGTTTGTTTTGTAAATATATGAAAGGCATTGTTGGGCCCTTGGTGTTGAGGTTGTCTAATATGCATGTTGTTATGTATCGTGTTTGGTGTTTGCGTCTGGTTTCTGATCCCCGGATAGGGATTGGAAGATTGAAGGTTTTAAAAGAGGATGTCCAGTGTGATTTCCTTTCTTGGCATGACTACTTTTGGGGGAGCTACAAGAGACTTTGGTGGAAGCGGTGCTTAAGTGAAGACGGTGAAAGGGATAGAGAGTTGGTCACCTCACATTAAGACTCCCGGAGAGATACAGTGATGAAATTCGCATTGCAATTAACGTCAATGAATGTGCATCAAGCTGCTTGTGTTGGGTCCTTGAGTGAGTTGCTTGAGATACAGGGTGCCACGGTTTGCAGAGAGTGATTGTGTAGCTGTGTTTCCTTCCTTTTCCAGAAATAGATTGAAATGTTGCAATATGGAGTTGTTTGTGGACTACCATAATGTTGGTGTCGTTATCACCATGGTAGTCACGTGGTACTGAGGCTTGTCCGAGTCGAAAAACAGGAGTTGAGTGGGAGGAAGATGCAGATTTTGAAATGCCTTCAAACGCCGAATAGTTGTTCTGCATGGGTTTTTCGAAAGTGTTCCAGAGGCAGGCATATAGAATAGAGAAGGCATGGCCTTCAATCCTGGCCTTCTGGAGCCGTTACATGGGAAACAATGAGGTGAGGTGGGGTGCAGGCGTCTGAGTAGGGCACAGATTCGAAGCTGCTGCTTTTGGGCAGATAGGACAGACCCCACGTCCCTCCTTATGCCCCACACGTGCCCCAGAGATAGTAATCTTCAGATCTTGATGGACCCTGTATCCCTAAAATAATTTCTAGAACTCTCCCTAGCCACAGCAGCTTTGACATGTCCCTTTCAAGAGCACCATGTCACAGGTTTGACCTACTTCCAAGTCCTTCCTACCTGACACGTGTTTGGCGGTCCACCATATCTCAGCCCATTTTGTTTCACACGCTACTGGCTTTCCGCGGTCACATGTACGAGTAAGCAATCTGAGACATCGATCTTGCTGTCTGGGTACCTGCATTCCTCTATATCTACTATCATTGGTAATTGCTACATGACTGCAGAGACTGTCCCCCATCAAAGATGTCTGCCCTTTTTCTCTTTCTCTGGCACTAGCTTCCCACCACTTAGGTGTTGGCAAGAAGTCAAGAGTTACGGCCTCTTCTGAGTGTTGATTCAAATTATACATACTTCTGAAGAACTGAGACTACAGTAGTGTATGCACTCTGTCATCTACATGCCGTAGACTTAACCCGGCTCTATCATCTATATGCCATAGACTTAACCTGGTTCCATCATCTACGTTCCGTAAACTTAACCTGGCTCTATCTACATGCCATAGACTCAACCCGGCTCTATCATTCACATGCCATAGAATTAAACCAGCTCTATCATCTGCACACCATAGACTTATCACGGCTCTATCATCTACATTCCATAGACTTAACCCGGCTCTGTCTAAATGCTGTAGACTCAACCCGGCTCTATCATCTACATTCCGTAGACTTAACTCGGTGGACTCCAACCATCCCATGGAATAGACCCAGGGCCTTCTGAAACAGACAAGCTGTCGTCCAGCCAAACAACATTGGTTCAAGCATGATGTAGGACCTTCATTGATCCAAGGAAATACTAGTTACTGATAATGTTCACGAAACAAGGACAACCGCAGAGACCTGGAGACCATGCAAATAGCACTAGTGTGCAGTGTAAATCCCAGTAACATCAGATAATACATTAAAGGTATATCTGCGGCCTTGAGAAAGTGCAGGTTGCATGACACATATGTCAGCTATGTTCTTCATTGAAATTAAAAATCTGTCATCAAACAATACCTGGAATATCTATTTGATAGCCATGACTGGCTCATAATGGTATAGCCCAACCAAAGCGTTTTGCTTACGGCTTATTTGGACACAATACATGATTAATACTGAGTGGTGCAGTGTTGTTGAATATCCTGCACCAAAAAAAGTCCAGTATAAGTATGTTGCTCCCCACAAAATGCTGATGGCCTTAGTTCGGGTCTAGCCTCATAGGGGGAGTTCATGGTTTCTGCTTGCACTTGTGGCAAATAGTTGGACCATGGACTGTCGCTGCTGCTAACCTTTTTTATCACAGCCGCAAGAACCGGCAGAAGAAGCCAAGTACCTGAGCGGGTTCCCTAACAACAAAATGCCATCAATGGCGGGAAGGTACGCATAATACACCAGTGCATTGGCTGCAGACATGGCTATCCACACACATCAGAATACAGCAACGACTATGACAAAATGTCGCTGTACTGTTCACATACTTGTCCGCCTGCTTACACCAGACTATGCTAAAACACCTCTGACAGCAGAATGCAGCGCAGACCTATGACAAATTCGGGCACGCTGTATACATACAGAGACCTATGACAAATTCGGGCACGCTGTATACATACAGAGACCTATGACAAATTCAGGAACGCTGTATACATACAGAGACCTATGACAAATTTGCGCACGCTGTATACATAAAGAGACCTATGACAAAATTCAGGCACGCTGTATACATACAGAGATCTATGACAAATTCGGGCACGCTGTATACATACAGAGACCTATGACAAATTCAGGCCCGCTGTATACATACAGAGTCTCTAGCACTGACGCCACCCTTACTTCTCTCAGCACCCATCCACATGTCTGACTCCATGGGTTGCTTCTCTATGGGAGCCTGGCCAGCCCTGCTAAGCCTTTTTATGGTCAAATACACACATGCATCCTTCATGTACTCCATGACCTCCAACACTCTGGACTTCACTCCTCCAAGGGTATTCCCGCCAACAGCGCATTGAGAGTATAATAATTGTAAAATGGCGCTATACAGATGACTAGCACAATACAATACTATATGCCATAGCAATGCTGAGCCTTCATCAGAGATCCTCAGAAGTGCAAGGACTCATGCATCATGCTAGAGGAAAGGACTTTGAGATTAAATGGGCGCTGGCATGGAAAGGCAGAGGGAGGTGTTTGGACATAGCTTTGTGGATGTTGATGATGTAGTGGGGAAAGGCCTGTAAGTGCAAAGCAAGCATGCAATGTGCCTATATAACATTGCCCATTTATTTATGGGCCTCTCACAATTTAAATTGAGTTCCTGTACTCAAATATCTGTTGATATTATTACGCGATTCAGCTGCAGTCATTTTATCGAGTAGAGAATGATGTGTTGGTGCCTTCAGGTGTCCAACTTGTGTCTGGCAGCTTGCACGTAGATCAAGGAAGTGTGTGCTCAACCCACCGAGTTATCTTATGACAGTGCGGACGATGTCTGGCAGATAGTTTAAAGTGCGGAAGTGGAGATTGCAGGAAACAGGTATTTGCACACAGTGTTTGCACTGGGGTCATGGGAACAGAGCAGGCCAGATGCATGGGCAGCCTGTGCGGTGAGCCAGGGCCCCGCTGCCTGAAGCTGTCAGAGGGAGAACCGCAGGCACCTGTACCTGCCTCAGCTATACCAAGAAAGCTTTATGGCTTCCATGTACTATGCTCGTGTGAGGCCACGGTGTCGCCCCCCAACCTCCTGTGGCTCTCCAGAGACAAACACCCACTCCCAGCGGCCCCTCAGACCCTGCAGGCCCCTTAATGGCTGCTCGTCACTTTCTTTCTTCAAGCAGCGCATTTACAGTGGGGGCTATTTACAAGTGATAGCCCATTTAATGATGTTCGTAACGTTTCTGTGTTAAAACATGCGAACAGGCATTTTCATCCTGAAAGCACCAGTGAGCTGCTTAAATCTATGCTCTCCTTTAGGTCACGTACAATATATCACGCAAAACAGTTTCAAATGAGCTACATTATTTTCAGATCTTCATATTTAATGCACCAAAAAGCGTTCATTTTTGGTAGAATGTGATATTTTCATCACATCATTTATGAACCCTGTGTTTGTCAAATACTTTAACACACACAGGTAACCTTTTTACGCGTCATATGTCTTGAAAATACAAAGGCAATTATTTGTTGCTTTTTGCTGAATTGCATTGTGGTATTTGCGCCGCTCCCATGGAAACCATTAACACAGAGCAGAGTCGGGCGGCGGCTTCAGTTGCCGGGCAGCTCGATTCCTGCATGGAGCAAGAACCTTGAGTTGAGTGTTGCAGCGGGACAGGGTGTCCGTGCCCGCTGTTCTCTATACGAGACGTGAACCCCGTGAGTGGGATTCAGATGTATCTTCAAATAATGTGCAGATACGATGATTCGGAGATCGATACAGCCCACGAGACATGAGTGCTCTTTAGATCTTTCTGTGTGCGCTTTATCCGGTGGGAGCACCTGCAACAGATGCCACCACATATTGCACTATATCATTTAATAGCGCCAAGATACGCTAGTATCATGCAGGAATAGTCTCTGATCTTTGTTTAAGATACACGCAGAGATAATGAGGGACATTTTAAGGTTCTTGCAGTCACTTTTATTTTCTCTATTCCCCAGTTCCTACAGTGGGAGGGCATCTGCTCTGCATCATACTAATACCCGGGAGTAGGAGTTTGTCTTCTGACCCGGTGAGTAGGGACACCAGTATATTCAGTATTTTGCTCTCAATGAACAAATGTAAGGCGTATCACTCTGACTGACTCTCAGTAATGACAATATTATTTGTTTATAATGCAGGCACGAGCCTGTATCCTCTATTTTTCCAAACACAAGGTTAGTAATTGAGTATTGGACCCCCAGTTTCTGCCGCATCAGTAATTTCACGGACCTAATTAGCCCACTTTCATCTTTTTAGGATACAAATTAAGAATTTCCCAGAACACAATACGAAACTTAACACTTCCTGCTCTGAAGATGGATTCTGAGGGATCCGAAACGCGTTGGCACTCCTGATTTAATAGGAGTGTTTAGGATGATTTATTAAGCAGAAGAAATGTTACTGTTAATATTTGCAATGTATATATGTGGGTGTCCAGTCAAATGGTCGACAGACAAATGGTCGACAGGACAAATGGTCGACACAATTTGGTCGACAGGTCAAATGGTCGAATTTTTTTAAAATTTATATATATATTTTTTAGGTTTTCGTTTAAGGAAAAAAGGGGTTTTTAGAAAAAAAAAGGGGGTTAGGGGGACCCCCCCAAAAAAAAAAATTCGACCATTTGACCTGTCGACCTTTTGGTGTCGACCATTTGTGCTGTCGACCATTTATTTTTGACCAAATGATCTAGAATCATATATGTGTATATCTGCTTATGCATTTTAGTTATATACCATGAATGAAGATGGTTTAACTCTTTGGTTCATTTGAGCTATTCATTGGCTTGGACAAGACACTGTTCTCATAACTGTCTGTGAATGTTCTTTTGAATTACAATTTGTTTTTGCACTGTCGCTGTACAGTTTGCTGTCTTTTAATTTTGACATAAAAATATCTTGCCTACCTGTTCTTTTTGAATTTACAATCTTGTGGTTCTTGACTGTGTTAAATCATGAGCACCGGATCTAAGATGCATGGATGTGCAGCACTAGATTAATCTAAGTAAAACTATTATTGAGACTTGCTGAGCTGAAATTATTCATTACAGTGACCCATAGGGATAGCCGTCTCCTATTGGAGGCTCCTGATCTCGTCAGGGCGCTTAATCATTTTGGGATTATATCCCTCCAGGAGCGTAGCACAGGGCTACCAGCTGGCGACATCTGGTGTATGTTCTTTGTGTTATTGTGGTATTTGTAGTCTTGCAGTCAAGATGGAGGAATAATGCCACAATTGTACACTTTTTGCTTAACATATTGCTGTCAGGATGTATATATTTGAGTGGGTACCTTACTATGCTATGTGTACTTTTCAACTCATCTTAATAAAGCAGAGTATCTTTGAAAGCCAGACGTGGGGGTGAGGATGGGGAAAGATGAGAGAGCACGCGAGTCCTGAATATTTTCCCAAGATGTGGCAAGAGAGGTTGCAACCCTGGAGACTGGTGCAGTTATTTTTCCTTAATTGTGGCCATGTGCTGTTTTTCAGGGTACAAGTAAAGGATACATGTGGGTGGGCAGTGTAACTTTTTTCAGATGGCGGACACACCCCCTTCGGTGTTTTTAAAGTCAGCAAACTTGCTCAAGCATTTGGCTATCAGGATTTCACCCAGGTTGTCATGTTTCCAGTGCAAACACATAGCATTATCATCCAAGCACATGCTCATATTGGGATTGTGTTTACAAGTGAATATTTCACTACATATTGCTGGGTTTACAAGGTGAGCACCTTTTATACTTTTCCAGTGTATGTATTGGAAAATGTCTTATCTGAGGTTATTTTTCTGTTATTGACCACTTTTTTTGAAAAGCCAATGCTCTTTTGACTAATGCACCTTCTTCGAAGGCATGGGTGCACAACATTCGGCCCGCGGGCCAGTTGCGGCCCGCCATGCTCTTTTGTGCGGCCCGCGAGGCACAAAGACTTTCCTAGGAAAGTCTTTGTTGTCTTCCGGGCCGGACAAAACATTGGCCCTCATTGGCTCAGCACACACACGCACCACGTCGCTCCTACGAGCCACGTAATGCGTGTGTGCTGCACCAATAGAGGGCCAGCACTACGGCTGGCGTGGTCCATAAGGCTTGATGCCAGAAGGCATTTCAGCCTTGGACCACGCCAGCCGTAGTACGATTCCAGCGTTCCAGCTTACCTGCCGCTTACCTGCCTTCCAGCACGTCTCCGGTAAGTGGTCTGTTTGTGTTTGTGTGTCGGGTTTGTTTTGTTTATGTTTGTGTGTGTATGTTGCGATGGGGGGGTGGAGGGGTGTGTCGGATGTGTATGAATGTTTGGATTTGAATGTATTTTGTGTGTATGTTGAGATGCGGGGGTGGGGGGGTGTCGGATGTGTATGAATGTTTGGATTTTAATTTATTTTGTGTGTATGTTGAGATGCGGGGGTGGTGGGGTGTGTCAGATGTGTATGAATGTTTGGATATAAATGTATTTTGTATGTATGTTGAGATGCGGGGGTGGGGGGGTGTCGGATGTGTATGAATGTTGGGATTTGAATGTTTTTTGTGTGTATGTTGAGATGCGGGGGTGGGGGGGGGTGTCGGATGTGTATGAATGTTTGGATATAAATGTATTTTGTGTGTATGTTGAGATGCGGGGGTGGGGGGGGTGTCAGATGTGTATGAATGTTTGGATTTGAATGTATTTTGTATGTATGTTGAGATGCGGGGGTGGGTGGGTGTCGGATGTGTATGAATGTTGGGATTTGAATGTATTTTGTATGTATGTTGAGATGCGGGGGTGGGGGGGTGTCGGATGTGTATGAATGTTTGGATTTTAATTTATTTTGTGTGTATGTTGAGATGCGGGGGTGGTGGGGTGTGTCAGATGTGTATGAATGTTTGGATATAAATGTATTTTGTGTGTATGTTGAGATGCGGGGGTGGGGGGGGTGTCAGATGTGTATGAATGTTTGGATTTGAATGTATTTTGTATGTATGTTGAGATGCGGGGGTGGGTGGGTGTCGGATGTGTATGAATGTTGGGATTTGAATGTATTTTGTATGTATGTTGAGATGCGGGGGTGGGGGGGGTGTCGGATGTGTATGAATGTTGGGATTTGAATGTTTTTTGTGTGTATGTTGAGATGCGGGGGTGGGGGGGGTGTCGGTTGTGTATGAATGTTTGGATTTGAATGTATTTTGTGTGTATGTTGAGATGCGGGGGTGGGGGGTGTCGGATGTGTATGAATGTTTGGATTTGAATGTATTTTGTGTGTATGTTGAGATGCGGGGGTGGGGGGGGTGTCGGATGTGTATGAATGTTGGGATTTGAATGTATTTTGTGTGTATGTTGAGATGCGGAGGTGGGGGGGTTGTCGGATGTGTATGAATGTTTTGATTTGAATGTTTTTTGTGTGCTTAGTTGGGGGGGTGGGAGTTTCGGGTCTGTATGGGTGCATGTTTGTGTGTGTGCTGAGTTGGGGGTGGGAGGTTCGGGTCTGTATGGGTGCATGCTTGAGAGTGTGTGTGCTGAGATGGGGTGGGGGGTTTGGAGTTGGGGCGTGGGGGGTTCAGGTCTGTATGGGTGCTTGTTTGAGAGTGTGCTGATTTGGGGGGTTGGGGGGTTCGGGTCTGTATGGGTGCATGTTTGTGTGTGTGCTGAGTTGGGGGTGGGGGGTTCGGGTCTGTATGGGTGCATGCTTGAGAGTGTGTGTGCTGAGTTGGGGGTGGGGGTTTGGAGTTGGGGGGGTGGGGGGTTCGGGTCTTTATGGGTGCATGTTTGTGTGTGTGCTGAGTTGGGGGTGGGGGTTTGAGTCTGTATGGGTGCTTGTTTGAGAGTGTGCTGATTTGGGGGGATGGGGGGTTCGGGTCTGTATGGGTGCATGTTTGTGTGTGTGCTGATTTGGGGGGGTGGGGTTCGGGTCTGTATGGGTGCATGTTTGTGTGTGTGCTGAGTCGGGGGGTGGGGGGTTTGGGTCTGTATGGGTGCATGCATGAGAGTGTGTGTGCTGAGTTGGGGGGTGGGGGTTCGGGTCTGTATGGGTGCTTGTTTGAGAGTGTGCTGATTTGGGGGGGTGGGGGGTTCGGGTCTGTATGGGTGTATGTTTGTGTGTGTGCTGATTTGGGGGGTGGGGACTTCGGGTCTGTATGGGTGCATGTTTGTGTGTGTGCTGAGTTGGGGGGTTCTGGGTTTGGAGTTGGGGGGAAGGGGGGGTTTGGGTCTTTATGGGGGCATGTTTGTGTGTGTGCTGAGTTGGGGGGTGGGGGTTCGGGTCTGTATGGGTGCTTGTTTGAGAGTGTGCAGATTTGGGGGGGTGGGGGGTTCGGGTCTGTATGGGTGCATGCTTGAGAGTGTTTGCTGAGTTGGGGGGTGGGGGGTTTGGAGTTCGGGGGGCAGGGGGGGTTCGGGTCTTTATGGGGGCATGTTTGTGTGTGTGCTGAGTCGGGGGGGTGGGGGGTTTGGGTCTGTATGAGTGCATGCATGAGAGTGTGTGTGCTGAGTTGGGGGGTGGGGGTTCGGGTCTGTATGGGTGCTTGTTTGAGAGTGTGCTGATTTGGGGGGGTGGGGGGTTCGGGTCTGTAAGGGTGCAAGTTTGTGTGTGTGCTGAGTTGCGGGGCGGGGGGTTCGGGTCTGTATGGGTGCATGCTTGAGAGTGTTTGTTGAGTTGGGGGGTGGGGGGTTTGGAGTTCGGGGGGCGGGGGGGGTTTGGATCTCTATGGGGGCATGTTTGTGTATGTGCTGAGTTGGGGGGTGGGGGGTTTGGATCTGTATGGGTGCATGCATGAGAGTGTGTGTGCTGAGTTGGGGGGTGGGGGTTCGGGTCTGTATGGGTGCTTGTTTGAGAGTGTGCTGATTTGGGGGGGTGGGGGGTTCGGGTCTGTATGGGTGCATGTTTGTGTGTGTGCTGAGTTGGGGGGTGGGGGGTTCGGGTCTGTATGGGTGCATGTTTGTGTGTGTGCTGAGTTGGGGGGTGGGGGGTTCGGGTCTGTATGGGTGCATGCTTGAGAGTGTTTGCTGAGTTGGGGGGTGGGGGGTTTGGAGTTGGGGGGGCAGGGGGGTTTCGGGTCTTTATGGGGGCATGTTTGTGTGTGTGCTGAGTTGGGGGGTGGGGGTTCGGGTCTGTATGGGTGCTTGTTTGAGAGTGTGCTGATTTGGGGGGGTGGGGGGTTCGGGTCTGTATGGGTGTATGTTTGTGTGTGTGCTGATTTGGGGGGGTGGGGGCTTCGGGTCTGTATGGGTGCATGTTTGTGTGTGTGCTGAGTTGGGGGGTGGGGGGTTTGGAGTTGGGGGGAAGGGAGGTTCGGGTCTTTATGGGGGCATGTTTGTGTGTGTGCTGAGTTGGGGGGTGGGGGTTCGGGTCTGTATGGGTGCTTGTTTGAGAGTGTGCTGATTTGAGGGGGGTGGGGGGTTCAGGTCTGTATGGGTGTATGTTTGTGTGTGTGCTGATTTGGGGGGGTGGGGGCTTCGGGTCTGTATGGGTGCATGTTTGTGTGTGTGCTGAGTTGGGGGGTGGGGGGTTTTGGTCTGTATGGGTGCATGCATGAGAGTGTGTGTGCTGAGTTGGGGGTGGGGGTTCGGGTCTGTATGGGTGCTTGTTTGAGAGTGTGCTGATTTGCGGGGGTGGGGGGTTCGGGTCTGTATGGGTGCATGTTTGTGTGTGTGCTGAGTTGGGGGGTGGGGGGGTTCGGGTCTGTATGGGTGCATGCTTGAGAGTGTGTGTGTTGAGTTGGGGGGTGGGGGGTTTGGGGTTGGGGGTGGGGGGTTTGGGTCTTTATGGGTGCATGTTTGTGTGTGTGCTGAGTTGGGGGGTGGGGGTTCGGGTTTGTATGGGTGCTGGTTTGTGTGTGCTGATTTGGGGGGTGGGGGGTTTGGTTGGGGGTGAGGGGGCCATGGGGTGGGGGGTTTGGTTGGGGGTGAGGAGGCCATGGGGCATAGTGTTTGGTTGGGGGTGAGGGTGCCATGGGGCATAGTGTTTGGTTGGGTGTGAGGGGGCCATGGGGCATAGTGTTTGGTTGGGGGTGAGGGGGCCATGGGGCATAGTGTTTGGTTGGGGGTGAGGGTGCCATGGGGCATAATGTTTGGTTGGGTGTAAGGGGGCCATGGGGCATAGTGTTTGGTTGGGGGTGAGGGGGCCATGGGGCATTGTGTTTGGTTGGGGGTGAGGGACATGGGGCAAAGTGTTTGGTTGGGGGTGAGGGGGCCATGGGGCATAGTGTTTGGTTGGGTGTGAGGGGGCCATGGGGCATAGTGTTTGGTTGGGTGTGAGTGGGCCATGGGGCATAGTGTTTGGTTGGGGGCAAGGGGGCTCTGGGGCATAGTGTTTGGTTGGGGGTGAGGGACATGGGGCATAATGTTTGGTTGGGGGTGAGGGGGCCATAGGGCATTGTGTATGGTTGGGTGTAAGGGGGCCATGGGGCATAGTGTTTGGTTGGGGTGAGGGACATGGGGCATAGTGTTTGGTTGGGGGTGAGGGGACCATGGGGCATAGTGTTGCACTCCAAGAGGCACAGTTAGTTAGGAGATGTTCATCTTTGGCTTTTTGAAGAAACCTGAAGGCCATACTCCTCTTGGGCAACCCAAATAGCAAACTGTTGCAGTCCAAAATAACGGCATGTCCAATCTAGGGTCAATAAAATATATATACGTTAATTAAACAGGCGAGATACAATAACTAAATAGAAATAAATTATAACAATGGAAAATGTGTAGTACAAAATGTAAGTTTGAAATGCAAATAAAAGTCGTTACCCCTCAAAAACATTCTTTTTCCATGTGTTTAGTACAGATTGGGGGTTTAAAAAGCCTCATGGCATGCCCCGCCTACCACCCCGCCCACATTTACTTTTCGGCCCACTATCGCCCTCATGTAAGGTACTTTTGGCCCTCTGTCAAAATCAGTTGTGCACCCCTGTTCTAAGGGGAACGATCAATTGAACTAAATGTCTATGTTTCACTTTAAGATATGTTCACTTACTGTGCATATCTTTTTGGGTGCCAGCTTTTGATTTTCGCTATGGGGGCAAAGGTTCCCATACTGAGGGAACCGGGGGAGCCCTACTCATCCCCATGTGAAAATACCACATATCACAGCACATGTTGCTGCAGGAATATGAAAGAAGACATATGACTTACAGGAAGGTCTAAACATTTAACATCTCAGCAAAAGTCTCCCAACCTGCTCAGTTGCCTTTGCAACTTTCTGCTATAGGATCCCCTGATATTCTAGACCAGGCTAACAGTTTTGGCCTGCTCACCCCGTCCAATCAAGGCTCAGGGGGTACACAAATGAGGCTCCCTTCTCATTTTGTAGTGAGCAGAACTTGATAAACATAGGTATTATTTTCTTTGTTTGACAGTCAAAATAATCCTTACCCGTAGCTCCTGAAATAAAAACATATTGCTAATTGGACAATATTTATTTGTGTTATATTGATTTATTTATTTTTTAATATTTGTAAAGCACACAAAGCCCAGAGGCATCTAGGCACTAGCATTGCCCAAATATATTTGCACCATAAAAATAAAAACATATTGTGAAACTTCTGCAAAAACAGCAGCTAGTTGCAGATGGCAAAACACCATCCCCATATTTTTGCAATGCCTTCCACAGATAGTGTTTTCAAACCAAAGTTTCAAAAGACCTTTTGCAATCAGTATTTTTACCAATTGCATCTGGGAAGAGATGTGTTCAAGTTCCTGAATTGCAGACTTTTCTCAAATCTGGCCTTCGCCACTTAACCAAAGTGAGCGCCACCGCAACTTCTATCACACTATGACCTATTTGCCAAAATTAGAAGTCTGTAAAAGGTATTCCGCGATCTGCTAGATCAAAAATATACCTGACTCCTGATATTGCCACATGGGTAAATATTATTATTGACAATTCATATACTGGACGCCACAGTGCATTTGTCTACTACCTTACGCATGGCAACATGTTTCTAATTTAACTTCCCATGATACCTTTGCATACTAAAGACTCATTCTTTGATATCACTGATGTCACTATGTATGCAAATTAGGAGGGTCACACATCTTTTGCCACCCAGGACCCTGTAAATACTAGGGCCAGCCCAGCTTGGGAAGATGGCTCAAGCGTTGAGCGCTCACCACTGAGATGGGTCGAGCCTGCGTGTCACAAGTTATGGTACTGTCGACTAAGCTCTTCATTCTTCAGTGGTTCATAGTAATAGCCACTCTTTTTGCAGCTCCCAGAAGCTGGAGGATTCATGCATGAAGCACTATATGCAAACCTGCTATCATTATTATTATAGGGGCAGTCATGTGTGGGTGCTTGAAAGGAACGGGACTGATCAACTGGTTATTGAGAGATAAATTGTCAGTGTCTCATATATGTGTGGGATCAGGAAATGTGTTGGGACAGAGAATGGTTGGCGAGGAGGGGGCTCAAGGGGGCTGGCAGGGACCGCTCTCGCTTCAGCTCGACTCCACTCCGCAGCACAAGGACACAACCTTCCCATACCCCAGGAGCCACTCTCAGCTGGTTTCAGCTGCCTCTGTCGCCCGTGATGGAAACAGATCTTTCTCATGGCCATTAATTAAGCTAATCAGCTGAGAGTCACCCTGGATGCCAGAGGGGGGTCAGACTAGGTGCGCCGTCCGTCCAGCAAGGTCTCGCCCTCTCTTCCGTGGAGTGATCAGACAGGCAATAAAGGAGACCTTTCAGGGTTTCGTTTATAAACATTGGCAGGTGGTCGCGAACTCTAATCTCGTCCTCTTTGCTTGCTTCGGTGTTTTCTTGAAGGACTTTTCAGGAAATGTTCTTGGGGAACTTTGGTGTAGGTTCTCTGGGATAAACTCCCTCGGGGTGTTCATTTTCTCAAGAACTTTCGGTGGGACTCGTCCTTGGAGTTCCAGCGTTTCTCTTTTTATCATTTTCTCAAAGGCTCTAGGAACTCTTCCTTCAAGTTCCAGGAATCAGCGTTTTTTTTATACATTCAAGGCTCATGTTTTCAATGTGTGGTTTTTCAATGGCTCTATGAACTATTCCCACCAGTTTCAGCTTGCAGCACTTTGCTCTCAATGTGTATTTTGCCACTAGCTCTAAGAATTATTTCAACACGTTCCAGCATGCAGCACTTTACTCTCAATATTCTATTTCTTGCTGGCTGCAGGGGCTTTTTCAACAGATTCCAGCATGCAACACTTTACTCTCAATATTCAATTTCTCGCGGCTGTTCCCACAAGTTCCAGCACGCTGTACTTTGTCTCGCCATAATCAGTTTCACAAAGGCTCCAGGAACTACTGCCACAAGGTCCAGCATGCAGCACTTTATTCTCAATATGCAATTTCTTGCTGGCTGCAGGGGCTATGTCCACAAGTTGCAGCATGCCACACTTTTCTCTCAATATTCCATTTCTCTCTGGCTCAGGGGGCTGTTCTCACAAGTTCAAGCATTCTGTACTTTGTCTCGCAGTAATCAGTTTCACAAAGGCTCCAGAAACTATTGCCACAAGGTCCAGCATGCAGCATTTCACTCTCAATATTCAATTTCTTGCTGGCGGCTGCATGGGCTATTTCAACAATTTCCAGCATGTATCACTTTACTCTCAATATTCAATTTCTTGCTGGCTGCAGGGGCTATATCAACACGTTCCACCATGCAGCACCTTACTCTCAATATTCAATTTCTCGCTGGCTATGGGGGCTGTTCCCACAAGTTCCAGCACGCTGTACTTTGTCTCACAATAATCAGATTCACAAAGGCTCCAGGAGCTATTGCCACAAGATACAGCATGCAGCACTTTACTCTCCATATTCCATCTCTTGCTGGCTGCAGGCACTATTTCAACAAGTTCCAGCATGCAGAACCTTTCTCTCAATATTCCATTTCTCTCTTGCTCAGGGGGCTGTTCTCACGAGTTCGAGCATGCTGTACTTTGTCTCACAGTAAACAGTTTCACAAAGACTCCAGGAACTATTGCCACAAGGTCCAGCATGAAGCACTTTACTCTCAATATTCAGTTTCTTGCTGGTTGCAGAGACTATTTCAACAAGTTCCAGCATGCAGAACTTTACTCTCAATATTACATTTCTTTCTGGCTGCAGGGTATATTTCAACACATTCCAGCATGCAGCACTTTATTTTCAATATTCAATTTCCCGCTGGCTCTGGGAGCTGTTCCTATAAGTTCCAGCAGACTGTACTTTGTCTCGCAAAAATCTGTTTCACAAAGGCTACAGGAACTATTGGCGCAAGGTCCAGCATGCAGCACTTTCCGCTCAATATTCCCTTAATGCTGGCTGCAGGGGCTATTTCAACAAGTTCCAGCATGCTGCATCTTTCTCTCAATATTCCATTTCTCTCTGGCTCAGGGAGCTGTTCTCACAAGTTCTAGCATGCTGTACTTTGTCTCGCAGTAATCAGTTTCACAAAGGCTCCAGGAACTATTGGCTCAAGGTCCAGCATTCAGATCTTTACTCTCAAAATTCAATTTCTTGCTGGCTGCAGGGGCTATTTCAACAAGTTCCAGTATGCAGCACTATACTCTCAATATTCTATTTCTTGCTGGCTGCAAGGGCTATTTCAACAAGTTCCAGCATGCAGCACGTTACTCTCAATATTCCATTTCCTGCTGGCTGCATGGGCTATTTAAACAAGTTCCAGCATGCAGCACTTTTCTCTCAATATTCCATTTCTTGCTGGCTGCAGAGGCTATTTCAACACGTACCAGCATGCAGCACTTTACTCTCAATATTCAATTTCTGGCTGGCTGCAGGGCCTATTTCAACACGTTCCAGCATGCAGCACTTTTGTAGAGGAGGTCCCAGATATGACCTGCACACCTGCCCCCAGTGCAAGTTGCGAGTAAGGTACTCGCCGTGGTATGTGACGTACGAGGAACAGCTGAACCAACAAAGGGCGGCAATGGGCCGCTGCCCTGTGTACATTAGAAGATCAATACCTGTTGAAATGCCCATAACCAGGCCACCCTGGGCAGCATGGTACCCAATCAGACAACCGTACCTGCCATTGGTACGAAACGACAAGTATTTACAGACTGTCCACGAGGAGACCCCAAAGGCCTTAATGGAAGGCCAATGGAAATAGACTAAGGGCCTAGGCAGCCCCGAGAACAACCAGAAGTGGCTACTGAAAGCTATGCATGACAGTATCGACAATTGCGAGGAGAACTGTAATGGACGAAGGGGAGAGACACTGTGAAAACATATGAGAATGGTGCCATGAGACAAGACAGAAGCAACCGCCTTATTGAACGTGTGTGAATAAGCTTGAAACGCAAGATGCTAAGTAATCGATACCGCCTGCAATGCTTAAGTGGAAAAATAAAGCGGCATGCTCCACCTGTATATGTCTCCCTCAATACAGCACAATGTACACGTGCGACTCCATTTTGTTTGAGCAG